>NC_138377.1:35095271-35177564 GCF_054177405.1 Leptonychotes weddellii | reverse complement strand
GAGATTTAGGGTATATTTTGATCTGTTAGAAGAAAGTGTATCTCAAAATTTTAAAGAGAGAACAACATATATATATGTACCAAAAATAAGCGTAACTCCTATGAAGGGATAGAATATGACTCTAAAAATGAAAAATAAAAAATATTTTTTAAAAAAAGGATTGATAAGATGTTTGAAAAAGGGAAAAAGAAAAATTAAAAAAAAAAAAAGACAGTTAAAAAAAATTAACTTTGAAAGACTAAAGAATCATGGTAAAAAAGCCATGAATTCTATGTGCAGTATTCCCCTAGTGCTGGCGTTCTGCCGTTCTCATTGATCCCTAAACTTGGTCTTGGTTGGCTGTCTTGCTGATCTTCTGGGGGAGGGGCCTGTTGCTGTGGTTCCCAAATGTCTTTGCTGGAGGCGGAATTGCCCTGCCCTTGGCAGTCCGGGCTAAGTAATATGTTCGGGTTTGCTCTTGGGAGCTTTTGTTCCCTGCAAGCTTTCTGTACAGCTTTGGAGGATGAGAGTGAAAATGGCGTCCTCCCAGTCTGTGCCCCAGAGGAGCCGAGAACTTGGGGCCCCACTCCTCAGTGAAGCCCAGAGAAAAGCAGTCAATCACTCCCGTCTCCCTGGTCTCCGGCTGCACTCCGTGCTCACCAGGCCTGTGGCGGAGTGTTTCTATCTCTGGCACATGACCCCGAGTGGAGTCTCCAAACCCAGCAGATCCCTGCAGTGCGCTCCCCCGCCGCTCCTCCCGGGGGAGGAAGGTGAGTCTCCCCGGATCTGCTGCTTGTTGGGTCCCTGCTAGAAGAGCAGTGGCCCGACTGTGCCCCGGATCACGGTTTATGGCAACCCCGAGCTGAGAGCCCACTCTTCGGCTCTGTCTCTGCAGCCGCCTTCCCCGTTCTGATACCTGGGAGCTCTGTTGCACTCAGGCACCCCAGGTCTTTCTGTGACCCTGAGAGTCCTGAGACCACACTGTCCCAGCGAGGGATCCATCCCCCGCTTAACCACTGGAGCGACGTCCCTCAGTGGAGCAGACTTCTATAAGTTCTGATTTTGTGCTCCAGGGCTCTATCACTTGCCAGAAGTGGCCGTCGGAGGCCCCCTCCCCCGCCATCTATCCTCCCCAATATCGCCTCGGATTCACTTCTCCGCACATCCTACCTTCCAGAAAGTGGTCGCTTTTCTGTTGAGAGAGTTGTGGCTCTTCTTTTCTTCAGTCTCCTGTTGAGTTCATAGGTGTTCAGAATGGTTTGATCCCTATCCAGCTGAATTCCTGGGACCAGACGAAATCCAGGTCTCCTACACCTCCGCGATCTTGCTCCGTCCCCCAAGCCACTGAAATTTAGGTATTATTCATTACTATTGCAGAACTGAGCCTATCCTGATTGATACAATGCTTTTTTCAATAGAACTAAGTTGTAAGACACTTTATTACAGTGAATGTTACATAATATTAAATGATTTATTTATTTACAGATGTGTTTTTAATCTGCTGATAGTATCTTATTTTGTCATTTGACTTTACATGAATATTTTAAGATTTTATTTTTTTTTAATTTTTATATTTTTTAAAAAGATTATTTTTTTGAGCACACGCATACGCACACACGAGAGAGAGAGAGAGAGCGCAAGAGGGGGCAGAGGGAGAGGGGGAATGAGAAGCAGGCTCCTCACTGAGCAGGGAGCCTGATGCAGGCTTGATCCCAGCACCCTGGGATCATGACCTGAACCGAAGGCAGACACTTAACCAACTGAGCCACCCAGGCACCCTATTTTAAGATTTTATTTATTTATTATTTATTTATTTATTTATTATTTTTATTTTTTTTCTATTTTAAGATTTTAAAGTGATTTCACACGCAGTGCAGAGCCTGAACTCACAAACCCGAGGTAAAGCGTTGCATGCTCTACTGACTGAGCCAGTCAGGCGCCCCTTTTTGACTTAGCATAAATTTATATTAATTGAAGAGAACGCTGTGTGTTTGCAAATCAATATGTGTGATTCTTCTGATGAATTTTGAACATATAATTCACCTTTCGAGTTTAAGTGCTATAAATCTATGAGCCACTTTATAAATTGCTACTGAAAATAATTGAAAATTAACTGAGTAGGGCGCCTGGGTGGCTCAGTTGGTTAAGTGACTGCCTTCGGCTCAGGTCATGATCCTGGAGTCCCGGGATCGAGTCCCGCATCGGGCTCCCTGCTCAGCGGGGAGTCTGTTTCTCCCTCTGAACTTCCCCTCTCTCGTGCTCTCTCTTTCTCATTCTCTCTCTCAAATAAATAAATAAAATCTTTAAAAAAAAAAAGAAAATTAACTGAGTAAATGTGCCTTCATTAATACTAACACTGTGATATAATTTCAGAGCACTTCACAATTTCAAAGCACATCATCTCATTTGATTCATAACTGCAATCCTGGGAGATAATCAGGGCAAGTTTAATTACCGTCACATCCATTTTACAGGTGGTGAAGCTGCTGCAAAGCCATTTGCTTTAGGCCATATGGCCTACAGGCAGCAGAATTAGGATGTCACCTTCTGGCTGATCTTTCATCTATTTGTTTTTGTTTTTCCTATCCTCTCATTAGGATCACTTATATGTCCGGCCTGTGGGTTGTCGGGGGCGGGGAGAAAGGAAAGGAGTTTTCATTTACTTTATTTTTTTACTCCTAAATATTTCTGTCAGAGACCTAAAATTATCCAAAGCAGATAAATGCATTATATTCACAGTTTTTGTGTTTCTAGGAACTGTCCATATCATCTAGGTTATCCAGTTTGTTGGCATATAATTGTTCATAGTTTTTAGTTAATTGCATTGTCTTTTTTTGTCCGTTTGGCTAAAGGTTTGTCAGTGTTGCTGTTTTTCAAAGTACTGTTTGTTTTTATTGATTCTCTTTTTGATGTTCTCTCTTTTATTTATGTTCACTGTAGTCTCTGGTTGATTGGGGGGCTGGTGGAGATGGGGGGTTGGTGAAAGAATTCACCAAGGCAGACCAAACGAGAGATAAGTTTATTGACTACCTTGCAAGGGACCAACAGGCAGGACAGCAAGGGAGAGACTTTGTGAGGAGGTGGTAGTGAGGGGCCACAGTTAATAGTGCGGAGTGAGGGTGTATAGGGATGGATGGAATCGTACCTTTTTTTGGTAATCTTAGGAACTGTGCCTGGTTGTAATGGGTCAGTTAGGGCCTACGGCTATTTCGGATTGGGTTGCTTAATGAACCTGTTTGCATTTAGTTCCGTGGTGGTCACCGTGGGCCCTTTTTTGCCTTGCTGAAGTTTCCATTGCTCAAGCCTGTTGTCTAAAAGCAGCCTCTACATTCCCTGTATCACATAAGTTTTGTGTGTTGTATTTTCATTTTCATTCATCACTAAGTATTTTCTAATTTCCCTTTGGATATCTTCTTTGACCCATTGCTTAAGTTTATATTGTTTAATTTCCACTTTCCTTCTTTTATTGATTTCTAGCTTCATTCCATTGTGGTCAGGATGTTTTGTATGATTTCAGTCTTTGTAAAATTTACTGAGACTAATATATGCTATGGCCTAGCATATGCACTCTCCTTGAGAGTGTTCCATGTGCATTAAAAAAATATGTATAGTCTCTCCTTAACTTTTCCTCCCAGGCTTTAGGTGGTCTATTGTATGTCTCAACTGTAATTTTTTCCCTCAGGTAGAGATGAGTGCCTTGTCTTAGTCCTTCAGGAGCCCTCAGGATAGAGCAGACAAACACAGTAATTTGCTTATAATGTCTGCTCTGCTTCCTCTGGACCCAGGAACCATGGCTCCACACAGGGAAGGTAGGCTGCTGAGCTGGGGAGGGTATGGGGCCCGGCAAGTAAACAGGTCACAAAGCTTTCCAACTGTTTTTAAGTTGCCTTTTTCTTGATTCAGCATTCCCTTGGTTGCTGTAAACCTTTAGCTATTTTCCAGAGTTCTGACAAAGTTGGATCTGTGTTTCTGTGGAGGGATGGAAGCTTGGAACTGCCTTCTCCACCATTTTCCTCATGTTCTGGCTTCTGATTCACTTTTACAATTCATTTATATGTCTTTGACTATCATTATTAATCACTTTCTAGATAGCCTTAATCATGTTTCTGTTACCTCCTCTGGGTAGGGCAGTATCTGTTATCTTAGGCAAATTGAAACTTCTCTGAACCTTAACTTGCTTTTTATGAATTGAGGATACTCTCCTTTCCTCCCCTCTTTCCTCCCTTATTGGGTTCTTATGAAGAGCAAAGAAGAAATTGAACATGAAAGTATCTTTGTAAAGTTAATCTAAATTGTATAATCTGTTGATGTGGAACTATATCAATGGCTTATTTTCTTTTGTCATTGAAATATGAATCATCAAAAACCATCAAGTAGAAATAAGTTAAACTGGGAACTCTGTGAATCTGTTCTCTGTTCAACATATTTTGTCAGCAAATTATGGTTACTGCAGAACATGCATATTTTTTGGATCACTGCAGACTAAAATGCTGCCCTTGAGCAGAGATAGAACAGGAAGCAAACAAAGGGAAAACTCACATCACTAAATTTCTTTCAGTCTTCTGTAATCAAATCTGAGTTTAAACATTGCCAGTTATCTGGAGTATTAAAGCATAAATTGATTAAAATGCTGGGTGGTTTTCTGCATCTTAGACATCATTCTTAATCTTCTGTTGTCTTTATACTTGTATAAATTTCCATTTTCTTGACACAAGACCCAAAGACACTCTGTCAATCACTTGAAAGTATTATCCTCTTAGAGGAAAACACAATAGGATGGAGGAGATGGACTGTAGACATATTTGAACTGTCTGATTATAGTGTTATTGCTGCTTTTTGTTATTTAAAAGACTCCTTATATGCAAATTAAGAAAATGATGTACCTTTTAGAAAAAAGATGTCCTTACATTACTTTTCTACTTAGCGTACTGTTTCTTAAAATGCAGCAGTGTTAAAGATCTGTATTACATAATTATAATAGTACTTTAATGTTTGACACTTCATGGTCTTGATTGTTTTATATAATGTTCTTTTATGTAGAAATACAGAACTCTTCCATAGACATATTTTACTGTATTCAGTCCCTGAATATTTCTAATGTATGTTAAGTAATTTGCCCATCTCTTAAAGAATTCCCCTCATGCATTCATGTATTACAGCTAATTAAATGTTTGAGTTTTATATATATCCACTGTAATGCATTGACCGATATTTCAGTAGACTCTCATATATATATATGGGAGTCCATTATATTGATTTGAGCATATTGTGCTATTTTAAAAATACTAAATGTGAATGCTAAAGCTAAACTAAAGTTTCTTGTTTAGGTAGAATCTGAAGTGTTTGCCCAAATTAGCCAACATGTAACCATTTTTTAAGTTCACAGGATATATTCATTTATACCAGCATAAAAGCTGATTTCTTCCTGGTTCCTTAAGAATTACAAAATTTCATAAGAATTACAAAGCTACAAATTGTCCAAGTTCTGGTAAGCCAGGCACTTCAGTTTTGGTTTCTAGATCTAATAATTTTCTGTGAGAAATTATCTCTGGTTTTCTGGCTAGTACTGAGAACCATTTTATTGTCTTACTATTCATAGAAAAATAAATAAGTAAGACTCCCGAATATTCACGTAATATGTAGCTATTAAAGAGTATTAAGTCTTTGTTGACTGTGAGGGAATAAATGTTTAGAAAATTCTTACTGTAAATATGATTATAACAGTTTCCCAAAGCCAATAAAATAAGTATTTGGTCAGCTAATGAAAAATTCAGTCTGTAATTAAGCAGCTAATGTGAAG
Organism: Leptonychotes weddellii; assembly: GCF_054177405.1. Classification (NCBI taxonomy): domain Eukaryota; kingdom Metazoa; phylum Chordata; class Mammalia; order Carnivora; family Phocidae; genus Leptonychotes; species Leptonychotes weddellii. The sequence goes on along the minus strand of NC_138377.1, from coordinate 35,171,785 downwards.
ACATGAATCAGAGTTTCAAAGCTACTAAGTACCACTTACTATCATCATGTAGGCTCAAGTGCTTTGACTCATCAAGTCTCAGCAGTGTACTTTTCTTTTTCAAGGTAAACTTCATTAGGAGTAAGGATATTTCCAAAACTATGGCCTCCTACTGTGTTCAGAAACATTTTTTTGAAACACAGATAGCACTTTCATTTTTAAAAATCCATCTTTTGAGTCTATAATGTGTTACAGAAAACTTACTATGTAAGATAGTAGTCAGGTACTTTGACCTCTGTTTAGAGCTCTTTGCCAAGAAAAAGATAGTGGATCTTTATATGAAGGAATTCTATCAATACATATATTCCTTATTTTTATTTGGAATACATTTGAATACGAAATGGATTTCTTCTAAGGAACACTTTACAATATGAGCCCAGACCCAAGGTTAAATGAATCTTTGGTCATTCTTCTCTGTAACCATAAGACAAGAATGGCATAGGCCATTGAGGCACTTTCTAATATTCCTTTATAAGCATGTACATTATCCTTAATAAGTCAAGATCACATGAGTATTTTTAGTGTTTTAATTATATTGTGACAGTATATGACATTTAATACACAGAGTAATTGGAAATTTAAAATATATATATAAATTGTTAAATTTGTTCTGAGTACAGCTGAAGAAAATTATACAACTGAGCTGAGCAGATTGGAGCCACTCAGCAGTCATTTTTACATATCCGTTGCTGGCTTCTCTCTTTTCTCCCAGTGCCTTTCCCAGATCACCACTCTTTCAAATCTCACTCCCACTTGCCCTCTTTCACATTTAGCAGCTAATCTTTCAACCTAGTACACAGAGAAAATCTCTCTCTCAAAAGCCACACCCTAACTATAAGCTTATCTTGTTTGCAGCCACTGTTAACTCCTGTCCCTCCTTAGAGGCAAGGGGGCCTATCCTGCATCTGAGGCTAATCCGGCTGTCTATGTTATGTGGCTACTTTGCCCTTCAACTCTGGGATATCACACCATCAAGTTGGTCTCCATCGCTCTTTCAGATCTTCTCTTCTGCACTGAAACTTTAATTTACCACGTGAACATATTCAAATTTCTGTCTTGAAACATATTCATCGCTTTGTCAGTCCTGAATCTTCCCCTAACTACTGCCCTTTGTACCATATTCAACAACAAACTATTGGAAGAAGTTTTATGCTTGCTATCTCTATCTCCACTTCCTTATTTCTGGTTAATTCCCTAAACTTAAACAACTTGACTTTTATTTAGAATCTAATTTTGCTCATTCACCATTGACTTCCCAATTACAAAATTTGGTGGGGTTCTTGCATTCTTTATCTTATTTTACCTGTAATATTTCTCAAACTGTGTCTTTCCTTTGCTTTGTGACATGACTGGCTTTTGGTTTTCTTTCATCCTCTTTGAATTCTTTTAAATCTTTTTTGGCTAACTCTTCTTCTTTCTTAATAAAGTTGTTATTGTGCAAGGTTCTTCATTGATCTTTTAATCTCATTCAGTATTGAGTACCTACTGTGTGCTAGACTCTGTTGCAGGCACTTCTTTCACATTGTTCCTGATAATTTATAACAACTCGTAACTTTCCAGAGTCTACTGCTAAGGGGTAGTCATGATTTAATACCAAATCTGTTTGATTCTAAAGCTATATTATAATAGTTTTCAAACTTTTTTTAATTTTTATTTATTTATTTATTTTAAAGATTTTATTTATTTATTTGACAGAGAGAGACACAGTGAGAGAGGGAACACAAGCAGGGGGAGTGGAAGAGGGAGAAGCAGGCTTCCCGCAGAGCAGGGAGCCCAATGTGGGGCTTGATCCCAGGACCCTGGGATCATGACCTGAGCCGAAGGCAGACGCTTAACCAACTGAGCCACCCAGGGGCCCTCAAACTTTTTTTTAAATTAACATATAATATGTTATTTGTTTCAGGGGTACATATCTGTGATTCATCAGTCTTACAGAACACCCAGTGCTCACCACAACACATACCCTCCCCAGTGTCCATCACCCAGCCACCCCATTCCCCCTCCCCTCCAGCAGCCCTCAGTTTTCAAACTTTTTAAAGAAACAGAATAGTTTTTAAAAAATCTTACTTAGGACCTCAAAATATAAAATAGATGAAAGCAGAACTACTCTGTTACAGTGGAGGTGACAGATCTAGCTTGGCTCTCCTCCCCATTCTGCCCTCGATGACGCCCTGAAGGCACTTACTCAGAACCCAAGGACTCTGGGAAGTTCTCTTAAAAAAGTACAGTGATTTATATTAAATTCCAAGCCTGTACTAATTTTCCTTGTTTTAAACTCAGATTTCCAACTCGACCCTGGACATATCTTTCTACTTGTGTGTCTGACAAGTACCTTTTTTTTTTTTATATCTCCAGTGGAACTTAGCTTCTTTGTGAAACGTCTTCTAACTGTTGTATATCCTGCTGTGGTGAAACTTCCTAGCCCAGCCCAACTTGGGAGTTGTTAAAGATACCCTCTTGCTTCAGTCTCACATATATTTAGACAATTAAGGTCCTTAGGGTCATAGCCCCTAGAGGTGCTCATAGTCATTTACTGTGCTTCCTTTTCACCCTCTCTTCTAATCTGTCTTTCCATATGAAGATTTCTTTTTTTTTTTAAAGATTTTATTTGTCAGAGAGAGAGAGAGCAGGCACAAACAGGGGGAATGGCAGGCAGAGGGAGAAGCAGGCTCCCTGCTGAGCAAGGATTCCCCCCAGGATCCTGACCTGAGCTGAAGGCAGACGCTTAACTGACTGAGCCACCCAGGCATCTCTTGTAAGAAGATTTCTAAAATTCAGGTCAGTTTGCATTACTCACCTACTAACATTTTCATGGGTGCCCGTTATCTATTTTAAGAAATATTCAAGACATGTAAAGTCCCTTCAGATTTGACACTCAGAATATACCATGTTCTCTCAGGCCTCTAGGCATCGTATACCCTTCCCCTTTCTAGAATACCCTCATTGCCGCTTGATCTACATGGCAAATTATCATTCTCCCTTCATATATTAACTTATATCTTCTGCAAACACTCCTTTCTTGAGACTTCTGGTTTGTTTACATTTAAAAATTGCTTATTTTCATGTCTTTCTTCACACTAGACTTTGAGCTTCTTAGGAACAAAGACTTTTCTCATTTAACACCTAGCATAATACTAACACATTGTAAGTTTTCAAGATTTATTCATATTCATTGAATAAGTGAATTCTTTCCAAGAAGATAAAAATGTTTAACCATGATCTAGTATCAGCTGCTTTATCTGTTAATGAGGCAGTGGGATAAGATGGTTTTAAATGTTCTCTTCCAGTTTTAGGATTCTGCATTATTTCCCTTACTGTACTATCTGTACTGTCTTTACTCACTATTCTCATTTTTTTATAAAACATTTAAAATTTATTTTCAGGAACCACATGTAGGATTGATTAATCTTAAGTCCATCTTAAAATGATGGGATTTTATCCCCTTGGTATTTATATAATTTCAGTTAAAATTTTTCGTATCTTTAGTTCCATAATACCTTAGTTTTTGCAAATGGAGGCTTAGGGACAAAATATATCAGGAATAATCTTAGTTTGGATTTTGCTTCTTTTTTACTTTTTGTTGACACATACCCAAAGTATAATCTAGGGATGAGAAAACTGTGCCTTATTTTATTAACTTTGGAATGACAGGTGGAAATACATTTTTTTCCCCCAAACGGTAGAATTCAAGGAAACAGTAGGGTTCTTTTCTTTATTTTAACCTTTTAAGGTGATAAAATAAGAAATCCAGGTTTACTGTAACAATTTTTATAATATTGAAGCAGGTTCTATACACTTAAACTGTTAAAACTTCTGATTTTCAAAATAAGTCATATGTAACTGATTAGGATGTGTTTTTACTTAAAATATTATACCAGCATGTGCAGAGTTATTAACACATTGCCAAAAAATGTAGTCTGGAAGCAAAACAGAAAACTGAAAATAATGCTATAATTTTTTAAGTAAGAGGAAAGTATTTTCTATACACATGAAGGTTTTGGGCCAAATGGTATTTAACCAACTAACTGACTAGTCTTTTAAAGCATTCTATTCTAGAAAAGCTTCATTTTTGGTAAAACTGATTGCATTAGCATATTACTTACGATAATGGGCATGAATTATTTTTTTCCCAAAGCGATGCTGTGATTTAGCTTTTGGAAGAAAGTGCAGGTTTTCTGTGGGCTTAAGTATTAAAAATGCTTCTTAAAAACTTCAAATTGTTATGCATTAAACCAGGATTCATGGAGCTTTTTTAGATTTTACTACTCATAGTCACTTGTCCCTTGAGTAGATATTTTATGAACCTGTTTTTACTTGCTAGAAAGTAGAATTTTCCATAATTAAGAGAAAACGTCAGTTGTTTTTATCCACTTGACTTTGTCTTTGCTTGTTATTGTTTGCTTTAGAGATTTATCTAAGTTATTGACATGATTCAGATTCCAGTGTATGAAATAGAGCTTTTGAGAAGGTGCTTTGAATGGAAAAATAAATATATTACAAAAGATCTTGCTTTGGGTGTGTTTAGTTCTGTTTGATTTTCTTGTTTTTCTTTGCATTCATAGCTATATTCCATCATGTTATGTATCTTTAAGTATAAAATTGGTTAACATACAGATGTTAGGTTATGAGACAGAGGATGTTAATCTCAAACAATTTTCAGATATACCTATTTAAGAAAATGCTCATATATATGTTTTAAATAAAGTCACTTTACACTATACATTGTATCCCATCTCTCTGTTATTATTATAGGCATCTTCTGATTTCCAGGAAACCTCATCTTCCTTAGGGACTGATGTGCAGTCTGTCTTCCATTCAATCCTATGCTGTCTTTCCTCCACATCTTCATAATTTGTGGTGATAACTCTTTTTGTATCCTCTGTATTTTAGTTTGCCCTCTGTTATCATGGCCATTCTTTAGGTCTGTATCTTAACTAACCAGAATTTTTATTTAATTAAAAAAATTATATACTCTCTGCTTACAAGTTAGGATGATTTTTAAAAAAGTAATGGCTGTTTAGTGAGTAGGTATTTATCTTGCTATCAAGAAACTTACCTGACAGGGAACTTGTAACTATAAATTGCCACAGTACTTACTTAAAGCTAAGATGCAGTGCGGATTAGGAGGAGCAAAGAAGTAATTCCACCTGGGCAATCCGGAGGAGGTAGAATCTAAGGAAACTGTTAACTATTTCAAACATAGAGACGTACAGAGAGTAATATTATTATTTATGTAATATATATTAAATATGATGTCGCCCAGACTTAACAGCTGTTACTTTCAAATTCTAAAGGTTAAATCTCGCCCTTGTTTTGAACAAAACAAAGGCCTTGGAATGCCTCACCTGAGACCTCCCCTTCTGCCTTCCCGCTTGGTAGCAGTTTGTGGTGGTAGTAGCGGGGTAGTGCTGGTGTGTTTGTCTCGTCGTCTTTGTTCCTTACGTCCTGCTCTTCTCCTTGGGATTCAGTGTCCTTGTTGAAATTTCCCTGTTTCTTCTTTTGAGCTCTAAATTCTTCATGTTTTCCTCACATAGTCTTCCACTCACTAATTTTTTTCTCCATCTGTCTATAACCAACTGCTTCACCTGTCCATTGAGACTTTTATTCTAACAATTGCTGTTTGATTTTTGTTTTTTAAGAAAATGCTTGTTCTTTCCATGTTGTTGATTTCTTGTCTTATGGCATTTATTTCTTTACTCATCTCTTCTAACATGAAATAAGTTTCTTTCAGTTTCTCTTATCTGGGTGTGGTTGTGCCGCCATCGATTGTGTCTTCTGACTCTTAATAAATGAGGCTTAGTTCCTTTTTTTTTTTTTTTTTTAAACAACTGTGTATCTCTTTTTAGTGGGTGTTGTATTCCCATGAGCCTTGGATTGAGATTATTTGCTTTGGCCAAACTGCTGTTGGCTTCACTGGATCGTGACATATTATTATTCTTAATTTCTTGGGAATGGAACAGACTCGGGTATTGTGATTTTTTATGTTTGATTCTTTTCTGTCCATGCCCCTCGACTTTGTTGTGACTATCCCAGGCCAGTGAGCAGAATATTCCTACAAGTTGTTTTATAGATGGGACAGCATTTTGTAGATCCAGGTTATATGCAGTGAGCCAAGCCCAGTTCTAGCTTCCTACATCTGACAGGATTGAGGCCTGTCTCCTGTCACTGTATGGGTATTGAATCACTGGTACCCAGCATCTTCCTGAACTTCAAGCTCTGCTTATGCTCTGATTTTGAGTTCCTGTATAATTTCTGGCACCTGGAGTTTCTTTTCTTGCTTTTAAGCTTAGTTTGTTTTATTATTTTTGTTTTGTTATTCCACATATAACACATCTGTGTGGCATAGTTAAGCTTTTAATGTCTTTGTTCAGAATTGAGGGGTTGACATTTGAACCATGGCTTTGAGAGGCAGGCAATGGTGAGGGCATTCCAAGATAATGAAATAGCTTGAGCAAAGGTATGAAGTACGTAGTTATGAGGTTTTCATAGAGAATAACTGAAAACCTCATGGTTGGTTTTGGCTTACATTCAGGGTACATGGAGACGATTAATGGGAAATACGTTTAGGAAGGTGGGTTGGAATCAAGTACAGTAGGCCTTGAATGGTAGGCTAAGGAACTTAGACTTTATTCTGCATAACAACAGGGAGCCAATGAATGTTAATTTGTATGAGAGAGATGCAGAGCTTTGCCCTAGGAAGACTAGTTTGATAGCCATGAATAGATTGGAATGGAGAGAACATCCTGGAAATAGGGAGACCAGTTAAGAGAGTATTTACCTCTTCCATGTAAAAAAGAGCTAAAATTAGGTAGCAGCCATGAAGATGATGTGAGAAGTAAATAGATGTTTGTAGAGAGATACCGTGATGCAGATTTCTCATTTCTATGCAGGGAGAAGAGGATTCCAAGATGACCCTAGGAGTATGTTGAAACTATTAAGAGAAATTAAGAAACACAGACAGAGGGCTAGGTTTGTGAAGGAAGATGAGTTCAGTTATGAAAATATTAAATTTATAGTGCCAGTGGGACAGCCAAGTATGAAAGGCCACCCAAGCAAATAAAAATGCTAGGCTGTAACTAACAAAGAAGGCCAAAAGACCAAAAGATAAGATTTGCAGGTTTAGTAGAACAGAGGTAATAAATGAAGCTATACATTTCAGAGATAGTCAAGAAGATGAGAAAAGCCAAGAAGAAAACTAGTAATTAGGAAGCAAGTGGATAAAGAGAAATTTGAGGAATCCTGTGTGAAAGTGGTAGGAGTGTGACCCAAATTATAGGTTTATATGTTACAGAAGTCATAGGCTAAGGCCATTTTACAGCTGGAAGCTGTCTCCAGATTTAGAGAGGTAGAGGAAGATGTTGAGGAGGATGAGGACAGAGCAATGGTCACTTAATGGTGATTAGAGTCAAAATACAGGATGTGAGAGTGGAAATAATGTAGCAGTTTCACTTTTGAAATAAAACTAGGGTGTGGATAGTATTTGTGAAATACAGATCTGTACAAATATGTTTATGTATATATAAAGGTATTATGTATATGTATGTATGTAAATTTTTCCCATTTGCCTTTTAATATGAAGGTATTAGCATCCTTGGGTTATTATTCTATTACTCTGGGATAAAAGATTAACAAGCAGGACTACTCCTTACCTTTTGTTTAATTTAAAAAATAAAAAACCTCCACTTAAATCTTTATACTTAGGGTACAGCGAAAGGGGGAAGAGAGAAGGCAACACTGTTATTGTTGAAATAGATGTGGGAATGGACAGTAAGGTCACAGAGTTGGCAAAGGAGAGGTACATACTAATTAGCAGAAGGTAAAACACTTAGAAAATTTGGGCTGTGAAAGGCCTATTCCTTGTGAGAGTATACTTTGTATTAAGAGTATCAAAGAAAATTTAAGTAGGGTGGTCAGGGATATATACTTTATTGAATATCTGTTCTTCACCAGATGTATTAGATACATTTTCTTAATCTTCCGAAAATTACTATGAGGTTTTATTTTCTCCCTTTTGCAGATGAGGAAATGAGGATCGAAAAATTAAAGCACTTTCCAAATCATAATGTTAGGAATTGTCCAAGGAGAGATTCAAACCCAAATGTATCTGTTTCCAAAATCTTTGTCCTTTCTACTAAACCATGATGTCCTTATGTATTTATGTTGGGTACAGGGAAGAAAACGGAATGGTAGAGGGGAGAAGACTGAGGTTGTTTATATTTTGAGAGTTAGCACTCAGCAAAAAAACACCACCAATGGGGAGAGTTCTTCTGCAAACTTGGGAGGGTGTTTAACTACCATTGGACAGGGAGAGGAATTGGATTTGGTTTATACATCTAGGCTGTTACCTTAATATTAGCCACAGAAAGCACATTATGTTTCATTCTGGTAAAGAAATAGACATCTGAAGCATTATCATGGGGGAAAATTCCTGATTATCAGGGCTTTGGCTGAGGTCTCTTTGACCACTTAACTGATTTCATCTGCCACTTTATTTTTGCTGCTTTAGTAGATCAGCTTTTTAACCACTCATCAGTACTTAGGTTTGCTATTTAGATGTATATTCCTCAAAGGTTTCTTTGCAAATAAATCTGATTTTACTAACTTCTCCCATCTTAAATTAATATATTGACCTTGCTTGTAAACCAGTACAGAGAACAGTATGAATGTTACATGTTGCAGGTTTTTCTTCTTTTTCTTTTTTTTAAAGATTTTATTTATTGATTTGACACAGAGAGAGAGACACAGTGAGAGAGGGAACACAAGCAGGGGGAGTGGGAGAGGGAGAAGCAGGCTTCCCGCTGAGCCCGATGCGGGGCTCGATCCCAGGACCCTGGGATCATGACCTGAGCCGAAGCAGACACTTAACGACTGAGCCACCCAGGTGCCCCCCCTTTTTTTTTTTTTAAGAGAGAGAGCTTGTACTCATGGGGGTTGTGGGGGGGAGAGAGAGAGAATCTTAAGTAGGCTCCACGCCCGTGGTGAGGCTTGATCTCGTGACCCTCAGTTCATGACCTGAGCTGAAATCAAGAGTCTGATGCTTAACTGACTGAGCCACCCTGGGGCCCCACAACATATTGCAGTATTAAACATATTTTAAGATGAATAATTATAATTAACATGAATTATTATAAATGGAATCAAAGTAGTAATATTTTATGAAACCAAGGCCAACTAAGAATGGTTTGGTGTTTACATGCAGGTTATTTACTGGATTAATGGCAGTTAAAGCTGTGACTATGCTCTTTGCACTACTTTTTTTTTTAGTATTTCATACATAGAAAAAATATATGATATATATTTTACAAAGAGTAATAATAAAGGAATTGCTGAATTGTTTCCATTCTCACTGTTTCTCCCTCCTTTACTCCTTCAAGTCCTGTATTTTGAATTCCACTCATTAACTTAGGAGATGGAGCATAACCAATGCTGTAGAAGCCCTCTCTGTGTGTATTTTTCTTCTCTTCATTGTGGTCCCACTTCACATCAGAGATTCAGTCACCCTGAACAGGCTGATTATCATATCCTTGTTTGTGTTTTTTTTTTTATAGTTCGGTCATATCTATATATTCCATGTGTAGTTTGCATTTCTGAATTTTATGTAAATGGACCATGCTATAGATATTTTCTGTAACTTATTTTTTGTTGTTGCTTTTACTCAGCATTGTTTGTGAGAGTCAGCAGTGTGGATACATGCATAAAGCTATATGTCCTTTGTTTTCACTGCTGTACAGTATTTATTTGCCCATATTCCTGTCAATGGACATTTGGATTGTTTCTTTTGTTCTTTTGCTATAAAAAACACTACTGCTATAAATATCATGAAGAGAGCCTTTGGAGCCCCTAGATGGAGAAATCCAATGGGTTTCCCATCTCTGTCTCTGCTGTTATCATCTCTTCAAAATTTCAAGGAGTCAGGCACAAGTAGCGGGTTCTGAGTCCTTTCCAAGCAGCTTACACCTTCCTTCTACCTCCTTTGCAAGTCTACAGGAAGAGAGTGCATGAGGTATTGGTAGGGGATGGCAGCATTTGCATTTACCACACCTGAACACATACCCTTCGCTTCAAAATATCTTAGCTTCTGTATTAGTTAGGGTTGTCTAGAGAAACAGAACCAATAAGAGAGATAGATGGATGATAGATGAAAGATAGATAGATAGATAGATAGATAGATAGATAGAAAGAAAGAGAAAGAGATTTATTATTAGGTATTGGCTCATGTGATTATGGAGGCTGAGAAGGCCCATGATCTGCTGTCTGCAGGCTGGAGACCCAGGAGAGCCAGTGGTGTAGTGCAAAGGCCTGAGAGAGAATGAATAGTGTAGATGTCAGTCTGGAGCACCAAAGGGCAGGAGAAGATCGATGTTCCAGCTCAGTCAGGCAAAGTGAATTCAACCTTTCTTCACCTTCTTGTTACTCTCAGGTCCTCAATAGATTGGATAATACGCACTCACATTGGGGAGGGCCATCTGCTTTCCTCAGTTCACCAATGCTAATCTCTTCCAGAAATATCCTCACTGACACACACAGAAATGATTTACCAGAAAATCTGGGCATTCTGTGGCTCACTCAACATAATTTTATGTTTATACATAAAATTAATCACCATGGTTTCGTCATATCATTGTATGTTGTTGTTCTCTAGGTCTTTGCCTTCTTTCTCTTCTCATTCTGTCCTCTCTCCCTAAATATTAGCATCTACCTGATGGCTTCAAATACCATCTAAATACTGATAACTCCCAAACTGTTACCTTCATTCCATAATTTTCTTAGCACTTGGCCCATATATCCTGCTGCCACTCTGTATCTCTCTTCTATAATCACTTCAGACTTAAGTCCAAAATTAAACTCATGATCTTTCTGTTCTCTTCTCTCCCACCCCAATTTGTTTCTCCTCCAGTTTCCCACCGTCTCTGTGAGGGCATTTTCCCTGTTCCATATGACTAGATAGCTGGAAGTTGCCTTTGCCATTACTTTCTTCTCCCCTTCTCTTGCTCCCATATCTACTCAGTTGGGTTTTTTGGGTTTTTTTTTAGATTTATTTATTTGACAGAGAGAGAGAGTACAAGCAGGGAGAGTGACAGGGAGAGGGAGAAGCAGGCTCCCCACTGAGCAGAGAGCCCGACATGGGGCTCGATCCCAGGACCCCGAGATCATGACCTGAGCCGAAGGCAGATGCTTAACTGACTGAGCCACCCAGGTGCCTCTCCCCAGGTTTTTAAATGTCTTTTGAACAGTACTTTTCTTTATTCCCTCTGCTGCCACCCTAATCCAGGCACCATGATCTTAAGCCTGGAATAGAGAAACTATAAGGGGTCTCTCAGTAATTGACTCCTGTTCTTCTTCCATCCATTGTGTAGCCAAAGTAGCTTACATTATCAGGTTCCTAATAGGAACTTTTCAGTGGCTTCCCGTTGCCCTTTCTTTCTTTCTTTCTTTCTTTTTTAATAAAGATTTTTATTTATTGAGAGAGAGATAATGATAGAGAGAGAGCATGAGATGGGGGAGAGTCAGAGGGAGAAGCAGACTCCCCGCTGAGCAGGGAGACCGATGTGGGACCCGATCCCAGGACTCCAAGATCATGACCTGAGCCGAAGGCAGTTGCTTAAACAACTGAGCCACCCAGGCGCCCCCCCCCCCGCCCCGCCGTTGCCCTTTCAATAAAATTCATAGTTCTTAACATTTCTTTTGAATACTTTCCAACATCTCTAGCCTCATCCTGAGCCACCTTTCCTCCATATTCTCAATATGTGCTATGACTCCTTGCTGCTACATTCTTCCCTCCACTGGGTTGCTAACTAACTCTTCCTCATCCTTTGTGTCTCAGCCATCCTTTGGGACTGTAATTTCCTTAGCGAGACCTTTTCTGAACTTGTTCATGTTGGCTTCCTTTTAAACTACACTGATAGAGCCCTGACTTTCTCATTCATAATATTCGTTGCTTAACATATTTTTTCCTCTGCTGAATTACCAGGTCCTTTAGAACATGGAGGCTGCTCTCTGTTTTACTCTTAGAGTTGCTTCAATACCTGACACCCAGTAGATACTCAGTATTTTTTTTTTTTTTTAAGAAGGAATACACTGCATACATATGAATTTCTGCATTTTGCCTCTCCCACCCTTGGGGAAAAATTACCACCCTGTCTTTATAGATATGATGGAATTTCTGGCATACATGTGTTACTAACATGGAATTCACAGTAAAAAAATTACATTAGACAAGCCAGAATGAGGCACTAGAATTTTTAGGAACTTAAAATCAGAAACTAGGATATTTATTTCTATGATCTCTATTATATTTCCACCACAGAAGTGGTGGCTCTTGTCCCTCTCTGGGATATACAAAATCTATATGTGATTTGTTATTTTTATGATTCTGATATGATTTGTTATTTTTAGATTTTCATGAAACTTTGCCTTCTCTCTCAGGTTATCTTGAATAAATTCATGAGTATCATAATGTTTTAAGAATCAGTAAGTAAAAACATTATTTATAGCAGTTTTCTGCTTAATCTCATTTAAGCATATAAGAACGATACTGAAATTAGCCAAACATATTATAACTGAGATAAACTTCTGACTTTGAGGAATATATTTAAGATTTATTGCTACTGTGTATTATCTATTTTCATGGCTGTATTCAAGTTTATCTGATAGCACCCGATTCCTGAGATATTCTTGTACTTATCTGTATTATACAGATGGAGTGTATCCTTAGAGGTCTATCATTTGAGATATCCAGAACTACCAACAATATTGTTCATAGAATATGTTAAACTTAAGTATCTCTTTTATGTGTTCAATCGTTTTTCCTTTCACTATGTAGTTACATTAACTTTCAGTAACAGCTACCCTGTCCTAAAAATGCCCGCTGTGTTATTTGATAGCAATAAATTGCACACTTTATTTACTTCAGTTGTAATTCAGGAAGGCTTATCTGAGCAATCTGTATTCAGCTGCACACTTGGGCACCGCATGTGGCTTTTAATTTCCAAATCTGAGCTTTGCTGTTCAGTTGGTCTAAATGTCTGGAATAAATTGGTTACTAGATTCCCAAGTATATTAGTATAGATCTGAAAATAGCTTTAATAGTTTATTCAAGTTTTTCATTTGCTGGTTAGATAATGAAGTGAAGAGTAATACGATGACTGTGGAAGTTTGTGATATTTTGGTTTGAGTTCATGAAGCCTTGGTTGGTATTTTATAACCAAACTGCCCATAGAATTATGGACAGTAGTTCTGACTTGAAGTGCTTTCCCCATTTATGTTGGAATATATGATTATCAGTTTCCCTCTGTAGACAGTTTGTCCGTTATTCTGACATTATGATTGGTTTAGGACACCTGAGCACTAACCTCCATTTTCATAATGTTTCTGCTTTTTAGTGATAATTGAGCACCCTGTTGCTCTGTTTTTAAATCTGTTGAGATACACTTCACATTGTTAATGTAAATATTTTATAGCCTTAGCTGAATTTCTTACAACAGCTCTTGGTCTTGACAGCTGAGATCAGCTGGCTCATGTCTCTTAATGGCACTTAGATTTGAATTTTGTAGGCTGGGAGGCAGAAAGAACTACTTGGAACTGGTCTGTTTAATGCATGGTGGCTTTAAATTCAGGCTTAAAAATGGGCCCATTTATAAAAAGAAAGTCTCAATCTCTAGAGTTCACTCTAGAGAAACACTATGGAGTTAAGAACTTGGACTTTTTTTTTTTAACCATCCATTGGTCCTGGTAATTTGAGGTGAAGGAAACTAATATGAACTTCACATTTTCATTTCAATTTGAATTCCAAAATTCTTTGATTCTCTAGAGCCAAAGTGTTTCATGGGTTTTCATGCGGAGGTTATGACTGGAGGGGAAGAGTGCTGCCTGTTGGTCTTGAGTGACAACCCCTGCCCTCTGCCCTAGCTGAGAACTCAAAGCATTGTTGAATAGCACTAAAATGAGCTGAGTCCAAGACTTTAGCCAGATGGTCGATATAGGGCTTTTAAAGGAAGGGAAATAGTAAAAGAGTAATCTCAGAGGAACTCTCTTATGTTAAAGAACTGAGAAAATGAAGTCTGTCTGAAGCTAAGTGTAAATTATACCACCTTCTTTGGGAGCAAAAGCTGCTAAATGTAACAGAAGAAAATGACAGTGCAGGAAATCAAAGTTCAGGAACAAACTTTCAAGTGTGGTTTTCAAATGCTTAATCCTCTCTTACTCCTCTCTCAGGATCCATTGCCTCCTTTTCCTCCCCCTCCTCCAAAGTCTGTTTGAAAGGGATTTTGATGGGTAATGGCAAAGGAAGGCAACTTTAGACAGAGTATAAATTAGGGCACAAGATGCCCTTTGTACAGGAATTATCTTAGACTTGCTTTTGAAAACATACTTTTTTTTAGTCTTATTAAGAAAATAATCAAAGGTATGATTCTTAAAGCTTTGAGTTTAGTCTGCTTTCAGTAAAAATAAGGTATAGATACCAAAATAAGCAAAGCTTTTTTTTTTTCTTTCCTGGTTTCTGCTTATAAGATTTACAGGTATTTAAAATAAACCTATGAAAAACCGAAATACTGTCCTGGGATTGGCTAAATAGTCAGAGCAATTACCTCCGAGCTCCAAAATCCAACTGAGCTTGACTTTTGGAAATAAATTTGGCTAAGACTTCTTCCTCATTCTGTTCTATAAAGGTGTACATGAATGATACTGACCTTTGCCAGAAACCCCAGGAATCCTATTCAGTGATGTACTTGTAATGGTCATGAAAGAATTAAAACAACACAGATGTGAATTAATGTGAAAAAGTAGGCAAAACGCTAAATTCTCATTGTGTGGTTTCAATGTGGCAGATCCTTTAAAATACTTCGGTGTACCACAATAATTAAAGGGTTTAAGAACATTACGTTAAAATACCTAGAAAATAAAAGCCTACAGTTGAGTAACAAGAATAAACTATGTTTTATTTTTTTAAATTGGAATTAATGTAGGTTGCCATGGTGAAAATAGAATGAAATATTTAACAGTAACTGTTTTGTGCAGCACTAGAGATCAAAAACAGTAATGTAAATAAGCAGGTCTTTAAAGAATATACTCACAGACATGTTTAATGATTGCTAGAAGGGAAATGTATTTTCTTCAGTGCTATGCAAAGAAGTTTTAATAGACTTGATTTTGGCAGTAAGAATCTCCAACTTAGCATTAATAACTAAAATTTTAAAGTATTTGCTCATTGCTCTGGATTATGACTGTTCAAGAATTACTATTTTCAAACACTAATTAATCATTTAAAATAAACTCTTTTTACACATTTATGGCATCAATGAGTATGACTGTTTATTACATTTTACCTATAAAAAGTTGAACTGTTTTATATACTCTATGGAAACAGTGCACAGTCATAAATTAAAAGATGCAACTGTTTTGGATATTTTACTGGTGGTCCTGTGTTTTCCTGCCAGCCATGCAGCTGTTTCAGGTTTCTCAGGATAACATATAAAAAGCTGTATGTACACTGCAACTTTATGCTTGAATTGCCAAGCCAGAGATGGTATGACTCAACTTTCCCAGAAGCAAGTTGTACCAAAATGTGATGAATCAAAACAACTAGTTGCATAGTGGTTTGCATTACAGCTATGAAAACCAATTCTGTTTATGATAGTTGGCTTCTTAAGGTTGACAGACATTCTACTGTGGTACCTGATTTTTGCCATGAATGAACAGCCATTGGAGCTAAGACTGTGCTTTTCTTTTGAGGGTCTGAGGAAAGGAAAAATATAGCGGTATCTGGTGTATGGATAAAATTTACTTGGAAACTTATATTAGGAATGGAATGTTTCATTTCTAAGATACTTGTAAAAATATTACTAAATATTCCTTATTTGTGTGATAGTGAGTTCTCAGGGAAGAGAAATCGATTTTATCTTGTTCCAGATTGATTTTTAGACTTGTGAGATGACTTAATTTACATCATTTCTCATGCATCATAATCTTAACAGTGGACATTTTATTGTGTCCTGGGATGTAGTAAGCAGATACTTTTTCTGGCTATGTGGTAGATTTGGTGAATCCCTGTTTAAGTCCCATGGGACCTAAGGTTCTATCAAGAGTTTGACAGTGAAAGTGGGATGCATCCTGTCAAGATTTATAAGATGGGATGTAGGGAGAAAATATTAGAACTTTTGTTGAAATAGCTTTATCTCCTCCTTTAAATATTTATATATATTTTATAATATGCTTCTATATTAGTATATTATGTATAATTATATACTATATAACTATGTATTAATACAATAGGTATATGATTTATAAATAAGTACACAAATTTTAGAGATACATGCTCAAGTATTTTTACTGCTATAAGTATAGTACCAAAAGTCTGTAGGGGTGCCTGGGTGGCTTAGTTAAGCGTCTGACTCTTGACCTCAGGGTCATGAGTTTGAGCCCTGCACTGGGCTTCACGCTGGGCATAGAGCCTACTTTTTTAAAAAAAAGTTTTAGATCATTGCTCAATAAATATTAATTTCCTTTCTCCTTCCACTTTCCCCTTTCACCGTTGGCAGAGAAGCAAAGAATTGAGTTAACACCTTGATTTGTGGTAGTGTGAATAAATTATAGCCAATTACAGGAGCTTATCCTGTGTCTTACTTTGACCACTTTTTCTATTGGCCTCTTATATTGCCATATATTTTTTAATCACACAACCTTATTAAACATGGATACAAATGAAAAACAGACTTGTTATTATGTTAGAAATAATAAGTTGCTCATGCATCAAGACTTTGACACACAGGAAGTTTGAATGAATGAGTAGAAAAGTTTCCAAGTTATTAAAATGTTCTGGTACCTGATTTATTCATTTGCTTTAACCGTAATTCTAAGGCGGATGAAGCTCCTTTACTTCCTGAGGCCTGAAGAAACAATGTGGTTTCTTAAACTAGACATTAAAGCAAGGCTGGAAATACTTGTTTTCCATCAGTGCTGTTAGTCATGCTAACAAGTTGACATTCTTTGGCTAGGATTATCCCATATTTTAGGTCTGTTTGTTTACCTTTATCAAGGTAGAAAGTTTTAATTGCTAAATAATATATGTGTGATTGAAGAAAAATGGTGTCTGTTACACTGTCTTTTGAGATCAGTTCAAAAGACGTCTGTATTTACTAATTGGGACATTCTGTTGAACTCAGGCTGTCGGAGATTTCTTGGGCATGTAATTGTCTAAGGTTTCACTTCCTGCATGGAAGGAGACAATATATTTTTGTAATGCTGAAGTAAATTTGAAGTAACTAGTATAGTCTCTCCTCTCCCCTCCTCCATTTAATATTTATTTCAGAATATATTTATGTAAAATAGTCAATATTTATGTAAAAATATTAATAATACAATAGTATTATGATACCGTATATTTATTTATTTAAGAGTATGCCAGGACAGGGCGCCTGGGTGGCTCAGTCGTTAAGCGTCTGCCTTTAGCTCGGGTCATGATCCCAGAGTCCTGGGATCGAGCCCCACATCGGGCTCCCTGCTTGGTGGGAAGCCTGCTTCTCCCTCTTCCACTCCCCCTGCTTGTGTTCCTGCTCTCCCTATCTCTCTCTCTCTCTGTCAAATAAAAAAAGAAAATCTCTAAAAAAAAAAAAAAAAAAAGAGTATGCCAGGAGGACAATAGCAGTTAGGTACCCAAACAACAGCCAACAAAACAAGTTCTGAAAATTGGGAACAGTGAACATTTTAATGGCAAGTATTATTTTTGAAACCTCCTTGAGAGCTCTTTTTAGATCTTAATGTTATTTGCTTTATAATTTAGTTTAACAATTGAACTGGTTTAGGCACTCTATATATAGTTGGTATGTTTCTTTTTAAAGGGTAATAATGCATTTATAAAGTCTGAACATTTCAATCTCAGAATTCCCCTTTAAAACGTGAATCTGTTTTATTACTGCTTTTAAAAATGTTACCAATTTATATATGCTTTCTATATCAATGCTACACTTTTTGTTTTGTTTTAGGTATTTAAACCATGTCAGAGCTGCCTCTCCACAGGACCTTGCTGGAGGCTATACTTCTTCTCTTGCTTGTCACAGAGCACTACAGGATGCATTCAGTGGGCTTTTCTGGCAGCCCAGTTAACCTTTATTTCTCCTTTATAAGATTTGGACCTAGGAGCCGAACCAGAGAGCTAGCAAAAGTAAAGCAGACGTGTAAAAGTAGAGCCCTGTGCAGCTGCCCGGCAACAGTACTACCGCTAGCAGCGGTGTGAAAGTATTTATGAGAAAATTTCAGAACTAAGCTGAGTAATATAGTGGATAAATATATGTGAAAAAGAGTTATTTTTTACTTGTATTTTTCTGAGAGGGATTGAAGCTGTAAACTGCATCTGATGGAAGATATGAATAATTCACCTGTGTATGCTTGAGGTTGACAGACTTGTAAAATCTTTTTAAAAATAAAGCTAGACTTTATATTAAGTTTTGTGGTTTTTCTCTTATTACAGTGTTTTACTTGAACACATTTTAAAATGCCATTTTGAACACGACATTTAGTGTTAATATCCAAGTCTATTATTTCGTCTCATAAAATGTTCCTTTTTTTCCCCTATGTTCTTAATACTAGTCCAGACAAGTGGATATATTTCCTTCTACCAGCAGGTTGTGGCAAGTGAAACTTGACCTATGATAATGCCACTCTCTCAATATGAAGGACTCAGTGCCTGTTTTGAGCAGTGGAAAGTGAGACAAACCTTGATCAAGGTATTATAGTTCCCAGCTGTGAGCCACACTTAGGATAAACCAGACGAGAGTATTAACCTGCTTTAATGACAAATTCAAAGAAGTAAGTTAATAAAATTTAATACTTAAATGGCACCTTTCACTTCAAATGTGAGCTCATTTTATGATGAAACCTTGGAGACTGGAATGGATACATTTTAAACAAAATTTTTCTGAGTAAATTGCAGACTCTGATATAGTTTCTGTTGAAACTTCAAAGACTTTTAGTATACCCAGGATTTTGCTTAGAGTTGGATGTGGAGAGGATGGATATTTGTAGCATCTCAACCTTATATGAGTCTGTTACATAGACCACCATGTATGAGACATAGTTTCTCAAGGAAATTAAAGGATTTCCTATCAAATGTCCATTATAACAGATGTTAATTTTATGGGAGGGAAGTTATGTGAAACAAAGTTTGTGGTTATATTAGGGTGGAATATCCACAGGTAACAGCTCCAGCTTATTTGCTTAAGCAGGTATTAATTTCAGGTACATTTTCATCTTTACAATATAGATGACCCTTGAACAGCACAAGTTTAAACTGTATGAATCCACTTGTATGTGGATTTTTTTTTTAATTTACCTTGGTTTTGTTTTTTTTTAAAGATTTTATCTATTAGAGAGAGAGAGAGAAAGCACAAGCAGTGGGAGTGGCAGGCAGAGGGAGAAGCAGGCTCCTCGCTGAGCAAGGAGCTCAATGCAGGACTCGATCCCAGGACCCTGGGATCATGACCTGAGCCGAAGGCAGCCGTTTAACAGACTGAGCCACCCAGGCATCCCTGTGGATTTTTTTTGTACAGTACCGTAAATATATTTTCTCTTCCTTATTATTTTAACATTTTCTTTTTCCTAGCTTACCTTATTGTAAGTATACAGTGTATCATATGACATACAAAATATGTATAATTGATTATTATGTTTGTGTTAAGGCTTCTTCTGGTCAACAGTAGGCTATTAGTAGTTATGTTTTGGGGGAGTCAAAAGTTGTATGTGGATTTTCCAGTGTGTGTTTGGGTGTGGGTGGTCAGTGTCCCTAACCCCTGTGTTAGTTAGAAGTATAGTTGACCCCTGAACAGTCTTTCATAACTAAGAAAACCAAGGCATCAAATAATTGAGTAGGCTCAGATCATATACACAAGTTAGTAAAAAGTCAGAATTAAAATTGTTTGCTTTTTGTTTTTAATTTAAGTCTAGTTCTGTCTGTACTTCACAGGCTGCCTTCTATTTTTCGTATCTATTAGCATTCCCCAATTGAGGAGTGGGATTTTAAGTACAGTCTATATATCTGTTCAAAGAATAGTGAGAACGTTGACTTAAAGTTAGGACTTTGCTGTACTCAGCTGCTGAAGTACAGTATCCAGCCTTTACAAAAGAAATACTATTACTTGTTCTCAGTACCTTGTATAATGTATTTAAATGAATGAACTAATTAATAGAACACTTTAAAGTCTTTCAAAACGTTTTTCGAGCCTACCTCATTATTGTGGAAATTGCCTGCATCTGATTTGGCAAATAAATTGAATTCCAAAACCTTTATACATTTGTAAATATTTTGTTCTTACTATTGCTGTACTTTGTTCAATAGGCCAAATAAGAAGTTGTTAACTGACCTTATTAGAGCGAAGGGAATGGTGAAAGGTAACTTAATGACAATTCACTAAATAACAGAAATACTCTAAATTGATGAGGTTATCCCCATCCCCCTAGTGATTTCCTCTATCAGAGACAAAAGGCTGTACAAGCCTTTCATATACATCAATTAAGTCTTTTAACATCGTACAATACTAGCCCAGAAACAATAGCTAACAACTACTGAGCATTACCTAAGCACCAAGCACTGTGCTTCATGTATTGTGTATTATTACCTAATCTTTACAATGCTAGTATTATTTTCCCTATTTTAGCAGATGGAGAAGCTGAGGCATAGGGAGGTTAACTAACTTGCAGAAGGTCAATACAACTTAAAAGTAGCAGAGTGGATTTGAACCCAAGTGGTCAGAATCCATGCTCCAGAGTTGAATATCAAACTGTCAAGCTAATAAACAACAGGCTGTGTAGAACCAAGTCTGAGTAATCAAACTTCTTAAGATTTCCAGGAAGTTTTACAGATCAAGTGTCTAGTTATTTTATGGCATATAAATGACATCAACTTAATAACCTTATTTATATCCTTGAGAGAAGTTCTGAGAAATTCATTATGTAGAACATCATTTAACTATTAACTACCTTCCTTTTAAACAGATATTAATGGTATCGAATACATTTACATCATAGTTGGAATGCACTATTAGTATTCCTTAATTTCATTCAATAAATATTTGACCTAAGCTTCTTATCTTTAGGCTGTCAACTGGTGGTAATTATTTCAAAATCCAATTAAGGTGACAGAAAACTTGTCAAAAAGCTAAGAAAATTAAAAAATTATATCCAGTGAGCTTTATAGCTGTCATTTAATAGTGGACATCAAGAGTTCAGTTACCAGGTATCACGTTTAAAACTTTAGGGTGGGCCTAGATTTAAATAATGAAATAACTCCATACATTCACTTATCCACTCTGAGGGAAAAGGGGGAGGAGTTAAAATGTTAATAGAGGCTGCATATTTGACTAAATAGAGGCAAGAATCTTACCACTTTCCATGAATAAAAACATCATTTGTACCCATATTTAATAATTATAACCTAGCATATCAATGTACAGTACTAGGAAAAAATTCTTACTCCTACCTGCAAATTCTCTCTTCACCTAGATCAGGCCAACTGTAGACCCCTGGCCAAATCCAACTGCTGCCTGTTTCTGTGTGCTTCATGAGCTAAGATTGATGTCTACATTTTTTTAAGGTTGAAAAAAGCCAAATCATATACTTTTTAACAAGTGAAAAGCATATGACATTCAAATTTCAGTGCCCATAAAGTTGTTTTGGCATACAGTGTTTCTGTATTGTTTATGGCTGCTCTGGGGGGCTACTACAACAGAGTTGAGCAGCAAAAAGAGACCTTATGACTTGCAAAGCCTAAAATACTGTCTGGTCCTTTACCGAAAGCTTTCCGACCCTTCACCTACATACTCCTCACTTGGAAGGGAGGGAGGAGAAGAAAATTAGAAGTCCCAAACTGGCAATCCCTGGCTGAATTAACCCCCAAGGTCTTGCAGAGAGGAAGTTTTGGTTGAGTTTCAAAAATCATTTTTAAGTGCCTTTAGATAAGGAATGAGGGCTCCAATTCATTACTTTCCTACACTTCTTACCATTTATTGCCTTCATCTATTTATATTACCTGCCTCGCTTCTGAAGGCATTTGAGTTTGTAATGAATTAGATAAGTGGTCCTCAAACTTTTTCTGTAGGGCCAGACAGTAAATATTTTAGGCTTTGTGGTAAAATAAGTTGGTACAATATTTTTAATGAACAAAATTCAAAATATAATTGGTTATATATAATTGCATTGTTTGTAACTCCTTTTTTGGGGAGTAACACTGGTCCTTTAATTGGGGTTCTAAGTGTTTCCTATCATCAAAATCAGTTGTAAATGATTACCTGTTAATGGTTATCTATAATGAGATTTTACAAATTTCATCTCTAAAAATGTCTTTTCACACAGATAGATACTGCCAGAATACTGGCATCAGTCTAGAAGTGTAAGATTTTAACTGGGCATACTCATCACTTGGAAGGCATTTGTAAAACCCTATTAGATTCTTCCCTTGGTATTTGCCTTATAGCATGTCATTACGTAGTACATTAATCACTTCCAATTGCAGGTAGAAGCTCAATTATAGGTAAATGGATTTTGAAATATGTAAATTTCCTTTTATTTGCATTTTCACCAAGGTCCCAAAAATGTTGAACACAGAAAATGTATCCACTGCTAATTTGAGGGAAATCTTGTTTCTTAATTTTCGATAGCACAAGAAATGTGTAACACAAGATACTGCGATTCAAATGTCAGTTGTTGAAATGATGACCGCAGTTTCACAATGAAGTTATGTTTGCCTAATAATTATAGGTTAAAATCTTTAAGAATTACTATCAAGTCATTAGCAAAAGCTAATTTCCAGAGCCTTTCAGTGTTCTAGAATAATGTTTAAGAGTAGTTCCTCTTGTTAAGAAAAATTTCAGTCTTGACCCTGAGCTCAAAAAATTGCAATCAAACTTCACAATTGCTAAGCAAATCGAATTTAGGTTGAGCAATTTCTGACAGAATTCAATCATGGTTAGAATCCATGAAAGCAAATGAAATTTACCATTAACACTACTGGTTCAGTAACACATGACAGATTCAAATATCTTCTGCAGGGTACTTGCTGGTGAATAATAGAGTGAATAACCACAGGTTTTTAATATGTTACATTTTCACAAGCTTTATATATTTTTCCAACTAGATCTTTTTCTACTTTGCATGTTTTAACCAGAGTTGTAACGCATCATAGCAGATTCCACTTCAGGTTGTACAGAATTGGTGTTTTCTCAACTTTTAAAAAAATACCCATAGTTGTTCCTTACAGAGTATTCATAGAAGCTAGTTCTTCAGTAACTCTAAATTCAGCACTGATGTCTCAAACAAGACCTGAACAGTATTAGTAACATCTGGCAACTCATCAAGAGTCAAAATCATTTACTTTCTGAATTGACTTGATTTTGCTCACAAAGTCCTAAACTCTCTGAGCAACTGTTCTTGCCAAAAGGCCAATAGTCCTAAACAATTTTTCTCTGGATACATTTCTTTGGCTGCTGCGTTCAAATACAATTAACTCACCATCAATAGTAAACGGCTCTCCTTGCTTGGCTTACAAAAGAGTCACTTGGAGACTTCAGTTGCACCCTCATTTTCATTTTTTATTTTGTGAAGAAGTTCTGCTATGTTGAGATATTTCCAGATTAAATTTCTAGTTTTTCTGACAGTTGGCTTGCTTGTGAGGGAAATCCTATGACGAGTGCCTCTATTGGTAATGTCAACATACATTGTATTTCAGCTCAGGTATAGATGCTTTGTTACCTAGTTCAGTATCAAAATAATTCACACTCCCACAATGTGCCTTAAAAGCGCATTAGAAGTCCACTTTTCTTGTTTTGAAATAATGAATATACACTAGTAATAATATTATAGCTTGGTGATTTACATGGCACTCAAAATGCTGTTGAGTAACAACCATGTCCCTGGTGATTTGAAGTATGCCGAGTAGCAGTATGAACTGTTGAGAATCACTTTGTGTGTGTTGTAACTTCTCAACTGTGCTGTCATTACACCACAAAAGCAGCCACAGACAGAACATAAACAAATGAGCATGGTGTGTTCAAAAAAAACTGTATTTATGGACACTGAAATTCAAATTTCATATAATTCTCATGTCACAAGATTTAGTTTTTTCAATCATTAGTATAAGAACCATTCTCCAGTCATCTGCCATACAAAAACAGGTGGTAGGCTAGATCTGGCCTGCCAGGCATAGTTTGCCATCCCTGATCTAAATAATTTCATTTTTATTACTTATACAGTGATAAGTTAGGGGTACTTATATAAAATTTAGGCACTGAGGATCACTGCAAAGTGGTATTAGTACTTTCTTAGCAAGCAATTATCCCACCTTCAAAAACTATTTTCCCGGGAGACAGTCAATATTTAAATATATTTAATGAAGAATTAGATATAATTTAGATTGTAAGATTATAACAGATAAACTATACTTAGTAGACTTATGTCATTTAAATTTTAATTTGATAATCTTCAACTTATAAAACAACAAGGGTAAAATAGAAGTGTTCAATACTAAAGTTAACTGCTAAAATTTTATGAAGTCATACAAATTATATTTCATTATGTAAAGGTCTAGTGGGGAGAGGGAGAAAATGTTTCCAATTAAGTGACTGAGGAAATTTGAGTTTTTTCTTCTGAAAAGACTTTATTTATCTGTCCTCTGGCGTTTAAGAGGTGGATCATCATGATTCTCTGTAACAAATCCAGAAAACCTATATTAGTTAAAATACTTAACATTGGAAAATACTTTTAAAAAGCAAATAATATAGGCATTTTAAAGATTTTTAATACTCAACTTATACATCAAATAGTAATATTCCTGCGAGAATTTATTATTTTAATGAAACAGCCTTCTACTAGACTGAACAGTGTGTATGCCATGCTAATATTTGTAAAATTGGGGGAAACGAGTCACAACTGAGTGGCAAGGAATCCTGAATTGAAAAATCTAACTAGAATTAGTTTAAGATATTTCCAAATTTAATAAATAAAATATATATGTAGCCTAAGAAAGCTCCATGAAGGCTATTATAGTTTACATTTAATTTCCCAGAAATTGCTCACCTAGATTTAGGGTCTGGTTCTTGTAGAGTACAGCAGCAGGAATCCGGAAGGTGATACATAACATTTCCTTGTTAGGGGCTACATTTCTTACTGGGTGAATTGAACTGCATGCCTCCAAGGAAATGCCTAACACAGCCCCAGCTCGTTGCTGAACATCCTTAGCAGGATTAGGATCTTTGGAAAAGCTGTAACAGTGCAGTATGGGAAGGAGCTCAATGCTGCATGGTGGCCCATCCAAAAGCGATTTGAAAACACCGAGAAACTCGATAGCCTTTGCTGGCAAGTTCATGACAATGTGCACAGAGTGTTTTCTTTCTTTTGACAGTGGTCCTGGCTGCTGCATTAACTCTTTTCTGACTGGTCCTTGAAGGAAGTCTTTCCCATCCAAGTTAAAGACTTTCACCTTTTGGTCCACTTTATTTAATTTACAATTGTGCAACAGCCACTTATGGGATTCAGGATTGAGATCGTTAGCAAATACAGTGCAGTTTTTCTTTGCTACTGGAATGGCAAAAGGCCCAACCCCAGCGAAAACATCAAATAGTACATCCCCAGGTTTGAGAAGTTCTGTGATACGACTGTGTTCTGTAGAGAGGCGAGGATTCCAATAGACTTTCGAAAAATCAAATTCATAGGTGTAGCTGTTTTCTCGAACCTGAAAAAGGTATTATACTTTGATTAACCTGTTTAGTCTTAAATTCCAGCCATGAATACTGGATGGATATACCCACACACATACATTTACATTTAAGAGCAAATAACAGTGCCTTTTAATTAGAATTCTAGTGTTTATGCTCTCTTTGAGGCCAGTTAACAACCCATATTAAGACTCTGACATGATGGGTGCCTGGGTGGCTCAGTTGGTTGAGCGACTGCCTTCGGCTCAGGTCATGATCCTGGAGTCCCTGGATCGAGTCCCGCATCGGGCTCCCTGCTCAGCAGGGAGTCTGCTTCTCCCTCTGACCCTCCCCCCTCTCATGTGCTCTCTCTCATTCTCTCTCTCTCAAATAAATAAATAAAATCTTTAAAAAAAAAATAAAAAGACTCTGACATGAGAAAAGTCTCTCCATCTCACTCTAATGGGCCATAAAGTGGTTCCCAAATCATATGAGGAATTTTTCAGACAGGCTAACTGACGGGCTTAATCATACTCTATTTTGTCACCTGATGGAGAGGGAAATAAACCTATAATTTGAAACAACACACCACACACATCTTCATGATGACTAGTTAAGTTGCAGATAGCACTTCCACTCAGCAAATAAGCTTCCTTAGTTTTCAGTTTGTAAGAGGGAGGCATGATATGGATCTGCCGTGTACCAATGAATTTTGAGGTATTTTACTATGTTTTTAGATAGTTACTTGGACTTTGCAAGTTTCATGTCTACAAATTAGAGCCAGTGTATATAACAAATCATTCTGCTATTTTCTTTTTTCCCAAATTTGAGTTTTCATTGATTAAATATATACAGTGAAGCTAAGTCTTGAACACATTTAAGACTTCATGCCATTTCTTTTGGGACTATGATAAACATGACAGAAAATAGAAAACAAAATTAAAATTACAGTCATGGAATGTGACCTCAGCCATCAGTTTAAGTCATGGAATGTGACCTCAGCCCTTATTTTAATGGATGAAGAATCAAAGGGCCAAAAAAGTTCCTAAGGTCCATAAATCTGATAGAGATATATTTTCTGTATTCTGCCTTCATGGAATATTCTGCCTTCAAATTTGTGTAAATATTTTTTCTTCCCAACCACATCAGATGCTCTGGCCATGTTAAGGCTCCAGAGTTGGAAATGTTCCTTCATTATTCTGCCAACTAAAACTCTTTCTAGATACACAAACTGGAAGGTTCTGAATATGTCTTGGAATGCTTTTCCTGAAATATCCTTTCTACTCCCCCTTTTTAATGTGAAGCACAGTACTAGTTTAAAAAAAAAAATACATTCTAAGTATCCTTCTGGTTTTACTCACACTGTCTTTGATATCTCACTCACCCAGTCAGCATCAGGAATCTTTTTACTCACAATATACACACAAAGTACTTAGATGTTGCATGAGCTCCTAAAGTCAAACTTAAATGTGATTCTGTTTGGAGCAAAGAAATTATACTGAGTGAGTTTTTACATTTATTTTATGGTATATATGCTAAGTATTAAATATATCTTAAGAACAAACTTTAGTTGGCTTAAGAAATCAGAAGCCATTTAAAAAATTACGTAAGTTTCTCAGAACTTTTAGATCGCTGAGAATGATGCCACCTGCTATCCTAAATGGCAGTACCAAATGAAGAATATGCAGTATTCAATCAGTGTAAGATGAGCTAAGCACTGATCCCAGCAAAGGATTCACATTCAAATCTTACTTGCCATAACAGAACTCATACATTATATACAAGCAGTAGGCCATGGAGGTTATACAGGGAAAGACCATGCATGAACTCTGGAGTCAGAAGCCTGGCTCCAAACACCCTGCACAATCATACCTTGTTACTTCATCTGCATAAAGAGAATATTAAAAACAACAACCATTATCTTGTGGGCTTCTCAGAATTTGTTATATTTAAAACATTAGCTCAGGCCTAATAGTAAGCATGTAGTAAGTGGCATTTTAATATTCTGCTACTATTAAATTATGGCGAAATAATATTATACCTAAAATATTCACCTAAGTCTATGTGGCCCAGAATCTTAAAAAATGATTATTTTGCAAACTCCGAGTTTTATGAAGTCCTGTTTAAAAGAAGTCAGTCAAAGAAAGACAAGTACCATATGAGTTCACTCATATGTGGAATTTAAGAAAAAAGACAGATGAATGTAGGGGGAGGGGGGAAAGAGAGGGAAGCAGACATAAGAGACTGTAAACTATAGAGAACAAACAGGGTTGCTGGAGGGGAGGTGGGCAGGGAGATGGGCTAGATGGGGGATGGGCATTAAGGATGGCACTTGTGCTGAGCACTGGGTGTTACATGTAAGTGATGAATCACTAAATTCTACTCCTGAAACCAACATTACACTATATGTTAACTAACTAGAATTTAAACAAGAACTTGAAACAAACAAAAAGACATATCTAACATTTTAAGAGGACTTTGTTATTAAAATTTTTGTCAAGTTATGAAGAGAGTTTAACCTATTTCCTAGCTTGGGTACAAAATTTCATATAATGTTAATATATAATCATCTAAGACTTTTGGCTTAAAAAAGTTTATATTCTCCAGCACTCCAGAGGATTTTGGGGGTAGAGGATGATATTTTGGGGGTACCAGGAATTTGTTCCTACATATTAAAAATATTTTTTCTTTGAAATAGATTTGTTTTTCTTATAAAAGAAATATGTGCTCAGTAGAAAAGTATAAAGATGAGAACAAAGGTCACTAGTAACTACATCAAATAAAAATATGCCCACTGTTAACATTCTAATATATGTGCATATTTACATAAATATTTAGTTAAAATAAGAGCGATATTCTATATACTACTCTATATATTATTTTATATACCAGAATTTGATCAATTCGTTGATGAACATTTAGGTTGTTTCCATTCCTTTGTTTGTTTTGTTATCATAAAAATGATGAAGAACCTAGTACATACATCATTACAGTTTTGTCCAATTATATCCTTGAAATAACTTCCTGTAAATGCAATGCTAGGTCAGAGGATGTACCTATTCAAAATGGCAATATATTACCATATACTCTTCCTGAGTATTTGTATCAAATTTGTACTCCCATCAAAAGGATATACAAATGCTCACATTCTCACATACTCATCAATACTAGGTTATCATAAATATTTTCAATCTTTGTCATCTATTAAGATTCTAAACATTAACTGATATAATCTGTACCTAGGAGACAATAAAATACTCCATACCTTGGTCATCATGTTCTTCTCTCCAGATAGTACTTCCATTTGGAAATTTCGGTATGTATTATCAATATTATTGATTTTATTTACTGCTGAGGTGATTCCTGGATTTTTGTCAATCATAACTTGGCCTGAAAGAGAAGAATCCATAATAAATATTGCCAGTTGGTTGTAAAATAAAACTGAAAATATGAAATGGAAATAAACCATTTTCTTTTGGTTTATAGACCCAAAAATTGCATCTAGTGTGTATATAGTGGCATGCAATTCTAAAAATTCAACAGATTAGGAAAGTTATTGTAGCGTTCAATACAAACACAAAAAACCATATGGGTATATATATATTTTTAAGATTTTATTTATTTGACAGAGACACAGAGAGGGAGGGAACACAAGCAGCGGGGTGGGAGAGGGAGAAGCGGGCTTCCCGTGGAGCAGGGAGCTCAATGTGGGGCTCCATCCCAGGTGCCCCTCAAAAATTTTTCTTTAAAAATGTACCCATAACGGGGTTCCTGGGTGGCTCAGTCATTAAGCGTCTGCCTTCGGCTCAGGTCATGATCCCAGGGTCCTGGGATGGAGCCCCGCATCGGGCTCCCTGCTCATCGGGGAGCCTGCTTCTCCCTCTGCCTCTGCTGCTCCCCCTGCTTATGCTCTCTCACTCTCTCTCTGTCAAATAATAAAATCTTAAAAAAAAAAAATAAAGAAAAATTTTCTAGGCGTTTGGATCTACCTAATATTTTTCCATGTTTTTTTTTACTAAATCTCAAATGGACCAATACACAACAATAAGCAAAAAGGTAGACCATAAGGTAAAGAACAGAAAGAAGAGCTGTAAGGAGCATGGCAACAAATGATCTCAGAAATCACCAGCCTGTCCCCATTGGCCCCAAACCAAATGTCTGCTTTACTGTGTGCTTGAAACAGATGCCTTCACTTTGGAAATATAGAACAGCAAAATAAGTTTTCAAATAAAAGAAACATAGATTCTTGGGGTGCCTGGGTGGCTAAGTTGGTTAAGCATTTGACTTCAGCTCAGGTCATGATCTCAGGGTCCCTGCTCAGTGGGGAGTCTGCTTGTCCCTCTCCCTCTAGCCCTCCCACCCGCTCTCTTGTGCGCTCTCTCTCTTAAATAAAAAAATCTTAAAAAAAAAAACAGATTCTTTAGAGTCTTATCTAAATACAATGTTCATTTACTTAAATTGTTCTTTTTGTCAAATATGTGCCAGAGCCGAAAAAGCTACAAAGATAATAAAATACACCAGAAATGGTATATTGATGCCCTTTAATTAGTCTACCTTTTTTTCAGCACTTAAAAAATTTTTAAGAATCTATATGCTAATCTCACTGCATAAAGATAACTTGATTTGTAAGTTAGTAAAAAGTACTCAAAAATACAAATACACTGATATATAACCAAAATTTGTCCAGTTTCTTTCTGATAATTAGATACCTGATTTTGAATATGATAATATCAATAAACTCTAGCCAATCATTGTTCTTATCCTGTTCTGCTTCAAGTATCAGAACTCAATTTTTACGGTACAGGAGTTTGAAATGAGGCATGAAATAAAAAAACCAAAACCAATTCTGAAAGTCTATAGTAAAAGCTTTAAAATTATCACTGTATGAGAATGTTTCACTTTTAATCTTTGAGTGCCCCTTTATAAAGTAGGGATGCCAAAAGGCATGTTTGAGTTATGACAAGTAATGACTCATAGCAAAGCTTATCCTTGACATTTGCACCCAGTTATAATTATAAAGATCTGCTTAGATATTTATTATATTATTAGCCCCTTTCATCAATAAAAACAAAGGAAATGCATAACAGCCTATTTCTGAAATTCTACCCATGCAAAATATTGAGAACTACATTTTAAAGGTGAAAATAATTCCCAGAAGTGCTGACAATTACTCTACATTAAAAAAAAATTAATCTGGAGAATACATGGACATCAAATATTTGTAAAAGGTTAACTGCAATCGTGATTAGTCGTCTTCTTTCTTATCCCAAAGGATAAAGGACCCAGGCTCAAACTTGGGCTTACGGAGGTACAACATAGAAAAGCATCTTTTTTTTTAAAAGATTTTATTTATTTGTCAGAGAGGAAGAGAGAGAGCGCACACAAGCAAGGGGAGCAGGAGGCAGAGGGAGAAGCAGGCTCCCTGCTCAGCAGGGAGCCCCATGTGGGACTCAGTCCTAGGACTCCGGGATCATGACCTGAGCTGAAGGCAGACGCTTAACTGACTGAGCCACCCAGGCATCCCACAAAAGCACCATTTCTAAAAGGCTAAGGGCACTAAAAAACAAAGTATGGTGCCTGACATATAGAAGAGGCTCAATCAGTTGAATCAAAACATGAGTAAAGGTCTTGCACTTTTCATGGTAAAACACTCAAATTTAAGAAACCTAGAATTCAACATAGTCCTGAGGGTCAAGTAAGTCCTGTGTACCAAAATGACAAGATGCCAAAGAATTCTGCCAAAGCGAAAGATTTGAGTTTAATCTATGCTTGTATACTGTATACACAAAAGCCTGAAATGATTTTTAGAGCTTTGCTATCACTCGGGAAAGAATATTCCAAAACGGGGCGCCTGGGTGGCTCAGTCGGTTAAGCGTCTGCCTTCGGCTCAGGTCATGATCCCAGGGTCCTGGGATCGAGCCCCGCATCGGGCTCCCTGCTCGATGGGCAGCCTGCTTCTCCCTCTCCATCAGTCGTGCTCTCTCTCTCACATGCTCGCTTTCTCGCTCTCAAATAAATAAATAAAATATTAAAAAAAAAAAAAGAATATTCCAAAACTGTTCTCGAAAGAGAGGGTATGTAGCCCAAGATCCAGTTTAAAATTAAAATGATAAAATGTCCTGCTTCTGTAATTTGACATCTAAGAAAATAATTTTAAAAACTAAAATTAGAACTTGCTAATTACTTTCTAGTACATGAAAGACACACCTACCAATTAAATGCTTGAAAGGTAGTTGATGATCTCGAAGGTTCAGGTGGGCAATATGTCCAACTCTGCTAAAACCTGAAGTCACATCTTGACCTTCAGGAAGCACAGCTTTCAAGATTTCTTCTGACTTAAAGTTTTCATAAGTTAGTTCCAAATTATATTTAGATATCTGTGGATTGACATTAAGCTGCCTTAAAATACTGAGTTCTGCTCTTTCAAAGGAATCATCAGTAAATATTTTGTAGGGATCCAACATAATTAGTCTACTTTCTTCATCTTCTGGATCTTCAATCACACGTTTTATGCCTGGGCGCTGCAGTGCTGCCCTTTTAAGGGATCGCATCAATTTATTGACTATTTCTTTCCTTACTTTAAGCACTGGGATGGTTACTGTCTTTTTAAAAGCTGTTCTATCAAGTTTTGTCATTCCTCGAACATTAGAGGGTGGTGAAAACAATTCAGAGTCTCTCTGGTCTGATTCTATTTCAGGCATGGTTGAGAATCTTTTTCTTTGATCCAACAAGAAAATACCAGGTGCTCTGCTAAGCTTCTGTATCTGTGATGTCCAAGCTAGTGGAGTCTGTGATTCTGATTCAGATATTCTACAGCTTTCCACTTTGAAAAGTATTCTTGAGAATCCAAATGGCCTCCATAAGATCCTAAAAAAGAGTATGCATTTAAAAAAAATACCATAAAACTACAAACTTACATGTTCACAATAGCTTAAGAATAAAACTCTAAATTCTAGGGGTGCCTGGGTGGCTTAGTTAAGTGTGGGGCTCTTGAGTTAGGCTCAGGTCATGATCGCAGGGTCATGAGATTGAGCTCTGCATCAGGCCCGGTGCTCAGCAGGAAGTCTGCGGGAGATTCTCTCCCTCTGCCCCTCCCCCCACTCTAAATAAATAAAATCTTAAAAAAAAATCTGAATTCTACAGTTTTAAACAACCGCTAAATGCTGATAATTAAAACTTCTAGTGGTGACAAGTATACTATCTTTTCCATGATATGTTGTCTTTTATTAGCAATAAATGATAAATTTGCACCTTCAACCCACCTGCTGCCACGACAAGGGCTTAGTGATCCATCAGCCTCCCTATAGTCTATGAACTTCTCCACCCACAATTTTCTATAGCATACACGTGGGATTGGAAGGCTGAGATTTGAGTTAAAAGATCACCTCTAAATGAAATGGTCATTATACTTAAGACTTTACCAATGGCAATATTTACTAGGATATTCTTCTGACTGCTACATCAATCTTGGGAGGTGTGTGATATCACATCCTTATTTTGTAAACGAGCAAACTAAAGGTCAGAAGTAGGTTAATTCACCCAGTCTCGCTGCTGTAAGCGGCTGAGCAAGGATTAAAAACCAGGTCTGACTGACTTCAGAGCCCGTGGTCTTAATATATTGCTACGTTGTTTGTCTTCAATGTTTTACTACCACAAGTCCTGCCTATGACTTGAGGTTTTGGTATTCTGAGGACTAGGATTTGCTAAATGTTACATGCCGCTTCCATTCATTCATAGTATCAGTTATTCACTTTGCCTTCTAAAATACCAAAGAACCAATTAGCAGGGGAAAGGGCCCTGCCCCAGGACCCTGTAAAGCAATTCTCAAACTTCACAGTCAGGGTTCAAATTCGGCTAGCAGTTAACCAGCTGTGTGATCTTGTAATATCTTAACCCGAGTCTCGGTTTCCCACGTGTAAAATGAAAGGCTCTTTCAGAAAGCTTTTGAAAAGATTAAACACATTCCTTCCTAGCCACTACTCGGACCTAGGCTCAGCACCCAGGCGGTGGGTGACCTCGCGACGTTTCTGCGCCCAAGAGGCGCGCGGCGGAGAGCAGATCGTGGTGGACGGGTACTGCCGCCCGACCCTCAGCCTCTCCACTCAGGGGCTTTGCGGTCACCACCTCACCAACGTCACCATCCCAATTCCTGGCATCGCTCCGCGGTTGACTCCGAGAATAGACCCCTCACCTCATGCTCCGGTGCAGCTCGTAAATGGGTCGCTCGTGGAAGGCTGGCCCTCGATGACATCATCACCGTTCGCCACCGAGGGGCGAGCGTCATCAGATCGCGTCGATTCCCTCCTTTCTTCCCCGCCCTGGTGAGGTACCGGAACTCAGAAGGGCCGGGCCCACGGCCCCGCCTCCGATGCGACTAACGACTGGAGGGCTGGGGTGGTAGCTCGCACATGGACCTGGTAATCGGCCAGCGAGCAGTATGGAGGCACCCTGGGGGATCGTCAACGCTGAGCGGAGCTGGTACGTCTCTGCCCAGCAGCCCGAAGAGGCGGAGGCGGAAGAGTTGAGCCCGTTGCTAAGCAACGTAAGTGGCCTCCGGGCTTCCCTGAAATGCCTGGCAAGTAAGACCGGGAAAAGAAGGAGGTGGGGGTGCGGCATGGGGATAAGGGAGAAGCTGGAGCCTGACTCTTGGCGGATGGCGCCCTAAGGCAGCAGCCAGAGGCGGATGAGATCCGGCGGAGTGTATGAATGTGCTAGCAGCGTAACATGGCTCAGAAAGAAAAGCTGAAGGCGCAGGCACAGGTGGAAGAGGCTGAGTGGATGAGCAGCCCTAGCGTTATGTAACTCAGTGCTGTTTGTGAGTGTCTTTGTGGACTTCCTGTTCCCTCCACCAGTCTTGTGAGGTTTTTGCCAGAGTCAACAAGATTTTTCTTTTCTAGACTTAGTCATTGGCTGCCTAAGAAACATCTTCATACAGAAATCCTTAGCGGTGAAGGAGTGGAGGTGGCCTGGTGATAAGTCCATAGGTACTTCCTTGGCCCTAAAGCCTGTGCAGTGGGTCCTTAGCCTTTTAACTCAAGTCCCTGCTCTGTAACAGTTTCTAGGACTTTGCTCCCAAATGCTGTTTTGGGAGAGGGTGTTTTCAAGGGTATCTTCGGTTAGAGCAACGTGAATTGCTTCTATGTATTATATCGTCATTGCAAGGTATTCCTGACCATCCTTGCATTTGAGCTGACTTAATTCATTAAATATATAGAGATTACTTTTGCAGTCCCAGTATTGGGGAGCAACCATGGTCTACAGCAGCCCCAAGCTGACTAAGGATTTCTTCAGTAATCACACGAGCTGAGGCCATCTCCCTTCTCTCTGTCCCACCCCATTCCTATCCTGTCTTCATCTTTTGCAGTCACAAGGTTAATCATGGCTTTTCCCGAAGTCTGCGTGGGCTCCGTACTGGTGGAGATGATTTTCCTAAGAAACAAGATTCCTGGCGCTGCACTAGTGAGAGGTGGGAAGGGAAGAAAGGAAACCAGTGCTGCTTGAGAAACTAGTGTGTCACACAGTGCCTGTGGTTTGCAGGAGACTTTCTCCATAACTTGTCATTCATTTCTTGATGAAGTTTGAACTTCACCATCCAAACATTTTAACACTATTAAATTTGTGTGCTTGCAGGAACTTTACAGACAGGGATCCCCAGGTGTTTCATTTGGTTTTTCTGTGTTTAATATGACGAATGCCATCATGGGAAGTGGCATCCTTGGCTTAGCTTATGTTATGGCTCATACTGGCATCCTTGGATTTAGGTGAGTTTTTTTTTTTTTCTTTTACTGTTACTTTTATTTTATTTTTCTTCCATTTTGATAGTACACTGAGAAGCAAAGAGATAGGCTCCAGAGCTGGTGTTATACGGTGTCTAGTTAAATTATTTCTGGGGTTTTAGCATTTTCCTACTATTGTTGCCAGTCTGTAGCTTGGAGGGATGCAATATAATTTGTATTTTTTATCCAAAAGTGTGGCTAATTTTTTAAAATGGAAACTTGATCCACACTTGCTTATAATAACCTTAAGGAGTGGCTATTTGTTGTGTCAAGTTGGCCAAAGTGAATTAAAGTTTATCAGCCATACAGATTACCTATAAATAGCAATTTTATGAGGGTTAAGTTCATAATCTTTTCATTTCTCTCCCATCTTCTCCTGTCTTCCTACTCTTAGGTAGTCTTGTTTCCCTGAGACATGTGTTCTGTGCCTATTCCTTTTCATCTAGACTCGACTCATTCCAGTTGGCCCAAAAGAGGAGACATTCCTGGCTTTTCTGTGTTTCCATAGTACTTTGTATATTCATTCTGTTATTAGAATGTGTTATAGTGATTTGTTTGCAAGTTAGTTTCCCTGTGAAACTGAAATCCTTTAGAACTAGACCTTATCTTTAGCATTTAGTGTTTGTTTTGTTTATCAATAGAAGCAGATCTATCTTACCAGGAAATTTAAAATGCATCGAGTCTCATTTAGGTTTATTTTCTGCTTTTATTTTTAATTTTTTGATAAGCAAACCAATTTTTAAGTAACCCACTTGCCTTTTTTTGTTTTTTAAAGATTTACTTGAGAGAGAGCGTGTGCACAAGCAGGAGGGGCAGAGGGAGAGGGAGAGAGAATCTCAAGCAGACTCCACACTGGGCCAGAAGCCTGACCCGGGGCTCTGTCCTGTGACCCTGAGATCATGACCCAAGTAGAAACCAAGAGTGGGACGCTCAACCAACTGTGCCACGCAGGCGCCCCCCCAACTTGCTTTTATAATGGGTTATATGCACAAACTTTCATAATTTTTAAAAACTAAAAAAAATTTTAAGTAGGATCCACACTAATGTGGGGTTTGAAATCACGACCCTGAGCATGCTCTACTGAGTGCCAGGTGCCCCTCATAATTTTTTAAAAGTTTTAATTTAAATTCCCTTTAGTTAATATACAGTATTATATTGGTTTCAGGTGTACAATGTAGTGATTCAACAATTCTATACATCACCTAGTGCTCATCACAAGTGCGCTCCCTAATCCCCATCACCTATTACCACCACCACCCCCCCGTAACCATTAGTTTGTTCTCTATAGTTAACGGTCTATTTCTTGATTTCTCTATCTCTCTTTTTCCCTCTTTGCTTATTTGTTTTGTTTCTTAACAAACTTTCATAATTTTAAAACTTCAAAACTGTATTTGACATCTTAGGCAAGACATAATCATAGGACTCATTTTTGGGTTCCCTTTGAAAATCACATTTTGTACTCCAGGGCCTTACATGCAGATGTATACCACTGAACATGTCCTTATTGAATCATGTCACATTTTCCATTTAGTGATACCAAACTGTTATTTTGTGAGGCCTCAAGTGTACTGACAGGTGTACTTGTATACAAATGATAAGTGTACCTCTCAGCTTTGCTACTTAATAACAAGTATTAAGTAGACCATGAAGAATTTCTTCAACTTTTGGGGCACTCACTAGTGCCAGCTTTCTAAGAAGCTTGTCCTGTCCATATCCTCCTGAAAATAAGTAGGAAATTATGCATATTGTCTCTTTTCACACTTTTGGTGAAAGGACCCTAATTATTACATTATTTGTACCTTTTCAAATTGTGTCAATAGATGTGTGTTAACTGCTTTGGTTTGGTTTGGTGAGTGTGTATGTATTTAATGGATGCTAGGAAATGCAGTCTTTTTTTTTAAGATTTATTTATTTTAGTGAGGGTATGTGAGTGGGGGGAGGGGAAGAGGGAGAGAGAGAGGGAATCTTCAGCAGACTCCCCACTGACTGGGGAGCCAGACATGGGGCTCCATCCCACAACCCTGGAGTCATGACCTGAGCTGAAACTAAGAATTGGATGCTCAACCAACTGAGCCACCCAGATGCCCCTAGGAAATACAGTCTTAACTCAGTATTATAGGTGAAGGTATAATAGGGAGGTACAGTCATTGGAAGAGGAGGGATGGAGGGAAGGAAAAAGAAGACAATGAGATTTCACAACTAAAACTTCTGTTTAGACTTAAAATAGGAAGAAATAGTTATAAAAGGGAAACAGTACAAGATCACTGAATGGCTGAACCAGCAGTCAGCAGATAAGAGTGCTGAAGGAGAAAATTGTTTTTGTTTTATATAAAGTTTGTTTCTTTCTGATTTATTTTTTTAATCTAAAAGCAGTATATTTTCATTTAAATAAAATTTGGTAAATACAGAATAATATTTTCTTTAGTAACCATAATCCAACTACTCAAAGATAGTCCCTGTGAACATTTGAATGTGAAAAAAATTTGTTTTGTAATGAGATACCTCAAAAAAGAAAACTTTGTGGGGGTTTGACCATGTACTCTTTTATATTTCAGTTTCTTGCTGTTGATAGTTGCTCTCCTGGCTTCTTACTCAGTTCACCTCCTGCTTAGTATGTGCATTCAGACAGGTGAGTAAAAATATTATGCTGAGTTATTTGTTGAAGCAGCCCTTTGAGATGATAACCACATATAGGATTGGATGTCTCAAATTTGATTTCCAGCAGGTGTACATTATTATTAGGCAGGGTGGTTGAAATGGAGAATTTCAAAAGGCCAGAATAGATAGACCCAATCCTAGGAGAATATTTAAAGACAGAATGGGAGGAGGAAACTTACCTGCCTTTCTCTATAGCACACAGCATAGTTTTCTAGATTAGGGGAAACACCTGAAAGGGGTTTAAAGAATCCAAACTTTATGTTATGGGGAAGCAGTAGACAGGTGTTTATTCTGATCATATTTCTCCTAGGGTGATTATTTCCTCAAGGAGAACACCTTTTCAGATTTATTCCTGCCTGCTCTGTAGGAGACAAGGTCACTAAACTTCAGATTTATTTAGTTTTATATTTTTAATTGCAAGTCTAGAATAAGGTAGTTTTTTTGGAAATGACAGAATTATATGCAGTTAAAACAATTTAGATATGTATATGCATTTTTCCATTTGGAACTTTAATTCAGTCATGTATTAGGTTCTCTTCAGTTGCAATGAATAAAAGTATATGAATTACAGAAGTGCTTTAGTAGAGCTTTTCTTATGGCATTAACAAATATTCTGTGTCCATCAATCCTGGTCTTTTTATCTGTCTGGTCTCTTTTATGTTTGGATTAGGTCAGTTTTGATGCCAGAATCATGAGTTTAATTCTTGTGTGGGTGAATTCACTCTGCTCTATCAGATTTTATAGTTTTAAGACTTTAAGAAGCAGAATAGATACATAAAATAGATAAAAATAGGATTCTGGATGGAACAGGTGAGAGAAGCCCAAAGGTATTTCTTGAGAATTTTAAGACTCTCCAGAGCATACTTAGCTCTACTCTATTTAATCTGTCTATGCCATCAGACATACCTGCAGATCTTTTTATAAACAGAGATTCATAAACCACAGGGATTCTAATTCCAAGAATCTGAGGTGCAATTTAGAAATATGTTTTTAAAAGTCCTCCTGATGATTCTTAGGCAAAGCTGATTTAGGATCCACAGTTCACAGCTATAACTTGTACCAGCACCTTTGGTCATCCAGCTTGCAAATGTATGCCTTTTCTTTCAAGGGGCTTGGGTGACAGTACAGACAGATAAAAATACTAGGAAACAATGCAGTGATAGTAATCTGAAAGTACAAGTTGTTCATAACAGCATCCCAAATTCAGGAATAATAGCATTAAATAAGTATCTATAAATCCTGCTGAAATTTCAAAAATTTCATGTTTTGAAATTCTGCTTCTCTCTGTGACAAGATTATTTTTACCTAATTGTGGTAGTTTTTAACATCTTAATAGGTTATTTTATTATGGATTCTACTGAAAGAATAATATGTTAGTTAACCATACGGCAACTGTGTCTTCATTAACTAAAATGTTATAGCATGCTTTATTAATTTCAATTATTTGGAAGTAATATTCAATTTAGGAAGATTTCCAAGTAATGCTGTTTTTTTTTTTTTCCTTCAGTTCATCTATATTTAACTTTAAAATTCTGACACTGTCTTGGTTCTTTTCTGTTTCTTTAGGGGGTGTATGAACTGAAAACCTCTGTTTCTTTCTCTTTTTTCTTTTCCTTTATTTTTGTAGCTTGCTTGGTCCATGAACTAACTTCTTCATGGTTCTTCATATACATTGATGCACCTGTCTTCCGTTGAACTCCTTCAGTCATTGTAAAATTCTCTATGGAGGTAGGCTTTTAAAAAATATATATACACATATATATATGTATATATATGCACACACATAAAAGACTAGAGAATAACATGTAGCTAAATTTTTTTCCTCAATGTATTGGAGTGTCATAAAGGAGTATTACTCAGATCAGATTGTTTGGTCAGAGAAAGGGCTATCATAAGTCTTTACAAAATAACTTCTTCATTTATTTGCCTGGAGTACAAGAGAAATGTTAATCTTTATAAAAATAAAGGATTTCTTCATGTGAAATTCTGCTATTTTGGATTTTATATAGGGATTGAGGTCTCTGAAGACTGTTTTGAGGAGCTGAGGTAGCATATAAGGTACTTTAATCTCTCTAGCCTTAGTTTGTCTATAAAATGGTAATGATAATGCTTTCCTTTTGGGATTATTGTGAGAATGAAATACAGTAATGTATATAAAATGCCAAGGCTTTGGTCAGTACAAGCTTTTATTATGAGTTCCCACTGATGCAAAACCCTTAAAGAGTGCAAGGTGTTGTACACAATACTCTCTCAGAAACAGTTGGCTTATTGTGATTCTTTGGGGAAACTTCTGTGCTTAT
This sequence comes from Leptonychotes weddellii, assembly GCF_054177405.1. Classification (NCBI taxonomy): domain Eukaryota; kingdom Metazoa; phylum Chordata; class Mammalia; order Carnivora; family Phocidae; genus Leptonychotes; species Leptonychotes weddellii. Next base: position 35,131,336 of record NC_138377.1, on the reverse strand, counting down.
GGAATAAACCCATAGGTCCCCTCTGATCTCCACATCGCTATCAGCAGGAGGGAATTCATTGATTCAAAGTACCTTTGTACTTTCCCTCACTCTCTTGTCCATATATCCCCTTTGTCCAGTTGGAGTTTCATGGTACATTATTACAGGCACTCCCTTGTTGCTCCCTTTTATCATCCTACTCCTCTGGCAAAATCCAACCATGGTTAAATGTGACTCTGCCTACTTCACACACGCACCTGTGCAATTGAATGTTCCTGAAGAAAAACACATAACCTCGCAGAGTGATATCACTATAATTCGGTGTCTAGTGGAACTATGACACTATCACACAGTCCTTATTAACTTCCTTAGTTCATTCACTTGCTTACTCTGCTATTAGGAGGTGATTTTTTCATATCTTCTCCTTTCTCTCAAACCTTCAACACATTCTCCTTGATTACATTCTTAGCTGATATCTTCAATTTCTATTTCACTGAGAAGATGGAATCATAAATGAACTAAATTATAAGCTCTTGCCACCACTTACACCTTCCCATTTATCATTTGTGCCATATGCTCTGTTACTTTGGATGAACTCTTAGTGTTCTTATCTAAGGCCAGCTTTTCTACTTCTGCTGTGATCCCATGTGCTCTCACCTGCATCCCTCCAGCCACTCTCTCCCTTCTCTCTTCTTCTTTTTTATCATCTTTTTTCCTTTGTTTTCTTCCTATCATTTACAAAGAATCTGTCATTTCTTCCGTTTTAAGAAGGACTCCACATTCCTTCAATATGGCTCCATGCCTTCATAGCAAAACTCCTTAGAAGACTTGTTTATGCCAGATAGTTTCCCTTCCTCTCATTCTTTCTTTTTTTTTCCCCTCTCATTCTCTTTTGAACCCACTCCAGTTAGGCTTTCCCCCATCATTCCACTGAAATTATTGTACCGGTGACTTGCACTTAGTTGCTAAATCCAGCAGTCAGTCGTCAGTCTTCACCTTAGTTGACTGCTCAGCAGCGTTTAGTAGTTAGTTGTTCCTTCCTCTGTGTGACACTTATTTACATTCTTCCGGTTTCCGTCCTATTCCACTGAATACTCCTCTTTTTTTCTGCTGAATATTCTTCATCTTTCCATCTTCTAAACATTGGAGTACCCCAGGACTATTCCTCTGATTTCTTTTATACTCACTAGAGCTCCTGGTGACCCTAAACTTTATGTCCTTAGCCTGGGTCTCTTCCCCTGAATTTCAGTCTCATATCCAACTGCCTCCATGACATCTCCACTTGGAGATATCTATCTATCTATCTATCTATCTATCTCAAATTAACCAAACTGTCCAATTTTGCACTTCCAGTCTATACCTTCCACTCTTTTCTCACCTAAGTAGATGATAGCATCTTCCTTCTAGTTGCTTAGGCCAAAGATCTTGGAGTTATGGTGCACTCATTTTTCTACCCTCATACTCCAAATGCAAGCTCCAAATGTGAGAAAGTACCCGTTCTATAATTTTGAAGGTAAATGTTGACACAACATGTGAAGATTCTGATGAAAAGGTATAGAGGCTACCATTTGATCCAGCGGTTGTACTACCAGATCTAGATGTTACTACTAGGTATCCAAATGAGTTGAAAACTTATGTTGACACAAAAATCTGCACATGGATGTTTATACCTGCTTTATTCATAATTGCCAGAACTTAGAAGTAATGAAGTTGTCCTTTGGTAGGTGAATGGATAAATGGTGGTCCATCCATACAATGAAATATTATTCAGCACTAAAAAGAAATGAGCTATCAAACAATGAAAAAATATGGAGGAACCTTAAATGTGTATTACTAAGTGAAAGAATCCAATCTGAAAAGGCTACATCCTGTACAGTTCCAGCTGTATAACATTCTTGGGGCATCTGGCTGGCTCCGTCAGTAGAGCATGCAACTCTTGATCTCAGGCTTACGAGTTCAAGCCCTCTGTTGGGTATGGAGTCTACTTTTAATTTTTTAATTTTTTAAATATTTTATTTATTTATTTGTCACAGAGAGAGAGATCACACAAGCAGAGGGAGTGGCAGGCAGAGGGGAAGCAGGCTCCCCACTGAGCAAGGAGCCTGATGTGGGACTCAATCCCAGGACCCTGGGATCATGACCTGAGCCAAAGGCAGCCGCTTAACCAACTGAGCCACCCAGGGATCCCTGGAGTCTACTTTTTATTATTTATTTATTTATTTATTTTTATTTTTTAAAGATTTTATTTATTTTTTGACAGAGAAAGAGACAGCAAGAGAGGGAACACAAGCAGGGGGAGTGGGACAGGGAGAAGCAGGCCCCCCGCGGAGCAGGGAGCCCAATGTGGGGCTCAATCCCAGGACCTTGGGATCATGACCTGAGCCAAAGGCAGACACTTAACGACTGAGCCACCCAGGTGCCCCTGGAGCCTACTTTTTAAAAAATGGTTGACTCTGTGACATTCTAGAAAAGATAAAACTATGGAGACAGTGAAAAGACCAGTGGTTTCCAGGGGCTAGAGGGGAAGGAGAAATGAATAGGCAGAGCACAGAGGATGTTGGTGGCAATGAAACTATTGTTTATGATACTTTACTAGTGGATACACGTCATTATTCATTTGTCAAAACCCATAGAATGTACAGCATCAAAAGCGAACTCCAAACTGTGGACTTTGGGTAATAATGATATGTCAGTGTAGGTTCATTGACTGTAATAAATGTACCACTCTAGTGGAGAACGTTGATAGTGGTGGAGGCTGTGCATGTTTGGGGTTAGGGAAGATGTGGAAACTCTCCATACTTTCTGCTCAGTGTTGCTGTGAACTTAAAACTGCTCTTAAAAAGAAAGTTTATTAAAAAAAATTAAAGGGGCACCTGGATGGCTTAGTCGGTTAAGTGTCAGACTCTTGGCTTTGGCCCACGTCATGATCTCAGAGTTGTGAGACTGAGCCTCACATCCAGCTCTGTGCTGAGTGTAGAGCCTGCTTAAGATGCTTTCTCTCACTCCCTCTTCCTCTACCCCTTCCCCCCCCACCAAAAAAAATTAAGAAAGAAACAAACTCAGAGGAAAAGAGGAAACAGAGATAATACAGAGACCAGATGAAAACTTAAAAAAAAAACAACTTTATTTAATAGCTTCAGAGAACTAAAAGAAGATATTGCATTTTTGAAACAGAGGAAATTATTAAAAGGTTATAATAAGAGAATATAAGAGTCCTAGAAATTAAAAATAAAATTCAAGATTAGTAGTTGTGTTGAAAGAGTTAAGGAAATTTTTTAGGCAGGGAGGTGAGGGGAAGACAAGGAGCTTAGAATAAGAGAGGAAAGATACAAAATAGAGGTCCAGTCCAGGAGGTTCAACGTGCAAATAATTGGAATTCCATAAAGAGAAGAGAAAAAATGTAATGGTAGGAAATTATCAACAAAATAATAGAAAGAAAGTTTGTGTAACTGAAGGAAATTAGTTTCCAGGTTGAAAGGATTCTTCTTAGTATCCTATAATAATTGCAAAATAATTCATACAAACACACATCATTGTGAAAAATCAGAAACCCCAGAGAATATCCTAAAAGCTTTCAGAGAGGAGAAACAAAATTCTCATACAATGAATCAAGAACTATAATAGCAAATGACTTCCCAGGAAATACTTTAAATAAGAAGACTATAAAACAATACCTTCAAAATTTAGGGGGGGGGGATGATTTCAGTATAGGAATTCTATACCCAGCAAAACTATCATGTAACTATGCTGCTGGAATAATAACATTTTCATACATTCAAAGACTCAAAAAATTATTTCCTATGCACTCCTACTTAATGAGCAGTGGAGGATGCCATTTACCAAAGTTATGTACTATCGAAGAAATAGGGAATTTAGCACAGGAGAGAAGTAAAGGGAATTCCCAGGACAACTGAGCAGCTGATCTAAAAGCCACCTCCAGATTGGAGTAGCTTTTGCTTTTGCTTTTTTTTTTTTTTTTTTTTTTAAGTAGGCTCTGTGGCAGGGCTTGAACTCACAATCCTGAAATCAAGATCTGAGCTGAGATCAAGAGTCAGATGCTTAACTGATTGAGCTACCCAGCCCCCAGCCCCGCCCCCAAGTAGTTTGTTTTTTGTTTTGTTTTGTTTTGTTTTTCACAAAGGCACAGTCATCTTTCCAGGCTGTGCTTGCCTTCAAGATATGTGTTCATGATGACCCTTTTCTTTGTCTTTTTCCTGAAAGGAAAGCCTTTCTCATTTGTCTGGCTCTAATTTGCACTAACAGTACCTGAGTAAGTCAGCAGTGAGGCCTGGTTGTCACAAAAGTCTAAGAATCAAATACTGGAAGATTGAAACAAAGTATTAACAAGGGAAATGAAAGAAATGGATTAGGGAATATGGAGGTTAAGGGAGTTAGAATTGAGAGGAGCTGATGTCTGAATATGGTGAATAAGAGAGAAGGACATGTCTACGGGTATCTCCCAGATTTCTGTTATGAAACACTGGACTAATGATAGTGTCATTAAATGGAGATAAGGACATAGCAGGAAGCATTGATTCAAAGTAAAAATGAGTTCAGCTTTGGATAGGGAGATTTGAAGAATAGTTGACTCTTGAACAGCACAGTTTTGAACTGTGTAGATCCACTTATATATGGATTTTTTTTTGATAAGTACAGTATGGAAAATGTATTTTGTCTTCTTGATGAATTTCTAATAACATTTTCATTTCTGTAGTTTCCTTTATAAGAAGCCAGTATAGGGGCGCCTGGGTGGCTCAGTCGTTAAGCGTCTGCCTTCAGCTCAGGTCATGATCCCAGAGTCTTGGGATCGAGCCCCTCATTGGGCTCCCTGCTCCGCGGGGAGCCTGCTTCTCCCTGTTGCTCTGCCTCTGCTTGTGTTCCCTCTCTCACTGTGTCTTTCTCTGTCAAATAAATAAATAAAATCTTAAAAAAAAAAAAGCAGCTAGCATATAATGTATATAACATACAAAATATGTGTTAATTGACTGTTATCAGTAGGGCTTCTGGTCAACAGTAAGCTCTTAGTAATTAAGTTTCTAAGGAGTCAAAAGTTATACGCAGATTTTTGACTGCATCGGGTTGGCACCCTAGCCCCTGTTGCTCGAGGGTCAACTGTATATCTAGATGGACAGGTCCTAGAACTGAAGCCCAGGGTAGAGGTTCATTCATTTATTCAATACTCTTTTTTTATCTGTTGGGAATACAGAGATAAGTAAGACTTCCTTCCTGAAAAAGTTCATAGTCTAATTGGGGAGACAAATATGTAAGTAAAAAAAATTATAATGGCAGTGTGATGATTGTAGCTATTTGAATATGGGCTAGATATAGTGATAGCCCAAAAGAGGGAGTGATTTGCCTTGTCTGGGTTGGAGGTTGAGGGTCAGTAAATATTCCTGAGGACTGAGCCGAAAAGGAATTTGACTAGGAGACAAGGGAAGAGAGAATATGGCATATAGAAAAGTATGTACTATATATGTTATTCAAGATACCAAAAATAGTTTACTATTTGTGCATGAGTTACAAAAGAGAAAACAAAACTGAAGAGATAGACAAGTATCATCTAAGGAATTTGGAGTTTTTGCTGAACCAGTGAGAAGCAACTGAGGTGGTTGAAAAGAGTCAAAGAAGATACTGGGATTCACCACTTGCTGCTTCCAAAGAGAATTTTGGTCCTTCCTAGAGCCCACTGAGAAAAAGAGCATAGCCCCTAACTTCCTCTTCCTAAAGTAAGGTTATAGTTCTTTTATTAGGATTTTAATTGTTAACAGTGCTGAGGAAATAAATGAGTAAAATATATCCTTTGTGCTCACCATTTTGGTTTTTTTTTTACATAAGCCCTTTAGAGCAGTGGTTCTCAACACTGTCCATTGCAGCACCCTTCTTATTTATTTATTTATTTAATATTTGAGAGAGAGAGAACGAGCATGACCTGAGGGAGGGGCAGAGGCAGAGGGAGAAGCAGACTCCCTGCTGAGTGGGGAGCTGATGTGGGGCTCCATCGCAGGACTCTGGGATCATGACCTGAGTGGAAGGCAGATGCTTAACTGACTGAATCATCCAGGTGCCTCCATTGCAACACCCTTCTTAAAAAAATTCTTAGTGCTCCATTTACTATCTGAAATGAAATTCCTATAGGTATCATAACCCACCTGTGTGGGCTGATTATTTTGTAACTCTAATAAGCTTAAATTTTTATTTTTGTTCCATGGACTTCAGAGAGCATCCCTTGACTCTACTATGTGATATATTAGTGTCCCTATCCTTTCTCTCACCTGTCCTCTCCCTATTTCCCATACTTCCCATATTTCCCTGCTGCACCTTTATATTGTCAAGATTGGCAGTATTTACTTTCTGTTTTGTAATCATATGTAAGTCATTCACATTTTATCTGTAAGTTGAGTCTAAAAGTTGAAAACTAATGAATAGCATTTATAGGGTAAGATTATGTAAATGTTCACAGCAGAGCCAAGCAGTATATTGGGATCCTAGAACTTTCTCTACACATGCAATATCACAACCTCTGTGCCACTTGAAAGGAGAATGTTTCTAGTATTCTAGTATTCTATTTTCTTTTCCTTCATCGAATTCTCTAGAATCATGCCGCATTTAGTGGGTAAACTGACATTTAATTACATATTGAGAAAGGTCAGAAGTAGTGATACAGTTACATAGTAGACGATAAATGAATGACCTGCATGACACTATTAGGGAGAAAAAAGGTGAGAGGAAAATGATGGAAAGCACAAGAAAGAGAAGAATTTCAAAATAATAAGGGTGCATTCCAAATGGCCAACTTTCTGAGAATTGAACTGTTTTTGAATAACTTATGTCCCTCAGTTCAGATCCAAAGATAATATTGCTGCTGCTGAAACTTGGGCTTTGTACTGTAACCAGAGTTTATTAATTGTCCTGTTTCATTGAGGAAAAAATACAAAGCAGACGGAACACTGGAGTAACTAGCTGGAAGTATTCCACAACTTTATGGGAAGCAGCTTTCCAAATGATTCGTGTAGAGCCAAACTCTTGGTCTCGCCAAAATAGCACTATCGTGTGCCTTGATGGTACGTTAAAGAAGAAATTTTCCCCCAATTTACTTGTTAAGATTTACAGCCTTTCTGCCTCCTGAAAACATAGCATTGATTTCTTTAATATCAAAAAATCATTTCCTAAAATAGATTGCTAACGACTGCTTTCAGTTATTTATTTAAGGAGAATTGTGCCAAGTACTGCTTGTATGGTTTCCTGTAAAAGACTGAATTAATTTATAATTTTCATAACTAATGTTATTCCTATTCTGTAGGAATATGCTTCTAATGTGACTGGTCATTACCACATCTTATTTTGAGATCTCTCAAAACATTTTCACTTTATAAATAAGATATTAAAACATTGATCATATGAAAGAGCAGAAAAATATCCCTTATTAGGAGACCAAATGATACTTTTCTAAACAAGAGATTAAAAGTTGCAGCTTAAATCAACCCCATCCGATATTTGGTGGAGGAAATAGAACTATACAAGGAGTATGGTTTTTAAAGTTCCACCAGCCCATTATGGTCATTGTAGAATATTTGAATGCCCCCCAAAAAAGGAAGACAAAGAAGACTACATGATCATTGTTACCAGTTTATAGTTCATCCCACTCTTTTTACGTTTTTAATTTATGGATCATATTCAAATCAATTTTTTCTTTCAATATTGACATTTTTCATGTTATCATTAACATAGTTTTTAATGGCTACCTATTAATGTATCAGGTATACCTACTATAATATACTTAACCACTTTACCATTGTTGAACATTTAGGTGGTTTGTGGTGGGGTTTTTTTTTTTTTTTTTTCCAGTGTAAATTATGTATGATAATCTTTGCATATAATGTTTTGTGATTTTAGTCTTATTTCCTAAGATGCAAGCTTCTAGGGGTAAAATGTTATAAATATATATTTTTTAATTTATTTATTTGAGAGAGAGAGAGAGGGAATGAGTGAGCTGGGGGAGGGGCAGGGAGAAGGACAAGCAGACTCCATGCTGAGCGGCAGCTTGGAGCCTGGCAAGGGGCTTGATCTCAGAACCCTGAGATCATGACCTGAGCCAAAATCAAGAGTCGGCCGCCTAATCAACGGAGCCACCCAAGCGCCCCCAAATGTTAAAAATATTTTAAAGACTCATTGTTCAAACTGTATTCCAAACATCATACCAGTTTACACTATTACTAGCATCTTAACTGCCCAAATGATAGAACAGAACTTTAAAAATATTTCACTAGGGTTGTTTGGGTTTATATGTTGAGATGGTCCAGAAAACCATTAAAAATTAGAATATGTAGAGATAAAGCATTTGGCTGACTGTGTACATATTTTAGTAAAGCCTCAATGTTAAGCCAGAAGCCATTATTCATACTCATGATGTCTTAGACATGGGAAAATGCTTCTAATTTTTGCAACATAAAAGAAGTATGATGACAGCGACAAAACTGAATGGCGAGCCAGACGTGCTGATTTGGGAGATAGAGTGCAAGTTTGAAATTGCTAAAATGTACGCCACTACTGTCAGAAGTTGCAAGTACATTTATCTTTATTAAGCTATTAGTTTGATTATATTTTCTGTGATAATAAAGGTTGTGTTGTAATATAAAAATTAATAAATGTTTAATTTATTTAGGTAATTGAAATACCAATTCTTTTTGGAATCCTTCAGTATTATGACTTTTGCTTATGGGAAATTTATTAGCTTTTCATGTTTACTAAATATAAATCTATACTTGTTTTCTGCTGTTCAAAAATAAAGCAAACCTTAGTTAAATTTTTGGATCAGTATCATCTTAATAACTTGCTTATTGACGGAGAACCTCTACATAAGTCATTTTAAAAGCAAGTTATTCAGTATATTCCAATTTGTGACACTGAAAAGCCTCCTTGCTTTAAGTTCTTGGAAGGAAAGTTTTTTTTTAAGAAAGAACAGATAGGGGCGCCTGGGTGACTCAGTCGGCTAAGCATCTGCCTTCGGTTCAGGTCATGATCCCAGGGTCCTGGGATTGAGTCCCACATCGGGCTCCCCGCTCAGCGGAGAGTCTGCTTCTCCCTCTCCCTCTGCCTGCCACTTCCCTTGCTTGTGCTCTCTCTTTCTCTCTGGCAAATAAATAAAATCTTAAAAAAAAACCAGATAATAATTTTAGCTCTAATATTAAAGAGGGGTGCTAAAATTGAACAATGATGTTCCTTTAATCTCATGCTTTAGTGTCAGATCAGAGACATTCTGGCAACTTGGTTCACATACACATAATATTCAGCAAACTTACCTTCTCAGTGTCAAATTATATAGAAGCTAACATTTAGACAATTTTTTTGGTTTAATATATATACCAAGGCTTTGGAATGTCAAATTTAAGGAATTGTGCCCCTATATAATATTATCAATTATGTTTAGAAAATTAAATTAGTAAAGATTTATTGATTAAAATAATTATTAATTTTTGTGATGACATTCACTTTAGAATGTGTATATTTGGAAAAAAGAGTTTTGGCATTTCACAAAGGAGGAAAAAATTCCAGTTCTTCATTTTGTAACTCTGTTTTTTAATTTTTATGTTCTAAAATATATCCAGAATCTACCCCTGTAAGATTATTGTAGAAGTCTTTCATTGTTAAAGTATAAAGGTTCCTACTTATAATCAAATTATATATCCCAAAATCAAAACTAAATTGTCTTTGTTCACTGTGTTTAGCAGTATATAAATACACTTAAAAAAAATACCTGTGTCATCCATCAACTCTGATAATAGATTAAAGTTAATAATTTAAATTTTGCAATTAAAAATGCTAAAATTTTTGTTCTTAATTAGTATTTTAGTAATTTTATATTTTCAACATTTCAGTTTTCTTTCCAACTTTGTAGGTGTAACATGTAAAGGCCATAAACGGTTTTTAAATGCTTAACTTTACAAACCTGGTAGTCTTTGTATATAAAAGTACAGAGGAGATTTTTGTTAAGTTAGTGATAATTTAAAGAAAACCCATGTATTTCTTGAGAGAATATATTAAAACTTGCTTTAAAAAATGATGAACCGTATCTTGGACTCAATAGGAAAAGTGTGTTGCTGTACCAAGCCTTAGCATCTGCTAGTCTGCTGCTTTTTAGTGTAAGTACTGTAAGGTTAAGCACTTTTCAGACTATAGGATTACATAAATGTTTTTACTTCTCATTTTTACTGGTGGTGTCATTAGTTAGAACATGAAGCTATACAGGCTAAGGACAAATTGGGTTCTTTTATGAGCCATTTAATTTTCATCTTTTCTGTGCCTGCATTTCTTAAATATCTGGAATAAAAATGTAATTCCATACTCATGATGAAAAAAGAAAGTGTATGCCCTACTAATTATGAGGTAAGGAAAAATGAATGTCTCTGAAAGTATGATACAGCTTTCATACTTTATCTACCTTTATATATGCAGTTTTCAGAGACTATTGCCAGTGAAAGCTTGCTTTTAGATAGTGTAGTATGCAAGTACTGTTGAGGGAGAAGTAGGGTTGTTCTTGAGTGATCAGTGCATTTGAACTACTGTACTGCAGGCTGGGTGGTAAGTAGATAACCTTGCAATTTGCTAAGCTCTACTTATTGTACGACTCTATCCTTACAGACCGTAAGTCTCCAAAAGTTTCCCCCAGCAGTGGTTACTTCTGCTCTAAATTTAATGTGACCATCCAATAGCTATACGATAGTAGCAGAATAGCTTTCTTACCTTTAGGACTTGGCACACAAATAGTTTTGTGTAAAAGTAAAAATTATAATCTCTCTTAACAGCTGTGACATCTTATGAAGATCTTGGACTCTTTGCATTTGGATTACCCGGAAAGGTAAAATTTTTTTTTTTCTCCTTACTGTCTCCAAAATCCAGAGACATTTTTTTTCCTTCCATTTCTAGTTAAAAGAGACAGGTATATCTAAGAGAAAGAAATTAGGGGATTAAAAGGAAACTAAAGTGAAGAAAGACAGAATGATGGGAACAGGAAGACAAAGAGAAGAAATCTCTCTATATGCCCTTCTGGAAAATGCATCAATAAATTTAATTCGACACTTAAATATATTAGTATTTTTCACCCTAATGAAGGAGAGCAGTGACTTGAACAATTTTAAAGCTGTAACAATGGCCTGTTTTAAGTTTTTTTTTAATTAATTTTGATTATAGGGGTGCCTGGGTGGCTCATTCGTTAAATGTCTGCCTTTAGCTCAGGTCATGATTCAAGGGTCCTGGGATAGAGCCCCGCATCGGGCTCCCTGCTCCGCGGGAAGCCTGCTTCTTCCTCTCCCACTCCGCCTGCTTGTGTTCCCTCTCTCGCTGTGTCTCTCTCTGTCAAATAAATAAATAAAATCTTTTTAAAAAAATTGATTATATTAACTGAGTAAATCCTCATAAAGATAGGAAAAGAAAGAAGCGTAGAATTAAGATTATAGCATGACTATTTACAAAACTGGTAATTAGAAGATTATATTACTTAAGAGCTGAACAGTGCTAAAAGATGATCGAGCTATTCCCTCATTTATAGGTGAGGAAATTAAGGCCCAGAGAAATGAAGGGGCCTATATGTCCACAGTTACTTAAAGCCAGTATTACATTGTAGAACTTCAGACTCTAAATCAACTGCTTTTCCTCCTCAGAATAATAGAAATGACAGCAATATTTATTGGGCATTCATTTGTGATAGGCATATTAAACTAAATTGAGAGGTAGAGAAAGCAATGTCTTCCTCCACAGTTAATCAGGAGTTAAATATTTTTGTGAGTACTGTAGTACTTTATTTCTGAAGATCTATCATACTTTTAAAACCCATTTTCATGTTGGTTTCAAATAGGACTTTTTCTTTTCATTTGTAAAACTGTTGTTTGTGTTTTGTGTTTGTTTTTAATCTTAAAGATGGCCAAACCAACTTCTAAGAAGTGAGTCTGGGAGGAAAAAGATATAGCTACATGATAGGGGAAAACCTGTATTTACATTCAAATTAACTTTTTTTTAAAGTATAAGAAGAATATTTAAATCATGCTGTGTAGCCTCATGGTTTTAACCTTGTCTTAATAACCTTGAACAAAATGGAGAATATGTTACTTGCAGGTAAAGGGTTTTGTTAATCATCCTGGTAACAGTTTCTCTTTCCTGCAGACAGGGATGTTTCATATAATCATGATCAGTTTCCTGTATCCAGTTTAACCAAGGAAGAAGAAAATGTTATTTATACGTATAAGAAAACTCTCAAATTAATTCCATATGATCTATAAGTAGGACTCTAAGCATCATCACTGTTACTTCACACTAGTATTTCCTGCATTCCTTGAATAGCAGCAGAATCTAAAAGAATTGAGAGTCCCCTTTCCCTTTCTAAAACTCTAGAATAGTTGCATTATCATTAATGTAGGCACTCAGTTCTTAGGCAGGTGCACAGACAGAGGATACTCTAAATGAGGAGTTGCTGTTTGTTTGCCTTTTTTATACTTCCTCTCCACTTCCACAATTGGGTTGAAACTTTCCTATTTCCAGGGCACCTGGGTGGCTCAGTCGGTTAGGTGTCTGCCTTCGGCTCAGGTCATGACCCCAGGGTTCTGGGATCGAGTCCCGCATCGGGCTCCCTGCTCAGCGGGGAGCCTGCTTCTCCCTCTCCCTCTGCTGCTCCCTCTGCTTGTTCTCTCTCTCTCTCTGTCAAATAAATAAGTAAAATATTAAAAAAAAAGAAACTTTCCTATTTCCTTCTTTCCAGATATGATGCAGATATGGATAGGACATTATAAGATAACAGTATTCTGAGAATTAAAGAAATATTTTTAAATTTGTTGAACTTTTTAAGAAAGATTTTAAAATTGTCTATAATTTATCTGCTCACCAAGCAAATATTTATTGAGTAAATACCATATGCTATTCATTATAGTAGGCACTGAAGGCATAGATAGGTAGATAGACATACTGACTTTGTAGATCTTAAGTGCTTAAATTCAGCACTTAAGATGGAAAGATAATCATGAATAAGTTGATCTTACTGTTTTTTGCAATATATTAGTAGAAATCAAAATTTCATGTATGATAGCAGTAGCTATCAGTTGTATATAAAAGTGTGCAAAAGTTCAAAATAGTCTTCACAAATAACTATGACATTTTGTAACTAATTTTTAAAAGAGTTGACATGCAAAGTTTCTTCTGGAAAAGTTAGAGTGCCAACTACTCCATCATTAGCCCTACTCTGCAGACCCCAAGGCCTCTAGTGTTTCCAGGATAGGCAAATGATGTACCACTGATGGAATTCCTAGTAGAGGGGAGTCTGAGAGGTGATCTGTTCCCAGTCCATGAACTGAATGATCCTAGATAGCTAGGCCACTCCAAATATCAAACATTGGGGGTGCAGATCCACCAAGACTTATGTGATTGAAAGGCCCAAGTGGAAGTAGAATATCTAGTCATTTCCTTTGAGTACATCTGATTACCAAGAATGGATAAGGTGTCTTGAGTTTCCCAGGAAGCTCATCCGAATCACAAACCAGCAAACCTACAAGCTGAACTTAGTCCTTAGGCATATTTGATTTGGCCTACATTTTCTTATTTTTAACTGATTGCCAACTAAGAGTTATGAAATTTTGAAAGAATTCAGTTTCTGACTTTCCTTGAAAAATTAACGAAATGTAGAAGCTAGAGCTACATTGGATCCACATTCTCACATGCCAGCAGCTGGCCGGAGCTGAGCGGCAGGTGCCCCATTTTGAAAGGGGAGGAGTTCTCCAATAGACTACAGTCTTCACGACCTTCTTCTTTCTTACACTAAGCCCACTCCATATTCTTGATTTTGAAATAGTTTGCTTAAAATTTCAGATCTGAGAATATGTGGGCTCTAGAGTTTTCTGCTCTCGACTTTACTAATTCCTGGGACAGGATGTTCAAAAGCTTGTTTTTTGCCACGCTAACACACTCAGGAGACTATATAATTTCCTTCTATGCAAAACAGCATCCTCACAGCACACCTCAAGCTGTAGCAGTCGACCTACTAAAGCAATGTCTCATTTTACCTCCTAAAGCAGTGAAAAAGGGAGAATGAGACCAGATAGATTTAATTTCAATTTTTTGCTACTTTGATAATCACCAATTACTAGTTTTTAATACTTTTAACTGTTTAAAATGACTGCCAAGAAAATTTTCAAAAGCATTCTTTATGGTAACTATGGAACTATTAAAAAAGGGCTTTTTATGTGATGATAATTCGTTTTATGTATTATAAATGGCTGACAACGTATTCTTTTCAATTTCTCTTCACTTCTGCATCTGTTTTTTAGTAATGGGTTATTGGATTTTAGTAAAATACTGATCCTTTTATTTCTTCTTTCATCTTGTGAATACATTTGTTCTTTTATAGGTGGCAGTAGCAGGCACCATCCTAATTCAGAATATTGGAGGTAAGAAACTGAAAGTGCACTGCTTATGCATAAATGTGATGGCAGTGATTTCTTCCTTTTGTTTATTGCCTTACTACAGGTCTAGCTGGGAACCTGAACCTCTGCACACATAGATATCTTCAGAAACCTTCAGCGTTGTCCTCATTACTCTCTTTTTTTTAAGATCCTTTTTATTAGCAGTCCTTATAAGACAGTAGCTTCTAAATTTAGTTTCAGGTAAATCCTTGATTTCAGTCTTGTTATTAGGTCTGCAATACACCTCTAAAGCATTGGCTTTCTGTACTTGTGATAGTGGTAAGGTACAGTTCGGAAAGATTCTCCAGGTGATTCTGAAGTATTTCCCCTCTACTTTTGTCCTCATTATGGCATTGGTATATACTGCTTCAGAGGGAGTGACGTTTCCTGGGCTGTGAACAATCTGGTGTAGATAAGCAGTGTCCTCTTATAACCAAGAAATTTAAAACGACAAGGTAGTTTAAAAAATAAACGAACCTGGGGCGCCTGGGTGGCTCAGTTGGTTAAGCATCCAACTCTTGATTTTGGCTCAGGTCATGATCTCAGGGTCATGAGATTGAGCCCTGCATTGGTCTGTGTGCTGGGTGTGGAGTCTGCTTAAGATTCTCCCCCTCTCTCTGCACCCCTACCCTCTCTAAAAAATAAAAAAATAAATACGTAAGTAAATAAATAAACAAACCTGAAGCAAATAAGAACCGTTCTCACATTTATCTTGTATCTTGTTTTCATTAAAAAAGATCCCAATATCCAGAACCATGTAGAAACAAAAATTACTGTTAATTATAGACAGTTACTAACTAAATGTATTAAACATTTAAATCCAAAATATGGGAGTCATGTTTGTATATGTTGTAAAGAAGTTATATAGTGCTGGGGCGCCTGGGTGGCTCAGTCGTTAAGCATCTGCCTTCAGCTCAGGTCATGATCCCAGGATCCTGGGATCGAGCCCCGCATCGGGCTCCCTGCTCGGGGGGAGGCCTGCTTCTCCCTCTCCCACTCCCCCTGCTTGTGTTCCCTCTCTCGCTTTGTCTCTCTCTGTCAAATAAATAAATAAAATCTTAAAAAAAAAAAAAAAGTTATATAGTGCTGAACAAGGTCTTAATTTTCTTTTACCATTTACTGGAGGACTAAATAAATGCTATTAGGTTAAAGGAAAACACACAGGGAAGGTTGACATGCATTTTGGACCTTACACAAGGTTGTATGGTCAGAGTAAATTTTAATCTTATTTCTTATGTGTAATAGTTCAAAATAATTTAAAGATGACAGCTTTAATAAAGTTCAACTCTGATACTCAAGAGATCTGAGCTATTTTACTTTTAAGTAGTATTCAACCAAATTCCATCTTTAATGGGTTTCTTGGTCAAGGAAAAAATTAACATTCCAACAATAAATTATACTTGCTATTGTTTTGGGAATCCTGAACATTCATGTTTAATTCTTTGAATGTTCATGGAAAAAAGAGAAGAATGCTTTCGTGGGTGTCATACCAAATAATCTCCTTCTAACATACATTACTTCATCTTCACACTAAAAGCCAGTAAGCAGTCTCTTCCTTTATGAATTTGTATAATGCCATTAATCTGCTTTAGAATAATTTTTCTTATTTTAGCAAATATAATTGCTTAAGTATGCACTTGTAATGTCTAATATGAGTGTATATATATGTTTTTGAAGATTGTATTTATTTGAGAGAGAGGGAGAGAGAGCACAAGCAGGGGGAGCAACAGAGTAGGGGGAGCAGCAGAGGGAGGGAGAAGCAGGGGGCCTGATGGGGGAACTCGATCCCAGGACCCTGGGACCATGATCTGAGCTGAAGGCAGACGCTTAACCCATGAGCCACCCAGGCGCCCCTAATACAAGTGTATATTTTAATATTTTCAGTCCCTCATTACTCTATGTTATTACTAAGAACCATCACATTTTGTTTAGGTTAGGTTGAACTATTGTTTGGCATTTTATGTAGAATTTTTTTTTTTTAAGATTTTATTCATTTGAGAGAAAGCGCTAGTGCGCGCATGAACAAATGAGAGGAGCAGAGGGAGAAGCAGACTCTCCACTGAGCAGGGTTCCCGACTTGGGGCTGATCCCAGGATCGGAGATCATGACCTGAGCCGAATATATAGTATATATATATGAATATGTATATTTCATATATATATATATGAAAATATATAGTATTTTCAATCCAGGAATTTGGATCCAAATGTGTGACCTTGTCAAAATGCCCACTGTTGTATTCTTGGTATCCTTCACTCTGATCCCTTCCTTGTTCTCTAATCTTGTATCTCTTTTTTTTTTTTTTTTTTAGATTTTATTTATTTATTTGAGAGAGAGAGAATGAGAGACAGAGAGCATGAGAGGGAGGAGGGTCAGAGGGAGAAGCAGACTCCCCGCCAAGCAGGGAGCCCGATGCGGGACTCGATCCCGGGACTCCAGGATCATGACCTGAGCCGAAGGCAGTCGCTTAACCAACTGAGCCACCCAGGCGCCCCTTGTATCTCTTATTGTACATGATCTATTTTAGCACTTTTTATTAGATTGAAGCTATTTCTGTATATGCTTTTCTCCCCTACTCTCTTGTAAGCTCTTCCAGGGCAAGGATTAGGTCTCATTTCTTTTTGTACTCCCAGAACCTAGCACAATACCTAGGGCTTGATAAACCTTTGTTGAACTGAACAGAGCTGAATGTGATTTGTATGAGCTATGTCCAAGTACTTTTTAATATCCTACATATATTTATCAAGAAAGAGAAAAAGGAATGGCTAGACTGATCACTAGCTTTAAATATTTGAAAAGCTGAACACAAAATTTTAAAAAGTTCTAGAAAAAGAATGTCCTAGAAAGGATTCCTGCATCTGGTGGAAGGTAAATCATCAATTCTCTCAACTCTAAGTATGTTGATGTGCTTGTTTGCTTTATATTATTATAATCTTTTTTAAGTAAAAGTGACTTAAGGTCCCTGGGTGGTGTTGTCAGTTAAGTGACCAACTCTTGGTTTCTGCTCAGGTCATGATCTCATGGGTTGTGAGATTGAGCCCCATGGAGATTCCCTCTCCCTCTGCCCCTACCCCCACATGTGTGTGCACTATCCCTCAGTCCCTCCCTTTCTCTCTCTCTCTCTCAAATAAATGTCTTTAAAAAAAGAAGAAAAATTGACTTAGAGACAGTCACAGTAATTTTTTTTTTTTAAAGATTTTATTTATTTATTTGACAGAGAGAGACACAGAGAGGGAGGGAACACAAGCAGAGGGAGTGGGAGAGGGAGAAACAGGCTCCCGGCAGAGCAGGGAGCCCAATGCGGGGCTCGATCCCAGGACCCTGGGATCATGACCTGAGCTGAAGGCAGACGCTTAACGACTGAGCCACCCAGGCGCCCCAGTCACAGTAATTTTTAATGTCCCTCAAATTCAGAAAAGCTGATAATGTTTAGTTTTTAAAATAATGTCCTCATGATTTTCTTCATATTGGCTAAAAGTTTATTTATTGAGCCCACTAAGTAATAACTGAAACATATTTTCAGAGCTGTCTTCTGTTGTCTTAGCCAGATATGCATAAATCATTCCTTTATTATAATAGAAGTAGAAGCTTGCTCTTGTGAGCAGAACACTGGGTTGGAAGTCAGGTACCTTGAATTCTGTCTCCTCCTGTCTGTGCCACCGGATAGCCATGTATCTTGGGGAAATCCCTCCCTCACTCTCTTGGCTTCAGTTTCCTCTTAGCTAAATTGCTGTGGGAATAGGATGGGTAACAGGGACTTAAGATCCCTTCTTACCCCAAAATTCTAATTCTAATTTGGCACTTTGGGAGGCATGTTAACTCCTTCAGAGTATTGAAATATTTTTATTACAGGTGGTTCAGTAGGAGGGTTATACTTGGTTCAAAGGATGATGTGGTCTTAGGTAATTCACAAATCAACTGTTGCTCTAAAAGCTTTCATGGATGCTGTTCTTTGTCAGAAAAGGGGAGTCTCAGTTTTTCAAACTTCCCTTTACGGCAGCTGCTGAGCCTCTGGGGTTAAAGTTTAGGGACTCGAGCCTTAAGAAAGAGTTTTTTGATTGATATAAATTGGTTCTGTGGAAGTCCTAAACACTTACTAGGCCATGTATGCTTGCGAAGTAGCAGCATACTGATTTGGGAGGCTCTTGATTATGTTGTGCATATGACTTATATAATGTTATTTCTTCAAAATGGATTTTGCCTTTTTTCTTAATTAGAAACATGTTGGATATTTATAAGATGATATGAAGTGTATAACATCACATTAAATTTTTATACTTCTTACATGCCCATCTGCATGTAATCTGGTTCTGATACCATTTTCTGAAAGATAGGATGATTATTATTAGTATAAATGGTCTGAGTTTTTGCCCTGATTGGTTAGAACTGAAAAATGGATATAATAGATCCTATCTAGGTCAAACATTCTACTAGACACTTTAATTGTACTTACAACTTTTTTTTTTTTTTTTTTTTTTGAGAGAGAGAGCGAGCAAGCAGGGATGGGCAAAGGGAGAGAGAGAATTTTAAGCAGGCTCCAGGCAGCACGGAGCCTGCCAAAGGACTCCATCTCACAACCCTGAGATCATGACCTGAGCTGAAATCAAGTTGGATGCTTAACCAACTGAGCCACCCAGGCGCCCCTGTACTTAAAACTCTTCAACGGAGATGATGCTATCCTCATCTTACAGAGGAAGAAGTCAGTGCATAGAGGGGATAAATAACTTACTTACCTTTACCCCTTAATAAAGCTGGGACTCAATTTCGCTGTTTACTTCTAAAGCCTTTATCCTTCTGCTGTGATACAGTGTGTGAAAACCTGTGAAAAGAATAAATATTGTGGATTTTTTAAACTCACTGGGGATAGGAACTATGTGTTTTTATTCGTTTTCCTAACTTGACCTAAGTTCTGGCAGAGGAACTCAGTAAATAATATTTGTTGAATTTTAAAATTTCTACTTAAAAGTCTAAGATTTTGCCTCAAAGAGATAATTTTATATACTATACAAATGATAGAAAGACTTGAAAACTCATAGAATGATTTGTAGATTGGAATTACATAATTTTAAAAGGCTGAAAGTAAGAGGAGAGTTCGATCTTATGTAAAATAGAATATAAATATTTTGAAATCTGTTTTCAGGTTAAATAATCATGTCTTAGATTAATGCTTCCTAACTCTTCTGTTCTTTGTAACATTTAAACATTTTCAGTTTTAAGATTCTATGCCCCTGATGAATCTATGAGAAAAATGGAACAGAGAGACCTTTCAAAATGATTATGAATTGCTCTTGATCAGTATTTGTTACATGGATGTTTCAGTGAAGACCCAGTTATTCCCTATATCTCCTTATTACATAAATTAAGTAATTTGCTCATTCATTTATGTTCTTAGTACCTAGTACATAGTAGGCATTTAGTAAGTAATACTTGTTATAGGAAGAAAGGAAGGAATAAGAGAAGGAGAGAGAGAGAAGGAAAAGCCAGCAACCTGGCTCGGTGCTTCTTTAGGAGGAAGGGGATTGATCAGCTGGGAAGAGGAGATCATGGAATATATTAGTGAGTATATAGTTTCTTTAGGAAGAATTTACTGTCAGAACTTACGGGAAACCTTTTTTTCCCCCAGCACCAATGAGGCACCAAGTATTAGTCACAGGGCATTGATGTAGTCTAACAAATTGATTGGAAAAATATAGTGTCTTTGAATAGTCTCTAAACTTTATGATAGAAAAAAATGTGACTCGCTAAATTTAGCACTCTTGTCCTAAGCTTATGGAAACCTTTGTCTTTGGAATTTGGAGAGCCCTCTAGCAAGTATGTTACTACTTCCAAGCAATTCCTGATCTCTTCCCCACAATCATGAATTAGGGGACTGAAATAAGTCCTAGTGATAGCCCTCGGCTGCCCATTTCCTCGGTCGCTGGAGTGGCATTTGCTGAGAGTCATTGCTGCTGGAACACAAAGTCAGAAAAGAGACATCTGGAAATTTTAATATTTAATGCTGTTACAGGCAAGACAACTCTGGCTTAGCGTTTGAATTTGGTAGGCTACTAGCAAAAGGAGTAAGTGCCCTAGTAGCAAGTAAGTGTACGTAGCTTCCACGTGGTTCCTCTAGCTGTGTTGCATTATGAGATTCTTTTCCTAAAAACCAAAGTAAGTAGTTAGTTTCACATTCATCTGAACTCTTGAGATAGACCACTTAGTAGGCTAAAATATTCCTAGAAACCAAACCGTAAACCCCAGATCATTTTTAATCAGACCAGAGAAAGTCCTGTGAAGTAGAAGTACACGATAAAGTGAAGTTAATTGAGTGTGGAAAGGTGGGTGGCTCTGAGGAGTAAGTTAAATCCTTACTTTGCTCTTTATAAAATATGAAGGACCACTATCGATAGCATGTTAGTTCTTTAAAGCCCCAGTTCCTTAAAGGAGTTTAAAGATCGAGTCACTGATACATATTGTGAAAGTAGAGCCCTAAACATTAGTAGTCTTACTGGAACTTCCTGAAATTGCTAGAATGATCCAGATTTTCCAGTCTGGCACAGATCTTATGAACCTTACTCCAGCAGTCTTGATTAACACCTCAGTTTGGAAAACTTAAGAGAAACTCTGCTCTGCAGCCCTTTCTTGTACTCAAGCAGCACAATTTCTAAATCCCATAATCAGAAAGGTATAAATAAGATCATTTTCAGTTCAGAACTATAAAAATTTCAAATTCTCAGTATTTTTAAAATTCATGATTTAGTATAGATAAATTAGGAACTATTTAGTTTTATTTTCTGCCCTTTTTTTAAAATAGGATAATGAAGTCATTTTAGATGTTTTATAGTTTGCGCTGTTCCCTGGGAGACTGGGATTGGGCATGCTGTTACAACGCCATCTGCTGGTCAGCTCATCTGTAGACATACTATAGCTTCTTTGAGCCTGAACAGTACTGTCCAGAAATTCTAGAAAGCACGGCTTTAGAATAGGAAAGATATAGGAAATTTGGAAGGAGATTTTTTTTTTCCCCACAAGTACTTCCTTTGATAAATTTACTGGCAACACATCGCTTTAAAAAGGTTTTGAGGGGCGCTTGGATGGCTCAGTTCAAGGTCTGCCTTCAGCTCAGGTCATGATCCCAGAGTCCTCAGGTAGAGCCCCACATCGGGCTCCCTGCTCAGTGGGGAGCCTGCTTCTCCCTCTCCCTCTCCCTCTGCCTGCCGCTCCCCCTGCTTGTGCTCTCTCTCTCTCTGTGTCAAATAAATAAAATCTTTTAAAAAATTTAAAAAAAGATTTTGAAGTAATATATTTCTTAGTAATAACTTTTTAAATTATTTATTGAGTATAGTTGACACACAATGTTACATTAGTTTCCAGTGTACAACTTAGTGATTTGACATGTTTATACATTATGCTCTGTTCACCTCAAGCATAGCTGCCATCTGTCCTGTTACATTGCTATTACAGTATCTTCCACTGTATTCATTATGCTGTACCGTTTATTCCTGTGACTTATTGAAATTTATTATAGGATTTCAGAATTGTAGATATTCTGCTCCCATTGTGTTCAAATTTAAGATCTTATAAATGATAAAACAAAGATAAGTATTTTCCTAGGGTTATGGGGAAAATTTTCCTCTATATATTTTGATTTCCATTTATGAGCAAATTAAGGAAATGACATTTTGGGGGGTTTTAGACAAAGAGATTGTGTTGTGTACTATTTTGAGTGGGGATAGACTTTCACTGGCATTTGAACATTTAGGAGGAACACCAGGTTAATCAGATGTGTTGAATAGAATAAACCTGTTGCTATCCATGACTAAAAACATGTTTGAAGTAAAATTGAATCTCTCAGACAGAAAGGCAAACTTATTATTTCTTCCCATAGTACATCTGTTTAGGGCTGGCTGACTAATCCTTTAAGAAGTTGCTGAACTTCTTCCAAGTGCTGAAAACCTAATTCTGTTTTTAAAATAGCTGTATGTAATCTTATCTTCATACGTGTATTTTAAGAGTTTAACAAAAAGGATAATTATTTTTGCAAACTAATGATTTCTTAGGCCCAGACTCCAAATGAGACTTTATATTTTTTTAAGGAGTCCTGGGAAAAATGGTCCATAAGAGTGCAGGGTTTTTGGGAAGAGGGATTGGTTTTATGTTTTGTTTTAATTTTTTTTACATTTCATTTTGGTGTTAATATCTCAAATATGTGAGAATAGGAAGCTCTTTCCTCTGAATTACAATAATAGTTGCAGATGCATTAGAATCATAGTGGTAGATGCAATAGAGGCCCTCAGGAAACTCCTTAGCTTATCTGAGGAATCTTGGACTAATAACTTCACCAAACCAGCTACAAAGCTGAAATAAATTACATTGAAAATACATGTCAAAGTGAAATGAACATAGTGTTTTTAAGACTTCTCATTAATTTCTTTGACCTTAACTATTGAATTCAGCATTTGTAAGCAATTTGTTATTTAAATGCCGATGAAAAAAGAAAAAAATAATTCTAGGGAGTGGTCTTGACAGACTTCCCTTATTTTTCTTTGCTGTGGTGATTTCTTCTTCACTTTGCTCCTGCACTTTTCCCTAGGAGTTAATAGGGCAAATTTCTCAAGCCAGACTGACTGTTTCTACCATCACTACCTTGGGCAAGTTACTTCTTCATGCCTCCATTTCTAAATCTGTGAAATAAATATCTACCTCACAGTTTTGTGGTAAAGGTTAATTGGGAAAATAGCTTGCAAATCACTTAGAATACTGTGAAGCATGGAATAGGCATCCAAAACTCCAAAATGTTCACTGTTCTTGTGGTTCTTTTCTCAGAGGGCCCTTTCCCCTTTTCTGTTGTTTCTGACATCTCTCCCTTCAACCTCCATGTTCCCAGCTCATGTGTTTCTCTTCTATGATTAGATCAACCAATATTAATACCTTACTACTAGCTATTGCCTAATCAAATTTTACCCTATTTTAGTCATTTCTTAGTATAACAGTTGCTTTTCCACATGGTTTTCAAAGAATACTTTCAATTTCTGTGTTTTGATTAGATTGACAGATTTTATTTATCTCCTTCCCAGGGCAGTTTCCATTAAATGAGTTCTATTCGTTATGTTTAAAGTGAAGGCAAAAAGAATACTTATTTAGTTAATGTGGTAAAACTAAATGATTTGCAATGGCTTGAATACCTGTCTTCAAGGTATGTCTTCTAGCACCAATTCTGGCTTGCTAGTGTAGGGGCCAGAATCACTTAACCATAACCATGGCTAAAATGGATGACCCTGTTACAGCTATTAATTTAGAGTACAACATGGTGTGTCTTGTATTAGGAGTCTATGGTATGTATTGTTGTCAGCAAAAAATCATTTACAAATTCTTGCTTATGACCTGTCTCTAAGATAAGTCTTTAAACACTTCCTTATGCCATTAATAGAAGACATGAGACAAGAGGTGTGGCAGGCAGCTGTTTGATCTAGTGAACCTTTTGGTTAAAAACCATGGATATATGAGCCTTACTATTGATATTATATCTTTAAAACTTTTCTATTTTATTTTACTGAGCTAACTGTCCTTTTTATGTAAATCTAAGATGTATTTCCTAAGTTACTGTATATTTGGTAATCTCTTTTGTTTCTTCTCTGTATTATATATAATATTTTAAGGTGCTAGTCCTTGCATGGAAGTTTACTTGTGGTTAAGAAAAAATAATTAAGACAGTGAAAAGGATAGTGTCTTTCTTTGTTTTACTTACTTAATCAGTGGGGCTTTTCCTCATCGGGAGCTGTGTGGTTTTGTAGCTCTTAAACACCACCATTCCCTAAGAGAGAAGCAGTATTTTGCATGTTTTATTATATTGTGTATGCTGAGATCTCTTTTTGAGAGAGAAACATATGTTTGGTGAGTTCATGTTTCTTGAAATATACATGATTCTTCAGACTGGAATCTAATGAAATAGGACTCCCATTTGAAAACCAAAGAGTTAAGGCTACAACAGAGGATAAAAGTGATCAAATGATTAGCCAGGGGCTAATAGAAATTCTGGGAAGAATGACAGATTGTATATTAGAAAGAAATACGATATCATATTCATTGAAGCTTTTACAACTAAAGATCTAAAAGAAATAATAGAAAATTACTGAAAGAGATGAATGTCTGAAACTTTAGAAATGCATGTGGTGTTGGATTAATCCAAGCGAGAAAGACTGATGGGCAGATAATAAATTACATTGTATAGGAAGTCTGCATTCCTTGTGTTCAAGGTACTTTTGCCTCCTTTTTTTCCTTGCAAGATACATTTAAACAGCTCTAGGCCAGTTTCAGAAAATTCGGCTCATGATTTTCATTATACCATATGTGTATGATTCTTTGGGATAGATAAAGTATTATAAACAAAGACCCCAAATCCTTGAGTGGAGGAGGTTAATCTAAACCTTCCTTCTGTTCTGTGCCAAATTGATAGCTTTTTCCTTTTGACAGTATGAACAATACAGAACACCTTTTCATATACAATCAATTGTAATGTCCCCAAACAAAAAGAGTTTGAAGAAGTACTGTACTTCTGTTGGGGAAAAAGCTATACTTCAGCAACTGTACTTTTGGGGAAGAATAAGTAGTCACAAACTGGAAAATGTGTATATATGTATTTTCATTGCAGAGAAGTATTAACTGTTCTCAATTTTATTTTGCCATGGGTACATCATTTTACTTAAAAAATTATGTGTATCTGTTTGTGTGTTATTGTCTATCTTCATATAAATTTATATACAAACTAGTATATTTCCTTTTTTTCTTAAGTAGTCACACAGCACTGTAATAATTGTGGAAAAATTTAGCTATGTTTACATATGTTGTTTGAGAAAAACATACTTTTCTTAAACATTTGAGCCTTTTAATCAATTTTGGCATTCAGACTTGGCATTCATTTGTGTTCTTAGTTTTTGTAGGTCCAAGGAGAAAGTGAAATGTTTCCTGAAATATAAATAAGTAATAAAATTAACGTGTGTACAGCGTACGCTCTTTATTCTTCTTGAATATATTCTTGTTGGTCCTTCTTTAATATATCCTTAATCTCTGGGGGGAAGAGAGATTATTACTCTGTTAAACTGAAGTTCTGATTCCAGTCATCTGGGTTTCTATATACTTAAACATGTAAGCTTAAACTCAAGTATTTACATATAAATGAGTTCTATATTCTGTAACCATATTAAAATATTTCCTAATATATGATGGAAGGTTTATAGGATTTGTGTTTTTTTTATAGCTACCTCAGAAATAGGATCATTATTAAAATGCTGTAAAAGCTAGTCCTTTCTTGGATCCTGTCAGATAAAATGTAAGAAACAATGTTAGCTTCAGGATGTGATTGCATAATACAGATGAGCCCTGTTAATAAAATGGAATAAAAGTTGTAAGTTTTGTCCCTTTAATATGCTTAATGGTTTCCATTGAATCTTTTCTAATCAGTTTTAGAGGACAATTTAAAATATAACTCATGCATTTTGTTTTTATTTTGTAATGTGCATATCGTGTGTTGGGGGCAAGCAGAGAAGGAGAGGGAGGGAGGGAGACTTCTGGGGAGCTGTCTCTCTCTAGTAAGAAGAAACAAGTAATCAGAATTATTAGCTGTACTTATTAAACTCCTGTTTCTATATCAGTTGTTGCTAAACTAACTTCTGTTGCCTTGAACAGGGTTAATAACATATACAAATCTGTGCAGAACTTCAAAGAAAATTTCATTTATAAATGGCCTGTAATTAAGACCATTTCTCTACCTAAGTAGTTTGTCTTGGGCTTGAAATGTAAGCAAAGGATACTTAATGAACTACCAGTTATTCTCTACAAAGTTACTTATCTCCATTCCTGGTGTGTATATACCTTTGGGATAGTGCAGTAGGAGTTAATCTTCCACATGTTGTCAAAGCCCTAATGGACATCTGTATTTCTGTATAGATTATTCTTTAAATGGCTAAAAATATAGAATTCTAATAGGAACTATTTTTATCTTTTTTGCAGCTATGTCATCTTATCTTTTAATTATTAAAACAGAGCTTCCTGCTGCTATTTCAGAATTTTTGTCAGGAGACCATACTGGGTAAGAGAAAATATTTCATGTTGTATCCATTAATTTGTTAATTCAATAAATATTCATTAATGATGTGATAGAATAGGGCAGGACAGGGAGGAACTATCTCTTGCAGAAGAGCAAAGGAGAAATTTCTGGGAATATGAAAGATTGAGGTAGGGAATGGGGGATGGGGAGAAGTTTGGAGAGTAAAGGTCTTAAACAAAGAAGGGGAGTGGATCATACTGTGGTCGCTTCTCCGCAAACCACGG
Source organism: Leptonychotes weddellii (assembly GCF_054177405.1). Taxonomy (NCBI): domain Eukaryota; kingdom Metazoa; phylum Chordata; class Mammalia; order Carnivora; family Phocidae; genus Leptonychotes; species Leptonychotes weddellii. Next base: position 35,104,607 of record NC_138377.1, on the reverse strand, counting down.
TGATAAAGTTACAACCACACTTGTGAGATTTCTATTCTAAAGCATGGTTTGAAAAAAATAAATGATTTGCAGAGACTTAATGATTTCATTTCCTGGTTTTTAACAATATTGTAAACAATACTAAACCACATTATACTTCCTTTCTCCTTTATTATTTAAAAAATACTGGGTTCTAAAGACTATTGACTCATCTCTTTTTATGGGGAAAAAACAAATTTATTATACTTTTCCTTTCATTGCATAGAAAAAGAAATTTTGAGAAAAATACACTTTAAAAGACAGAATAAATTCTTTTAAGTGTCATCAAGTTATTTCACATAATTTCTAAACCACAATACAAAAACCTATCAGACTTTTAGACTTAAATATTTGGTTGTTTTGCTCTAATATTTGGACTTGTTCTGGAATGCAGGGCAAGTTTTCAAAATTCTTTAAGTTTTACAACTTGGCTTCCATGAAAAAGTTCTTAGACAACTGCAAATACGTATTTATAAGGAAAGTATGGTATACTTTAGATTGAATAGAAATCAGAAGTCCTTAATGATTTTTCATCATCAGAAGATACTGTGCCTTTGTGTAGTACTTTACAGTTTATAGGGTTTCCACATTCATTATCACATATGATGTTCACAACTGCCTTGCTTTGTCTGCTTTTAAGTTTTATGCTCTTAGTTTGGTGAATACGATTGCTCTAAGAAAGAGCTATGTGAAATTCACTTTTTCATTTGCTGTAAAAATATTCAGGACAACTTCTGTTACTCAAAAAATTCTATGTGACAAATTTAGTTTATAGTTTAGGGCTAAGAACTCAAGGCAATGAGAAGTAGAATCAGGAATATTAGACTAAGAGTAAGGAGACATGTGTTCTATCCATGTCAGTGACCTCAGCAAATTGATTTTACTTCTTCTGGCCATATAACTTAATTTTGAGCCTGAGGTTTCTTCACCTGGCTTAATGGAGGTACCAGTATTACCTTCTTAACAAAGTCGTTGAGATGATCAAATAAGATATTATATATATACATGCTTTTGTAAGCTGATAGCAATAGTGTAAATGTGGAGAATTAAATTCCATAATGTTGAATGTCAAATATACCATCAATTAAAAATAAAGAAATTTCAATAATAATAAATATATTAAAGGTGGATTTTCCCTGTTTGCTCTGCCAGGGAGGTCAGAGTCGAATTTTAATCCTAATAGTTGTCACATGTTTGCCTTTTTCTTGCTCCTGAATTTGGTGACTTCTATTTACATTTTTTTAAATTGTGATATGTCTTCATGGAAAGAGGAGGGATAACCATGCATATAAAATTTTAGAAATAATTAAGGTAGTATGAGACAGAACTGCTATTAAAACTTAGGTCTTCTTTCTCTAAATGTGATACTTTTACCATAGCTTTCTCTTTATATCAATTACCAGGGGCTCCTGGGTGGCTCAGTCATTAGGTGTCTGCCTTCGGCTCCGGTCATGATCCCAGGGTCCTGGGATCGAGCCCCGCGTCGGGCTCCCCGCTCGGCGGGAAGCCTGCTTCTCCCTCTCCCACTCCCCCTGCTTGTGTTCCCTCTCTCGCTGTCTCTCTCTCTGTCAAATAAATAAATAAAGTCTTTAAAAATAAATAAAATTAAATAAATAAATCAATTACCATTTATTTTGTTGGGTTTTTTTTTCTCGTTTGTTTAAAAAAAAATGAAAGTTAACCCCCATCTTACTCATTTTAGTAGAAAATTGATTAAAATGGTATTTTTTATAGGTCAGAAATGGATTTTTAAAGCTATACTTCAAAATACTGTGGCCAGTTGGCATCATCTCTGTTTTGATGAAAATTGCACACCTCTTTAGCAGTCTCATCTTGTTTTACATGTAATGTACATTTGCTTATTTTGGATTTTAAGAGTTGTAAAAAAACATCAATAAGAGACTATATTAATTGGTAAGAATGCAGATAAACCATCAATCTTTAAAGCTTAATGCTGTAAAATAATTAAGAAACAAATGTTATGGTAATTGACAACTATCTAGGGCAGTTTATTTCTGAATAAAGTTACATAGCTATATTTCTTCCGAGATCAATATGATATTGTTATGCTTTTATTTTAGGGTTTGATTGACAATAAATTGCACTTAAGGTCTTTCAGGTGTGCTTATTTTCTGTGAGATTTGATGTACCTTTGTGAAATATAAGCCTTTATAAAGATGTTATAAAAAAGAAACCGTATGTTCATAATATTCTAATTTCAACAATTACTGTTAGAAGTCAGAAGCTATAATACTTATCCCAAACTTGTATGAGGCATCTGTACTTTTCAGAGAATAATTTATATTTTAAAAATCTATGGCTGTTAAAAGTTGGAAGCTCTCTGTTAACATTTAATGATCTTGTCAGGGGAATATGATTGACACAATTAAGTTGTCTTGCATTTGAGTTACATAATTGATATGGGATGTGAGTAAGATCCTAATTCAGAACATATGATACTCTTGTTCCAGTCTATTCGAGAATGAAATTAAAGCAACTTATAAATAAATCTGGTTTTCATTAAAATATGGAAAAAAGCATCTGCATGCCAAAGCATTTGCAATACAGCTAAGGATTTATACTCTATATTTCATACTTGGAACATTTTTATCATATAGAATTAAATCCACAGATCAAACAAGTTTTCTAGGAAGTATAAAAACTTTTTACTCTAATTCTTTTGGCTTAAAGGAATGTATATTTAGATTATAGTAGGAAAACAGGGGTTCTGTTAGATAATTCATTTTCCCCCCTTAGGAAAAAATTTAAGGTTAGTATATTCTTCTAAAATCTTGATTTTCAATATGTGCTTTTTGAGATTACTTTTTACTGGTTTGTATGTCTCGGGCTGGGTTTAATTTTCCAAGTTTAATCATCTCTGTTCTTTGGAAAATATCCATTGCCAAACACAATTCAGTTGACTGTGACATGCATATCAAATCTAAACTAACTTTAGTGTGCATTACTGAATTGCCCTGTAGTTGAATGATAAAGAAAAGCACTGTATTTACAATTGTCTTTATTAATGTACCTTAATAAGTACAAGAAATGTTTAATAATAACTAGTAACCAAGCCAGGGATAGTGAAATTACATTTTGCAATAAAGTTATTTTTATATTAGGAATTTAAAATTCAATCCTGTGACGAGGAGAGTGTAAAGGAAAGCACCATCTTGAGATAAAGGAAGCAGTATCTGAAAAATACCAAAAACTCAAGAGTAACTATTCAAGAGTAGAGATTAAGAGTGCCTGGGTGGCTTAGTCTGTTAAACATCTGACTCTTAGTTTCGGCTCAGGTCATGATCTCAGGCTTGTGAGATGGAGCCCCATGTCTGCTTCTCTCTCTCTCTCTCTCCCTCTGCCCCTCCCCCTGCTTGCGCGTACATGTGCATTCTCTCTCTCTCTCAAATAAATAAATAAATCTTAAGAAAAAAAAGAGTGGAGATTATTTCCATTTCTCCTGTCACTAAGATCATTCTCATCCTTTTCTGCTTTTACAGACATATAAGATGAAGCTGTTGAGCCAAATGATCTGAGGTCTCTTCTTGCGCTAACATACCATAACTGTGATGCTGAGAGACTGCTGGGAGGAGGTGACGTTGTCTTCAGTCCCACAGTTCAGTGCTTTCAGCAGTCTCATGGCTTCTGGGCATGAGAGAATTGTGGTCTGACATAGTATAGTTATAATAGTATAAGTTATAAAGTTCAGGATTTCAAAATGTTTATTCTTATGCAAGAGGAAAGAGTCTGGTCCTAAGGATTAATGTGCTTGTTGCACAACTCCACCTTCATGACAGTAGGAACAGCAGAGCTAACAGATGGAATCTGCTTTGGTGCTCTACTGGCCCTTTTTTCTCCTGACACTGCAATTGTCTGGGTCTGATACTGGGTCCCTGAAGGAAGGAGATTTTAGGTGTAGAGTCCTGAGCTTTTTGCCAGCTTCAGAAATTTAGTTGCCAAGTGTCCCTCAATGAGGGATGTTTTGAAGTTCCTATTTTGATACTTATTCAAGAGTGACTAGAAGATGAACCTGCCTGGTATCATTTTGTATTCTTAATATGTGTGCCCTTAGGTCCTCCTACATACAGGAATTGAGAGGCTTGTGTAAATGCAGAGAGCACAGCTTCAGGTCCGTGAGTACTAGAAATACTTGTGCACAGGTTTTAGGTTCTGACACAGGCATTTCCTAAAGACACGAATTAGAGTGAAAAAGGGAAAGGTGTGATCATGGTGCTATTTCTGCTGCTACTCCTTCTTTTGTTCTGTTTAAAAGGAAGTTGTTGGCACCCACCAATACCCGCTAAACATACATTAGAAAAAGACTTCCTCTGAAACCAGAAATAAAAGAGACACAGTGAATCATGAAGTCCATGTTAGAAGCCAGGGGCTGAAACCCGTGTAGGGGAAAACCTTTTCTTTCTTTCTTTCTTTTTAAATTGAGAGATAATTAACATATAACAGTGTATAAATTTAAGGTATACAATATGTATTTTGATATACTCATGTATTACAATATGATTACCACAGTAGTGTTAGCTAAACCCTCCATCACGGTATATTTAAGATCTACTCTGTTAGCAACTTTCAGGTATATTATTATTATTAACTACAGTCACAATCCCTAGAACTTATTCATCCTGTAACTGCAAGTTTGTACTATTTGATCAGTATCGCAGTTCCCTTGCCTCCTCTACCCCAGTCCTGCTGGTAACCACCATTCTACTCTGTTTCCGCGAGTTTGGCTTTTTTGATTCTACATATAAGTGATAAACAGTAATGATGTTTTTCTGCCTGACTCATGTCACTTAGCATAACACCTTCAGAGTCCCACCATGTTGTCACAAATGGCAAGATTTCCTTCTTTCTCATGGCTGAATAATATTCCATTATCCCACATATATATATGGTATTTATATATATGGTATATATGCTCTACATACACACACACACACACACACACACACACACGCACATGCACACCCCACATCTTCTTTATCCATTCATCCACTGACAAACACTTAGGTTGTTTCCATATCTTGGTTATTTGAATAATACTGCAATAAATATGGAAATGCATGGAGCGCCTGGGTGGCTAAGTTGTTACGCATCTGCCTTCGGCTCAGGTCATGATCCCAGGGTCCTCGGGTCGAGCCCCGCATCAGGTTCCCTGCTCGTTGGGAAGCCTGCTTCTCCCTCTCCCACTCCCCCTGCTTGTGTTTCCTCTCTTGCTGTGTCTCTGTCTGTCAAAATAAATAAATAAAATCTTAAAAAAATAAAAATAAATAAATAAATATGGAAATGCAGATATCTTTTTGATATCCTGTTTTCATTTCCTTTGGATATATTACCCAGAAGTGGCATTGCTGGATCATTTAGTTTTTTAAAAAGATTTATTTATTTATTTATTTATTTATTTTATTTATTAGAGAGAGAGAGAGAGCACGTGCGAGCACATGCATGTGCACAAGGCACGGGGGCAGGGGGAGAGGGAGAGAAATCCGCAAGCAGATTCCTGGCTGAGCACTCCTGATACCAGGCTCCATCCCAGGACCCTGAGATCATGACCTGAGCTGAAATCAAGAGCCAGGCACTCAACCGACTGAGCCACCCAGGCGCCCCTTTAATTTTTTTAGGAACCTCCATACTATTTTCCGTAGTGGTTGAACCAGTTCACCTTCTCACAGTGCACAAGGATTCCTTTATCTCCACTTCCTCACCAACATTTGTTATTTCTTGTCTTTTTGATACCCATACTAACAGGTGTGAGGTGATCTCTCAATGTGGCTTTAATTTGTATTTCTGTGATTAGTGATGTTGAGCATCTTTTCGTATACTTGTTGGCCATTTGTATGTCTTCTTTGGAAAAATGGCTGTTGATTTCCTCTGTGCATTTTTAAATTGGATTAACCCCCTATCAGTTATATGGTTTACAAATATTTTCTTTCATTCCATAGATTGCCTCTTCATTTTGTTTATTGTTTCTTTGGCTGTGCAAAAGCTTTTTAGTTTGATGTAGTCCCACTTATTTTTGCTTTTGTTGGTTGTGCTTTTGGTATCATATCCAAAAAATTATTGCCAAGGCCAATGTCAAGGAGCTTTCCCCCTTTGTTTTCTTGTAGAAGTTTTATGGTTTCAGATACTACATTTAAGTCTTTCATCCATTTCAAGTTAATTTTTGTGAGTGGTATAAGATAGGAGTCCAGTTTCATTTTTCTGCGTGTGTTTATCCAGTTTTCCTGACACCGTTTATTGAAGAGACTTTTCCCCCATTGAACACTCTTGGCTCCCTTGTCAGATAGCAGTTTGGCTGTATATGAGCACAGAGTTATTTCTGAGCTCTTTATTCATTCCATTGGTCTGTGTGTCTATTTTTATGCCAGTACTCTACTGTTTTGAGTACTATAACAGCTTTGTAGTTTAGTTTGAGATCAGGAAGTGTGATGTTTTGTTTTCTCTCTCAGGATTGCTTTGGCTATGCGGGATCTTTTATGGTTCCATACAAATTTTAGGATTGTTCTATTTCTGTAAAAAAGTGTCATTTGAATCTTGATAGGGATTGTATTAAATCTATAGATGGCTTTGGGTAGTATGGACATTTTAACAAATTAATTTTTCCTATCCATGAACATAAACAAGATATCTTTCCATTTGTGTCTTCTTCAATTTCTGTCATTAAAATCTTGTAGTTTTCGGTGTACTGATCTTCCAGTTCCTTGGTTAAATTTATTCCTACATATTTTATTGTTTTTGATGTTATTGTAAATAGGATTGTTTTATTTTTTTCAGATATTTTATTGTTAGTGTATAGAAATGTAACTGATTTCTGTATGTTAATTTTATAAACTGCAACTTTACTGAATGTGTTGAGTAGTTTTTGGTTGAGTCTTTAGGATAGTCTCCTTATAAGATCATATGATCTGCAAATAAAGACAGATTTACTATTTCCTTTCCAGTTTAGATGTCTTTTATTTATTTTTTTTATCTTGCCTGATTTGTTCTAGCTGGATTTCCAGTACTGTGTTTAATAAGAGTGGTGAGAGTCCGCACCCTTGTGTTGTTCCTGATCTTAGAGAAAAAGCTTTCAGCCTTTCACTCTTGAGTATGATGTTAGCTGTAGGTTTGTTGTATATGGCCTTTATATATTGAGGTATGTTCCTTCTATACCCAATTTGTTGAAGACTTTTATTATAAAAGTTATTGTATTTTGTCAGATGCTTTTTCTACATCTGTTGAGGTGATCATATGATTTTTATCTTTCAACCTATTCATATGCTATATCACATTTATTGATTTGCATATGTTCAACCATCGTTGCATTCCAGGGATAAATTCCACTTAATCATGGTGTATGATCTTTTTAATGTGCCATTGAATTCATTTTGTTAATATTTTGTTGAGGATTTTTGCATCTATATTCATCAGGGATATTGATGTGTACTTTTCTTTTTTCATAGTGTCCTTATCTGGCTTTCATATTAGAGTATGCTGCCCTTGTCAAATGAGTTTGAGAGTGTTCCCTTCTCTTTAGTTTTTTAGAAGAGTTTGAGAAGGATTGGCATAAATTCTTCTTTAAATATTTGGTAGAATTCACCAGTAAAACTATCTGGTCCTGGGCTTTTCTTTGTTGGGAAATTTTTGATTACTGATTCATTTTCTTTACTCATTATTGCTCTGTTCATATTTTCTATTTCTCATGATTTTGATATGTTGTATGTTTCTAAGAATTTATCCATTTTCTTAATTTAACATGTCAGTGGGTGACTTTAGCTACCTGGTAGAAAAAGAGATGCATTTTCACCAACTGGGAACTCGGAGAGTATCTGCCAAATGATCTGAAAAAATAATCCCTATTGTCTTTGATGCTCCAGCTGCCATATTGACATTAATTATACTTTGTTACTATTATAATTGTGTATATGTGTATATGTTTCAGTGAAAAATGATTATAGAAAATTTAGAAAAGAGAGCAAATAAAAATGATATGTAATACCATCTCTTACCTAATCATTGTTGTTTTATTTCCTTTTAATTTTTCTCAAAAAGCTTTTTAGAACATAGTTAATAACCACATATTTTATATTTTTATCATTAGTATTTTCCATTTTACTAAATTGTCTTTTTTTTAAAAAACTGCATAGCCTTCCACTGAATATGCTTTTATGGGCCTAATATTTTCTATTGTTAAATATATAGAACTCCCTCCAGCTTGCTTCTTAATGTTATGGTAATGTTGTATTCATAGCTTCATGCACATAGAATTTTTTATATTATATTTATTTTCTTAGATTACCATGTTTTTATTGCTTTTTCTACATAATGTCATTGTTTTTCCAGAAGTAGTACTAATGGACAAGATCACTAGCAATGCCTGAAGGACCAGTTATGCCACATTCTTCAATATTACTTTTTAAATAATTTTACTAGGTTAATTTCAACAGCCTCATATTTATTTCTTTAATTAGCACCAGAGATTGGACTTTTCTTCATGTGTATTTACTAGTTATACTTCTTTCATGAATCGTCTGTCCTTTACATACTAAAGTGAAGTCTTTACTGTTAAATTCTTGGGGAATTAACTCTAACTTTTTAAAAGTTCCACACATGTATTTATATTGGAAAATTGAAACCATCTATATGCAAACAAGGGAAAAATAAAAATTGCTCATATTGCTACCACATAGAAATATCTCCTTCTGGTATTTTAAGAATATCCTTCTGACCTTTTTGTTAATGTTCATTCAGTTTTTTTAAGTAATCAAATACATCATCACACTTTTAACTTACCTTTTTTTTCATTTAGTATTCTAATGCCTTTATATGAAAAATGTAATACTTTTTTTTTCCTGGTAATTCATGCTCTTTCTTGAAAATTTGAAAAATATAGAAAACTTTGTAAAGAAGAAAACTTACCCATCATTCTGCCACCCAGGGATGATGGCTATCACTATGTTGCAGTTCTTTTCCACTTTTCCTCAGAATTGCTAATCATGCTATATATATTTAGGATGTTTTCATATCATTATATTATTCATTATTATACCTGTAAAATTTTCTTTTTTATGATCATCCCATAGTCCCATAATTTGTTTTTATTTATTTATTTATTTTATTTTTTTTAATTCTTTTTTTTTTTATTCTTATGTTAATCCCCATACATTACATCATTAGTTCTAGATGAAGTGTTCCATGATTCATTGTTTGTGCATAACACCCAGTGCTCCATGCAGAACGTGCCCTCCTCAATACCCACCACCAGGCCAACCCATCCTCCCACCCCCCTCCCCTCTAGAACCCTCAGTTTGTTTTTCAGAGTCCATC
>NC_138377.1:35064135-35094771 GCF_054177405.1 Leptonychotes weddellii | reverse complement strand
TGGAAAAGGGAGACAACAGTTATTCTCACCATAAATGGATTTTTTTTGCAGTGGTACTTTATTTTTTGAGTATAGTTGACACAGTGTTACATGAGCTGCAGGTGTACAACATAGTGATTTGATAAGTTTGTACATTATGCCTTGCTCACCGTAACGGTAGCTGGCATTTGTCACCATACAATGCTATTTCAGTATCACTGACTATATTCCTTATGCTGGACCTTTTATTTCCGTGACTTATTCATTCCATAACTGGGAGTCTGTTTCTCCCAGTCCCCTTTATCCATTTTGCCCATCCCCCTTCCCTCCTCTCTTCTGGGCACCATCAGTTTGTTCTGTTTTTGTTTTTTTTTTTTTAAAGATTTTATTTATTTATTTGACAGAGAGAGACACAGCGAGAGAGGGAACACAAGCAGGGGGAGTGGGAGAGGGAGAAGCAGGCTTCCCGCCGAGCAGGGAGCCCGATGCAGGGCTCGATCCCAGGACCCTGGGATCATGACCTGAGCCGAAGGCAGACGCTTAACGACTGAGCCACCCAGGCGCCCCCAGTTTGTTCTGTTTTTATAGGTCTGATTCTGCTTTTTTTTTATTCATCTGTTTTTTTAGATTCCACATATGAGTGAAATCATATGGTATTTGTCTTTTTCAGTCTGACTTATTTCACTTAGCAAAATACCCTCTAGGTCTGTCTATATTGTTGCAAATGGCACTATCTCATCCTTCTTTGTGGCTGTGTGATATTCCATTGTGTACACACACACACACACACACACACACATCCATCTTCCTTATCTATTTGTCTGTTGATGGGTATTTAGGTTACTCCCATTTCTTGGCTATTGTAAATAGTGCTTTAATAAACATGAAGATGCATATATCTTTTTGAATTAGTGTTTTTGTTTTCTTTGGGTAAATACCCTGTAGTGGAATATTGAATCATATGGTATTTCTATTTTAAATATTTTGGGGTACCTCCATACTATTTTCTACAGTGACTATACCATTTACATTCCTTTCAACAGTGCCTGAGGGTTCTTTTTTCCTACATCTTCACCAGCACCTGTTATTTTTTGTCTTTCTGATTTTAGTCATTCTGATAGGTGTAAGGTAATATCTCATTGTGGTTTTGATTTCCCTGATAATTAGTGATGCTGAACATCTTTTCATGTGTCCGTTGGCCATCTGTATGTCCTCTTTGGAAAAATGTCTCTTCAACCCCTCTGTCCATTTTTTAATTGGATTGTTTTTTTGACATTGGGTTGTATATGTTCTTTATGTATTTTGGATATCCCCTATATCTTCTCCCATTCAGTAGGTTTTCTTTTTGTTTTTCTGGTGGTTTCCTTCACTGTGCAAAAGCTTTTTATTTTAATGTAGTCCAAATAGTTTATTTTTGCTTTCATTTCTCTTGCCTCAGGAGACATGTCTAGAAAAATGTTGCCATGGCTGACGTCAGAGAAATTACTGCCTGTGTTCTTTTCTAGGAATTTTATGGTTTTAGGTCTCACATTTAATCCTAATTAAGCATCTTTAATCCATTTTGAATTTATTTTTCTATATGGTGTTAGAAAGTAGTCCAGTTTCATAAAACTGTGAGAAGCATCTTTTTGGTTAGGAATGACCTTTGTATGCAAATGAACATATGGATGTGAAAGAGAATCAGTCTAGATAACACTGAATTTTTTCCTCACAGATAATTGGCAATCCAAGCATTGCATAGGTAAGAATAATTTGGTTTTTATAGCCAGTAGTTTGAAGCATGTGAAATATATTGATACGATATGTCTTTTGTAGTTTTCACAATATTCATTTCTGTCATGGCAGATACTCTTAAATTTGATGCAGATTTCTTACTGTAGCAGTCATATGGACATAATGCCCTTATTCTGTACTTATTGTAATGCTTTACAAACCATCTGCTCAGATTTTTACCTGTGAGCACAGTTTAAATTTGATCTACAATGGGACAATGAAGACTTTTTAAAAAATGTTCCTTTTAATTGTGACTTTTATTTTAGACTTTCTAAATAATTAGGTTTTGAAATACATAATGGTTAGGGAAAGGAAACATGTATATATCAACCCAGACTTTTTGGAATTGTATCAATGGCTCCATTTACTATTTTGTCAATATGTATTTATAAATCTATATAATATCTATATTACATTTAAAAAAAATTCTTAATATAAAAATTTTTTAAAAAATCAGTCCAGAAATCTATTACTTTCTTAAATTACACTCTCCAAATAATGTAAATCGAAACTTGTAGGTTTTTTTTTAAATTCTGATCACAGCTGACTTTAATTTTTTATCCTCACATGTAAAAGGTTATCTGATGGCTACCAGCTTCCCAATCCTAGCATTGGTTACTAGCTTACAAGTCTTAAGGTAAAATCTTCTCATTTACCTAATGTTCAGTTTCTACAGTTTTAAATATACACTGGTGTAAATACTATACTGACTGCTTTGTATGGAATTCGGTATTCTACAGATCCCATGGAGTGATGGGATAGAATCAGAAGCCTCCATGTTTTATGTGAACCTCAGTGGTACTGTGGAGATCAAGGCAATTTTGCTTAGGTTAAGCAGGATTTATTTTCATTTGTAAGAGAACCCTCTTACAATGGGTTTATTCAATTCTTCTAAAAATGGTGGCATTCTTTTGAACTATTCTTTCAAAAGCAGCAATTACTTAAGTGGAATATTGGATTAAACCTAAAAATGCGGACCCTAGTTAATTAACTTTATTATTCTGCATATGATCATGATAAGGGATTTGAATGTTCTTCACATTGCCAAGCAAAATCCAATTTAAAAAGTTTGTTCTTACCAAACCCCTAAAAACAACCATTTGGGAGTAAACCAGCAGAGCATTACATCACCCCAGTGAAGCTGTAGGTTTCATTATATGCACCCACAGATGAGATGGCTAGCTTCTGCATTCCACTTTTACAGAATTTATTTTACACCTATTATACCAAACAGCATTTTAAACACTGGCATATAAACTCCCTGATGACGTAAAGCAAAGACAAAAGTGTTTATCTTATTAGAAACAAGACACACCATCACTTCATAGTTTGACAACACATTCATGGAACAATCTGCAGACAACTCATTTTAACAGACAAAGAACACTTTTGAGCAACCATGCCTGAGCGCAATTGTTTATTAGGTAAGGATTTTACAAACATTACTTACACAGTGGAGCTGGAGAGTATCGTGTCTTCTCCGTGCTGCACAGCAAGAACCGCTCATAGTCTGCTGGAACCTGGAAGCCTTTGTCGCGGCTTGTGCGGCCGGCAGATGTCAGCCCTGGCGTTGCCCGGTGCTTGTGGACCAGTTTGGCGATCCACTGGCTGTCAGGATTTCTTCTCATAGCTTTATGGGATGGATCAATGAGGATAACCTCAAAGAATTTGTACCTGGAATCTTTGCCAACCCAGTAAGAATTCAGGACTCTCAGAGCCCCACAGTGGCATCCAGCTCACTCCTCTGCAACCCACTGAAGGCTTCTGGCAAACCTTAGCCGGTTAGCACCGTGATGGACAGGCTGGCTCGAGGTCTCACCGTTAGGAACAGCGTTTGGGGCCACTACAGTGAATCTGATATATGACATAACCTTGCTTGGCCTTGTACCCCAGTCTGCACGCTTTATCCGCCTGCTTTGGGGGCCTGGGGGAGCCCTGTGGAGCACACAGAGCTGTGGGTACTGCCAGCAGCACACGCCGAGAAGAAAGTGCATTACATGGGACTGCTTGTTCCTCCATGGCTCCTGGATGGACTTGTAAGTGCCCATCTTGGCTGACCTTTGAGCTGATGCCTGCCACCAGATGGAAAGCAAAACTTAGTCTTTTTTTTATTTGTTTTATTTATTTTATTTTTTTTTTTAGTAGGCTCCAGGCCTAGCTTGGAGCCCAACATGGGGCTCGAACTCACGACCCTGAGAGCAAGAGTCTGAATGAAGCTCAACCAACTGAGCCACCCAGGCACCCCAAAACTTACAGTCTTATCTGTTGCCCCAGATCCTTATTTTGCCTAAAAATTTTAACATAAAATTTTGCCCCCCTCTGAAATATCTAAAAGTTTTAAAATTCATTTTATTTTAACAGTGGGTCAAGAATGACAGTAACCAGATAGATTTACCTTTTTTGGTCCGTTTCAGAAAACTAATGGATTGCCATTCTTTCCAAAAGTTCTGCCTTGAATGCAGATTAGTATCTTAAGTAATATTTTAGTAAGCCAGTAATCAAAACAGGAAACAGTGTGGATGGTTTGTAGTCAGAAGCTTTGCTTGTTCTGAGCACTGAGTGAGGCATGATTGGTGCTTCAGATAGATTTGTGGACACTGCTCATAAGGATCTGGCAATCTCATAGGGGAGATGAGAAAAATTAATTGGAAAAAAATAGACAACAATATAGACAGTACCTAATTAAGCATTGATTTATTTGCTTCAGAATAAGAATCACAGCAGTTGACAGGAGAGAAGGAAATTAAACTTGACCTGAGCCTTGAAAGATGGGAAGAACTTAGAACAGAGAGAAGGAAGGGCCTTTTACACAAGTGAATTATTTTTCCCTTTGTCTTTCTAACCCCTGGAGTTGTCTTCTTATCATGTTCTGTCTTCAACGGAAGCAAGGACTCCCTGTTACACTTTGTTGTTGGGTATCTTACTATTCCCATGCTGTACTCTGCTTTATAGAACAGCACATCTCACCATCCTACTGGGCAGGCTTAGGCTTAGGATTGGTCTCTGCAGGGAAATTAGCTATAGTAACTGAACTTTATATTAATATAAAACCAAACTGCTAATGACTTTTTCATTAACTAGGAATTCATTGGAAATGAATGAAAGAATCATTATATTGTATTTTGGAGCATTGTTTTGAAATATTTTGATTTCCAAGCCAAGTAAGAATAGCTGATAAAATAAATGAGCTAGCTCACATTCCAACCTTGTCACAGTACTTGGGACCCAAGTGCTCAGTATATGGTTGCTGCTGCCACCACACTACTGTTAGGAAGGGGGAGATGTGCAACCTGCATTTGGAGTCGGGCCAGGAGAGAGACCAGTGACAACCGTGCTGCTCTAGCTTCTGCCCTGCCCCATCCTCATCCTTTTTTTGAAAACATATCAGAAAACAGATGTGAAATCATTGCTTTTAATTTTTTTTCCTCTTGGTAAGTTGACCCTTTAGTTTTTTTTCATATTGAAATAAATGTCCAATGTCCAAGCAACTTGCTCAGTTTACCCTTTTATTTCTTTTTCTTTTTCCTTGGTGAGGGTTTTAATTAAGAGTAATTCTCTAGTTCTAACACTCATTAACTTAATTCTAAAAGTGTATGTTTTCCTTAGGTTTGTCTTATCAGTATATAAAATTTTGTTTTGAATTAGTTAAAATCCAAAACTAGATAAATACCAAATAGGAATAGGACTAGTATTTCCTTATTGGTCTCCTGCTAAGGACAAATGCCTCCTTTATTCTCCCTTGCCCCTGTGTATGCTGGGTTCCAGCCTGGAGCAAATATTTACAGAATAATTATGTGCCCCAAAACTACTGCAACCTGGTAATGTCCACACGACCGCACCTGTAGGTCTAGGAGAAGGATGGCCACAATCCAGAGTAAAATCCCGAGATATTTGCATTGATTATTTCAGGGAAATAACATCCCTCTGGATTTCTTTTAATTTTTTAAAAATTTCTTTTTACCAGCTAGAGCTCGCTAGCTATGTGCTCTTTTCTTAGCCCGCTTTATATACGTTTACTAAAACTAATGCAAGTCTGAAAAAAGCCAGCAGGACAGTACTTCTCCATCAGAACTCCTGCTTTGCAGAAGTTCTCTACTTACTTCTGCCTGTGGCCATCTCCCAAACTACTATTAATATTTCTCGATCTGCTACTGATGCCAGGTCCACAAATAGCCGTAGTTTTATACCATTGTCACTAAAAACATCAGGTTCCCATTTAGAGTTGTACTTTTTTTTTTTTTTTAATGCCTTGATGCTTTTCGGGTTTGGAAAGTTGACAGTTGACATGAGAATACTCTCTGTCTTTAATGGGGGAGAACCCCACTAAATAGATATACAGCATCCCCTCTCCCCTCACGATAGGTATCCATGTTAAAGGATGACCCATTCTAACTGGAAAAAGATAATATGAGCAAAGAATCTTCTATTAGCTATTATTTGGTATGGTATTAGTTTAATTGAAATAATGCTGACCTGTTTGAAATCAGTGCCTTGTCATGAATTTTATAAGAAATAATCTTGAGTGTGGATTCTATTTATTTTTACAGGTGATGATTAAAAAATGGTCCATTCCTTGTCCTCTGCCATTAAATTATGTAGGGCAATACTTCCAGGTAATAGTTTATATTTTGTTTCTTTTTATTTTAAGCTAAAAAGAAAAAATCAGACTAATAATGATTTTTTTCCCTAATTAATGAAAAAGTAATGGCTATATTGCAATTTGGAACTTTGTTTTGAAATATTTTTATTTGAAAGCCTACTGATAATAAATACATCATTTTTGTTGATGTATTCTGATTTTTAATGACTGTTGGTTTCTCTTTTTCCCCTCAATCCTCTTAAACAGATTTCAAATGCTACAGATGATTGTAAACCAAAGCTCTTTCATTTCTCCAAAGAGGTGTGTAAGTTATTAACAGATACTTTTGGTTGATTTTTCACATTTCAAGTTTTAAGAGATTTGTGTAACAGGGTCTCTTAGGTCTTTGTACCTGTAACTAATTAATTTTCATGAAAATGCTAAGTATAGGGTTGCCTACCAGAAGAATAATATTATTTAACACAGGGTGGCCCATTATGAAACAGCCACCTTTTTTTTTTTTTTTTTTTTTTTGGCATACTTTTAAATGGAGCCTGTTTTAAATGGGCCACTGCCCAAAAGAACAGATTTACCAAATGTCTGGTCTGGCCAATAAGGTCCTCTGTGGATACAGACTTCCTGTTGCCCTCTGGACTTGTAAAGCTAAATAGCCAATTATATCAAAAACTCCTCCCCTGTGAGTAGAACCTCGGTCTGTAGCTAAACAGCTTCATCACTGGACCAGCAATTGAGTGCTGCCAATATATATTCTGGCTGACATTCCAAAGTTGAAATTTATGACGCTTGGAGTGGAGACTAGAAGACCAAGTCTCCTTGCCATCTCTGAGAACCAGGATACTGGAAATGTCTGTTAAGAGCCCCTGAGTATTGGCAGAGGAGACAGGAACTGTGATATGGATGATTTCTACTCTACCATTCTAGAAGAGCCCACAGTCTTCCCTGTTGCCACAAGTTTCTTCATCTACATTTTTTGATTCTGTTGAAATCCAAGTCCCAGATACTAGAATCTCCTCCACTCTTGTACAACTCTATTAGTGTAGCATGTTAGTGTGCTAAGTCCTCCATGCAGAATTTTCCTTTTTATCCCCAGTTTTTCAATGAGAAATGTCTCTCTGACTCCACAAGGGAGATTACCACATCCTTTACATGGTAAAGGCTGTCTGCCTTAAAGATCTATCTAGGTGGAGTAATTGACAAGCCAGGAAATTGAGCAATATATGAAAGAGAATTTGTGAATTAAACTCTCATTCCCCTAATCCAGCCTCAGGAAATGCTACCGCTTTCCTTTGCACCTCCCTTCAGATATTTTAGGAGGCATTATATCCCAAGATAGGTCTTTAGTCATCTGGAATTTTTGTTGAAAAGCCTAAAGCTGTTAATTAGAGGGTAATCTTTTTTTTTTTTTTTAAGTGTTTGTTTATTTGACAGAGAGACAGCGAGAGAGGGAACACAAGCAGAGGGAGTGGGAGAGGGAGAAGCAGGCTCTCCGTCGAGCAGGGAGCCCAATGCGGGGCTTGATTCCAGGACTCCGGGATCATGACCTGAGCCGAAGGCAGACGCTTAACAACTGAGCCACCCAGGCGCTCCGAGGGTAATCTTTTTATAGTAGAAAAGAGAAAGTAAATCATCACCACCCATTTTATAAAGACAGTATTTTCACTTAGGTGATGACTTTGTTCGCTTTATAACTTCCTCTGGCTCTTAAGTATTCTAATAAAAAAAACACTTACGTTTGTGTATTCCAATGGATCTTTAAGAATTTGTTAGTCGGGAATATATCATATTCATTCCCATTGAAACAGATCTAGTTGAGGCACCTGGGTGGCTCAGTCGTTAAGCGTCTGCCTTCGGCTCAGGTCATGATCCCAGGGTCCTGGGATCGAGCCCCGCGTCGGGCTCCCTGCTCCGCGGGAAGCCTGCTTCTCCCTCCCCCACTCCCCCTGCTTGTGTTCCCTCTCTCCGTCAAATAAATAAATAAAATATTAAAAAAAAAGAAGAAGAAACAGATCCTAGTTAAAGATGGTAAGATGTGATTAGTATTTTCAGTATTCCCTTAGATTCAGTTGATGGTACTCCCAACATGGTATAGAAGCCAGCCAAGAAATATTCTGGCTAGCACAGGCAGTCCAACTATCAAGTAAAACATTCGTTGGTGACCATACTCATGTATCTCTTTAAAAACAAACAAAACACCCTTATTTTATAAAGAGATGATTCGTGAAAGATGAAATAAATTTAACCAAATTGATTTTTTTTTTAAGAACTGAGTTTATTGTCAAATGGAGTAGTGGTTTCAACAGGATAGCATTTAATAATTTCATCTTTTTTAATTCTTTTCCAGAGTGTTTATGCCCTACCTACCATGGCTTTTTCATTTCTCTGCCATACCTCAGTATTGCCAATATACTGTGAACTTCAAAGGTACCATAGAATCCTGAAATATTTTAAGTGTATTAAGTATTTCTTTTTACTTAGACTTTCAAATTGAATGACGTTCTCCTTTATGAATCCTTCTTTCCCATCACTGGGAAACTAAGTGTTAGTTTATTTATTTATTTTAAAGATTTTATTTTTAAGTAAGCTCTACACCCAGTGTGGGGCTTGAACTCACAACCCCAAAACATGCTCTTCTACCGACTGAGCCAGCCAGGTGCCCCTAAGTGTTAGTTTAAAACAAAACAACTGATATGCTGGCTTACTGAACATAAAAAAAAAATTCAGTATGGTAAAGATGTAAATTCTCTCCAAGTTAATATACAAATTTAATGTGATCCCTGTTAATATTTTTAATAAATACCCTGAAGTTGAAAAAATAAATATCTACAGACATGAAAAAAAAAAAAATAAAACAACTGAGAGTTAGTTCTGTCCAACTTGAGAATGTTTCCTGGAAGCATAATCTTTATGCAGTAATTTCAAATCAGAAATTCTAATATATAGTTATTAATAAAGTAGGTCTTGAACAATTAAGGAATCCTCTTGACTAGCTTGGGAGATATTTGTTTCTTTAGATATATATCATTCAGATCATAGTTTCTACTTTTGCCATTTTTGTCTTTTAGCCCTTCAAAGAAAAGAATGCAAAATGTAACCCACACAGCAATTGCTTTAAGTTTTCTCATTTATTTTATATCTGCACTCTTTGGGTACCTCACTTTTTATGGTAAGTATATTATTTAACTACCAGTGACAAAAGAAATTATTCTATAGTTGATCTCACACCTGAAGATAGACTTTGTTTCTGCCTTTCATTAGTAAGTTAATTTGTTTAGGCTGCTGGAATTCAGTGCAGTACTGTAGTAGCTTTATGGACCTTCAAAAATTGATTTTCTTTCTTTTAATAAATGTGGATCAAGTTCAAGATTAATAACTTCGTATGAAAATTTTCTTAAACACCTAAATAAAGCTCAGGGACATTGCTGTCTTTCCACAAGAAAAAAATGTGCAATAATGATTTTATTTTATTTTTATTTTTTTTAAAGATTTTATTTATTTATTTGAGAGAGAGAGAATGAGAGACAGAGAGCACGAGAGGGAAGGGGGTCAGAGGGAGAAGCAGACCCCCTGCCGAGCAGGGAGCCTGATGCGGGACTCGATCCTGGGACTCCAAGATCATGACCTGAGCCGAAGGCAGTCGCTTAAGCGACTGAGCCACCCAGGCGCTCAATGATTTTATTTTTTAATTGAGAATTCAATATGTTAGACTCTAGTTCAGTTTGGGAGGTTGGGAGAATCAATCATCTTAATTGCAAAAGAACAAGTTACGAAAGGAAAGGGTTTACACTTGGTTATAGTTGTACGCTTAGGTATCAGAGATCTTTGCCTTCAGACTTAATTCACACAATTTGGCAATGTGTGTTCTATGATGCACCATGATCTTTTCCCATAAATTTTGTAAAGGATTCTTTTAAATTCTTAAAATAACAGTAATTTTTTTTTTATTTTTGAAAAATTGCCTGCTTGGTATGTTTTTTTCTGTTCTGAAAAGAACCTCAAGAAAAACTGAAACTTAAAAGTCTAGAACAAGAAAAAAAATTGTAGTCTCTTTAATTTGCAAACATATTTAATTTGCAGACAAAGCCATTATAACAAATTGCACTCAATTTGTCAATTCTTGATTACATTTTTCAGCTTCTGAGCGCTTTTATAACAACTCTCCAAGTAAATGGCTGTTACTACTCTGGTGATACTTAGCTGTTACGACTGATTTATTTCATGGTTGATAGCCTTGTGCGCATGCTGCAGGTCTTAGATGGCCATGATTACTTCAGTGGCACTTTGCTTCTCTCCCAGAGTTTTTCCAAGTCTGACAAGTTTTTGGACAACGTTTACTTGCACAGCTGCCTTTACTAAACCAGCTCCCTTTCCTAATCCCAGTGGAAAGAGTATGGATTTTGAAATCCAACAAATGTGGTACAGATAACTACTCTGCTCTATGACCTTGAACAGGAGGCTCACCTTTGTAATCTCTTCGTCTCCTAATCTGTGACAGGGGTAATTTTGTGGAGTTGTATTGAGAAGGAAATGAGGTATGTGTAACATGCCTGTTAACAGTCTCTGGCACATAGCAGTCTTCCACAAAGGAGAGCTACTGCTGATGGTTACTATTATTATTATCATTAGCGTTGTAGTTATTTTATAATTTCAGGTGTTCAGTTTTTCAGCCCTTTACTTCTCACTATCTTTAATGGAATTTAAGTTAAATATGGTAACTCTATAGAACTATGTTATGAGGATGATCTTGGAGTTTTCAGAGTATGAGAAAATTATAATTGCCATATAGTCCTTTTCTTATTATCTCTGTGCTATTTTAACAGTAATAAAGGCCATTCATTAATCTAAATCTGCTCTTGCATTTTAATACTGATGTAGGATAAGAGTAGTATAGTAGAGCTCTGTGTACACCATCAGGAAAAGCATTATTTCCAACATGACTATGGTACCCTGCTGGATACACTACAAAGAAAATTAAGGCAGACGGTTAAGCTTTTTTGATCATTGCTGATGAAGCAGGATTCTTGAACTACATAAACTCTAGTTTTGGTTGTTGGGTTTGTAAATTTTTGTACAGACTTGAGCTCAATAAGACTTTTCTAGATCAGTAAGATACTGTAGCAGGTTCTCTGTTGGGATTCAGCAAAAACTTAGTATAACAGAATAGCTGTATATTTTTCTAAAGTAAAATTGTCACCTGGCACAAATACTCTTCTATTTAGTGATCTTCAACTTTGAGAAAAAATCCAAAAAATAGACCTCTTCCTCCACCTTATGGATAAATAGCTGTCTGGAAGAAGCCACAGATGGCCTGCCAATCTCCAGGATTGCTGAGGAATAGTTACGTAAATTACTGTGAGATGCAGTACTAAATTGTAAGAAAGCTTAGATTGAAAGGAAAGTGGAGGAAGGACGGATACTAATACATTTATTGAGCTAACATTTACTACGTAAGTGCCCAGTATTTTATATACATTGCTTAATTTAATCCTTACAACTCTACAAGGTATAGGTTCACATAGGGTGAGCGGTTCAGCCAGCCAGATACCTGCAGCTAATGAATAACAAGCTGGGCTTTGAATCCAGTTCTGACTTTTCTCCAGAGTGAGTGTTTTTGTTATCATGTTGCCTCCTCAGGAATTATGCAATAGAACCGAGATTTCCTTCATCCCAAGTTTTTGTTAGTGAGCTTTTGGAAAAACCTGGCTCACTTAAGCTCCAAGCATATCTATATGTCTTCACCTACCTACCTACCTACCTACCTATATACCTATCTATCTGTTGTTACGTGAACACAGAGGCTAAACATTTTCATTATGTAAGTGAAGTATTTCCTACACAGGGATTGTCCTTGTTATCAGGTAAAGCTGTTAATGTTGTCTCTGACTTAATCCACTGCAAATTCTTCAGAGTATCCACATTTTCTCTAATGGAGAAGTACACATCTAAGAAAAATCTCATCATAGGTGGGTGATAGATAAGAAGAATGATATAAAAGTAATTCCTTCTCCAAAGATAAAAGAGAATTCAGGTATTGATTTTGCTGTTTACATTAGCTTTTGGGGGGTTGTTAATTATAATTAAGGAACATCTTTTATGGTATATTTCTATCGAGATAACAGTAGCTCTCAGTCTTATGGAAAAAAATTGTTGATTGAGCAATTATCAAAAGGGCTAGTCATACGTTAAGGCCTTCAACTCATTTTGTAAATGAGCAGCTGAAGCCCAGAGAAGTGACGTGACATGTCACACATTTAGTGGCATGTCTCCTGAATCCTAATCCAGTGATCTTTCTGCTACTCTATGGTAATCTGTATAAACTTCATATGGCTGATGTAATAGTATATATAACTTGCAGAGATCACTGTCAGATCCTTACTGAGATTTATAGAGATTTGTCTGAATTCAGAGAAGTGTGTTGTACTCTATCCCTTACATATGTTAAGGCTCAGCTAGGAACACAGAATTGACTGTCTCAGATGAAGTGTTTTCATCCTGGGAAAGTAGAAAGCGGATATGTAACAGATATTTTGAATTTATAATAAATCTAGTTCTTCAGGCTTCTGGAGCTGCTTGGGATCCTTTTATCCAGTGCTCCCAAAGCTTAGTTAATATCTAAATTTTGTCAGATTACAGGGACCTATAAGTATGTGCCTGGATTAATAGTACTGGCTCATTATAGATGTTAAAGTGTCATAAGGTGAGGGAGAAAAAGTGTTCCTCTGGGGAGCCAGGCCTATGCCCAAATGTTACGTCATAACCAGACTATTTTAAAAGTACAAAATTGTTAAGCACTAAGTGTTAATAGCTCACTTTCATGACTCAGAAAGTGGAAATAAAAGAGTTTGCCATATTTTTTCAAAGGCTTACAAATATCTCAGGTTTGGAAATAATACCCAGCTTTCCTGGCTCTTCTTAATCTCTTTCTTTAGTCCACTAGTCTCACATCGTGTAAAGTAGTTCTTTCATATGTTAGACAATTAGTTTCTCTCCCATTTCCATTATCACTGGTCTAGTTCAGTTTCTCATTACCTCTCAGTGATTATGACAGTAACCTCCTGTTATTTCTGTTTTGGGTATCTTTTTCTTCCTGCTTAGTTCAGATCATAATACACTAATCTTCATAAGTCATTGCGTCTCTGTGGCCCACTTCATAGGGTTTACCTGTGAAGAGCCCTGCTCCTGGGTCGTAAATGCATTTTCTGGCCATATCACCCACTACTGTCTTTGCTCTCTAGCACATCCTCTTCCAGCCACTGTAGTACCACTGGGTACTCATTTTCTTAGATGCATATTCTCATTGCTACATTTGGGCTTCTGCCTGTGCTCTTCTTGCTCTGACAGAAAATCTCTTTCCCCACACATACGTTAACTCATTTAAT
Organism: Leptonychotes weddellii; assembly: GCF_054177405.1. NCBI lineage: Eukaryota > Metazoa > Chordata > Mammalia > Carnivora > Phocidae > Leptonychotes > Leptonychotes weddellii. Next base: position 35,081,043 of record NC_138377.1, on the reverse strand, counting down.
GCTCTCAGTAATCCACAGGTCAAAATATTATTGTCCCCATTTTGCAGATGTAAGAACAGAGAGACTCAGAGAAGTTAAGGTGCTAATAAGTAGAGGAATTTGAACATTAGTCTGTGTAGTCCCAGAATTCAGGGCCCTCTACCTTCCTGCTATTCTCTAGACCATGATGACTCTCCCCAAGCCTCCCTGGATTTCCTGCTTGCTCATCCCAAAGTCACAGTTACCTTTCCCTATTCAGAATCACCGTAGCTCTTTGTTTAGAATGACTACTGCCACTTACGTGTGTATCTGTGTTTATCCAACTTTCTGTTATATGGGTGTGTGCATCTTATTGCTCCTTTATATTTTAAGATCCTTGTTTTTTTATTTCCTCCAAAGCATCTTTTCCAATACATATTACTCTCAAATTTAAAAAGCACCATTCCATTTTAAGTACAAACTGATCTTTGCCTGCAAGGCAGGATATGGAGTGCTCTTGAGAGCGCTCACTCTTCATGCCCCTGTCTGACTGGGGGTGCAGAAGACATTGTGAAACTGGAAGAACAGCATGGAGCAAAGCCTGGTCAGCGTGTACACATTCTGCCCTTGACTACCACACTGGCTTGCCGAGTAAGCGTTTCCCTACAACTGCATTTTCTTAGGAAAGAGGAATCTACAGATGAAATGTTGATGAAGCAGGCAACATGCATGGAAGTGTAAGATTCTAGAAAACATTGTGGTATTGAGGAAAAGGTATTGGCTTTGGCACCAAAAAAATTGGGGTGTATAGCTCTGCGAAGCTCTTCCCCTTTTTGTGGTGTGATCTTGGGCAAGTCAGTTAATATTTCTTACCCTAGCTACCTGTCTTAATTGTTATCGGAAGGAAACATGTGATACACTTTCAGTAATACATGTGAAAGCACCTTACAAAACAAACATAAATGTTCAAAACCTTCAGATTATGGAAAAGTTGTAAAGAGATAACTATATATATATATTCATTGTCATAATTTTAGAGGTTCTGCCTGTGCTGGTTTCTGGTTTAAAAGAAAAGATTGTAATTTTCTTTTATATATAAATACTTTTTATTTTAAGATTGTAATTTTCAAGAAGATATTTAACTAATGTCTCTGTGTTTCATAGGATAGGAAAAAGGCCAGAGATGAATTTGGTCTGGGAATCCAAAATTTGTTAAGATCTATTTGTGCAAGAAAAATAATTTTGCTGTTACTGACATCTTAGTAGTTTATAATGTGGTCCTTATTATTATTTTTTTAATTGACAGACAAAGTGGCGTCAGAATTACTGCAAGGTTATAGCACATACTTGCCCCATGATGTTGTCGTCATGACTGTGAAGTTATGCATACTATTTGCTGTGCTTTTGACAGTCCCTCTAATCCACTTCCCTGTAAGTATTCTTAAAGGGCTTGTTGCTTAATGTAGCAGCTCCCTAATATGGCAACACTAATGCTTTGCAGACTAGAGTGTTTGAATCACATCTAGTCTTGTATATCTTATTCATTTGTCAAGTAATTGATCAAAGACCTCATACTTGCATATGGCCCCATGAAAGCACAGAAATAACGGTGAACCACTAAGCTAATTTGTGCTTTCTGAGATTTAGTTTAGATTTATGCTCTCCCACAGCATTGTTTCCAATTTAGAGACTATGGTTCTTCTAAAGTTTTGGGTTTTTCCCCCTCTTTAATTCTGTATTCTGTTTTCAAAAGAATGTGCATGAAGAGGCAAAAGTCAAGTCAGCAAAAATAAGCTCCTTCTGGTTTATTGTAGATTTGTTTTCACATAGACATTCTAATTTAATCCTAGTCAAAATATTTTATTTGCTCTAGAATTATAATTAAGGGGCAGATCAGATCTTCATTCTGCATTTAGTTGCCATATGTAAGAATCTTAAGAATTTCTGAGAAAATGGAAACAGAGGCTTTAGGTATGAATGGTTCTGCATGAATGTCTTGAACCCCTAAACAGTGAGCTCCCTAAGAACTGGGCCTTCAAGATCTTTGGCCCACTCCTTGTGTGAACTGCTCTGCCAGGCGTGCCTTGGCGGGGGATGGGGGGGTGGCAGTGTATAAAGGGGGATGTGTCATGAATTAGTTTTTATATTTACATGCTATGAAACAGATAATATAAAATAAAATAGTAAATGATGTTTCTTTCCCATAGCATGACCTCTTTTTCTATTTTAACCTTTTGTTCTTCTGTGTGTGAATTTAATGAAAATGATTGAGATCTCATCACACAGTGTTATTGTTGGTCATTTTGAAAAGTATGCAACCTAGAGAAATTGAATGTGAACATTTCTTCAAGAATTGAAGCAAAATAATTTTTATGACGCTCACACAGAAAGGTATATTTCTTAGTTTATGTGTCATAAACACTTTAATAATAGTTTATGCTATATTTTAAAAATCTAAATGGTGTAGGGGACAAGAATGTCATGGTTACTGTATTGTACCTGTGTTTCCCTAAGCAGGTATTTTGGCTTTTACACTTTTTCTTTGCTTAAATCTGTTTCTTTTTCTGTTATACAGGCAAGGAAAGCTTTAATGATGATGTTTTTCTCCAACTTTCCATTCTCATGGATTCGCCATTCTTTGATCACTCTAGCAGTCAATATAATCATTGTTTTACTTGCATTATATGTTCCTGACATTAAGAATGTATTTGGTATAATTGGTAAGTTTTCTGTTTCAAAAAATCCCATATAACAAAATGGGTAAAATTGTCATCCAGCCTCACATCTGAATCTGACAATACCCTTTTTTTTTTTTTTTCCCTGCTCAAAGGTTCCAGTACATCAACGTGTTTGATTTTTGTATTCCCAGGACTATTTTATCTTAAACTTAGCAGAGAGGATTTTCTCTCATGGAAAAAGCTTGGGGTAGGTTAGCTTTTGTTTATTTCTTTTAAGAATTCTGTTTTAAGAAATAACTTGTCATTTTATAATTGACTATTTTATCTACATTAAGAAAATTAATGGATTTTGAACTATAACATACTTTATTGGAGAAGGTGGAGGTTTAAAATACTCTAATTGTTCTTTATCGTTTTATTTCCACAGGCTTTTGTTTTGCTCATCTTTGGAATTTTGGTTGGGAATTTTAGTTTAGCACTAATCATTTTTAATTGGATTAATAAATGAAAGAAATATGTTCCTACTTCTTATGAAGAATAATTTACCTCTATATGCAAAAAAGGAGTAATTCTGGAAGGCACCTTGGATAAATCCTTTTTATATGGGTAAACATTTTTGTAAACATTATTAACAGAAAAGCAGAACAAAATGGGAGTAGGTAGGGGAAAATGGGTTTATAACAGTTTTAATTAAAATAAATTCAAAATGTTCTTCAATACATTAGGTCAATCTTTGTGGTTTATTTTTAAAAAATTAATAGATTTTGTTTTTTTCAGGTAGATTTAATGTTTACAGAAATATTGAACAAAATATGCAGAATTCTTCTATATCCCCTCACTGCCAGCACACCCATAGTTTCCCATATTATTGACATCTTGCGTGAGTGTGGTACATTTGTTACACTTGATGAGCCAATATTGATACAGTATTATTAACTAAAGTAAATAGTTTACCTTAGAGTTCACTATAGATGCAAGCATTGGCAACCACTGATCTCTTGACTGCCTTCATAAAAACTATGAGCCTTTCCCTGTGAGCCTTTCCTAGAATTTTATATAGTTGGAATTATATATTATCTAACCTTTGAGGCTGGCTTCTTTCACTTAACAAAATGCAGTTAAGTTTCATCCATGTATTTTCATATAGCTCATTTCTTATTATCATTGAATAATACTCCATTGTTATGGATGTGCCAGTTTATTTTTTCATTCACCTGTTGAAGGACCTCTAGGTTGCTTTCAGAGTTAAGAATAAAGCTGCTATCAACATTTGTGTGCAGGTTTTTGCATGAATATAAGTTTCAGCTTATTTGGGTTAGTACCAAAGAGCACAATTGCTGCATCATATGGTAAGAATATATTTAGTCTTATAAGAAACTGCCAAAATGCCTTCCAAACTGGCTGTAATATATTACATTCCTGACAACAATGAATGAGAGTTCCTGTTGTTCCATATCCTCGCCCGCATTTGGTTTGTAAGTGGTTTGGATTTTTGCCATTCTAATGGGTGTATAGTTGTATCTCATTGTTGTTCCAATTTGCATTTCCCTAATGACATATGATGTTAAGCATCTTTTCATAGGCTTATTTGCCATCTGTATATTTTCTTTGGTAAGGTTCAGATCTTTCATCCATTTTTTTAATTGGATTGTTTTCTCATTGTTGAGTTTTATGCATTATGTATTTTAGATACCAGTCCTTTTTCAGATAATGTGTTTTGCAAAGACTCTCTCCCAGTCTGTGGCTTGCCTTTTCATTCTCTCAACAGTGTTTATGGCAGAGCAAAAGTTTTTAATGTTATTAAATATACTGGGTCAATCTTTCATTTGTTTGTTTTTTAAGAAATCAGTGTATTGAGCTTATATACAAAATTGAATGTTAGCTGTGGGTTAATGTTGTCAACATTAATCACCAATAACAAAACTGGGATTATTTCATTTGGTATTTTGCCCTGCCTCTGAATCTTCTCTAAGAAACTTTTGTCATTTTCCTGTTGTTCATTATGAGATAGAGCTGTGATGATTGGCTGTGGATTTGGAAGTTCTCTGAGCTTTCTCATTTGTCACTACAACATGTGACTTTCTACTTGGCAAACAGAGACAAATAGTGATTTATATCGTATTTTCTGTGGAGGTTAGAAATCATTGTTTCCCATTGATGTGGCTTATTTCTGGTAGGAAACCAGAAGCTAGATCTCTCCTCCCCATGAGTGTTCTATGTAAAGGACACCTTGTTAGCAGCCTACCAAAGCCAGGGTGTATCAGTAAAAATGTAATTCTACCCTTGTGCACATGTAAAGTAGGGAATTGCATGCAAAGTACAATTTGCATGTATGGAAATACACACTTTTGCAGGTGCCCCCTTGCTTTTCCCACTTAGGAAATGGGCTGAAGAATTGACAACTGAGCTTCTCTTTTGAGTTAAGATATTTCTTTGGCAACTGGGGATAAGCGTAGTATAATGGAAAAAGACCAAGTTTGGGGGTTAGAAAGACTTAGATTCAAATCTCAGTGAGTTTAGGCAAAGTACTTAACCTCTCTAAGCCTCCACTTTCACATACGTATTAAATGGAGTTAATACCAATTATACAGGGTTCTTTTGAGAGGATTAAATGACCTTGTATAAATTGGTGCAGACCAAGACAGGCTCTTTTAATAGATGAGATAGTTATCCCCTTTTTCCTGTCTCTTCATCTGGACCAGTAAAATAAATTTGCTTTCAATCAGGGACGTGGAATTTCCTCATCTTCCATCTTGCACAGCTAATATATTTCTTTCTCTAGCATTCATTCTCAGGGGAAGTGGCCCCATGTGCACTCTTTGTAGTGTTTTCCCACAGTTCTGCCCCTGCTGTACTCTTCTACTGATATCTTCCTGAAAATGGGCACTTAGCCTGGTCCCAGGGGCACAGCCAGGCATGGCTTCCCATGTGGCTTCAGGTCAGCCAGAGCCCATCAGTCTGATAAGCTAATTCTTGTACCCTCTTTTTCTGTTTATGAAATTATAGATCCAAATACAAATAGGTGTTCAGCTGCTTACATAAATCTAATTCCAGTAATACCAAAATAACCCTAAATCTGCAACAGATGCAAGGATGCCCCCTGGGGCAAATGTTAAGTGTGATGACAGCTGGGCATCAGTTAATATATTTGTCACCTGCTCATGGGATAGGATCATGAGAATTTGGCCAAGGGACAAGTAACCTATTGAAACCCTGCACAAAACTTAGTTAATATCAAGAGAAAAATATTTGTGGAAGAGTTTATTATTATTATTATTATTTCACTTTAATATTCTGCCTTATCTAGTTGCCTGTTTGGAGTCACAGCTTCCCCAAGAGTTTGGAGGAAGCTAATAAAATGGCAGGTAAGAGCAGTGCCCCCTTCACCGGGATTACCAAAAACCTTGCTCAAGTACTCTGCTGCATTTTTCCTGGGAAATATAGGCCCTTGCTTTATGGGCTTAATGATCATAATTTATTAGGTAAGAACTATTTAAAATAAAACTAAGTAAAGCACAAAATATATACTTTTCTAACACTTGGAGACTTGTTTGCTAAATTAAAAGACGAAGTGCTGAGAATATGAATTACTTTCATATGTTGAGGGTGAATGTTTAAATTGTACCTTTTTTTAACAGAATGTTTACTCGTGAGCTTAGCATTTAAATGGTTAAAACAAGCCTTTGAAGTTAACACTCCATTAAGATGAATGGGGGTAATTCACACCTCTGCTAGTGCTGTATTATTTCAGTCTGGCTGAGGAGAAAACAAGACAGGAATAGGTTGATTTACTGTGTGAAGGGCCCTTTAAACACCCAAGGTCTGGAAATCTTTGTGTGTGTGTGTGTTTTTTTCCTTTCCATCTAGAAGCAGAACCTGAAATTCAGCACAAGCTAGGTATAGAGCTGCAGTCTAGAAAGTACCATTCTCTACTGTGGCAATTCCTAACTGGCATTTGATGGGTAGCAAGTTACCAGATCAGCCCAACCTCTCCGGCTTTGTTTGCTCCTCTGTTTCTTCTACCATGACACCTTTTATATTTTTTTTTATTTATTTTTTTATTATTATTATTTGACAGAGAGAGAATGAGAGAGAGAGAGCACATGAGAGGGGGGAGGGTCAGAGGGAGAAGCAGACTCCCTGCCAAGCAGGGAGCCCGATGCGGGACTCGATCCAGGGACTCCAGGATCATGACCTGAGCCGAAGGCAGTCGCTTAACCGACTGAGCCACCCAGGTGCCCATACCATGACACCTTTTAAATGTAAGTTTAATACCCGGTAAATTCACCAATGGAAAAGCAGAAGCAAACCATCCATTTTCGGGTAAACTTTACACATGCCTTTAAATGGGTTATGAGCTAATCACTGGCCTTCATGTGCTTCTAGAAACTTTTTTACCTTTGCAAAATCTCATGTTCTATATTTGCCTACATACAAAACATCCACCTTTAAGAACTTTTTTCTCTCCCCGCCTCATTTGGGGAGTGATCTCTGAAGTGAACAGAGATCAGTTGGGAAAGATTCATTTCTTTCTCCATGTGACCTTTGCACTGGTACTATTTTGTATTTGAAATGTGTTTCCCCCCCATTCGTGGAAGTGCTATAACCATTTGACCCTGAAACGATTCATTTTGGAGCCTAAGAATAAGATTCTGTGAGCATAAACGAAATGGTGAGCATTGTATGAGATGTTACTGAATTTGAAAGATCTCTTTCTAAGGTAAAGGGATTTTTTTCTTCTCCATTCTTATCCTGTGTATTTGCAGGATCAGGTTACTAGATAATCTGTGGGTAGTTGGGTGTGGAGTCTCTGGTGCTGACTTTGCCAGTATGGTATATAGAGATGGAGAATAGATGCGAGAAACAAAAGGACTCAAATAATTAATTTTAACCTGATTTTCTTCTTGGCATGTTGACAATACTCTGCGGCTATGTTAGAATTTAACCCTATTGAAAAAGACCTTGTTTCCTGCCAATAACTCTGCCTAGATTTTAGGTGTCATAATTTTTGGTCTTAGAACGTCTCAGAACCTTTTATAATACTGAGAAATTTTTTTTTAATTTAAACACAATTTATTCATTTTTCTACCATTATCCTCCTATAGTCTTCTCATAATGAAGAGGGAAAAATAGGAAAACAAAATTTGGTGAAGGATGAGTAAAGATATTGTGGATGTGGTTTCCTTGTTGTAGTCAGAATTCTATTTCTCACTCTTCCTAAACAATCTGATCTGTTTTTACTGTCCTCATGATCCACTGTCCTAGTTTGTGAAGCTGTCAGTCAAAATGAGCAATTATGAGAAGCAGGAAGACTCATCTTGGCTGGTGGCCAAGAGGCCAGGTGGGAGTGAGAGGTTTCTTCGCCTGTGGGACAAAGGAAAGGGGCGGGGAGGGAAATGGAGTTGCCAGGGGGGAAAAAAGGCAATTAAAAGACATGGTTATATGGAACGGGATAAGGAAAAAAGACTTGCAGGAAAATGTTTCTCTCTTGTTTGAATGTATATGTGTTTTATATCAGTTAGTGGACCAATGCACAACACAGGCAAAGGGACTGGCTAATTCACTGAGCAAATATTTACTGAGCACACAGTATGTACTAGGAGTTGCACCTAGTCCTAAAGTTGTGAAGTTAAATAAGACACCTGAATTTCTTGGATAAAACTTGGAATTTTCTTTTTTTTTTTTTTAAGATTTTATTTATGTATTTGACAGAGAGAGACACAGCGAGAGAGGGAACACAAGCAGGGGGAGTGGGAGCGGGAGAAGCAGGCTTCCCGCCGAGCAGGGAGCCTGATGTGGGGCTCGATCCCAGGACTCTGGGATCATGACCTGAGCCAAAGGCAGACGCTTAACGACTGAGCCACCCAGGTGCCTCAAAACTTGGAATTTTCTGATTGAACCTTTTCAGATGGACTTAATAAGTGAAACTGCGTAACTCAAAGGAAAAAAAAAATCTGTATTTTCATACATTTACATAAAGATAGACTTTTTACCATTCTGGAGTCAGTACTTACCTGTGTTTAAATCCCAGCTCTACCTCTTTTTTGTCTAGTTTCGGACAAGTCTCTTTAATTCTCTGAATTCTTTGAAGACCTTCGTGTTTAAAGACTTAAGTTTTCTCTTAACCAGGTTTTATTTATTCCTCAAATCACATATCTCTTCTCTGCTTCAGCCACCTACTCAATAGTCCGATCAGAAAGTAGTATTCTAGAAATATTCTTGATCAGTGCAGTTTATTTTCACTACTGATGCATTCTTCCCCAGAAAAATAATTTTTGTAGTTTTGTAATAATGTCACCATACTCTGATCTTACATCAGCTTTTTCACAATGACAATACACTTCAGCCTCGTAAAGTATGGGGTCAGTAAAAGCTCCAGGTCTCTTTTCAGTGAACTGCCAGATTTGTAGGTCTTGTACTTGATTTTAATTTTTTTAAGTATAAAGGAATATATATTACATAATACATACACGTATTCATACACACACACCTGTTATCTATCTATATGTGTTAAACTTTGTCTTGTTAACTTTAGCTCATCCTTCCAGCAGTTGAGATCTTTTTTGATTCCAATGTATCATTATTCCCTGCTTTTTTATATTTTTCATGATCCTGCCATTTCTTTATCCCATTCACAGATAAAGATGTTCAGTGAGATAAGACCAACTCTAGAGCCCTGCAGCCCACCACTAGAGACTTTTCTTCCATGTTGTTATTAATCTCCTCTTTGGGTAAAGTTACTGTCCTGTAGTGTCATCTAACCTGCATTTCTTCAGTCCTTCTGGAAGTGTCTCCCAAGTCAGTAGGTACAACCGAGATCCTCACCTATTTCCCACATTTCTAGTTGTCCTGGGATATTTCTGCTTGGATGCCTCACAGTTATCCAAACTTAGCATGTTCTAATCTGTCCTTCCAGCTAGTTTTCTTGCTTCCATTCCTGCCACCTGTAGTCCGTTTTCACACTGCGGCCAAAGTAGTTGTTTAAAAATGTAAATCAGATCATTTACAATGTAAATTGCTCTGCTTAATTCCTCCAAGGGCCTTCCATGTCCCTGAGAATGAAATCTGTCATGGCCTACAAGGCTCTGCTTGGTCTATGCCGACTTAGCTCTGACCTCGTCTCGTAGCTGTCTTTCACTCCTCTCCAGCCAGCCAGCCTTTCTGTGCCTTGAACACACCAAGCTTTGTTCCCACATGCTTACTGTTTTTCCTAGTTCAAACATTCTCTTCAAAGACCTTTGCAAGCCTGGCTCCTCCTCATTCAAGTGTCAGCTCAAGTGTCGCTGGCCCAGAGAGGTCTTCCCTGACCGCTTTCCGCAAACGAGCAGCCCCCAGCGTGGAGTCGTGCTTTCCGGCCGCCCTGTTGCGCAGTCTGTTCCTGGGAGTCCCACCTGTTGTCTGTGCCCACTGGACTGCAAGTTTGTTAAGAACTGGGACTTGTCTGTCTTGTTCATCACTAAATCCTTAGAGCTTAGAATGGTACCTGGTACTTGGGAGTGACTTAATAAATATTTGTTGAGTGAATGCAGAAATCCAACAGACTATATATCTTTTCACTCTTTACCTCCAGTCGGTCACCACATCAGTTCTTCCTTGGCAATGTCTCCTAGATGTGCTTTTATCCTGTCCCCAACTTCCTGCCAGTACCTGAACCTTAGCCTTCATCCCTTTGTGCCTGGATTATTACACTTCTCAACCCATGCTGCTCTTTAAATCACTTGGGGAGCTTTCAAAAATGAGAATGTTCAGGCTCCACCTCAAACCAATAAAATCAGAATCTCTGCTGAGACTCAGGCCTCGGTACATATTTTTAAAGCTTCCCAGATGATTGTAATGGGCACCCACTGGATTGCTGCATCAGCCTTCTAACAGTTGTCTATTTTTTAGTTCATTTTGTCTGTTGTGTCCATTGATCTCCTTGGAATCCTGCTTTTATAATAGGACTTCCCTGCTCAAGAGCCTACAGTGGCTCCCTGCTGCCCGCCACGTTAATCCCACCTTCCCCTGCATCATCTACTAAACTGTATTTCATTCTTTTCTCTCTTACCTACATTCTATGCTACCCTGAAACCATCTCACTGTCTGGCACTTGATTTGCCTTTCATTACTCTGCTTCTCCATGTTTACTTCTCTCCTATTCTCCTTCCCTCCCCACTCCAACTTGTACGTACACACCTGGCCTGTCCTTACTCCTCTCCTCTGCCTATGCAAACACTTCCCATTCCTCAGGGCCCAGCTCAAATTCCACCTTGTAAATACTTCATTCTCCATTCCGGTTTATCACTTATTATCTAGATAATTCTTTTGGTATGTGTCATTAGTACCTTATAATACATTTCTTATATTTTTATAAATTGCTTTGTCTTATATTTTTTGATTGGTAATATTTAAATTTAATTGGTACAAATTCAAAAGTTACAAAATTGCCCTCCTTCATTATCTGCCCCAAGCATCCAGTTTTCTTCCTTGGAAGCAGCCACTCTTACAGCTTTCTGTATCTTTGCAAAATATACTCTAAGCCTAGCTAACTATATATTTATATAGAACACACACACACACAATGTTGGCATACTACATGCAATCCTCTGCATCTTGACTTCTTTTTACTTAGAGATCTTTAAAGATATGTATAGATATATAATTTCAATTGTAAAAAAACACAGCAGAAAATCTGTCCTCTTAATAAACCTTTAAGTGTACAATACTATTGTTAATTATATGTACATTATTATACATACAGTAGATCTATAGAACTTTTTTATCTTGCATGACTAAAACTCTATGTCCATTGAACAAAAACTCATTTTCCCCTCCTCCCAGCCCTGGCAACCATCATTTTACTTTTTGCTTATATGAGTTTGACTGCTTTAGTGGAATCATGCAGTATTTGTTCTTTTGTGACTGGCTGTTTCACTTAGCATAATGTCTGTAAGTTTCATCCATGTTGTAGCATATGGCAGGTTTTCCTTTTTTAAGGCTACATAATACTCCATTGTACGTATATACCACAATTTCTTTATCCCTTCATCTGTCTGTGGACATTTAGATTGTTTCCGCCTCTCGGCTATTGTGAATAATGCTATAATAGACATGGTAGTATGAATATCTCATTCAGTTCTTTTGGATAAATATGCAGAAGTGGAATTCCTGGATCTATAGTAAATTCTATTCTTAATTTTTTGAGGAACCTCCATACAGTTTTCCTTAGTGGCTGCACCATTTACATTCCCACCAACAGTGCACGAGGGTCCTAGTTTCTCCACATTCTCACTAGCATTTGTTGTTTTCTGATTTTTTTTATAATGACCATCCTGACAGATGTGAGGTGGTTTTGATTTGTATTTCCTTAACAGTGACATAGAGCATCTTTTCATAAGCCCAGTGGCCATTTGTATGCCTTTGGAGAAATGTCTATTCAAATCCTTTGCCCATTTTTAAATAGAGTTATTTGGGGGTTTTTAGTTATTAAGTTGTAGGAGTTCTTATATATTTTGGATATTAACTCCTTATCAGATAAGATATATGGTTTGCAAATATTTTCTCCCATTTGCAGGTTGACTTTTTACCCTCTTGATTGTTTCCTTTCTTGCACAGAAGCTTTTAAGCTTGATGTAGTCCCACTTGTCTATTTTTGCTTTCACATCTGTTTTGGAGATTATTCTGTATCAGTACATATCACGCTGCCTAGGGGCACCTGGGTGGCTCAATCAGTTAAGCTACGGACTTGATTTCAGCTCAGGTCTTGATCTCAGGGTTGTGAGTTCCAGCCCCATGTTGGTCTCCATGCTGAACATGGAGCCTACTTAAAAACAAACAAACAAACAAACAAAACAGCCTAACTCTATTTATAGCTGCATAGTATTTCGTTCCTACCCATTTAACTGGAGTTCTGAGTCAAAGGGTTTGCACGTTTCTAATTTGTATAGATATTACTAAATTGCCCCCCGTTAAAGGTTTTACTAACTTACATTTTCACCAACAATTTAATAATTACTCTTCACATTTTGTGGTGTTATTTAACTTTTCACATTTAAGCACCTTCTCTCCCTGACTCAGTTGTAGTTAACCCCAAAACAGAAACCATGTCCTGCATATATTAGCTTATACACAACACCTAATACCATAAGTTCACTCAACTGGTGCTCAGTAAATATTTGTTAAATCTTACTTCATTGTGTGTTTAGGGAGTTTTCTTGTGGCTCTAATGAGTGCCATGTGAAAGTTGGGCCCTTTACGTGTGTGCTGTTCCCAGGACAGGAGGTGACGTGTGACTGATACTCTGAGGAGAGATGCTGTCTGTTGCTGTAGCTCTTCCGGGATTCCGTATTATCCTTGCTTAGGTCAACCAGTCCTTGGATCCGTTATCAGGTTTGTTTAGTTTGAATGATCAGTATAAGCACTGCAGCTGACACCAGACTTGTGTCCAGTACCCTTCATTGCCTAAAATTTCATATCCTAAAAATGTAGATAACACATGTTTATACTAATTATGTAAAAAAAAGAGCTCTTCTTTGTGAGTTTTTCCCAACTTTTTATTATGAACAATTTCAAATATACATCTGAGTTGGAATAATAGGTCCATAGACCCACCACTGAAATTTAACATTTGTTCATAGTTGTTTTGCTACATATATAAGCATATATGTGGGTAGCAAAACAGCTATGAACAAATGTCAAATTTATATGTAGTATATAAAAAATATATAAATGTATGTATATTTGCTGAATGATTTGCAAGTAAGTTGCTGATATTCCATTGAGTAACAAATAAAGCCGAAAATTAGTTTTGTAAATACCACCTTCTGTGAACAAATCTATTTTAAATGTTTCACAACCATTTTCCCCCCACAAATTATCTCTCTTTCTCCAAAAGGATAAGCAGCTGTTTGACGGCATCTTTTCCTCAAATGCCAAAAGACTAATATCCCTGGAAGAACAAGGTTTAAAGGAGGGGACGCAACTGGCATTCTAAATTTCCCTTAGGGGGGCACCTGGCTGGCTCAGTCGGTGGAGCATGTGACTCTTGATCTCAGGGTTGTAGGTTCAAGCCCCACGTGGGGTGTAGAGATTCCTAAAAAATATATGATCTTAAAATTTTTTTCTCTTAGTACTAGGAAATATCTTTCATGTCTTTGTTTAGGAAACTGTCTTGTTAAGTCATTGGGGATGCAGCCTCTATGGTTTCACAGTTTACTAAATGCCTATGAACTGTAAAATGGTTAGTTTTATGTTATGTGAATTTTACCTCAATTTTTGAAAAAAAGGTAAGACCTTATGAGAATGAGTTGGCAGGAGAAGAGGAAGTTGAAGAATTATCTACAGCACTCTTTGTAAAAGAGAACATGGATTTTGGGGTTGAGGAGAAGCCAAGGGAAAGAGGCAGCAGGTGCTAAGCCGGCGGTGGGAGTCTGGAGCTTGTGAGCGTAAGTGGCCGAAGGGTGTTTTACGAACAGAAACATCTAATACTCAGCTTTAATTTGCCTGCCTGTGTCTCCTGAAACCAATAAAAGCAATACACAGAAATGCCTTGTGTGAGCTGGATTGTGTGTGCAAAACCCTTCCCTGGAGCCACATGGGGCAGAAAAAGTATAATAGCATCTGTGCTAGCCAGGCGATCCGAACCCTCAGAAAAGTGGACTGCAAAGCCAGCGATGACTGGGAAAAATGTAAGCCAGTGCTTCTTCCCAGAGTGCTGGGGACGTCAGAAGGGCTGTGAGGCCATCCCCCTGTGAAGATGTGATTGAACCAGCTAGGCTTGGCTCTCAAAGCGAGGCCCTTCAGGTGACATCTCAAGAGCACCCCAATGTTATTTCATTGACTTAATGTCACTCATGATTAGTCTTCAGTTGTCCTTATAGGGAAATCCTCTCTTTTAAAGACAAAAGACCAAACCTCAAAGAAGTAGATCTTGAGAGTTGAGGTAGCTCTGTGCTTCTAACACTTCCCCTTAGAGTCATCTCCCTGGGTTCTCTAGAGCCAAACGTGGTAGCTCAGAGACTGGTCTCCCAGAATTTGCCTTCTATCAACCTAAGGTGTTTTGTGTTTGGGATCAGAACTCCTTGACCCCACTTCTGGTTGGATGGTAAAGGTAGGAATCGAAGGGAGTGCAGTCCCTAGGGAAGGGCACCCCCATGAGGAAAGAGTGAAGACCATTTTTGTAGTTCCCTGGTTCTTTTACTCACTTCTCTCTTTATATCTGAGTTTGATATTTTAAATGAATGGGAGGTCATCAGTCTCATAAAATAATATACCAATCATGAGCAAGCCCATGTGTGGATGGACCAGGCGCACCAGGCCAAGCACATGATCACATGTCATCTGAAGTAGGTACAGTTTTATTCCCCCATTTAATAGATTAGAAATTAAAGTTTAGAGAAGTTAGGAAGTTAAATGACTTGCCCAAGATCACTCATCCAGAATGTAAACAAGTTTTTGTGTGCTTAACTATTGTGCTAATGGTTAAATATATCCAGCTGTTGGAGTTTTCCCCATAAAAAGGTTCTGCTTTTAGTAGATACATCGTCAACACCAACTGTATAGAAAGCTGCGTTATTCATTGAAATGTTGCACCTGAGTCTGAGTCTGTTCTGTCACACCAGCCAGACAGCATTGGGCCCATTCTTTGTCATCTGAGTCATGGTCTATTGCCACAGCATTACTGTTTCTTTTTTGTTAAGTGTTTCAGAGGAAATTCTCTGCAAAGGAAAGGTATGTGGGCTTTTTGTAGAGCAGGAATGTTTTCCAATATTTGTCAATCAGACTTTGTGAAAACTTGGACCCCTTGAAAAACAATGTTAGAAATCCAATTCTGTGTTCTATGACTCTCTACAAATACAATTTTTAAAAATCCAAATATACCTCAGACCATCAACAATCTGATTCAGTGTTTTCCAGACCGGATTTCTTTTGGATCCTTAGACCTTCAAAATAGATTTTTGGGACTGTCCTAAGATGGCCAACTTTTTTTTTTTTTTTTAAGATTTTATTTATTTAGTTGAGAGAGAACGCACACAAGCAGGGGGGAGGGGCAGAAGGAGAGGGAGAAGCAGACTCCCTGCTGAGCAGGGAGCCCGACGTGGGGCTCAATCCCAGGACCCTGAGATCACGACCTGAGCCGAAGGCAGATGCTTAACCGACTGAGCCACCCAGGCACCCCGATTGCCAACTTTTTATTTTGCAAAGTGATGGAGGGCATTAAGAAAAAACTTTGCCACCTATCTTCACTATCCTTTAATATAAAAAAGGTCATAAAAGAATATAATACAGTCCTTTAAATTCAATAGACCCATATTTGTTCAAAATTTGCCACATATTCCCCCCGCCTTTTTTTTAGTTGGCTTTCTCCCCCGTAATTGCTGATTCTAAACTTTGGAAGGGAAAAATATCTAAATAATTCCTGGTTTATAAATTCACAAAATTTGGCCAACATTTCAGCATTTAGGAAAAATACATTTCTACTACAAAGCTTCATAGGTTTATATGTTATATTAAGAGTCAATCAGTAATGATTATACCATGATAATATTTACATTTCACAGGGAAGCAAAATACTTGGACACTCCCATGTCTTTGTCTAAAGATTTGTCATTCATTTGCATTCAAATAAATTCTTTGCTTTCAGTCATCCAGAATAGTTCTCAACTTATTAGCTAACCAGACTAAATAAATAGAGGTGCATTCATGCATTTTAATGTCAAAGTAAAAATGGTTTTCCCGGATTTTTTTTCTTTTCAATCAAATCCCCCAAAAGATGCCTAATCACTCCCAGACTCAGTTACTTAAACATTTCACAATGTTGTCACTTCTCTAGTAAAACAAAAAGAAATTTGCTTTCAGTAAGAGAGCCATGTTCTAGCAACTTAGAACTTTATTCTTTTTTTTAATTTAATTTTTTATTGTTATGTTAATCCCTATACATTACATCATTAGTTTTAGATGTAGTGTTCCATGATTCATTGTTTGTGCATAACACCCACTGCTCCATGGAGAACGTGCCCTCTTTAATACCCATCACCAGGCTAACCCATCCTCCCACCCCCCTCCCCTCTAGAACCCTCAGTTTGTTTTTCAGAGTCTATCGTCTCTCATGGTTTTTCTACCCTCCAATTTCCCCCCCTTCATTCTTTCCCTCCTGCTATCTTCTTTTTTTTTCCCTTAACATATATTGCATTATTTGTTTCAGAGGTACAGATCTGAGATTCAACGGTCTTGCACAATTCACAGCGCTTACCAGAGCACATACCCTCCCCAGTGTCTATCATTCAGTCACCCC
>NC_138377.1:34811519-35063635 GCF_054177405.1 Leptonychotes weddellii | reverse complement strand
TGGCTGTTCTCGCTGATCTTCTGGGGAGGGGCCTGTTGCCGTGGTTTCCAAATGTCTTTGCCGGAGGCAGAATTGCCCCGCCCTTGCCCTGTCCGGGCTAAGTAATCTGCTCAGGTTTGCTCTCGGGAGCTTTTGTTCCCTTCAAGCTTTCCGTACAGCTTTGGAGGTGGAGAGTGAAAATGGCGGCCTCCCAATCTCCGCCCCGGAGGAGCCGAGAACTCGGGGCCCCGCTCCTCAGTGAGCCCCCAGAGAAAAGCCGTCAGTCACTCCCGTCTCCCCGGTCTCTGGCCGCACTCCTTGCTCACCAGGCCTGTGACCGCACGTTTCTATCTCTGACACCCGACCCCGTGTGGAGTCTCCAAACCCAGCAGATTCCTGCAGTGCGCTCCCATGCCTCTCCTCCCGGGGGAAGAAGGTGAGTCTCCCCGGATCTGCCGCTTGTTGGGTCCCTGCTGGAGGAGCAGGGGCCCGACTGTGCCGCGGATCACAGTTTATGGCAACCCCGAGCTGAGAGCCCGCGCCTGGGCTCCGCCTCTGCAGCCGGCTTCCCTGCTCCGATACCCGGGAGCTCTGCCGCACTCAGGCACCCCCGGTCTTTCTGTGACCCCGAGGGTCCTGAGACCACACTGTCCCGCGAGGGTTCCACCCCCCGCTTAGCCACCGGAGTGACGTCCCTCAGCGGAGCCGACTTCTTAAAAGTTCCAATTTTGTGCTCCGCGGCTCTATCACTTGCCAGAAGCGGCCGACGGAGGCCCCTCCCCCGCCGTCTATCCTCCCGAATATCGCCTCAGATTCACTTCTCCGCACGTCCTACCTTCCAGAAAGTGGTCGCTTTTCTGTTCAGAGAGTTGTTGCTATTCTTTTCTTCGATCTCCTGTTGAGTTCGTAGGTGTTCAGAATGGTTTGATCCCTATCCAGCTGAATTCCTGAGACCAGACGAAATCCAGGTCTCCTACTCCTCTGCCATCTTGCTCTGCCCAGAACTTTATTCTGATGAGAAAAAATTCTTTAACTCCATTTCCAACCTCATTTGCAAGTGGATGATTCTGTCACATAGGTTCATGGCATCGTTCCGTACACATAGTAATTATCCTTTGGTTGGTGAATCACTCCTGGAGCTCACAATCCAATAGAGGCAAGCTGTATACAACTAGGATCGTAATATCCAGAAGGGCGGGATTTGGCCATAGTGCATGCCATGTGCACACTAGACATCAGTGTACACTTGTTGAAAGAATGATATAGCTTGGTGAATACTAGGAACATTAAAAACTCTACTGGACAAGTTCATAGTGAGGGAGGCTCATGGCCTTCTGGGTGAATGGGAAAGATTTTGCAGAGGAAGTAAGAGCTGAGTAAAATTGCAGGACAACCGAAGTAGAGATGATAATGGGAGGAATGCACTTCCACTTGGAAAGAAAATAAACACATAAAAAAATGAAAAGTATATTTTAGAAATGACAAGTAAAAATTTTGTCAGGAGTAAAGATGTAATGAACGGTTTGAGAAATAAAGCTGAAGGATAGGATCCTGGTTGTAGAGAATTCTGGAAGCCAGGCTGAATTTGGACTTTTTTTTTTTAGAGCGAGAGCACGCACCCATGTGAGCAGCAGGGGAGGGACGGAGGTGGGGGGAGAGAGAATCTTAAGCAGACTCCATGCACAGCACAGAGTCCGATGCAGGGCTCGATATCACGATCCCCAGATCATGACCTGAGCTAAAATCAAGAGTTAGACGCTTAACCGACTGAGCCATCCAGGCGCCCCTGAGTTTGGACTTTAAATAAACAAAAGGTTGAGTCTTGGTTGAAGGCTTTTGAATAAGGCGTGTCCCAAAAGTGATCTGAATTGCCTGTCTGCCTTGACGGCCACCATCATCGTCTTCCAAAAACGCACTTTCAGCCTTCAAGGGCTGGTCATCTAAAAACCCACGCATAATTTCTTCCAAAGTCTCAGCTCTAAGGGGCACAAGGAACTTTTTCTGGAGCTGTGGGAAATCCCTCATGCTCTCAGATCCTATGAAACCCATGGCATCTTAAGGAATCCATCCATGGGTTCTGCCTCCACACTTTCGCATGAGCCATTCATGCTGTATTCTCTTTCCAAAGTTCCTCCTCTTCCTCAATACTTGCCTCTTCTGAGGACTTCTAAGACTAGGACATCATGAAACTATTTGCTCCATTATCCAGGAAACCCATCCTTAACATCTTGGTGCTACATTTAATTTCTTTACATTATGAAGTATACAAATCCTTATATATTGACATCTAACCACACTGTAATAGGCTTTAGGAAAGATACTATGTCTAGCAGCCCCTTTACATCCTCTGTCCAGGACCTGCCTCCCATGCCCCCCCCACACCCCCCACCCCAACTTCACAGTACCGTGTAGTGCACTTGGTGAGTGTTGGTGGTATAAGAGCTTGCCCTCAACAACACAGGATTTCTTTGGAGCTGAAGACCTATGGGGTCTGTGGAGTGCGGGTTTTCACCTCTTTGGCTCCAGCTTCTTTTCACCAGCATGTATAGAGCTTCTAGAACAGTCCCCACGAAGACAGCAATCATTTCATAAGCCTTCTTTCTATCCTCAATGTCTCCAGTTTCTATGGGCCTCCAGTTTCTAGCGATGAAAGGAATGCAGGCTAGTAACATGGTCGTGCTCTTAATAACCTGGGATCGGGCACCATGAACAGTAAGCATTTAAAAAGAAACCCCAAAACCCTCTCAATTGTATTGGGCTTAATTTCTCCCTAGCTCACTTTTACCCTGCTGCATCCACTCTCTCAGACCTATGACTGACAATGGTAGGTCACATACACGCCTAATTCCATCCGTCCAAATTTTGTTTAGTGAGCTCCAGAGCCTGTTTGTCCTGTAACCTGCTGTGGGGACAGGCCCAGCTGAGGGGATTTGTGAGGCCAGACGGACAAAGGCACACTTTTATCTCCAGGTGTCAGCCCAGCAGAAACCATAGCACCTGAGGATTTGGAGCTGGCCCTCTTCCTTGGAACTTGCGCCCTCCAAAAACGTCTCTTAGGCTGCCTGTCCCTGCATGATCAACTTTGTCACCAACTGCTGCTTCAGACCGAGCTTCAGAGTCCTACCTCACGGATGCAAATCAAAACAGCCCAGAATCAAGCCTGGGAATCAAGTCAGAACGGATTGATTAGCATGGAGGAGCACTGTCACTGAGTGAAGCCAGCCAAATTCCCCCCGGGGGCTCTCCAGCCATCCGGAAATAAGCTTTACAGGGCCCGGGGGCATGGGCCCAACAGGGTGGGCGTGATTTGAATATTCACTGCCACAGCTGCTGCGGCCCAGCCCTGGTCCCTGCCATGGGTTTCACTTCATTTTACTGCTTCAGAACCGCCCTGTGCATGTTAGTGGTTAATACAGCAGCCTGGAGACGCCAGACAGCTCTCGGCACCTGGTTCAAATTTAAGGCTCATTTACACATGATGTCACACACGCATTGTCAGCACAAGGGAGGTCAGGATGGTTCATTTTGGGAAGGTTCGCATTGTTGAGTCTTTACAACACTCACTGCTATTAATGCTTTAACCATCTGACTTGGATTTCGGTTTTCTGGCATGAGGTAATCCCAGGCAGCAGATTTATATGCTGAATGGGAAGCCAGCAGTGGTGGCTAATCACGCTGGTTTGCAGATCTGCACCTCTGGAGCCTTGGGATGGAATTAGAGGGCCACATGGCATGTAGCAAATCATGGAGGGTTTGAGCAGAAGGGGAATTAGCCAGACCTGGAAGCAGGGGCTGTGAGGGGGCGGTTGCCTGAGGTGGGAGGCTTGACTGAGGAATTAAAACCAAAGTAAGTTGGACAAGGGTCTGAGCCCAGAGGCCGTGGGATTACTTTCGTTTGGCCAGTGTTTTGGGGTCATTGCTTGACCCGTCCTTTTGCTCACCATCCACAGACATTCCAAACCCACCTTCCCAGGCCCAAGTCAAGTTTCTCAGGTTCCGCCAAGCCTTTCCTGACCACCCAGCCCATGGCGATTTTTCTCCCGAATCCCTAAGTACTTCTGTCAATAAAACAAGACAGCTAACAATTGCTGAGTATTTCATTTGTGCGGCTTGTTCATTTTACTCTCACAGCAACCCGATGCCAATGGCACTATTGTTCCCGTTGCACAGACGACGAAATCGCTTCACGGCGATTAAATAAATGTGTCCAACGTCGGAGCTGGTCAGTCAGGATGGAGGCCTCATTCCAAAGGCCAGTGCTAAAGCACTGAGGCGTGCGGCCAAACTGTGGAGGAGCGCCACGTCGCCTGCAACGCTCCACCGCACGGGCGAAGCAGGCCGGGCCTCAGGGAGATGCCACGCGGGAGCGCGCGCTAGGGTCGGCGCGTGCCCCCCGTGCGCATGCGCTACCTCTGTTTCCTGGCTGTCCGTAATGGCGGCGCAGGGACCGCCGCTCATGCTTTTGTGACCCCCCCCCCGACCTCCTAGCACAGTAGCCCCCCACCCCGAGGGTGTGCTCGGATGGATGGATAGATGGATGGATGGATGGATAACCCCCTCCACCATCGTCTATGCTGTGTCCTGCCTAAAACATATTGAAATGTTGACATCTTTGGGTGACCACCGCTATCATGTGCTATTGTCCCCTGGCACATGGCTAAAACCAGAAAACTGGTCTGCCTATTACATCTGCAATAAAAGTCTCCTTACCTTACAGGAAGTTCAGAGTATGTCCCTCAGTCCTGCCGACTGCCTTGATTTTGATTTTGGACCGAGGCCTGTTGCCATGGGTCCCCCCAGTGGGCTTTCTCATTCTGTGAGTCTCTGTTTTCGTCAAACAAACGAGCGGTACAACGGGGAGAACATTGGCTATGATGGTCGCGTGCTAAGGGGTACCTACTCTGGGCCTGAGAGTCCAAGAAAGGGTTCTGGGAGTGGATGCCTCTCTTGAAGAATAAGAGAGTTGGTCAGTGAAAAGGAGTGTGAGGGCGCTCCAGGCAGAGGGAGCAGCATAGGTAAAGGCCTAGAGGCGTGATCACATGCAGCCATGAACACACCTAGACTCCGACTGGAAGGGCTCTGAGGAGCCGGTGGAAACCCAGGTTATCCCTGACCCTTCTCTGCTGTCCGCTTAAGTAATGTGGATGATGCCTCTGCCCCCAACCTTAGAGAAGACATCTCCAAAGACTGTTTTCTTGTGAAATGTCTGCTTAGAATGACCCTACAGACGTAGTTGTTTTCCCAGTGTCCTCTCACCATTGAATGTACCTAGGAATAATTGAAAAACCAGGCAATGGGATGCCCCTCTTGTAAATCACCATCACTTCAGAGCAGACTTTAGTGCTCAGTTTGTAAGCCATGCTGAGTATCTCATACTTGCCCCTCCACCCTTTCCCACCCGGCTCTCAGTCAAGGAGGCAGACCCCTGTGGGCTGTGTCAGTGGGATCGCTTGCCAAAGAAAGAAAGTCACCCGTGGGAGGTCAGAGAGGAGATGAAAGTGATATCAGGGTAAACACCCCCCCACACCCCCTCTCTGCCAGGCCATGTTGGCTGCACCTCTCTACCAAAGGCACAACTCCTGTCAGGTGGCCCTCTCCATGTAGCCATCCTTGCCGGGGGCTTCCTCTTTGCCACTTCAGTCATAGGGGAGTAATAACTACCTGTCCCTCATTGTTACTAGCTGTTATGGGCTAAATTGTGTCCTCTCCCAAATTCATATGTTGAAGCCCTAACCTCCAATACTTCAGAATACAACTGGACTTGGGAGATAGGGCCTCTGAAAAGGTGATAAAGTTAGGGCCCTCATCCAATCTGACCGGCGTCCTTATAAGAACAGGGAACTTGGACAAAGAGACACCAGGGATGCCCACACATGGAGGAAAGACCATGTGAGGAGGCACCCGCCCATCTGCAAGCCAAGGAGAGAGACCTCAGAAGAAACCAAACCTGCCAACACCTTGATCTTGGACTTCTAGCCTCCGGAACTATGAGCAAATGCATTTCTACTGTTGAAGCCACCCAGTCTGTCCTGTTTTGTTACAGGAGCCCTAGCAGACTCATACATGGGCCACGAGAGTACTTCACTGTCCCCCAGTGATTTCCTTAAACGTTGCTTCTTACATTGTGTAAAGTTTCTTTACTACACTTTCCTTTTGAGTACATCATCTGTTTCTTGTTTCCTGACTGAGAGACAAGCTCAGACTCCAACCGGAGGGCTTAGGGACAAAGGTGAGGACATAGGTTGCAGAAAGCAGCTCTCACGTCAACTCCCTCCATTGTGTGAACGCCCCCGGCACTCTAGCGCTACTCCAAGAGATTTCTCCTCCTTAGGAGCTGAGTGACTGTGTTCGTCACTCCCTAGGAGCTTCGATTTTCCTCCCTGTGAAGTGTAGATAACAAAATCTACCTCTTTAGGGGTATTTTGAGGTGAATGTGGGATGCAAGTATGAATTAACTGAGAGTCTCAAACCCTACAAAGAAACAGAGTGCTCTTCTATAGCCTATCTGTAAGCAATTTCATTGATAAATATGCACAAGCATTGAAACCTTTGAAGGCAAGAGCATGGTGATTTTCACTTTGAAGGACACCCCTGAGTGTGGTAGAGGAGGGGCTCTGCTGTGTGCTCAGCGGCCCCTATTCGCTCTTCACTAAAAGGAAAGAAAGAAATCAACTGTTCCTTTTCAACACTGTTACAGACCCCATACATAAAACATACAAGATGAGTGTGTGCATCTCTCTGCTCTGTCTCTCCTTTTTGTTAAGAGTGAAGGCAAATGAACCAGCTGGAAGCCAGAGCAGCTCAGACACCTAAGAAGGTACACAGTGTGGAGTGGGAACACATGGACCCCGTTTTCTATTGCCAATAAATGTGGCTTCTCAACCACGTTATCTTCACCTGCCAAGGCTGAAACAATCTCCACCGCCCCCGGCTGCAAAGAGGGAGCTCCTGGCATTACACATGCGGAAGCTGCTAGGATGGGGGCAGCCTCCCAGATGACAGCTGTGGGGGCACAAACAGGCACTGGAGACTGATACAGAGTCTGGAAAGCGAAGGGTCCCAAGGGGCTGCTTGCATGCTCATTGCTCTCTCTGCAAGCTGGACTCTCTACTGACCCTTCCCAGCGCGGGACTGAGGACCCCGGCTTCCTCCTCAG
The DNA here is from genome assembly GCF_054177405.1 of Leptonychotes weddellii. Taxonomy (NCBI): domain Eukaryota; kingdom Metazoa; phylum Chordata; class Mammalia; order Carnivora; family Phocidae; genus Leptonychotes; species Leptonychotes weddellii. Next base: position 35,056,500 of record NC_138377.1, on the reverse strand, counting down.
CTGGACCTCTGGCTCTCCACAGGGTAGACCTGGCTCCTGGAAGGAGGCTCCCTCCAGGCCGATGGGAGCATGTCCGTGCTAGTGTGGCTGTCTCTGAGGCATTCTTGTGAGTATGAAAAGCATATTGAGGAATGAAATGGCCCTGTGGGCTAGCCAGGTGAGAAGACAATAGAAAACTCAAGATGTAGACATCTAGAAGGAACGTCACCTCCACTCTCATTAAAGTAAACAAACAAACAAACTACAAGTTTACTCCTTTTTTTGGACCCATCCGAGAGCTGAGGTTACAGGGCAAGCAAGTAGGCTGAAATCGAAGGATCAGTCGGGCGTGTGGAGAAGTGCAGGCCACGAGCCCTCGCCTCCCGGGGGGGAGATGGGGCCAACAGAAGTCACCTGGAGTAGGTAAAGAATTAGTGGAGAATGAGTGTGGGCTGGTAAGGGAGTGTGAACCCCTGGGGACCACATAAATAGGGGAGTCTGCATCTGTTTTTCAGGCTTTTCTCCATGAAGCCCATCAGGCCCTCACAGAAAAGACTGGCCAAAGTCCTGAGAAAGAATCCCTCCGTGGGGCAGGTCTGGGGAAGGGAAAAATAGCCACTGTGGAGGGACCTGAAACCATCCCCTCCCAGCCCTCCTCATCCCTTCTGGAACAAAAGCCTTAATCTGCAGGAGATAGGACAAAACCTCGTTTTCCTTACAGTACTGATAAAACTGAGAGAAGGAAACAGAAAAACAAAAACCAAAATCCTCCACCCTAACCAAGGGGCAAGAATTCAGAAAATGAAAACTAAGACTTTATTGCCCACAGATGTAGTCTACAAGAAATGTTGAAGTTCTTCAAGCAGGAGCCGAAACAAAGATAACGAAGAGCACTGAGAATTGAATGAATGAAGGCAAAATACATTACAAATTCAATTGTTCTAAAAAGACAAAGGACAAGAGTAAAAATAGTAGCAATGTGTTATGTGTGTTTAAAAATGCTGTTCATCTGGTGGAAGACAATTTTTAATATTGAACTAGTTTTGCTTTCTCAGAATAAACTCCATTCATTAGTAATGTATTATTCTTTATTTTTTGACCCAAATTTCCACTTTTTAAATATTGACATGAGCAATTTTATTCATTTATCATTTAGTTGGTGTTTATTCCCTGTATTCTTTTTATATATCTCCAATTTTTTGAAGGATTTCTGCACCAATGTTCGTTCATGTGGGATATTAATAGTTTTTAAAACTATCTTTGATTTTGATGTCAGGATAATGCTGTCCTCATAAAATGAGATGTGTTACCCTCTCTTCTATTTTCTAGAATATGTTGCATATAATAGGTGCTAATTTCTTTCCTAAATGTTTGATAGAATTTTCCAATGAAACCATCTGGGTCTTTCTTTAGGTGTATTGTTGAAGTTTTCAGACATTTGTATGTATAATCCAATCCCAGCAGTTTGAATATAATGTGTTTTGGTGTGTTGGCTTCTTTATTCATTTGTATTTATCCTGCCTGAGGTTCTCGGCATGATGTCTTTTATTAGTTTTGGAAAATTTTGACACCTATCTTTTCAAATATTTGTTTCATTTTTTCTTTCTTTTACTCTTTCACTTGCTCTTTTGCTCTTTTTTTCTCCCTCCAAGCAGAATTCCAAGCAGAGAGTTTGATATTGTTTCACAGCTCTTAGATTCTCTGGGCTTTTTTTTCCCCCCCCTCTTTGTGTTTCAGTTTGATTCTTTCTTTTTTTTTTTTTAAGATTTTATTTATGAGAGAGAGAGGCAGAGGGAGAAGCAGGCTCCAAGGAGCAGGGAGCCCGATGCAGGACTCGATCCTAGGATCCTGGGATCATGACCTGAGCCGAAGGCAGACGCTTAACCATCAGAGCCACTCCAGGAGTCCTCAGTTTGATTATTTCTATTGACCTACCTTCAAGTTTACTGTTTCTATCCTCAGCTGTGTCTAATTTATTTTTGAGCCTATCAAAGGCATTCCTCATCCTCACTATGTTTTTTTACTTCTGACACTTCTGCTTGATTCTTTTTTATGGTTTTCATTTATTTGATAAAAACTTTGATGTGTTCATACATATTCATCATTTCCACTAGGCTTCTAATATATTAGTTATTTTAAATTCCCTATTTGATAATTCTATCTGGATCATCTCTGAGTCTGGTTGTGTTGATTACTTTGCCTCTTGACAGTGGGTTGTTTATTTTTCCCTTGATTTTTTTTTTAATGTTTCTTCTAATTTTTTTATTGATGCAACATTGTGTGTAGACCAGAAAGCTAAGGTAAATAGTATTTGTGCCTGGAAATAGACATTAACCTTGTTCTGTTAGACTGAGTGAATATAGCAGGATTTTAGCCAGGCTTGGGTTTGGTTTGGGTTTTTTTTTGGGGGGGGGTGCTATGATTATATTCAGTGCATGACCAGATTCAGATTCTTTCAGCATTACCTTATGTTTATGATCATGGCTGGGGTATCGGAGGGTTTTTCTCAGTGTTCTTTCTTCAGCTGCAGAGTTCAGCCTTCACTTTGTATCTCTGCCTCAGAAAGGTTCTTTCTCCATGCTCTTGCCCCCAGCCTGTGGGGTAGACTGCTGTTACTTGTTACTGGGTACTGGGAAGTGTGGGTGGGTTTTATCCTGGTGCAATCCCAGGCTGGCCCTGTGTATCTGGGTCTCAGGAGTGGGGCTTACTCAGAAATTCTGCCGTTTCTCCCTGTGGCAGTTGAACTATGCCTTCTGTCTTATGCAGGAGAACATGTCCTATTCCTTTCCCACTTCATGAGAGACTTCTTATAGGATCTTGGGCCCAGAATTGTTTCCTGCCCCTTTTCCAGGAAGGATTTTTTTGTCTCTTACCTTTCTCCCAGCTACAATGGGTGCCCCAGTGCAACAGAGTTTGCTGCCTTCCCCCAGCGGCTTAAGGGGAATAGTGTCTGGGTATAATCTGTGCCTTTCCCTCAGCAACGCTGCTTCCCTTCCACAGGCCTGTACTGCGGAGGGCAGCTGCTTTGGTCTCTTGCCCTACTTTCAGTCCTTTCTCAAGCAATGGGTGGAGGCCTCTGATGAAAACCTGCAAGTGGGTGTAAATTCCACTTGTATTTCCAACTCCCAGGGGTGCTATACTCTCAGGCTTGCCCACTTTTAGCCTTTAACAATTTATTACAATTTTTAGCTGAATTATTTTTTTTCTTTTTTCTTTTTTTTGTATGGCACCTGGTCTCTGTTGTTCATATACTCAACCACAAGAAAGCCCTTGCTTATGTCCCATCTCTCCTTGGAGGGGCTGTCTTTCCATAGATTTCAGGCTTTTTGATTCTGTATGAGCTTAACTTTCTGATGGGTTTAAGGAAATTTATGGTTTTGTAGTTTATCTGACTTTCTGTGCTTGTGAGGATGGGAGAGGCACTATTTTCAGCTTTCGACACACTGGACAGAAGTGGAGCTCATGTTTTCATATCTAATCAAGCATGTACCCTCTCCTTCCTCTTCCTTTCAAAAATCTTTCTTGGCTATTCCCATATATTTATTCTCTTAAATACATGTTAGAATTGTTTTGTCAAGTTTCTCATTTCCCAAACTCTCAAAAAAAAAAAGTCTTCTCTGATTGAAATGGTGTTGAAATATATAGACTAATTTGGGTCCCAGAGGGTGTTGAAACTCCCATCCCCATGATCTGAACATAGCAGCCAAAGCAGGTGTTGTGATTGGAAGAATGCTCAAAGGCCACCCTGCCTTGAAACTGCCCATTTGCTCTGGTGCCTTGAAATTCCAGCACTGGAGGTAAGAGAAACACTCCCAAAATCTTAAGGGATTAAAATCCATGCAGTTTGCCTTGGAAGGACCAGTGTAATAACTAATTTGGCAACCATCACTCCACTTACAAATTAAGACCATGGAACTAGATTGAGTTTTATGTGATTTGAGTGAGTATGTGAATGTGTGCGTAAAGAAGGGAAAGGGATTCGTTAAGGACATGGGAGCTGGAGGGGAAATTATCGAATCTGGAACTGCGAGCACCTGAGTGGTTGAAAATCCAAATGCTCAACCTCCTGGTGGAGAAGGGCAGTGGGAGGGCGAGCTCCTTTGGCCACCCTTGTGGTCCTCCCCTTCATTCTGGCCACAGAGGAGAGCCAGAGGCAGGGCAGATGAGGCTCCTCAGAGCAACTGGGCATGACCAGGCAGCTCGGACTATCTAGAGGTCATGTAGAGGAAAATGTTCTCCAAGAGGAACCAGCAATTATCACACCTATTGACTTGTGCTCCCAAGGCCCTTGCAAATAGGAATCTCTTAGAATCCTCTGAAACAAACCATCAACAGTTTCAGGAAGAATTTTCCAGGAGGGGGGATAAAGACAAAGATTCCAAGAAGGAAAAAAAAAATCCTTGATGTTTTCTACAGACTGCTCTAGAAACAGAAGGAATGATGTGATCAACACAAGGCGACGATCCTTGGTTGACCCAGGACATTTCATAGACCAAAGCCAGAGCCACACAGCCCGCACAGACGCCCCCATGTGGGCCTGAGTTCTGGTTTTTAAGATGCACCATTTTTGTAAATATTAAATTTTTAACCAATTCCAGCACCTCATTAAGGAGAGACCTGTTCTTTGCCAAACTCTTCCGAGGGAACCTGCTGGATTTGAGTGTAGGTGTCAGCAAACGTTCCCCAGTGTGCTCTAATGGGGAAATATTTATTTTGTAACACTCCTCCATGCCCCCAAACACAATTCTGTGACATGCTTTATATGACCGTGGGGATTTGGACTAAGATTTCCTATCCACAATGTTCTTTAACATTGAGAAACACAGTTTTAATTGTGTTTTTTTCTTTGGCATGGAGAGGGTGCCGCATCCTGGAAAAGTGGGTCTTCATGGGAATTTCTCTTTAACCCTGAGGAAAAATAATTTGGGAACACATAAGACTGTATTTGGTTTGGGGTCTTGAATCCTGGAAGGTCTCTGAAGGAGGCGAATGGGTATGTGAAATAGTTATTGGCTACACAAGTGGGTTTCATGATGGCCTGTAAAAATATACATTTTCTATTCCAAAGCTGCTATGCCTTTACTAAAGCTACTTTTTTTTTTTTTTTAAACACAAAAGACTTTCCACAGAGTCATTTTCTGCTTTGGAGGGATAACATTTAGAGCAAGGTATAAAGGATCTTTGCCAGAGCAATTACCATTTGAGGCGAAGATCTCCAAGATTGTATTTGGACCGGAAGGCGCTAGCACAGTCCCTGCTCTGTGGACACATGCCACTGTCATCCAGCAACCGCGGGAAAGCTGGCCACCCATTAATTTCAATCACATGTTCTAAAAGGTGAGATGTGATGATCTGCTAAGAGAAGGCTCTATCCAGAGAAGCCAGAGGAATGGCAACAGCACCCTGAGCCAGAACCCAAGAAGGGGTCCCAGTCCTTTTCATTGTCCTCTTTTATGTGTTCGAACCTGTCCCTGTGGGCACTTCCGGGCTTGGGTGCCAGAATTCAATGTCCCCAGCCCAGGGCGAGTTTATGTGCAGAGGGCTCATTTACATGACTGTTGCTTCTGGACTAGTTCAGTGATTTGGGATCACAAGGAAGAAGGGTAGTGATGTGTTGTGGCCAAAGACAGAACTTGGGCTAATGTTCATTAAGACCAGCCAAAGAGCGTCTGCATTAATTAGTGTCTTTGCTGGTAGTTCTCTTAGGAAGGACTATCGTTTGTCACTAAAATAAGACCTTTTGTTAGAAGATGATTGTTTTTATAATGAAACTGGTTAATTTTGGGGGGGGATAGTTTTTACATACACACTAGCAAAAATCAAGTTCATCATCTGATACACAAACACAATAGGAAAGGTAGAAGTGTAAGTTCAAATATTGGTACATTGATTCGTGGTCCATCCAGCATAATATTTGGTTTGAGGAACGACAGGTAGAGGGCATAGTTACTGGCCTCAGTGTCTGCCTCATCAACTTAGGAAATACGTCCCTCCTCCCACATACTGTTTTCTCTTCATAATTTACAAGATGCCTTAATCCATCCAGCTCTAAGCCAATTATCTTTTACTAGTTGTCACTGTGTAAAAAGTTAGTACTACTCTTTATCTTCCTTCTCAATGTGTAAGCAGTAATACTTCTTTTCATGTACCTACATTTATGTTGATCTCCAAGGTAGAAAGAAAAAAGTGATTCTGTTATTTTGGAATTTGGAAACAACTCTCCATGTTTATCTTCTTTGTGGAACTTTCACAATTTTATAGCTTTTTATCACATTTTCATAGCTTTTTATCACATTTTCTTTCATCATCTTTCCAGGAAAAAGAACATTTTTTTCTTTTTTTGGCTGCATGGAAATTATTCCATTTTCTTGACCATATTATTGTATTTCTTTGGATCTTCTCCAGCTCCATTTTGCCTTCCCAGCAAAGAGATGTTTTTAAAAAGCACTAATTTGGGAAATAACATCAACATGGTTTATTATTTTTCTTGCTTCATTAAACACCAGTTTGCTGTACTAACAGCTGTCAGTAAAGCCAAAAGTTAGTTAAGTAAGTAAATAGTTTAGTTTAAAAATAGAAGTGTTGACACAGGCATAATGTATTAATTTGCTAATCCTTTTGGGACTCACACACACATAACTAATTTGTACACACTCTTGTAACTTCAGGAGATCCAAGGTGGTGATAGAATTATGTACCCACCCTTAGCTATCAGTCAATGATCAATGAATTGGTAAATTATGAGTGTACCGATGCATTTACACAAATAACTCAATAGGACTATGGAGTGTGTAAGTTAATTAAGGTTCCCACAATTGAACAACTGCAGAAAACTCTCAAACATTATCCAGACCAGCCCCATACTCCTTGGTTTGGCAATACTCAAAATAGGCAAATCCAATTGTCTTGCAACTCATACCCCTTTCAGTAGGCACTGACTGTGGCCAGCACTGGGTCAGGCACCAGAGGCAGGAAGATCCTGGGGTCTGGTTCTAGCTATGAAAGTAGGGTGATGCCGGGTTTGCTGAGCCGCTGGGTTATTGAGAAGATTGATGCGTTGATATCTGCACGCTGCTGAGAGGAGCCCAGGCATGCAGTGAGCCTTGCCTAGGTTATTATTAAAATTCCAACATTTTAACTTTGTTTTCCTAATCAGAAGGAAATGGCCTATGTAAAAATGAGCAGTGCTGTACTAGAAGTATGAATGGAGAGTGTTGGGGGCCCAGGGAAAGGGGGGGCTTGGGACATCTCGGGAAGTTGGGACCAGTATCGGGAAGAAGTTTAATTTGGACCTCAGAAGCTGGAGGAGGTTGAGGAAGAGCTTTCCAGATTGGGGGAGCATCAAGTACTAACTAGACTTGTTCTTGCTTCATTTTGAGGCAATTTCCTCATATTTAGGTCTTTGGAGAGCTAGAGAACACTGATGAGAGATGCCCCGATAAGAGCCTGTCTCTTTTGAAGGCTGGTAAATCATCCATAATAACACTTCCCTTCCAGACAGTAACCTGCCCAGTTCCCCTGCTCTTTCTTTGGGGGATTCATTTTTGTCTTTTTTTTGGTGGAGAGGCAGCTAGGAAGAGCCTTGGCAAAATCACAAAGTAAATACAGTCTGTTTGCCTGACGTCGGGTTTGCCGCCCCCAGGGCCAGCCCTCCCTGTGCCCGCTGAACTCAGGAAGTCAGCCTTCCACCTTTTGGCGGAAAAGGAACTCGCAAGCACATTGTCACGGGACTTGCCCGGACTTACGTACTACCTGCATCCTCATGTCAAGCTTTCTGAGAATGTTTTAATGCAGAGGTTCCTAAGACCAGTGAAATTTGCAAACATTTTGGCAACCCCTGGCAAAGGGCTAACTTCTTATTTTGCTAAGTGAGAACATTAAAAAAGAGAACAAATTCCTACCTAACATCATCAGTCCTTCCTAAAAGAAAGCCTACTTTAACAACAACAAATAGTGGAAAGGATAGTCCTTGCCATGGAGTATAATTGGTTTATGAATAATCAACTACCTTTATTTTGCCACTGGCTGTGACGGTCATTTGGGGAGCACTGTATTAACTAGAGGAGATGAATACCTAAAAGTAGGAAGGCAGACACCTGTAGGGGCCAAGTGGGACCAGACGGAGAGGGTCTTGGTTTGCTTTGCTGTTCTGCCTTGTGTTTCCACCATCGGACCTGTCTGTGCCTCGGTAGCCGGGCTTCATCAGCCTCCAGTTCGTGACCGTTACGGGAATCCAGCCTTGGTTGCTAGGATTGACAGCCCAGACCGTCCGGGTCAGGAATTGACCTAAATGGACCTATTGTTAACGAAGGCCATATCAAGTCTCCTTAGTCCTCCTCCCCATTTCAAAACATTGTTAAAACCCATGGTTGACCATGGCCCAGGCCTCGGAGAACACATTAGTTCTAAATGCCCACTGAAGTTTAGAAACCTTCACTGCATTGAGGGAGGTTAATGTGCTTAAAATATTAGACTGTGATGTAAATGCTGCTCTGAAGGTAACTGTCACCTTTGAGGCACCTGGCATTTCAGGCCAACTTGGGACACATCAAGTGTCAATAAAGTTTGATTAATCATAGCAGTCTTCTGAGTCCACTATGGACAAGGTCAAAGTGCTAGCATTAAGGAATGAAATGTGCAAAACCTGCATTTCTATTTTTGGTCCTGCTCTGCAGTGTGGTTTCTTAGGTCGAAAAGCACCGCTACACGGCAGGACTCAAGGAAACAGTGCTGATGGCCTCACTCTCCTTGCATTGCGATGCCCGGGGAAAGATGGCCTGCTGCTGACTTGTGTCCTGAATGAAAAATGGATTCCAGGTAGAACTGTGACTCCTTACAATTTACTGGAGCTTGCTCAAGAGACATATCCTTGAGTATTTATTTATAGCTGCTGACTCCCTTTCAGACACACTCCAAATTTATTATTCTTGAAATTGAATTGATTGTAATCACTGATTATGGAAACATTGAGCAATTTCTTTTTTTTTTTTTAAAGATTTTATTTATTTATTTGAGAGAGAGAGAATGAGAGACAGAGAGCATGAGAAGGAGGAAGGTCAGAGGGAGAAGCAGACTCCCCGCCGAGCAGGGAGCCCGATGCGGGACTCGATGCGGGACTCGATGCGGGACTCGATCCCGGGACTCCAGGATCATGACCTGAGCCGAAGGCAGTCGCCCAACCGACTGAGCCACCCGGGCACCCAACATTGAGCAATTTCAAGGCGGGCTGGGAGGAAACCTTTGTCATCAGATTCTGCATTCAACCCTGCTGTGTGCCTTGGGCCACGATTTGATCTTTTCATTGTACTTTTGTGTCTGTGAAATGGGGAGATGCCACCTGCAATGCACAAGTGTGGAAATTAGAATAACTGCACAGCGCCAGACACCTAGCAGACCCGCAACAAATAGTTCGAGCAATTATTGGCAAAAATTTTTTAGGGTGGGGGGAAGAAAGCTCCTTTGGCACTTCCTTCCCCGTCTGGGACAGGGGTGCGGTTTGGGGGGTGCTGGGAGAATATAGTCTCTTTCACTGTTCTTGCTTCTAAGAACGTTTCCTCCTGCTGCCATCACAGGTGGTGTGAGGAAGCGGGTGAGCAGCTTCTCCTTTGCTCTTGAAAGTCCGGGGCCCTCCCCCACAAGGCCTGTGCTGTTAGTGCTTGCTCACAGGCACGTGTGTCCTTCACTTAGGTCGAACAGATCCTTGTATGGCCCCCAGCAGGGCACGAGGCAAATGCTGGTTGGTTGACTTTGGAAGCCAGGTGAGCACAAAGCAAACAGGGCTCGGATCCAGACCAAGTCCAAAGACGGGGACATCAAAGTGTAATCTCCTATTTACTATTAAGTTTGCCTCTGCTGTTAGCATTGCACTTTGTAAACACTCGGCACTCAATAAATGCCGGCAGACAGATGGAAGCACCGATGCCAACCAGCTGGTCGGAAAGTACCGACTGCCCAGCTCCCAGAGCTGGCTTCTGAGTCTCGGTGTGTGGCACAGCTCTGGCTAAGCCCCGCACCCCCCCACTTAGCACCTGTCAGTCTCCTGTCCTCCGTGAAAGAGCCCGTTTTTCTCCCTGCTGGGCCCCCCACTTCTCCAGGATTTCCTCAGTGCTGTCTGCCCAAGTCTCACTGCTGTGGGAGGTGTTGCTCAAGAAACTCAGGGACAGGAAAACTGGAAACTCTAGCCAGCTCTAGGCTAGGCATGGCTACAAATTCTTCACCTTCCTAGCAGCCCCGGGGACGGGAGGGGGGCGGGGTTCTTCTTACCAGGACAACAGTGAGTCTCTGAGGTCTGGCCCGCCGAGGCCCCGGCCAGCTCTCGCGGTGTCCCCTCCCAAAGGGTAGATAGCCATGTGATCTCGAGGAGTCTGAGGAATAGGAAGGGAATGGAAGGGTGAGGGTGTTTTCTGCTGACGCTCAAAAGCCCCCCCCCCTGGATACAGGCCTGTGTGCCCAGCCTGAGTCCCAGCATGAAGCTTACCCCGTCCAGTTTGCTTGTGCATTAGTTCATGGCAGCTGTGGTCGCAAAATAGGACCAAATCGTCCCGTTTTTAATTCTGTGTAATGCTGCCATGAAAATGGGCTTAACTGCTTTTCAGTATGGTCATTATGACTCTCTTAACTTCCCTTCCCCATGAAACCTTGCATGAGTCATGGCTGGAGAATCTCACTCCACCCCACTACCCCAAGAAGCAGAAAGGCTGGCTTCCTGGGGTTTCTCTTCCTGGCAGTAAACCCCGTTGTCCCTGCAGGACTGTTATAAGTGATCCAAGGTTATGGCCAGGGAGCCCATAACCTGGCAGGAGTGGGGGTTCTTCTTACCGGCTCCCTCCCCGTCCAGGAGGGAAGACGGGTGTCTGTCCCAGATTTCCCTTTTGGGGGAGAGGGGAGGATGGAGGAAGACCCCGAGGCCTACCAGACACAGAGCGTCCTGCCCTGTGAAGTCCTCCCTGGCCAGGATCTTCTCTTCCCAAACTCAGGTCTGTGTGCTCTCAGGGTCACTTGGGCTGTTTTTACTGTGAGGGACAAAAACCCACTTAGGCCTCTGTATTAGTTTCTGAGGGCTGATGTAACCAAGTACCACAGACTAGGGGGCTTAAGCAGCAGACATTCATTGTCTCACAGATTTGGAGTCTGGAAGTCCAAAATCAAGGCGTCGGCAGGGTGCTTCCTGCTGAGCTCCATGAGGGAAGGATGTGTCCCAGGCCTTTCTCCCTGGCTTGTTGGGGGCTGTCTTCACACCATCTTCTCTCTATGCATGTTTCTGGGCCCAAATTTCTCCTCCTTATTAGGACACCAGTCATATTAGACTAGGGCCCTTGCTAATGAGCTCATTTTAATTTAATATCTCTTAAAAATCTTCTCTCCAAATACAGTCACATTCTGAAGTACTGGGGCTTAGGACATCAATGTATGAATTTTTGAGGGGATGCAGTTCAGCCCCTAACAGCCTCCTAAAGCGAAGGTTTATTTTAAGGATGCTCACGGCCCTGAGCTTAAGTGGGCCAATAGGAGCAGCAACTTCAGGGAGTTTTTCCTTTCCCCATCTCTCTCTCTCTGGCCTTTCTGTTCCCTCCAGGTGAAGTCAGGTGTTTCTGTTATACACACTCCTAACACTGCTTTGTCTCTTATGGAATTTCCTGGTACGGGGACTAGATGGTGTATTGTGAAGTTACCTAGTCGATTCGATGTCTGCCTCCATGTTAGACTGCAGGCAGCGGGACAGACGATAGTCTTGTTCTCTGCTGCATCCCCAGCCTCGACCCAGGCATGGCACGTGAAGGTACTTAGCTGGTAGTTGTTGAGCTGAATGTCTCCCCTTCTTGGTGTTTCTGCTCCCCTCTCTCTTTACTGGCTAATTCCTCAGCAGCCTCTGATCTAATTTACCAACATTTCAGAGTTGCATTCTGTATACCATATTACACTTTGTACCGTTTGTACTTTACTGAATGTTCTCCTTTAAAATAATTCACATTGTGTACAAGCAAATTTATTATTATTATTATTATTATTATTATTATATTTTAGAGAGAATGCATGCGCATGAGGTGGGAGAGTGGAGGGTGGTTGGGCGGGGAGAGGGAGAGGGGGAGAGAGAATCTTAAGCAGGCTTCATGCCCAGCACTGGGCCCCACAGGGGCTCGATCTCATGACCCTGAGATCATGACCTGAGCCCAAATCAAGAGTCGGAAGCTTAACCAACCGAGCCACCCCAGCACCCCAAGAAAATTTATTTTTAAAAGAAACCTGGTGTCACAGGTTTGATATTCTACTTATAGGTTTAAATGAATAGATGATAAATACATAACTACTAAAAGTTTGTGTACCAGTTAAACCAGTTCCTGAACCATTGGTGGGCTGCTTGTCCTGCTCACGTCCTGGAGGGAGATTGTCTACCCAGCTTAGCTGATTGTCTTTCAGGTCATATCAAATAGGGTGCTCTGGGCTGTAAGTAACAGAAACCCCAGTGAAGCAGACTTAAATAATGGCATTTACTACCTCACACAACTGAAGTACTGGAATTGTGAGTGTGAAGAATGGCCGTTTTAGGGGCTCAGTTATCTCCTCACAGACTAAGTCCTTGCCACCTCTGTGCTAGAAGCTTCGGCGTTGGTTTAACTCCTGGCAGTAGCAAGATGGCGGCAGCATCCCATTGAGACACAGCGTGCAGGGAATAGGGGAGATTGTCTTTGTCATTTTCTTTTTCCTAGAAGTCCCCCAGCGGACTTTCCTATAAATTTCACTGGCTAGAACTGAGTCACATGTGCATTCCTTGGAAAGGGAAATGAAATGACCAGGTCCTCTGGGGTAGAGAGGATTTTGAGGTGAGGACCACAGTGTCCATCGGATATGTCAATGACTAGCCTATGGACAGGTTGTCATGGAGGCAGGTGCCCACTGTAGGTCCATTCAATGGCCACCCCTCGCCCCAACCCAGCCTAGCTCAAGGGCAGACCGTTCCTACCAGAGGAGGGGCTGGGGTATGGCAGATGCCACAATTGCCACATCTGTGCTCTCCCTTCAGGTGACCCTTTCTGTGCCTTCGAGCTCTGCCTGGCCTCAGGCTGAGCCATCGGCTTCCAGATCGATGCTGCCTCCTCCCTAATTCCCCCACACTCTGGCTCGAGGCAGACCTGTGCAAACAGAGCCAGCGCCCACCCCACCTTGGCCCCTGAATCTGGGAAGAGAGACTTTGCCCTAAGTCTGCTTTTGATGGGGCTGGGCCAGACCCACAGGGCTCATTTTCTCTGTCTCCTGCTAAATTCCCTGGCTGCTCCTCAGCTGTCAGGTTGCCAAGCCCCGAGTGTCTCCTGGCTCCGTCTGCAGCAGGAAATGGGCCTGACAATTGTTCTTCCAGAGCCGGTGATTTTTCAATATGTATTTGTGTGGATCCCACCCACATTTCATCTCTACAACCCAGCTTGAGTTCAGCTCTGATTTACTAAGCACGTACTACAAGCCCAGCTTTGTACTCAGCACCACGGGGGGGTGGGCGCAGAGGAAGCGTCTGACACGCTCTCTGCTTTGGGGCTTATCCTCCAGCCATAGCGACAGCCACACACTGGGAAAGTGAGATCACCAGCCAGGGGCGCTCGGTTTGGCTACAGGTCACGTACGTGGTCCAGATGAAAAATGCCCTGTGGGATCCAAGGAGGGCAAGAAAGACAGGGTGTGTGCTGATTATTCTGTCTGCCCTGGACTCAGGCTCAGAGACTCTCTGTTCTCTGCTGGGTGCCCTGGGAGAGACCTCCGTAGACCACATCGACCGGCCCCTTGCCCCCATCTTCTAGGTGGGCTTTGCCCGTGGAGCCACAGGTAGGAGACGGGAGGGCAGAAGGAAAGGGAGGCCTGTGAGGTGCCTCCCCCATTCCTCCCTGTCTTGTTAGGATTCTGGTTTGGCTGGTTCCTCTAAAGCCACAGCTCCTGGGGAGCGCAGGATGTGTGGCTTCCTGCTGCCGCTGGGTCTCTGGGTCCCTTTTTGCTTTCCCTTAGCCTCCCCCTTCCTCTGAAAATAGTCCTCCCTTTATTCTTCAGAGTTCCCTTGAGTGTGCTGGGACGCGGACTAGTGAACCATCCTAGGAAATAACCCTCGAAGGAGCAGAGCCTGCAGCTGGGCTTCTGAGCGGCGGCTGAAGCTGGATGCGCAGGGACGAGAAGAGAGGGCTTTCCGGGGAGCGCGGTCCGAGCCCGGGCACCAGGGAGCGAAGGCTGATCATGGGAGTCCTTGACCACCGGGCTGAGGGACTTGGCCTTCATCTCTTGGGTTGCATTGAGCTACTGGAAGGTTTTGAGCTAATGAAACAAACATCTAACTTTATTATTTAATGGTTTTGTTTTGCTTTTGTTTCCACTTTTCCCCTGTTTTTGAATTTACTAACAGCTAACGTTTATGAAACACTTACCTTGAGGTTGAATTGTGTCCACTCTGAATTTCATATGTTGAAGTCCTAACCCCCAGTACCTCAGAGCGTGACCTTATTTGGAGGCAGGATCTTTATGAAGGTTATCAAGTTACAGTAACGTTGGGGGGGCGGGCATGACTGGTGTCCTTATAAGAAGGAGAAACTTGGACACAGACACGCTACGGAGAGACCCGCATGGAGGGAAGAGGGTGTGAGACCTAGGAGCAGCTGACCATCTGCACACCAAGGAGAGGGGCCTGGGACAGATCTCCCCTCACAGCCCTCAGAAAGAGGCACCCCGGCCCACGTCTGGCCTCTGGAACTGTGAAATACACAATTTCTGCCGCTTAGGCCGCCGGGTCTCTACCCTTGCTAGAGCAGCTCCAGCAAATGAATCCACTCCTGGCGTGTGGGTCACGTGTGCACGAAGTGAGTTGCGGGCCGGCCCTCCCAGCTGCCCCACCACGCAGGCCATGCCTCTGGGCCCCCCTCTGTCTCCGCACACTCGCATTCTGGCCGTAACACTTAGAGCTCGGGCGCCTTTTCCGTGGTTATTAACATGCTCATTTACTGAGCGCTTATTATGTGCCAGGTGTTCTTGTAGGGTCTGGAGAGACAAACGGATGAAACTCCTGACTGTCCTGGAGCGCATCGGATGTGTCTGCATTTGTCTGTCTGTCTCTACCAGAAGAGCAGCTCCGTGAAAGCGTGACTGGGTCTGTACCGTACATGACACTTGAATGTCTGTGGAATGAATGAGAAGGACACGCGATTAAAACATTGACGTTTTTGCCCAAGGTCAGTAAGTGAGGGCCAGGCCCCAGATGCTGCAGATTAGACAAGCTGAGGCTTTGCATCACCATCGTCAACTCAGTAACTCTTGTCAAACCATAGGGACAAGGGACTTCGAGCATGAAAAGGGACGAGCCACTTTACGGTCCTTGCTGAAGCCCGTAGCTCCCAGTTGTTTATTTGGCACAGAGATGCCATGACTCAGAGGACCCGAGGGACGTTTAAAAGAGAGGGACACACAGACTTTCTATGGAATGTCTATTCTGGTTTCAAGCACATCTAAATACCCAATTAGCTTGAAAGAACTCTGACCCGCCCATAGGCCAGCAGTGGCCTCCTAAGTGCTAGTTCATCCAAGGATCTCTGGCTACTGTGTGAGGAGCAGGGCTCAGTGCTATCTGGTGTGGCAAGCCACTGGTTTGATTTGAAGCTCTGAAATACATATTTTCAGCTGCATTCTTTATTGGAGGTAGGAAGGAAAAAGAAAGAAGGTATTAGCTGGCCGGAGGCCCAAGGTATGGCACAAAGAAAGCAGATTCTAAATGCTGAAAGAATCCTTCACCCCATACCTTGGGAATTCTCACAGACATCCCCCCATTTTCTTCTAAGGCCTCCCTGCCAGCCCACCTTCCTCAGCTTCATCTCTCCTCAGTGGCCCAGGAGTCCAGTCTCTTCTTTTGGGTCACAAGATCACATGATCATCTTGACGATGTGATTACACTTCAGTTACCTGCCAGACACAGAAGTCCTCAGTCTGCAACAATGGGGGTGCAAAATGCTACAATATTTGCATAGTGGACAACACCAGCCCTGGGGCCACCACTTCTGAAAGGCTGCAGATGCTATCCTGGAACAATGGCCAGTCCCCAACACCAGACCCTGAGACTAGGGCAGCCAGGCCCGTTGGCCAGGGGTCAAACACCCTCAGGGAGCTCCACGCTGCTCCAGCTCTCTCTCTCTTTTTTTTTTTAAGATTTATTTATTTGAGCATGCACAAGCAAGGGGAGGGGCAGAGGAAGGAGAGAGAGAATCTTAACCAGACTCCCTGAGTGTGGAGCCCGACATGGGGCTGGATCTCAGGACCTGAGATCATGACCTGAGCTGAAACCAAGAGTTGGATGCTTAACCAACTGAGCCATCCAGGTGCCCCTCCAGCTCTCCTTTTCAACCATCGTCCCAACAAGACTACACTTAGACAACAGTCATTTGTCCCTTCTAGTAAAATGTGTGAATGATTTGTTCACTAATTTATTTTTTGCAACTGGAGTGATTTCTAGATTACCTCCATTACAATGCCCTTCTACCCACTTTTATCCTGATGTGCCGTTGTGGGTGGGAGAGGAAAGGTGGAGGCTGGCCAACATGCTGGGAATTGGGCACCAGTGTGGGAGGGGCCGTGGGAGTGTATTGCTTATACGAATGTCATCATCTTATATGTTGTGGCAGAAAAAGTGGGGACCCAAACCTCTTTCAGGTTGTTAAGAGATGGGCTTCTGGAAGACCCATTAATAGAATGCTTTGGAAACCAGCTTGGAAAATTTGACACGTTGTCACTTTCATCTGCTAAGCAGCTTACAAACATTCTCCCAGTCCTTCCCATGACTCCCTCCAACATCTTTGCTTCAGCCCGACCATCTGAATTTTCCAAGTGAGATCACAGACCCAGAGTGGGCTGGCTCCAGGCTCTGGGAGGGTGTCAAAGGCAGATGTGAGGTTTGGGGACAGGAGCCGTCAGTCTTCCGGAAGGTCACCCATTTCACTCAATCTGTTGTGATAGCCAAAACCTGCCCATCACAAGACAACAAATCCCTGAATTCCTCAGAGCTCCAACCTCCTGTGTGGGAGCAGTCCCAGTCCTTGCACTGAGATGCCCCCTTGCCCTCCTGGCTGCTGGGGATGCACACTTCCCCCAGGCTGACTCCTGGTGCCTCTGGGCTCAGGATGAGCTCAGGCCCCTTCTTTGCAAGAGTGAAATATCCGAGGGACCAGAGCTGCTTCTGGGACGTTTTAGAATGTGTACCGCAACAGGCAAAGCCCAACCCAAAGGGGCATTCTCTTTTCTAGGGGACCTCAGGGACTGCCTTCGGATTCCCCTCCCCTCTGACTTTTGTTGCGATGGCCCAGAGCAAAGTCTCTGGTCTGCCCGCCCCCTCCCCGGCCCCGTGAGCAGGACCCCTCTGCCAGGCCGGGGCTTGGGAGGCAGCCGCCAAGTTAACGGTCTTTTTCATGTGTGCCTCTGCGCCTGCCCGGTGAGGGGCATGATGGATGCCCTGGGCTACCCTGGGGGCAAAGCCGAGGGATGACCTGAGGTGGGAAAGGAAAGCAGGTTTGTAAATAAACAAGGGCAGAGTCGGAGACCCGGGGCCTGGCTCCCGCCACGGCTTTCCGGGCTTCTGACGAGGGGAGCTCCTGAGGCTCCCTCTGGGGTGGCTGGGGAGTCCGTTATTGTTTTTGGATTTCACTAAGATGAACTCCAGATGATTTTCCAAGGGCTGATTTCACAGCACATTTGCTCCATCTGAGCAATCACTCTCTGCAACAGTTGGATTTCCATTCGCGTTTACCTCGTGTGCCCGGAATCAGGACTGTCTGCCTCCTTAGGGTCGAATCATTTTCTTTTCTTTGGGACTTGGCCAAACCCTTTCCGTCGGTCTTAGTTCCATCTAGGCATTTCCATTTGCGTGCGGGCAAGACCAGACCCAGTTCACAGAGGTTTCCAGAGCATGAGGACAATGGCCACTCCTTACAGAATACAGAAAGTGAGGAGAGAATCACCCTATCTTTTCATTTCACAGAGCTAGATATTTAGCTGCAATGGAAGACGTCAAAAGCCAGAATGATACCCAACTCGGGAAAGGCCATGTTCTGTGCCAGGATGCTTCTGAGGGGCCAGGACAGGCCTCTGGAGGATGCGTGCCAGGACGGGGATGGGCAGCATCGCGCACGGCAGAGCACCCCGGAGATGTGTGAGGGGCGGGGGGCTAAGCGTAGCCTGACTGAGCTGTTTCCGGGACTGAATGCCTGGGAGGGAGAGGCAGTCGACCTTGCATTGAGTCATGTCCTTGGTGTGTTGAATTGCATCAGAGGCTCATTGCCTTTATTTAATTTTGTATCTTCCAATTTTTCTGATATTTATACTTTTGCAGTACAAATAAAACCAGCCCTGGAAGTCAACCTGCAGGTCATTTTTTTTCACTCAAGGAGAGATACCTGTGCCTAGCCTGGACACAAGGGTCACCTGATGCCTAAATGGTTACGGTGAACAGCCTTCGATCCTCTGTGAGCCCTACTGTCCATAGAATGCCCAGCGGTCGCCCTGTCCTCATGCGTTTCCTTACTGGGACACGTGCCCTCCACCAGGACGGCCCTACTCCCAGAGCTGAGTCCTAAGATTCTCCCTGCTCATCCCAAAAGTTACTGCCCCTTTATCTGCCCTCTGACCTCACTTGGGGGGCCATGCTACTGTGGCTAAGGGTCCATCTCTTCTGGTGCCTTGGTGCCCTCCCCAGGGCATAGGGATGGAACCATGGAGCATGTCTGTCATTTACTTGCTGACTGAACACCCTCTTTTATGATGGCTCATGGTCTTCTCAATCCCACTGCTTCCTCCAACCCTCCACCTCTGGCTTTGCCACCCTCCTTTTCATGTCCCCAAGGATATCCACAGACTGCGCTTGATGATCCAGCTGGGGGCAGCCACCCAGCAGAAGGGTGAGTCCAGGCCCTGGAGCCGGACCCAGATGCTGGCTTGTCTCTGCCACTTGTTAGCTGTGTATCCCTCGTTTCTCAACTTCCCTGAGCCATAGGGCCCTTATCTGTAAAAACAGAGAGAGGGCTAATGCAGCTCTGAGTCTTACATTATAGATGATAGAATCTAGTGTTAAGTAACTCCCAAATTTTAGGAAAGTGGGAAAGAAAGGAGTTCTTCTCCACTGGGGTTTATTTTATAATTAACAATGGTTAGGGAGCCCTCTCTGAAACTTACCTCTTAGAAGACTGGGATTTCACTGAATCCAAGAGAAACGTGCATTCAAACTGAATTCTAGAAGAAAAGCAAGGAAGGGAAGTTGAACTTTGCCAGACCCTTGGGGATTGAAGATCTTATGCAGCTTCCTTCACTGTAGTATGTGTGTGTCCCTGGATTGTGGTGATCAATTTTAATCAGTCAAGGATTAAGATGGCTGATTGTTCCCTGACATTGGCCTTTGTTGTGATGGGAGATGGCCCTGGAGGCTGCACCTGTTTATTTGTCTTGTGTTTTTTTCTCTACTCAGACCGTGTGGTAAACATGGCTTGGTCTTTATTGAAACTCCACTCTTCTGTTTCTCTGTGCCTATCTTCTGAGTGCTCAAGATCCTAACTAAAAAACCCCAGGAAGGAAATCGTGGGCATGTGAGGAAGAAGTTGGCAAGCTTTCTATTTTCACTGTTCAGGTGTCTCTACTGCTTTTCACTCCACTACTTCAAGATCTTTGGTTGGGAAAAAGCACGGGAGGGTCTGGAAAGAGATCATTGCCTCCGAGGATTTGAAGAGAAAACTTGTGATTAGAATGTCTGTTTCCTACCACTACACTTAGGCTTCATTTCCTAACAAAAAGGGTCTATGCTCAAAATGCCTACATTGTTGTCCCCAGGAAAAAAATGGCTCTTGAGTTATGGTCCAAGGCTAATGGAAGGGCTGAGAGAGGGTTATGAAACCCAAAATGCCAATTTCTCCCAAAGGTTATTTATTTGAAGCCTACTAAGAATCATTCAGCATTACTAAACTTTTGAAGAAAGCATTGTTTCATGTTATAAAATATAATACTATGTAAAAATATTTAAGTTTTTATAAAATATATACACATGAGAAATAGGTATTATATATATTAGAAATTCAGTATAAAATCATGTGTATATGTTTGTAATGTTTTTATAAAGTGAATAAAAAATTCTTGTTCCTCTGATTTTTTTTTTCCACTGGGTTTTTTAAAATTTTCTTCTGGAAGGAGGAAACAGGCAGAGGGACATAGGCTGTGGGGACTTCTGCCAAGCCTAAGTTGGCCACAGGCAAAAACATTTGAGGACACTCTCCAGAAAAAGGACATTGAGAGTAATTTTTCCTAGTTTCCTCTCTTTTTTCTCAAAATGGTTTGAGAATTAGTGGTTGGGCGGTGAAGGATTTTCAGATCTCCACAAAGGCAATGGTACAGAAAAGTGCCCAGTGTGAAAGCATAGATTATCATCTAAGACAGAAATATTTGCCTTGTCCACCCGAAGGTGCAATGGGCATATGGGTTGGTTGTCTTTTTTTTTTTTTAATGGAAGGATAGTTGACACATAGTGTTACATTAGCTTCAGGTGTACAGCATAATAATTCCACAAGTCGATACATTATGCTGTGCTCACCGCAAGTGTAGCTACCCTCCGTGACCATACAGCACTATTACAACACCACTGACTGTATTCCTTATGTTGTACCTTTCATCCCCATCACTTATTCATTCCATAACTGCAAATCTGTATCTCCCACTCCCCTTCACCCATTTTCCCCATCCCCATCCCCTTCCCCTCTGGCCACCATCAGTTTGTTCTCTTTACTTATGGGTCTGACTCTGCTTTTTGTTGATTCATTCGTTTTGTTTTTTATTTTTTTAAGATTTTATTTATTTGACAGAGAGAGACAAAGCGAGAGAGGGAACACAAGCAGGGGGAGTGGGAGAGGGAGGAGCAGGCTTCCCGCAGAGCAGGGAGCCTGATGCGGGGCTCGATCCCAGGACCCTGGGATCATGAACTGAGTCGAAGGCAGATGCTTAACAACTGAGCCCAGGCCCCCCTTGTTTTGTTTTTTAGATTCTACATATAATCATATGGTATTTGTCGTTTCCTGACTTATTTCACCTGGCATAATACCTTCTAGGTCCATATATGTTGTCACAAATGGTAAGATCTCATTTTTTTAAAAGATTTTATTTATTTGTGAGAGAGAGAGAGAGCAAGCACAAGCAGGGGGAGCAGTAGGCAGAGGGAGAAGCAGACTCCCCGCTGAGCAGGGAGTCTGATTCAGGACTTGAACCCAGGACCCTGGGATCATGACCTGAGCCAAAGGCAAATGCTGAACCAACTGAGCCACCCAGGCGCCCCATGATCTCACTCTTTTTTATGGTTGACTAATATTCCATTGTGTGTATATGTATGTATACACACACACACCCCACATCTTATTTATCCATTCATCTATCAATGGACCCTTGGGTTGCTTCCATATCTTGGCTATTATAAATAATGCTACAATAAACATAAGGGTGCATATATCTTTTCAAATTAGTGTTTTCATTTTCTTTGGGTAAATACCCAGTAGTGGAATTATTGGATCATATGGCATTTCTATTTTTAACATTTTGAGGAACCTCCATACTGTTTTCCACAGTGGCTGCACCAATTTATATTCTCTCTAACAGTACACCAGGATTCTTTTTTCTCCACATCCTCACCAACACTTGGTGTTTTCTGTCTTTTTTGATTCTAGCCATTCTGACAGTTGTAAGGTCATATCTCATTGTGGTTTGATTTGCATTTCCTTCATGATGAGGGATGCTGAGCATCTTTTCATGTGTCTATTTGCCATCTCCATGTCTTCTTCAGAATAACGTCTATGTCTTCTGCCCATTTTTTAAGTGGATTGTTTGTGTTTTTTGGTGTTGAGTTGTGTAAGTACTTTATGTATTTTGGATTTAACCGTTTATTAGCTATGTCATTTACAAAAATCTTTTTTCTTTCAGTGGGTTGCCTTTTAATTTTGTTGATGGTTTCCTTTGCTGTGCAAAAGCCTTTCATTTTAGTGCAGTCTCAATAGTCTATTTTTGCTTTTGTTTCCCTTGCTTGTGGAGACGTTATCTAGAAAAATGTTGCGAAGGCCCGTGTCAAATGACTGCCTGTTTTCTTCCAGAAGTTTTATGATTTCAGGTCTCACATTTAGGTCTTTAATCTATTTTGAGTTTATTTTTGTGTATGGTGTAAGAAACTGGTCCAGTTTCATTTTTTTGCATGTAGCTTTCCTGTTTTCCCAACACCATTTATTGAAGAGACCATTCTTTCTCACATTATATATGCTTGCCTCCTTTGTTGTACGTTGACCACATAAGCATGAGCTTATTTCTGGGCTCTCTATTATGTTCCACTGATCTGTGTGTCTATTTTTGTGCTAGTACCGTACTATTTTGATTACTGTAGCTTTGTCGTAGATCTTGAAATCGGGGATTGTGATACAAGCTTTGTTCTTCTTTCTCAAGATTGCTTTGAGTATTCAGGGTTTTTGTGGTTCCATACAAATTTTAGTATTATTTGTTCTAGTTCTGTGAAGGGGGTTGGTTTTCTTTTCGTCTCTCTTGACTATGTGCAGAATTTCTCTTCAATGAAAGAACAGAGAAAAGAGAACAAATCCAGCAGTGTCAGCTTCTACTCTATCATAAGGAGAGGAAAGATATTTGAAGATGAAAATCAGTGTGGAATGATATTTTACTTGCAAGCTTTTAGAAGACACACCTAAACAGAGATCAAAGGAAGGCAGAGAAACCAGGAGACAGTGGTTGATTATATTCTTCCAAATGTAATTGTGCCTCAGTTTGCAGGCAAATAGGTTCCCGTTCACAGACCCACTGTGAGCTGTAGGACCCTCTAGGCTGCAGGAGAGACCAGAATGTCCCAGAGCTCCAGCTTGGGGGTTTCATGTGGTCTTTGGTTGTCTGTGTGTGGGCAGGGCCCCTGGCCCCCAGTGCTACACCAGGTTACATGAAGAGTCAGCATAGATGGTGGGATCTGGGCCCACCAGGCTTCTCATCCACACATAGACAAACACAAACACTCCAGACGCCACATGGAATGGCTGTGCTTTTTATTTGTATTTGTTGTTTTTTTGAAAAATATAAAAAGTCTGTTTATTATTTGAGGTGGAAATTTCTAAGCTGTATAAAGAGGAAAATAAATATCATCATAGACCCACTACCCAAGTAACCATTGTAGAAATCTTGGTATTGCTTCTTTCAGTGCTCTGTGCATGTGCGTGCGAGCGTGCGTGTGTGCGTACGTGTGTGCGTGCGTGTGTGTGCGTGTGTGTGTGTTTATACATGCACGTGTGATATTAGCAAGATTCCCCAGCATCTTGTACTCCGGAGAGGCTCAGCCCTGTGGCATTTACTCCGGAAGTCCAAAGTCCTCCCCAGTGTTTCTGGAAATCCCAGTGAGTCTTATGTCCTCTGGATTAACTCTGCCCACAAGCATCTATTTCTACAGCCATTTTAATTGTGTTGTTCTGCATTTCATAAACTTAGATGGGTATTAAGTCTTTCTCTGGATTTCTTCCCCAAATGTCTACTCACATGAGGCATTTACTGATGAAGTGGACTTTCCTGAAAATTTCAGGTGGGTACAGAGTTGAGGTGTCGATGGCAGCCACAATGGCACCTTTAGATGGAACACCAGGCATCTTTGTGCCTCGTAAGCAGCTCCCCCAATGTGGACTATCTCTGGCTGCTTTACTCTGGGAAGTCTCAGAATTATGCCCCCCATCTCCTTGCTCCTCCTTTGGTTCCATGCCCCTTTCTCCCCATGGTCATCACCATAGCCCCCCAGAGCTCTTCTGCTACTTTGCACGTGTTCAGTACCCAACCTTCAAGGTCTCCCTTCTAATACACGTGGCTTATGAAGGAATCTCCTTAAACAGGGACGTTTCTAATCTTATAGCCACTGTTATAATAATAAAAAATGGTGAGATCATACTCTCTATAGTCTTCATTCTGCCTTTTTAAATCAAGTATTACATTTTTAGCACTTTCCCATATCATTAGTATGTATCATTATTAAATAGATGCTTTGTTGTTCATTTCACTTTTCTCCTATTGTTGGGCATTCTTTGTTTTCGGGAAATTTATAAAGCAGAAATGATTAGCTTAAGGGGCGTGAATATTTTTAAGGTCCGATACTAGTTGCCGAATTGTCCTCCAGAAAGCTTATGTCAGTTTGCACACCGCTGTACATGAGAGTGTCAAGTGACTTTATTCTTTAAACGATTTGCTAATTTGGCATTGGCTATGGGAGACTATTTCAGGGCAGGAAAGTATCTGGTCAATTACAGCCACAGAGAGCCCAGGGCGCTGAGGGAGTTCTTGGCCTGGCTGGGCTTCGGAGCCCTGGGGTAGTCTACAAACTTCTCAGGACCTCTGGTCCTGCTGCCCCACCCAGGCACGGATGCCCATGGACTTGTGTAATCCACACAGGTCCTCCCTCACCCCCTGCCTCCTGCTCTTCGAGATGTAACATTCCCTAGGGTATCTCTTATTCCGTCTTGGATATGCTGCCCTCAGCCGCTCCTCCCAGCTATTCTACAGCAGACCAGGGCAGCTTAGGGGAACCGGCCTTCTTCCCCATTCAGTGGGGCACCAGGCCTGTGGTCCCACCTCACTTGTTTCTGTCTCCCTCACTGGAGCCTGGAAGGGATCAGAGCATCAGCTTTTCCACCATTCCATCCCTTCAGTAGAGCATTTCATGGGCTCTGCTTTCTCCCTTCCTGAAGGCCTCAGGAGGGCACACACAGAACCTCAGAGCTCTCCTTTCCAGACCCCCTTCTTTCCTTTTCAGAGATGGAAGACATCTAGGGAATGTGAGGCGACCACCCTTCGCTCTGTCAGGACGTTAGTGAGTTCTGCTTTTCCCACTTTGCGAGCAAAGCACACATGTGCCCAAGCAGCTGAGACTCTGGCTGATCAGACTATTTTTAAACAGACTAAAAATACTGACTTACCTCACAGGATTGTGCTGAAGGAGCTTGTTTAGGGTATCGGATGAACGTTTACAAATATGAAATGCTTTGCATCCCCTGCTCTTACACTGCACAGGTTCCTCCCTTGAGAACAAAGCAGGAAGATAGTTATAAACTCAGGCTGGGCAAAGGAACTGGGGTGATGGGCAGACGGGGGAGCGAGGGGCCCTCATGGGTTGGGTGATGTTCGGTTTGATTTGGCCGCTCTGGTCTCTGGACGACTCCGGGGCAGACCCTGGAGCCCCAGGCCCCGTCCAGGCCCAGCACATAGAGAGAGTCCTGGAAGTGTCAGCTGGTGATGGGGAGGCAGCAGGATGGGTGTCCCTGGGCTGGAACACGGCGGTGCTTGAGGCCAGCTGCCCGAGATGCTCTGATTTCCGATCTCCCTGTTTGGGTAAGAGAAACCCGGGCACATGCACACCCTTGTCTGCCCTCCTTTCCTCCCTGCCCCCCACCCCCAGCCCTTCCATGGTGTCCCTGGGCTCTGTCCCTCCTCGGGCCACCTGCTTCCCCTAAGCCTCTGGGGCGCTTTCACTGCCGCGGAGGGGAAGAAGATCAAGTGCTCTACTGTTCCAGGTCAGGCACTTTGGATTTAACCTTGAAGCAGAAGCTCAGCTGCCCTGACAACCGGCAGCCTTCTACAGCAACACCTCCCGCAAAGGTGGCCCAGCACGTCCTTGGCCACCGGCTTCCTGGGGTGGTAAAAATAGCCGAGGCCGTGCAGCTGCTGAAGGATGAGTTCTGGAAGGAGATGATTGATTCCCACAGCTGAGCCTCAGGGTCAGCGAGCGCCAGGCCAGCGGAGAGGCTGGGGTGAGGGCTGGGCCTGCCGGGGCTCCTGCTATAGATAGAGCTGTTGACAGAGTGATCCTGGGCTCTCCCCACCTGAGGGCAACACAAAACAAACTAATTCAAAGGAACTGCAAAGGGCTCTTGCGAAATGAGGCCGAAGGTGCACCTTTTCTTTCAGGCCAGACTTGACCTTTCTTGATACGTGCAGTCACTCCCCGCTCCTTTGTCTGGGACAAGACTTGAAGCAGGAAGAGTGATCCCTTCCAGGGAAGGCAACGGGGTGGTAAAGTGAGAGGAGCCCCCACTTGTCCTAACGCCGCGCTGAGGAGCTGTCGGGGCTTATGAAACACCCCGGGGATGCCGATGTCAGGCCCCTCCCGGTGGCCTGGAATTATTGCCCCCCCACCCCCCACCCCTTGGGCTGGAGCAGCGGCCCTGCTTGCCTGGCCAGGAAACTCGGTTTGGGTGATCTACCAGGGCTGTGGGCTGAGTAATCACGGTGATCCAAGGTTAACCACGCACAAGATGCTCCTGACATGAACAGAGTAGCTCTTAAGCCCGTACCTACATCATGAGGCTGCTGAGTTGTGCACAAGTGAACAGCTGGGCCTGTGAAGTCGCACAGCTGGTGTAGATCTGGACAGTTCAGAGCCAGGGCCATATGCGTTTACAGGGCATGTTTTATCAGGCAATCTATCCCCCAGTGTTCTATAAAGCAACAATAATCAGGTGAGAGAGAGAAAGAGAGAGGAAGGGAGAGAAAGACATTTGTGGAGGAGGGAGAAATTAAGAGACAAATGAAAAAGGATATGTTTTCAGATGAGATTATGAAAAAGCTGATGAGTTGAAGAGAGCTCCAAGCAGAGAAGATAATCCAGATGGTTGCTCCCCGCTCCCACCCCCCAACCAGGAGAAGGCGCCTCATTGTAATCAGGGCAGAGGGGAGGGGAGAGGAGCACCCACAGGTGTTCAGGCAAGAGACAAAAGGAAGACTGCAGAGGGTCAGCACCGTGGGCTTGAGAGTGAAGTGGACCTTCCCTTCCCTTTGTGTTTGGTGTACCTGCGGGACATGTAGGTGTGTCTTTGTCTCTTCTGGACTCATACGAGATGCATGCACTCAGCTCCTCTTCCTCTTGGTTCTTTGCTCATTCTCTCTCGTCTGGATTATGGCTGTAGAGCTCCAAACCCTTCCCCGAGTCGCCACTCTCTCTCCCGCCACTACCCTAATTCCTGAGTCACTTCTACGTCCCTCAGTGTTTGGGGGGGACTTATGCTCTTATATATAATTGAATCTGAATTCCCCGGTTGTCCCTGATTGTAGTTTATGCAGCAGAGATCTGAATTTCTAGTTACACAAAACGGTCAATTCAAAAGAGGTAACCACGATAATGAGGGGTCTGGAAAGGAGTCGGACCAACCTTGGGTGGGGGTGGGAGGTAAGGCGGGCTTGCAGATATTATAACTAATCTAGAAAGGAGATTTCAGAACACCAAGTAACCCTACAGGTTACCTCTAGGTCAGTCCCTAATATTTGTGGGAGCCAAATGGAGACTTTTTTTCTTCCAAACCCCTCCCCTGTCCCAGACCCCAAGAGGCCTTATACACATGTATAAGTGCAAAGACCCCACAACCAAGCTCTGTCTGTGCGCTGCACCAAACAACGGCCACTTGGCCACTGCCTGGGACCAAAGTGTGCACATCAGCCAGCCTGGGGTGGACAGGCCTGGGAAGAGGCCACAGACTGGGTCATTCGGGCAGGAGATTCCCAGGTTCTAGTTACCCGGGTCAGGTCTAGAAGGAGGCGTCCCTGCATCTAGGCGGGCACGTCCCCATGGTCCCACAGACTTCTCCTCGTTTCATGGAAAGCAGTGTGACCCAGGAAGGGCTCCAGTGGGGCTACCAAGGTGAGAAGGCCAGGGTGGGCACCCCCTTGCCCAGCTATATATCTGGTAGTGAGTATGTCAATCTCGAACTGTCCAGAAGGGGATGGATTTCCTGCCCAATCTACTCCCCTCCATGCTGCTACCATCACCCACCCTGAGGGGAACCGTGAGAGTGAAAGCCCTTCTCCATCCCCAAAGCAGCTTTCTAAGGGCTCCAACTCCTCCACAGAATCTTCCCTCTCTTTCAGCCCCCGGCTTCCACCCAGTGGCAGCTCTCACTGTGCCTCGCCTGATTTCCTGGCCTCCCGGGTTGGTCTCCTCTCCTCCAGGCTCCTCACTGCCACCCCCAGCAGTCTTTACGACCTCTACACTCTCTGTCCCACTTAAAGCTCTTCACAGGAGCTCTGTGCCCACAGGATCACGTCTAAGCCCGGCATCCCAGCACTCAAATCTCCATAACCTGCCCCACCCCCCTAATCCCCCCAGTATTGGACACTGAGTCTTGCCAGATACACATACAATTCATGCAGTATACCCTTTCTGAACTTCCCCCCCCCCCTTGCTTACCCTGCTCCCTCCACCAGGAAGACCCTTTCTCATCTGCGTGGTCAACATGTACTCACTCTCTCCAAATGGAAACCTTTCCAATGTCCCCTGCTCTCCCTTTTCTCCCCACCTACAATTGATCACCTCATCTGTAAACTGAGCTGGTGTTCTACATCAGAGCAATTAAAATACTTTCTAGCATTTACTTGTTTACAAGTCTTTACTTCTAACCAAACTGTAAGCTCTCGGAAGGCAGGGCCCGGCCTAGAATTGTGGGTTAAACTGAAATACAAAAGTGTCCCTAGGGTCAGTGCTTCTTGCCACAGATCAAAACATGCGATGAGCATATGTTACCTGATTTGTTTTTACCAGATTTTTTCTATGTAAACAATTCTCAAACAATGGGCAGAAACTCATCATGAGTTTCTGCCGTGCACTCAAAACATGGATGAGCCCATAGAAGGTGCTCAGTCTTGCTGAGAAGCCTCGGCCCTGCCTGCGGCTAGAGAGGAGCCCACAGCCTCCACCAGTTCCAGGCCTGTGGCCTTTGTGTCTCAGGTGCCAGGGTTATCTCAGGACAAAGGCTAGGTCAGTTACTCCGGCCGCTTGGCGCTGCCACCCGGTCGTCCAAGCGGAGCTGCTTTCTTACCTTGGGAAAGGGAGAGAACAGACAGATATGAAATCTCCTCAGGCGGTCAGGGGTCAATGCCCATCTCATCCAGCCACGATACACTGAATGGGTCAGTGCCAAAGATGCAATCACGAGCGAAACATAGCCTTGCCCTTGAAGGCTCATACTCCGCTTGGAAGGTAGAGAAGTAAATCAGTGGGAACTGTGTAACAGAATGCCTGCCAAAACAGGGTAAAATACTAAATGATTGAAGGATCCTGAGTGTGGACGGCCACCCAACTCCTTCCCATGGCTGCTGGCCCTGAGTGATCTAAGCCTGACTGTTCTCCAGCTGCAGGAGCCTCTCTGTCCTCTCGCTCAGTGGTCTCTCGGCACACATCGTCCCCTCTGAACTGTACCACTGGGGGCTCATCTTCCAGCTTCTGCTGAATATCTGTCCTCACAGAGGCCTTCTTTCATCGCCCCATCTAGGGTAACTTAGCAAATTTACTTGTTATCATTTGCTCTCAGTTTAAAGCATTTTTTAAGTGTGACCATCTTAGTTACATTTTATTATCTCTCTAATCCAAACAGACGAAACTCCATGAAGGCAGAGACTGGATCCATCTTGTTTTTGACAGCACCTGGCACATAGTAGGACTTAACAATCATTTGTTAAGCAAACGAAAGAAAGAAGGGCTCTTGTTGGTTTTCTGGCATGTGATGGCGTGAGGTGGGGGAGATGTCATGGAAGGCTTCCCAGAAGATGGGGCATTTGGATGACACCTTGTAGCATTATTAAGACTTTGTCGGATGGAAGGGCTCCTGCAGGCATACTAGCAGGGATATGATGCGGACAGAGGTGAAGCCGTGGGGGGCAGGGCTACATGTAGCTCACCTGGGCTGGTAGGGAGGGAGACAACTGCTATCTGTAATCGGTCCCTTTTTGTGTATGGCCCCTCCTTGGTGGATGCAACAGTGAGGTGAACTAGTAAAAGTCTACTGTGACAACCACCCCCTGGGCAAGCCCACCCAAGCTAAACAGAATTCAGTGAGCTACCTGAGGGACCCAACAAGGAGAGCAAGGACGCTCAAGTGACCTCAGATGATTCCAAAATCTGAGGAAAATACTCCAGCAAGCCTAAGTCATCTGATCATGAGACTCATCTCCTGACTGTCTCTGCTCACCAAGAGCTGGCCAAGGACATTCAAGCTCTGCCAGGCCATCGGGCCACATTCCCAGGTTCCCAGGGACAGATACCCACTCTGTTCTACCCCCATCACACTCAAGGGGAAACACACAGAATGGGCTTGTGTCCATGGACTGGCAGACACCTGCTCCAGAGCCAGCAAAATAACCATCATCTTTGCCCTGGGCCAGTGGGCAGGGCTGTGGTAGGCAGAGCCACAGGGATTTATGACACCCAGGCTCACTCTCAGGACGGTGCCAGGTAGAGTCTCCAACTTCACTGGGCAAGGTCTCTCCCTTCCAGTGATTTATGAATCCAGAGTGAGCCAGCCATTTTTTCCTTTTCTTCTTTCTGCTCCTTCTCCCTGGACAAGTGGGTTCCACGCCAGCATAGGCACTGTGGGTGTGCCCATCTCCCCATGGCCCCTGCTGTTGGGGGATGGGTGGCTGCGGGTCCGTGGCCACGTGTGTTTTGCTGCTACTTTCAGCTCTGTGTCGCACTTGGGCCACAGTCCCGGTCATCATCCTTGCACTACGGCCTCTTTGGTAGCCGGTGTCTACTCTCCATCCATTGTGGGCCTGGCTCCAAATGATGAGGTCCAATTTTTCTCTGTCCTTCTCATCCTCCTACCTCCTTTTTTCCTTCTATAAGAAGACGTCTTCCTCTGCTCCTCCTATTCTTGGCATGAAAACTGAGGGGATTGGGGTTTCCTTCCGTAAGAGAAGAACAGTCATGAAAGCTACCCCGAAGGAGCTAGTGCCCTGAGCCCACTCTGTTTGGGCCGTACCATGAATGGGCCTTGAGCTTTTTCAGAATCATCCCTTTGCCCCAAGAAGTCAAAGAAGGAGGAAGAGAATGGCATTCACCTCTCTGTTGTTCTTGGGTGCCCCACCCTTACTCTGGTGCTGCATCAGGGCGTTGGTGTCCTCAGGGTCTGGGACATGGCAGAGGCACAACTAAGACAGAGTAGGAGGGAGGTGGGGAAGTACCTCCCGGCATCGCCAGCTTTGGAAGCCAGAGTTCCTTGGCAAAGAACCTGCATTCACTCACACCCACAGGGGGCGCTTGGGTGTTTACCGGGTAGAAGCAGGCATCTACAGACAATCTCAAGCAAAAAGCAAGAGCCACCACCCTATGAGGTTAGGCCCCTTCCCCTCTGCCCTGCCCTGGCATGGGGGAGGAAGGGTTGGCGATCCTGCACCAAGACCCACAGCAGCCCCCCTGCATTCTGCTGAGGAGAACTGACAGACGCCAGGCTGACTGAGTTCCCGCTCCAAATGTGGCAGCCAGCAGCAGGGTACAGCAGGTCTCAGGGAGGCCAGGACTGTGGCTCTCAGCTCGCCAGGCTGCGGCGTGTGGCTGCCCCCGCTCTCTGCTGGCCTCCATGGCCTCCACCAGCCTACCTGCACCTCTTCCTTCAGCAGAGCTAGGCACAAATGTGGGCTGGAGACTCTGGGGTGCTTTGGGGGCCTCGGGGATTGTAGGGAACGCACCCACCGTGCTTGTTTCAGGGGTCCCCACTCTTGGGATGATGCCCTATTGTGGGTGATTACTAATGCATGCCTACCCCTCTGGAGCGCTTACTTTCTGGCCGGCACTGCGCTCAGTACCTTATGTCATCTCACTGAATCCTTTCAGCAACCTGTCAGGAATGCGTTCTATTTCAACTTCTGTAGATGAGACTGAGCTTCCTTTGAGTTTAATTATTCAAGATCAAACAACCCGTAATTGGGGGAGCCAAGAATTCTACGCATGACTCCAACGCTCCTGTGCTTAGGAAGTGAATTATACTGGCCCCTTCCGCAAGGGTTATCAGAATTCAGATCGTTAAGACACACTAGGTAAATTAGTCAAAATTCCAAACAGTTAAATCCAGGCCATTCAGATAAAGGAATCAATTTCCCAGAATACAAGT
The DNA here is from genome assembly GCF_054177405.1 of Leptonychotes weddellii. Classification (NCBI taxonomy): domain Eukaryota; kingdom Metazoa; phylum Chordata; class Mammalia; order Carnivora; family Phocidae; genus Leptonychotes; species Leptonychotes weddellii. The sequence continues at coordinate 35,024,599 of NC_138377.1, read as the reverse complement.
GGGGACGAAGCAGAGACGCCACCTGCCCTTCTGTGCCACTGGGCAGCCACCAGCTGGGACGTCTTCCTCTGCTCCTCATTATCTGCCAGAGGCCCAGCTCCAAATACCATTGCACTGGGGATTAGGGCTTCAACAGATGAAGTTTGGGGGCACAGAATATTCAGTCCATAGCAATCACATAGCCAGTAAATGTCGGAGCCAGGGTTTGAAAGCAGATGGTCTGACTCTGGTATGTTCTACTGCCCTGTGAGATCTTCCATAAGCAATATTCTATATGGCTGTTTGGTAGCCTGTTTTCTTTAACTCCGTAATATATTTTGACCATGTTTCTATTTGAATAAATATGTATCTACCACATCATTTTAGTGATTGTACCACTAATGGAGTGAGGATACGAAGAGTCCAAATTCTTCTACTGAATACTCATGTGATCTTACTGCTTTATGCCTTTGCCATACGAGGCCGATGGTAACGATATCTATCACATAATTTGAGGGCCTTAAATAACACATGTAAATATATTTATAAATCATCCTATATAAATATAAGACATAATGATTATTGTTATGATTAATTATATACCAGGATGGGGAGACTGCCCACAGATCGAGGTACTGCAGGGAATAGAACTACTGGTTACCTGGATGTTCTCACTTGATGAAAATTCACTTGTGATTTGTGCCCCTTTTTGTATATGTTACATTTTAGAGCACAATGTACATTAAAAAACGATTCCTCCTTTTCTATGGAATTAAGTGCCAATTTCTGACTCTGGCATTAAGGGTCTTCTACACTATGACATGACCTACCTTCTCAGCCTAATCCCCCTCGTCCAGCCTTACCAGGGGACACATCATTCTGTTCAGTCATCCTATACGTTCTTATTTCTGCATCCTTAGTCTGGTGCTTCTATGACCTCCCCTTTAAGATCTTCTCAGATACCATCTTCTCTATGTGTTCTTCCTTAGTCTCTGTTCAGCCCCCCTTTTGAGTCCTCTTCTTCCTTGAGTTCACATTCTGTGTCCTACTCATCAGGGACATTCTGACAACAAAGAGTCTTTGAGTGGAACTTTCCAGAATCCTCAGTGAAGGCCTCCAGTTCTGGGAGCTCTCCTTTGTGGGTCCCTCTGTCATAGAGGACGTTGATTTCATGGAGCCCTGACCTAGGGTGGCTAATGGTTGAACACATTTCTGACTTTGTTTGAGAAAAGTCCCACAGCATGAAATGGAAGCACTGCTGTTTTTGCCTTGCCTGGAAGTTTTCTGTATTTTCTTTCCAGCTAAAGTGTAAGTCCCAGGAGGGCAGAGGCCATGCGTCATATGTGTTTGTATCTGCTCCCTGCTGACCCTGACCATGGGCAAGCACAATGGTGTGTCTGGGGCAGAGGCACCACGGGACATGGTATGATGTCTACTGATTTTGTATTCAGTGGAGCATATTACTAAGAAAGCCCTGCTACCCGCTATACACACCATGTAGGGCCCTTTAGCAGTCACAGGGAAAGCCACCTGGCCATTGTTCACCATCTTTGAGCCAAAGGAAACGGAGCCACAGAATGATTCCCAGGCAGCAGGGCTCTGATGTGGCTGGTGGCTTTGACTTGACCCACTGGGAATCCCTCCGTGAGGGAACTGATAGGGAAAGTCTTTCTCATTCCATTGGTTCTTCAACTGAATGGAATATGTTAGAGCAGGGGTTGGCAAACTTTTTTGTAAAGGGCCAGACAGTAAATACTTTAGGCTTTGCGGGCCATGGGATCCGTGTTGCAGCTCTACTCAGCTCAGCCATTATAGCTCGAGGGAGGCCACAGACAACACATACGCACATGTGTGACTGTGTTACAGGTAAACCTGATTGTGGACACCGAAAAAATTTGCATTTATTTTAACATCACAAAACAGCATATTCTTCTTTTGAGATCTAGAAACCGTTTAAAAATATAAAAATCTGTCTTAGCTTGTGGGCTCCAGCTGGCCAACCTTCGAGTTAGACCAGTGTGAGGGCAGGCTTTCTTTTGCTGTATGGAATTCCTTTTCAGACAACTTGCATCAGAATCACTGAGAGGGGGAGGAGGATGCTGCTAAAAGTGCAGCTCCCTGGTCCCCTCAGCAGACCCGGTGAACCAGACTCCTGGGGAAGCTGTCCAGGGAACTGCAGTGGTCACAGATTCTCCTGGATGAGCATGGAACACGCTATGCGTGGAGAACCATTTCAGACAAAAGGACACCAAGAACTTTCTTAGGAGAAGCTTTTCAACTTTGGCAGAAAAACGAAGCCAGCCAACAAAATAAGTGCTTCCTACCAAAGCAGGTTCTTTTAGGATATTTTGAAAGCCAATTAGGGTTCTCCCTACACTTCTCTAAGGTATTTTAATGTTGCTCAGACTCCAAGTGCTGTGTTTTCTAGAAAGAACGAGTGGGCCACTGGGCCCTTCTCAGATAATGTTGATTGCCCATTTGGCATCCACATCCCTATTTTTCTTTCCAGCTAAAAGAACCCCAGTTTTGTTCTGGCATCCAGCCTCAAGGAAGGTGACCCTGTTGCAGTGAGATGTGCTGGTAAATACGTATCAACTGGCTCTTCAGGAAAAAAGCCTGGTATGTAGCGTCTGCCAATTCCTGTGGTATAAATCTGCCCATTGTGGCCGGTTTCAAGATGCCCACACGAGGTCACTAAATGGAGGGCTTTGGTAAGAGCTATGCGCTGTCAGCTCCTGCAAACTGGCCTGAGCTGCTCCAGTCCAGCACTACTTTGGCCACTCAGAGATAAAGAGTCTAAGTCAATCAATCACGGGGATCCTGTCCCTATGTCAGTCATTGGCTTGGGAGCAAAAGATCTTAAGGATGGGATTGGGCACTTTAAGAAAAGTTTTCTTTGTTAACAAAGGAACAAATGGCTTCTCCCCTTCCACTGGATGTGAATGGACTGCAGTCATTTACATTCCACTGTGATGTAGCATTGGCAGCCGTCACGGAGGTCATGGGGGCAGCTAGCCTGTGGACAACTGAACACACCACGGATTGCAGAAGGGAGACAGGGGAAGGACTCGGGTCTTTGGTTGATGTGATCAAGCTGCTGAATTAACTGGGTCTGACAGCACTGTGTATCAGAACTTCTAATTATGTGCATTTAGCAAACTTCCAGATTGTTTACGTTGGTTGAGTTGGGGAGTTTCTGTTACTTGCAGCAGAAAGCTTCCCAAGTGATGTATCTTTTCTCATTGATCACTCAGAAATTAAGAAGAGGGGTTATGTGAGTTATTACCCAGCCTTTAGCACCTCACCATGGGCAGACTCAGAGGCAATAAAGCTACAAGCTAGCTTCTCGTGGCTCATTATCTTTTCCAAAGCCCACTTACCATGTGAAATGTCACCAGCTTTCTGTTTCACCTCTTGCTCCACCACTGCCAGCACGAGTGATGTAGGGCATTATTGGGGCTTCGCAACGGCGTGTGTGGCTGAGGTTTAAATGAATTTCATCAGCATGATTAAATACTTATTACATGAGTCAAACATACGGGCTTCATTAAGCTAGTGAACTCCCAGGAACCTCCTCTTCTGTTTATACAACCCATCTGGACTCTCAGATTACTTTAAAGAAATGGGATAAATGGAGATCGGTATGACAGCCAGGTCGTCTTTCAGCATTATACTCTCAGAGGAAACTCATCTTCCATTGCTAACTCTGGCTTCCATACAACTGGGTGCAGAGGTTTTTTCCATCTGCTTCTGGCCTCCGTTAAAGCCTGACATGATGCTGAAATTGAGACTTTAAGTGTAACTTGCCAGGACATGACAGACATACTTTTCTCATTGAAGCATGGAACATTGTCTAAAGTCATTTGCAAGCACAAACCTTGGGCCTTTTACAGGGGAGGGTACACCTTGAAAGCAAAATAAAGGACGAGGTTTAATTAACTTACCGGGGCTCTGTTAGTCGTTATTAGAAGCTCTTTATCAAATTAAAGGCCTGCTGGGAAGGCAGCTGAGTGCCTAGAAGCAGTGACATGCGTTAAGTGCCAAAGTGGGTTTTAATTGGCTGTTTAAATGAGGAAAAGCTCCCTGCAGTGTGACAGACACATAGCGGGAGTGTGCAAACACACACACACACACACACACACACGGACGGAGCCCAGGCAGTCTGGGAAATCACAAGAATCACATTTTTGGAGAGCTGACATCCCTAAAGAGGGACCACAAACCTACCAGGATGGGAACCCTAAAGCACATGCTCTATGCTCAATAAATGCCATTTATTATTTCTAATAATAATAAATAACAGGATGGAGCAGTAAGTTGTTTGAACGCTGCCAAATGCATATTGTATGTAGTCCAGCTGCATAGCCAGGGTCCTCTTACTCTAGGATCAAACTCAGGGTTTTGCTTTGTTCCCACGTCTGTCAGGCCATTGACATCACATGGAGTCATGTTAGCTACCTTGCAGGAATGTTCGGAGAGATTTATACAAAGCTTCTAGCAGTGCCAGGCACATACTGAGAGCCCAATAAATGATAGTTATTTTGGCCAAAACGTTTTTTATACTATACTCCTTGAAAAGATTATTGGGGATTATTTATTCCTAACATCCCTAGTTAGAAGAGGCACAGCGGCAGGGTGGCTAAGCTGTGATGTCAGATTTATGTGGTTTGCATGCTGGTTCCACCCCATGAAGGGGCCTTTCTGAGCCTCAGGCTCTTTTTCTATGAAATGGGGTGAATCATACCTACTTCCCTGAGTGGTGGGAAAATCCTATGATCGTGCTGGGAAAGAGCTTAGCACAATATGTGCATCTTGTAGGTGTGAGCATCAGTATGTTTATTAGGGTTATGTTTGTGCTTCCCGAAGAGAGAGATTACAGAGTGGCTGTGGGACCGGCCCCAAGGACACCTTGTCTTTTCACAGAGGCTGCTAACAAAAGTTCTTTGAGTCAAACCACTGGTTGAGTTTATGGGATGGAACCTTGCTGAGGTGGCAGAGACCAGACTTTTAGGGGTTGGGGGCACATTTAGGACACGTGGGGAGTGGGGTAAACAAAGGAAGAGGTTGGCAGTCAGCCTCCTGCTGGTGCTCATGGCATTTCTTGCCCCCTTAGAAAGCTGGGGCTCCCCTGACATCTCGGTATGAACACATTTTGACCCAGAACAACTCTGTGGCACAGTTAGGAGAGGCTAGGGCCCCAGTTTCTGGTGTGTGGCTTATTTTACTGAGAAAGTTTCTTATTAGGGTGAGATTCTCAACTGTTGGGGAAGAAATTATTCCAAAACAACTGTTTTTATTTCACATGCAGATTTATTATCTTTTTTTTTTTTTGGTAAGAATTTTATTGGTAGTCTGGGCTTGCTATTTAACAGGAGCTTTCAAATGAAATCCTTATAAAATCAAGATCTCCCATGTTCCTCTACAGGGTGATAAGCAGTAGCCGCTGTCCTTTGGCTCCCTGCCAGCATCACAGTTTGGTGTAAAGTTATGGGGAGGGTGGGGGAAGGAGGAGGGAAGGAATCACATGACTAGAGAGGGCTGGAGGCCCGGTAGAGTGACCATCTTTTGAAGAAGTTAAAGATGTGAAAGAGCCTCAGCCTACAGCTGTTGATGAGGAACTTAAAATACAGGACTGTGGGGCCTTGGAGCCATTTTGAATTGGGGGCTGTTTTCATAAAGGCTGCAAAAACAAACATTCCCAGTTGAAAGCATGCACTATGTGCATTTTAAACACACACCCTCTGTTCCAATAACACCGCAACTCGGAGCTATCCCTGATACATCAGCAAGGAAGAGAACAAACTCCTTCCTTTCCCAACATCCTTGCTGGGGCTTGGAGGGACAGCTCTCACTCAATTTTCCAGCCCAGCAAGGCTTTGAACATGAAACAGAAGCGTCCCAGGGCTCTTACAAATGAGCCACAGCAGGCTGGATGTCAGGGGATGGATTCATGGGCTGCCGGGGGGTTAATATCTCTTGCAATTACAAATCAGAAAAAAGCCTGCATTCTTCTTCATTTCGCCTGTTTCACACATCCTCGGCAGCTGGGCTTCCCAATGCTTCATTTAGGCCAATGCCCGTGAAGGAACGGATCAGCAGGCGCAGGCCATCAGGTGGCCATTTTAAGCCCTTGGCCTGGGTCCTCACTCCCCGCGCTCGGGTGAGACAGACAGGCCTTTGTGTGCTGGAGCCGGCTAAGCCAGGATGTGACTGCGAGCTGGAATCTGACCTTTCATGGGCTCCAGCACCTGTCAGAAAAAACGAACAAGCTTGGGGTGTTTTTTCCGCTCCGGACTTAAATGCCAGTTTTGTGACTCCCTCACAGTGGAACCCTGCCAAAGCAGTTGTGGTCAGCTCCGGCTCTCCGAGGAGCGAACCTGAGACAGGAGTGATGGACGGCCCTGCATTGCTGAGAGCTGGCCAGCTCTCGGCTCAGAATGAATGCGAGCCAAGCAGAGGACTCCAGCGTTCCGAGTTAGGAAACTGAGAGCAGAACAGAAGAGACACATTACTCTGGCAACCCTGGGGAGAGGGGGCAGAGGAGAGAGGGAGAGGGAGCCTGCGTTCAGCACTGGAACAAAGCCCCGGTCCCGGTGACCCTGACAGGGAGCCATCAGGGGATGGCAGTTTGGGCACACTCCCTCCCGCTTGCTGTAGGGGTCTGAGGAGGAATGTATTGATCAGGGGCGCCCGGGTGGCTCAGCTGGTTAAGCGACGGCCTTCGGCTCGGGTCATGATCCTGGAGTCCCGGGATCGAGCCCCGCATCGGGCTCCCTGCTCGGTGGGGAGTCTGCTTCTCCCTCTGACCCTCCCCCTTCTCATGCTCTCGCTCTCTCATTCTCTCTCTCAAATAAATAAATAAATAAAATCTAAAAAAAAAAGAATGTATTGGTCACACGTGGGTTGGACTCTGCTACTTACGATCTGCAGGACCTTGGGCAAACGATTTAACCTCCTTGAACCTCAGCTTCCTCAGCTATAAAATGGGGGAGAGAAATGACTAATCCCAAAGACTGCTGTAGATTAAATGAGATAATATACCCAAATCACCCAGTGCCTCACCGAAGCAGCTTGGCTGGCGGTGCCTCGAGATGGCCACTTTCCCTCACTTGCTGCAGCGCATCCCTGGGCTGGAGGAGGAGGAGTGACTGTGCTGGCACCATGATGTGTGATTGCCCCGTGGACACATCCTACCCCGATTATGGAAGAGGGACTGGCCTAGCCCATCAGTGACTTCAGGTGTGGGAGGACAACTTTCTCCTAATTGTGGCTTCAGAGGACTATTTTCAAGGCTCCTTGGTGACCTGGTCTTCTGTTGGAGGTGGCTGCAGCTTCCAGAAGGGCCTGGAAACCTTGGCATGGCCAAATGGTCGGTGTACTTCCCTGCACTCCAAGTAGCTTTAGAACCCCACGAATGAAGGAAGGCTAATGCGTACCGATACTGAGCCCAAGGAGCTTGCCCCTTTGAGGAGAACATGGCCACTCTGCCTGCATTCTTGGCTCTGGGGATCCTGCATCTGCAGAGATATCAGGCTGTTGGGCCACTGCGTTTCACAGACTAGAGGTCCAACAGTAACAAGTAGCAGGTCAGGTGGAAGAAAATGTCTACAGTTATATAGATGCCTGGCCCAGAGCTTGAGACATGCAGATGTCAATGGAAAAAATCCAGAGTCTAATCATCATGCTCAAAACTGTTAGTACTTTAAACAAACATTGCGTCATATAAAACCTGTTTTTGAACTACATGGATCATAAATGAACATAAATGAACTTCATTTTAAGAAATGAGGTTTCTGTTTCTTTGTTTGCCTTTACCACATCCCGTGAAAATACCTGGGTAGATTTTTACCAAATTTGAAGAGCATGTTAGGGTGGTATGAAAATGTGGGCTCTGCCTGGGGGGAATCTCAGGAATATAAGCCATCATTCTTCAGAGGGAATGAAACTGAAATTTGGCGACAGGTAGCCGTGCCTGACAGCTGGGGGGTGCTGGCCCCAGAACTAAGATACTGGACAAAGAAAGCAAATGGCTGCATCGGGGCCCTAAGTTGGAATGTGGTTGTTGATTTGCAACAAGCTGCTTCTCATCTGGGCAACTCTCTGGAGTCAGATCCATGAGTAGAACATGTATTTAACTCTTCTCCTAAAGAACACAGGGTCGGCCAGTTAGTCAACACACAAATAGGCTACCAAGTCCATTACCTTTATATATTTTAATTTTAAAAAAGACAGTTACTGGGGCGCCTGGGTGGCTCAGTCATTAAGCATCTGCCTTTGGCTCAGGTCATGATTCCAGGGTCCTGGGATCGAGCCCCGCATCGGGCTCCCTGCTCCGCGGGAAGCCTGCTTCTCCCTCTCCCACTCCCCCTGCTTGTGTTCCCTCTCTCGCTGTGTCTCTCTCTGTCAAATAAATAAATAAAATCTTTAAAAAAAAAAAAAAAGGGCGCCTGGGTGGCTCAGTTGGTTAAGCGACTGCCTTCGGCTCAGGCCATGATCCTGGAGTCCCGGGATCGAGTCCCACATCGGGCTCCCTGCTCGTCAGGGAGTCTGCTTCTCCCTCTCCCACTCCCCGTTTGTGTTCCCTCTCTCGCTGTGTCTTTCTCTGTCAAATAAATAAATAAAATCTTTAAAAATAAAAAAATAAAAAATAATAAAATAAATAAATAAAATAAAATTAAAAAGACAGTTACTTGTCTAGACTGTACATTTTGTAGCCTTTTTTTCCTAGTGTTTGAAACACATAGTTGCAGTGTGCCAAACACTTTGTTTTAAAGGTATCACATTTAATCCTCCCAAGGATTCCCCTATAAAAAGGCTTCTGCTCTCCCCATTTCCTGGATAAAGGCAGAGGCTTAGGGCATCACGTAGCTAGTAAATGGTAAAGCTGGGACCCAAACTCAGGCCAGTTGATTCTAGGGCCGAAGTTCTTTAGCAAAATGCTGGGTTGCCTTTTCCTACGGTTTCTCAAAGCATCCTTCCTTTACTACAAAGATATTCAGATGGTCCTAATTTGATTTGTTGTCTTAAAGGGCTACGTTAATCAATCCAATTGCATGCTGACAATATATTCCTCTATACTTCTCAACAGCGTCTGAGTTTTAAAAATTCAAATAAAATTTAAGAAATGCTCCAAATTAGATTTTCACTGGTAAGCATGTTATCTGATCATGTTGTTATTTGATGTTTGATAAATATTCACTGCTACCGTTTGGTACTCAGTTGAACAGTTAAAAGGTGGCCTGTTTTAGTCTTAATCTGAAATACATTAAGAAGGGTCAGCCAAACCCAGGCCGGCTTTGCTAAAGGTTTTTTGCATTGGTCACAGTTTTGACTTATAGATCACCAATTAGTTGCAGATGTCGACGGTAATATGAAGTGTAGGAAGGGTCAGGAGAACACTTCGTTCCCATTTGAGAGGAATTTAGAACTTGAAAAAATACCCTGTTAATTCTGAGCTGCCAACATATACACATTCATGTGTGTGTGTAACTCCCTGGAAAAACAATCAGATTTTTGGAAGCTGTAGGCTTTAATTCTATAGACTTTATAATTCAATTCATAAATACGTGGGTTTTTAAAACATAATCACAACAACAAGAAGAATAACAAGAATTGTTTTCATATTTCTCTCATCTCTATAACTCAATAAATACTTAATATTTAATTCTAATGATTCTCATAAAAATAATAACAGTAATGAGAAGCACAGCTATGTTCACGGCAAAGTGCTGAGTGCTCTGTTTGTCCGTTATTCCATCAATCCCTCACACCTACTCTCTGAGGTAGGTTGTACCATTACTCCGCTTAGAGCTAAGGAAAATGAAAGGTCGGGAGGTCCTTGGAACTAGCCATAGCTTGGGTGCCCCACCCCTATATGCTCCTGCCTTTCTCATAGGGCCATGCTTGGTGTGAGGCATCTTGCTTAGCTCTCTGGAGGATCCATGTTTAGGAAAGACAGTATCAACTTTCTAGGAGCTAATGGATTTAGGAAGGGCTGAGATGCAGACATCAGAATTTATAGGAGGAAGAATGTGGAGAAGTCCAAGTTCTTGGTGAAAGAGCAGGAAGGAAAGATTGCTTCTGGAGCTCATTGATCTCCATGGGTCAGCCGGCGATGGCCCATAGGCTAAGTCTGGGGCCAAAGCCTGTTTCCGTATAGCCCTGGAGCTAAGGATGGTTTTTATATTTTTAAAAGGATGAAAGAGAGGGAAGAGGAGCTGTAGGAGGAGAAGAAGGAGAAAATACATGACAGACCATGTGTGGGCCATAAACATTAAAATACTGTCTGGCCCTTTACAGAAAAGGTTTGCCAATACCTGGTCTAGACCAGTAGTAATAGAAATATAATTCAGTCACATACATAGTTTAACATTTTATTTATTTATTTATTTATTTATTTATTTATTTATTTATTTATTTATTTTTATTCTTATGTTAATCCCCATACATTACATCATTAGTTCTAGATGAAGTGTTCCCATAGTTTAACATTTTCTAGTAACCCCCCTAATAAAGTCAAAATAAACAAGTAAAATTAATTTTAATGTATTTTACTTAACCCAGAATATCCACAATATTGCTTCAACATGTAATCAATATAAAAATTATGAATGAAACATTTAACATTCTAATTTTCATACTAAGTCTCTGAAATCTGATGAGCATTTGACATAGCACATCGAACTTGTACTCGCCACATTTCCAGGGTTCAATAGCCCCAGATGATAAGTGGCTACACAACTGGGTAATGCAGATCTAAGTGGTGAAGGAATGGACAGCATTTTGATGTGGAGAGTATAAGGACATCCTGGCATAGTCTCAAGCAGGGTTCCTCGACCTTGGCCCTGTTGTCATTTGGGGCTCTATAACTCTTCGTTGTGGGAGGCTGTCTGTGCCTTACAGGATGTTTAGCAGTATCTCTAAAATCTAGCTATTTGATACCAGTAGCAGGTCCCCTCCCCAGTTGTGACAATCAAAAATGCCTTTAGATATTGCCAAATGTCCCCTAAGTAGCAAACTGTCCTAGGTTAGGAACCACTGGCCTAAAGCATGAAAAACTGGTGTGTGGGAGCACACATGGAATTACCTAGAAAATGTCCTCTGAGTCAGTCACTCTGATGGAAGAAGGACAACTGAAGGAGAGTCATGAGAGTTTTGGTAGAAAAAGATGAGCGCAAAGCTCAGGGTAAAGCATTTGAAATTTATTTTCTCAGCAGTGATAGTCATCAAAGAGCTTTGAGCACGGGAATGAAATTAGCAAAGTTACAAATTAAAAACGTTTTTTCTTCCATCTTTGAATAACTAGATTCTTTCTCTTTTTTGCTGGCACAGATAGATTTTTTTTTTTCCCCTTAAAGGAACGCATCATTTAAAGAGCCAGTGCCCCCACCCTGCGTCTGGTGGGTGGTTTTTATTAAATTCCAGTAGAGGGATGGGTTTCCAAAGCAATCATCCAGCCCCTTCGTGAGCAGGCTCCCTGCCACTCAGCTGACATTCCACCCTGCAGGAGCTGAAGAGAGAGGAAAATCAACAGTGGGCAGGCAAAGGGACTGGAGCTTACACTGTTGGTATCTCTAGTAGGGCCACTTGGTGTTACAGGTGGGGCCCAAATGGGGCAGGGCCCCAGGGTAGAGGCAGCCTGATAACAACCTCTGTGTCTTACAGTTGCTACATTATTTATTTACTCAGCTCCTGACATCCAGTTGCTATAGAGTTTTCTAATTCCCCTTTGAATAATATTATTAATAATAATAGGACTATGGGTAGGTCTTGATAGTTGATCATGTGTTTCTGTGTACAGAGTCATATTTAACAGTCATGCATCATATTATGTTGAAGTAGGAGTATACGCTGTGGATGTGTATTTTGGGACTTATTCTTTTTGGGGGGACTCTGGGGCTTTTGTCCAGCTCTGCTGGTATTCTGTTTGCCCCCTGGATCCACTCTCCCCCCACCCCCCTTTCCACTATGGTCAGGCGCCCTGGGAGGCTGGCCTTTAACGATTGCATCAGCTGGGCTCCTTTGCCCCCATTTCCTGCTGGGTTCAGCCAAAGGGAGACACAGCAGGAGATCATGGGGGGTTGGGGAGAGTGAGGTTGGGGTATGTGCTTCCAGGCAGGGCTGTGGGTTGGCAGCAGCTACATCCCTCCACTGAAGACCACAACTCCTACAATGACAGGTCTCACCAGATTCCAGGAACTGCTTTTTATCTCTTTGTCCTTTCAAGCCTGAGGATGGGAAGCCACAGTACTCTTGTCAGCCCTGGGGTGCTTCATCATCCCTTATAGGTTGATCCATAGCCCTGCAAATTATCTATTTCTAAACTCTCTCCAGTCACCCCTTTGGAGTGTGCCTTCTGCTTCCTGCAGGGACCCCAACTGACATTCTAGCTCTGCTGAGGAGAGTCCACATCTTTCTTGACCATTCCAACATCCAATCAGGAAAATTCAAGCAAGGCTACAGTTAGTAGTTTGGCCTTTGAAGTCAACATGTTGACCCCAGTTTATCCCCAGAGAAGGTAGGCATGGAGTTCCTGTGGCTTTTCCTGGGTTACCAAGTAACTTGGTACACAAGAACTTTAATCATAAGCCCAAAACCCACACACCCGATTCTCATCCAGGGAGGAATGTGTGTAATGCTTAATTCAGTGTTTTTCTTTCTGGAATTTCTAACAATAATAATGGAAAAGGAACTTGGGGGAAAGTGTCAGAGAAAATCACGTTGGCATTTTCCTTTCCTTATGTGTAGATTGTTTGAAGGAATCCAAACCCCAGCTTGAGCTACAGTGTCTAAACCAGACATGTCAGCTGTCAGCAGGCTGGCCCTGGTCATCAGCAGAGGGGGCTGAGTGTGCTCTCCTCTCTCTGCTCTCAGCCTGGCTCTACCTGTGGGGACAGGCCTGGAAGTCACATCACCTGTACTTCCTCATGGACCCTCACTAACTACAAAAAGAACACACCCTTCTCTAGGTTTTGTCTCAGCCAGTTTAAATGTTGATCAGTTGAAAAAGGCTTGGTCTTTATTAAGATGCTTTCCAGCTATTAGTGAGCACACTTTAGGCTCTTGATAGCATCTGGGTTATTAAGAGCCAGTAACAGCAGAGATACTACTGGTAGGTACAGTACCTACAAACTATAGCAAAAGAGAAGACAGGACTCTTCAGGCCATGCTAGACAGAGAGCAATGAGCTGCCTGTATATTCAGCCTCTTTAGGCAGATAGAGGTGGGGCATAGGTACACAAGATCTTGGGGCTCTTGTCTTGCCTCACAGGGTTACTTGGGGGCCAATTCCTCCAATATTTTAATCACAGTTTCCCAGGAAACGAGATGCAAGGGGCTTAAACACTGTTAAGTTGAATGCCTCTCAGCCCTGACTCTGTATTAAAATCACCTGGGCAGCTTTTAAAAAGGATCTGTGAGTTTTGCTGCACACCAATTAGATTAGAGTTGCTGGGGATGTGGTCCTGGCATTGGCGTACACTGTTCTGTTAACAGTACCACCCTCAAACCAGATGAGAGAGACAGGAAGACAGTATGTAGAAGGGGGGAGGTGGAGAAAGAGAGAGGGGAGAGAGAAAGATGGGAGAGTGCTGGGTTTTGATGTAAAAATGTGTTTTCTACTATGGGTCGTGATGGAAAATTTTGAGGCAACTGTACTTTATGCATAGTGGGTACTTGATAAATAAGTGTTTAATGACAGGGAGGAAAGAAAAAGAGGCATAAGAGAAGAGGAAAAGGGGCGCCTGGGTGGCTCAGTCGGTTGAGCGACTGCCTTCGGCTCAGGTCATGATCCTGGAGTCCCGGGATCGAGTCCCGCATTGGGCTCCCTGCTCGGCGGGGAGTCTGCTTCTCCCTCTGACCCTTTCATGCTCTATCTCATTCTCTCTCTCAAATAAATAAATAAAATCTTTAAAAAAAAAGAGAGAAGAGGAAAAGGAGGGAAGAAAGAATGACAGAAGGACATTAGGACAATTTTCTGTCCTCAGTGTTTGTGGAAATCGTTGGCACAGCCATGAATAACTTACATGAATTTGCAAAAAGTTTTAGAAGAAACTAAGGAAGACAGAGGAGAGAAAAAGGGAGTAACCGAAAAGTTCATGAACCAAAACCTCAAAAATCAGTCCTGACATTTCATCATCTCACATTTGACTCATTCTGGCTTGTGAGCCTTGATATAGGAGTTTTCAATGAATTTTAATTTCCTGTTGGTTTGAGGAGATTCAAGACTGTGATATTTGAAAATAGTTTAAGGCAATCCAGTGCTTTCTTGCCAACTGGATTTCTCCTTGGCCAGGCTCTGATCTGAAGGTGATTCAAGCATTGTTTTGTAACCCCAGTCTGAGATAACTAGGATAACCCTGATCTCAGTACACTCTTTAGCGTGAAAGACCTTCCAGAAACCTCTGGGGCTTTTTAAACAGACTATTTCATGAATGCAGCATGTTGGTGCACAACAGAAGATATAATAACAGAGACAAAGAGGGAAATTTATTAATGAGAGAGGAGTTAATTCATCAGGAAGACATGACAATCCTAGATGCATATGCAACTTATACGAGAGCTTCAGAAACATGAAGCAGAACTGGATATTTACCCAAGGTAGATGAAAGCATATGTCTTCACACACACACAGACACACACAAAAATGCAAAAATGTTATAGTACCTTTATGCACAATTGTGAAACAAGCCAAATCTTCTTTGCTGAATACAAAACCAAATGGTGGTACATCCATACAATGGAATACTACTTAGCAATGAAAAAGGATGGGCTACTGATACATGTCTTTATTTATAGACAACATGATTGTTGACATGGAAAAATTCTTAAAAATCTACCAAAAAAGTTTTAAGAATGAATAAGTGAGTTTAGCAAGGTTGAAACGTGCAAATTGATTAAACAAAAATCAACTGTAGCTTTATTAGTCACAAATCACTAGAAATTGATACTTTAAAATATAACATTTACAATGGCATCTAAAAACATGAAATTCTTAGGGATAAAGTTAATAAAATATGTGCAACACCTGTACTCTAAAACATAAGACTGTTGGGAGAAATTAAAGACTTAAATTAATGGAGAGATACAGACAAAATAGGGGATCTAAAAATAGATCCATATATACATGGTCAATCAAATTTCAAAAAAGGTGCCAGTGTAATTCAATGGAGAAAGGAGAATCTTTTCAGAAAAAAACAGCTGATGTTCAGGGGTGCTTGGGTGGCTCAGTTGGTTAAGTGTCTGACTTCAGCTCAGGTCATGATCTCAGGGTCCTGGGATAGAGCCCTATGTCAGGCCCCCCACTCAGTGGGGAGTCTGCTTGTCTCTCTCCTTCTGCCCCTCCCCTGCCCGTGCTCTTTATGTCTCTCTCTCTCTCTCTCAAATAAATAAATAAATAAATAAAATCCTTAAAAAAAAAGTCTTAAAAGAAAAACAGCTGATGTCTATAAGGAAATAAATGAACTTTGACCCTTACCTCACACCATATACAAAATTTATTTTAAGTAGGTGATAGACCTAAGTGTAAGACCAAACTATAAAACATCTAGTAGAGGGGCGCCTGGGTGGCTCAGTCAGTTAAGCTTCTGCCTTCTGCTCATGATCTCAGGGTCCTTGGATTGAGCCCCACACCAGGCTCCCTGCAAGCAGGGAGCCTGAATCTCCCTCTCCTCCCAGCTCAGTGCTTTCTTTCACTATCTCTCTCTCTCAAACAAAACAAAACTTCTAGTAGAAAGCATACCAAAAAAATTGAATTGGGTTAGACAAACATTTTTTAGAATAAAAAAAACACAAACCTTGAAAAATAAAAATAAACTGGATTTCCTCAGAATTATGAACTTTGGGGCGCCTGGGTGGCTCAGATGGTTACACCTCTGCCTTCGGCTCAGGTCCTGATCCCAGGGTCCTGGGATCGAGCCCCGCATCGGGCTCCCTGCTCCGCGGGAAGCCTGCTTCTCCCCCTCCTTCCTGCTCGAGCTCTCTCTCACTATCTCTGTCTGTCTCAAATAAATAAATAAAATATTTAAAAAAAAAAAGAATTATGAACTTTTGCTGTTCAACAGACATTATCAAGAAAATGCCAAGGCAAGCCACAGACTGGGAGAAAATATTTGGAAAACAGATATATTATAAAGGACTTGTAGCCAGAATATATGAAGAACTCTTACAACTCTGATAAATGAGAAGCAAATGGACAAAAGATTTGGGCAGTCCGTTCACCAAAGAAGATACACAAATGGTAAATAAGGACATGAAAAAATGCTCAACGTCAGTCATCATTAGGGAAATGCAAGTTAAAAACAATGAGTTGTTGCTACACATGTACCTAAATGACTAAAATTAAGAATACTTACAATACCATGTGTTGGTGAGGATGTGGAGCAATAAGAACTCTCTTCCATTACTGATGGGAAATGAGAAGTGGTACAGTCCTTTGGAAAACTGTTCCTCAGTTTTTTATAAAATTAAATGTACACTTATGACCCAGCAATTCAATCCTGAGATATTTACATAAGAAAAATATCATGTGTTCACATAAAGATATGTACATATATGTTCATAGCAACTTAATTTTCACTAGCTGAAAGCTGAAAACAATCCAAATATATATAAACTGATGAATGGATAAATAAGTTATAGTATTTCCTAACAATGGAATACTTCTCAGCAACAACAAGAAATGAACTACTGATACATGAAACAACAAGGTGAATCTCCTAAGCATTATATACTAAGTGAAAGAAGCCAAAAATGGAAGACCACGTGATTCAATGTCTAGGAGATTCTAGAAAAAGCCAAGCTGTAGAGTGACAGACCAGATTAGTCCTTGCCTGTGGCTGGAGATGGTGAAATGAGATTGATTGCACCTGGGCATAAGAGTACTTTTTGAGTGATGGAAATGTTTTATAGCTTGTTTGTGGTAGTGATTATATATTAATCACACCCATCTAACTATACATTTAAAAATGGGTATATTTTCTTGTATATAAATTATAACTCAAGAAAGCTGATTTTTAAAAAAGTTCTAGGTCTAGGGCTTCATACCAGAGTGACAGGTAAAAAGTTACTTGGCAAACTGTGGGTGCAGGGAAAGGTGAACAATTAGAGCAATTAATGAAATCCATCTACTATACTAGGTTTCATGATTATAGAGACTATCTGTTGTTGGAGATTTCAAACCTCACTCTTGATAGAGAATCTGTTACTTTACACTCTTCTTTGTGTCTCCTTCCTTCCTTTCCAGCCTTCTGGCTGGTCCTCTAATGCTGTCATTTCTTATTACCTCTTGAACCGAAGTCTAATGTTTTTGTGCTTGGATCTCACGTAGTTTCTAAGAGACTAAGAATTCAAAAGTTTATGGTCATCTGGTCAATTCAAAAGTGATCTTTACTTAAACTCATTGGTATTTGCAATGCCAGCATTTCACATGTTATCTTTTCCCAGTGGAAAAGCTGAACAACTAAAGAAAAAAGAAATAAAGCTAATGAATTAGACGCCATGGAAAACCATTTAGGGATTTTGTAAACTTTCCCTTTAAATGTAACAAGGCAGTTCACACGATCACCACAATTTATGGCAAAATAAATTATTGCTGTTCCGTGCACTGTAGTCAATGAAGAAAACCCTTCAGTATATTCCTACGAGAGCGACCTGTGCTGGGACTTTTTCTTCCTTGAGAGACCTGAGCTGCAGCAAAATGAGAAAACTGGCCCAGTGCCGTGAAATCCCATGAAAAATTGAGATGGAAATCACAACAAAAAGAGCAGAAACTTTTCATCCTTTTTAAGTTTCTACTCCAGTTTGATATGAACAAAGTTTTGTATGCAAATCAAAAATACATTTAAATTTTTTTCTCCTGGGAGCACTTCATGCTTTTTGCATGTGATAGAATGAGTCTGGTAGGGAGGCAGGGCTGACCTGGCCAAGTTTAGAATTCATTTGGTCTCTTTGGTCTAGGCAAATCCCACCAAATGAGAGCAGTTCGGTGTTTAAATTTGTTTATGCTTTGTAAAATAGAACTTCCTGTTTTTTGATTTTGTAAAAAAAAATCTCTTGAAATGAAGTAGCATTTAAACCTTTTTTTTTTGATGGGTTGAACGCAAACAGATCAGAAGTATATGGATAGAATTTCCCTCAAATTTCCCAAAAACTTTAATAATTAAGAACTAGCCAAACATACTCTAGGTTTGGGGCTGGATTTAAATTTCAAAACATTCAGGGAACTCAGACTGCATTCCAAACTGACAGGGTTTTGTTTTGGTGTTTTGTTTGAATTTTACATGGGGAACAAAACACTTGGCGGTTGTCTCCACAAATATGGATCTGTTTTCAGTACTTATACCTCAACTGTTACACTGATAGGAAAGTTTTCATTTTTTTTTTTTCCTGGAAATGAAATCAACCTTTAGAGAAATGAGAGATTCTTTTTTTTTTTTAAATTTTATTTATTTATTTGAGAGAGAGAATGAGATAGAGAGCATGAGAGGGGGGAAGGTCAGAGGGAGAAGCAGACTCCCCACTGAGCAGGGAGCCCGACGCGGAACTCGATCCCGGGACTCCAGGATCATGACCTGAGCCGAAGGCAGTCGCTTAACCGACTGAGCCACCCAGGCACCCGAAATGAGAGATTCTATTGATAACTGAGAGTAGCCCAAGTGTGTATCGGGCAGGTCCCAAGCCTCGTTTTTATAGGAGCCCAGTGCCCTCTGCTGTTGTACCCATTGTGGATGGACCTCATTTGTGAATGTAGCCACTATCATTTTCAGTTCCCCTTATCCTCCGAGACCTCAGGGTTCCCAACTTCAATTTTGTTCTCTCTCCAGACTCTGTTCCAGTTCTGCTATGTGGCTCTTTACACTCTTAGCCATGTCATTAGGAAGTCTCCACTGCAATTCTGGCTCTTTGGGACAATCACATTCACCCCTCACCTAACTCTCTGTTGGAGGAAACCTTACTCTGAGTCTGGGCTGTGCTGGTTATGGAAGGGAATGAAGCCACTTGGAACCCCAGTGAACTCAATGAGGAACTCAATGAATTCTGGGCCAAGGTTCTTGAGAGGGGAAATTCCTACTGAATTGGAATAAATGGCTACAGAAATTTCCAGAGGCAGTTGTCAATGGAACTAGGACAGGGAAAATTCTTTGGGGTGTCCTGGGCCGATGACATTTCATTTCCTGGGAAAGGTGTCAGTAGGTATGAAAACGCTCCCATCTGTCCAGCCAAGGGCAGACACATACCAGTGAAGGACAGTTACTTGTAACCATGGCAATGATTGAAGCTGTCGATTAACCAGATCTTCGGGGTTTTTTCTACTCTTTTCTTCTGGTTCCCTTTGTAATTGTGAAAATTAGAGCCTGAAAGGGAGAAAAGACAGGAAAAAGAGACGAAACTCAAATTGATCAGCTGTGCTACCTTTTAGCGGTTAGAAAATTTGAGTTCAGGTCTGAATCACTAGGTAAAATGAGAAGATTAATGACTGACTAACATGTGTGTTGAGAGGACTGGTAGTCTTTCTCTTCGCCTGGGGGGACTACGTGTATTAACCCCTTTGTAAAGACATTTGCCTGTGTCTTTGCAGCCTGTGTATTAGTATTGTGGTGACTGAAGGGCAAAGTGACAAGGGAGAGAGTCGTCCTGCCTCCTCTCCGGTGGAAGAGGCGGGCAGCCCATCAAGAGGACCAGGGCTCTGCAGAGCGCCAGATGGTAATAGGCTCCCCACAGGGACGCCAGCAGCAGGGGTGCCAGATGGTCCCTTGCCTGTGGAGGATGGAAAGAGGATTCGTATAAGAAGGAACAAAGTTTCAGGCACCACCATGCCATGTGTGCTATTGAATGTTTAACAAATGGCTGTCCAGAAAAGAAATCTCTGGTTTGTACCGCTGGCCAATTTTCATGGTGTAAACATTCTCCCCATCCCCAATTGCAAGCTCCTGACCTGAGCAAGGAGTCCCTGGAAGAGGAGTTGGGAAGAAATGAGCAAAATCAGCTCTGGCAAGGGTGGGTGGGGGTGGGGGGATGGCGGGCTCAAGCATTCCACTGCCCCAGGCGTTAGGACCCCTGCAGAAGGGAGGGAGGGGGTCCAGCAAATTCTTAGAAGAACTGGTATATTTTCTATAGACCTCTGCTCTGTTTGTGTTCCCTCTCCTCTTTCAACATAAACAACCAACATTCGGCTGTGATTCCTTCAAGTATGATCTCATGAACTCAGGGTTTAAAATAAGTCATTTATCAGAACCGAAACCGACATTTGGACTCAAATAGAACTAAAGACTATAACTTGTATGAAATAATAAGAACAAATATTTTTGAGTGTTCTTCAGATAGCATCCTACAGCTAGTCATGGACAGTTTGAGATGATCCATTAACAGGTAACATTTATTAGCACCCACTATGTATCAGGTGCCTTCCATGTATTAACTCATGAAAGGTGGTATTATTAGGAAAATCGCACATTTTCAACAAATAACCGTGGTGTATACTTTTCAGTAAAACTACAGGTGTAGTCTAGTGTATTCTAGACTGTTCACAAGGTAGTTTGAGATGTTAAAAATAGCAAACATGTATTGAGTTCCTACTCTGCACCTGATATTTTGCATGAAATCTGCATTGAATTTTTTTTAAAATTTTTATTTATTTATTTATTTGACAGAGAGAGACACAGCGAGAGAGGGAACACAAGCAGGCGGAGTGGGAGAGGGAGAAGTAGACTTCCCGCAGAGCAGAGAGCCCGATGTGGGGCTCGATCCCAGGACCCTGGGATCATGACCCGAGCTGAAGGCAGACGCTTAACGACTGAGCCACACTGGCGCCCCTCTGCACTGAACTTTTGTAATGACCTATGAGTCAAGTGTCATTATGATGCTTATTATACAGTTAAGGAAATAGAGGACAGAAAGTGACATCCTGAAGGTCAGACAACTCACTGATGGCAGAGCCAAGAATCAGACCCAGGCAGCCTGACACCAAAGCTCGCTCTTACGGATAGGACGCCCCCATCTTTCCAGGCTTGAATGTTCTTAGGCACAGCCCTGACTGTCAGTGTAGATGTTTGACCTTGATTTAAAAGCAATGCAGTAATGTTTCCGTGCCACCACCCTTCCCAACACACGCTTCTTTGAGGCTGTAAACTACCTTTTTCACTTTTGCGGTAGATACTGTTCAGCATTACATTACTTTGGTCTGTGATTTAGAGCTGAAGTAGTCACATGCTAAGAGATCAGGAGATGAATTCAGAATCATACACAATTCTCCTAATTGCTAGTCAAGTTCAATGTGATCCCCTTGAAAACCACTCTGAAACCACACACAATTCAGCTGAACCAAGGGGTTAAGGAAATCAGATTTCAGAAGAATTCTATTGATCTCCACCTTTAGACTCTTTAGTGCTAACACACTTTTGAAGTTTCTGCCTCGTTGGAGTGACATGATTTACACCTTTCATTCTGGGGTTGTCTTAGCTGAGCTACTGGAGTTTAGAAAGAGGAAGGGCTTGAAACTCACTTTTAAAAGTAAAATAAAGCTTACACAGTGGGGGATTTCCTTAACTCTCCAATGTCTGACATGTGTTAGGTAGTCAGGAAAAAATAATAAAATTCCCCAGGAAAAGCATTTCACAAATGGCAGTGGCTAAAATATGGTTTTCTAGGTGGCCCTGGGTCTGATTTCCATCCTATTCTCCTCCCCTCCTGAGGGGCTGGTCTCAGTAGAGACAGATCTTCAGAGTCCTGCAGAAAAGCCAAAGCTTCCAGAAAAGCCCAAGGACAGCCTGGAGGATGCCCAGCTCACAACTGAGAGAGAGGTCTCCTGTAGAGACCATATGTCTGTATCACACTAAGAGGTGTGCTAGCTTTCTCTGGCCACTCCCTGGATCACCCAGGAAAGGGGACCAGCTTTGATTAGGCTCTGACATCACAGCCAGCACCACCTGATGATGGAGAAGGGGAGGCGGTGCCTGTTCCAGGGAAAGCAGATAATAGGAACCACAGGGATCTACAGGGCTTCCAACGTGTGGCCTCAAGAAAGAAAGGACAAGAGTAATGGAGATGAAGAGGAAATAACATGCTTCTGGAGGACAAATGGGATTTCGGGGAGTCCTTCACAAAGTAGCTGCACAGTGTCAGGTTGTCTAGACATTTGATTCAGCTCTGAGGACCTCAAGGAATAAGGAGGAGCTTGTGGGTTTCTGATCCTGGGGCCCAGTTTAATTTAAGGGTTCACACCTGTAGCCTGTGGTTGAGTGAGAAACATGTGGGAATTAAAAGATCCGGGTAGTAACATCCCAGTGCATTTATGTATTTCATATCAGTACAGTCGGTATTTTTTTTTTTAATACAGAAAACTCCCCTCACTGAGCAAAATCACACAATAAAAACTGCGGGGCTTAGATAAAGCTCCACCTAAAAATTTTGTCCGTAACATAAAAAAGAGAAATCTAATAGAAATAGCACAGCCTCACACATGTTAAATGATTGAGAAAGGAGTCAGTACTACAGTAAATATGGTGCTTTATCTTGAGAAAGACCTGAAGTTGGCTTATGGAAGCAGGCGTTGTAGCTTGCGAGGTATTGTGAGGTGATAGGAGGAAGGTCCTCCAAGTTTGCCAACTTGAAATCCTGGAGCTTGTTTTTCTGTCTTTGAGATATAGGCCCTTTGAAGCATGTGTTTGTAATAGAGAACCCCTTTATCAAAATTGAAAATTTGATCCCATGTGTAGTCGTTGTCGTCAGGTAACTTCTGTCCCCCTCTGGACGTTCCTCTGTGGCTTTCTCATCTGCACCTGGGACTCCACCTAACAGCTGAAGGCTCTGGAAATCGGCATGAAGTTTGAAACCACCAAATCAGCCACTCATAGTACTAACAGGTGCCACTTCTGCAGAATTTGGCATTTCACCTTAAGGTCTTGTATGGAGAGAGAGGGCTTTCTCTTTGTGAGACAGGTTGCCCCCCACTTTGCACTGTTTGGCTTTCAGTTGAAACAATGCTCGTCTTTCCATCTCTTCTGTTTCTTCAGGGGTTATTCTCATTGACATTTTTGTCCTCAGAGTTGTTTCACCCAGAGATGTGTCATTTATTGTCTCAGCATTGGGGATTCCTTCATGCCTCTTGCTTGGGAAATTGCACATGATCTCTTGATTATTTCAAAATGCATTTTTTAGGGGTGCCTGGGTGGCTCAGATGGTTGGGTGTCTGCCTTCGGCTCAGGTTATGATCCCAGGGTCCTGGGATCGAGCCCCACATCGGGCTCCTGGCTCAGCGGGGAGCCTGCTTCTCCCTCTCCCTCTGCCTTCCCCCTGCTCATTCTCTTTCTATCACTGTGTCTCAAATGAATAAATAAAATCTTTTAAAAAAATGCCTAAAAGCTTCTCCTCAATACATAAAATTTTCCTTTTTCATGACCTGTTTGGTATTTTAAAATCAGGATGCTTAGACATATTTGAGATGTTGAATGAGTATTTTTTTTAATATAGAAAAGTTCACAATAATAAGAGCCAAACATAACCTTGTAGGAGCACACACTTGGATGGGATAAGGAGAGGGCAATGTACGGAGTGTGCGGATTTGTGCATTTCATGAATTCCTGCAAGACATGGCTCAGCAGGTGCAGTTTTCTATGTTAATGTAGTTTTTTAAATTTTCAGACGAAATTGCGGGTGAGAAATTTGCATATGTTCAAAGTGTCCCATCATATATTAATCTAATTAAAATAAATTTGCATGGTCAAAACAAGGGTTATAGCAGACTGTGTGTGGTACCTCTGCTCATGGTTTTCTCAGCTGATCATTATACTAATTCTGTGAGGTAGATGGGAAAGTTAATATTCCCATTATGCAGATGAAAAACCTGCAGCCAATAGTCCTAAAGCTTGGATATGAGCCTGGAACAACCAAAACAACCAGAAGATGAAACCTGACCCTGTCCTTCTAGTTCCTAAAGTGAGTGCTACCCCTTCTTCTGGAAGTTTGGTTTTGTGAGCCAGGAAATTTTCTTCTTTTGCTTCAAGTAGTTGGAGGTAGGTCTTGGCTAATGCAGAGCTGCCTGGAAAATGTTCAAATTCTCTCCTAGCTCTGGGAGACGTTCTGCCACATGTTGACTTGTAAATTAACCATCTCCAGGTAGAGGGCACCCTACATGTCAAGGTTTGCCCTTGAAATGGCTGGCTGTGCTGTGGGCACAGGACAAAAGGAATTGTTCCTTCATCCCCTGAGGGCTGGCCAAGAAAGTTCCCAGGCAGAGTGGGGGTGTGTGGGTGAGATCCTTCTTTTGGAGGGGGTCTGACTCAGTTTGCACCCATTTAGTCACTGCCCTTTCTGAAGACAGTGACCCTTCCCTGTTCTTGTCACGGCCATTTCTTGCTCACTGCGAGAGAACGTGCTCTGAGTGTGGCTGAACATCCCCCTTCCTCTTGGTGCTTTGGTGTCCTGACGGCTCCTGGTCAAATTTCAGCTCAGTGACAGGAAAGAGTCCCTGTCATTTCCCATCATGAGCTCAGGAATGACCACTGCTATTCAGCGAGCCCCTCTCTGTGCTCCAAGCCTCTGAGAAGCACTTCACGTAGTCATTCACACATTCCACTGGTATTTGTTGAGGGCCCATCATGTGCCAGGATCATTCCTATTGCGTGGTTATCTCCCTTGCTTCTTAAAGTTCGAACTACTCCATTGGGCTTCCAGCTGATGCACTTACCCCTGTGCTGTCCTGCTTCTCTTATTCAGGGCTGCCTGTGCAGTTTTAGGCAAGGTTGCTATGAGCTCAGTCGGGTTTCAATCATTTTCCAACTTGCTGGAGACCTGAAAACGTGTCAATGACCTTCCATGACCTGGATAACAATTTCTCAACTTGTCACTGCCTTTCATGTGTGGGCACAGACTGAGTTCCCTTCCATTTGGATAGCATGTGTCCGAGTGTCACCTTTGTGTATGTTTGGTGAGCTTTAGATTTCCTTCCTTCCTTCCTTCCTTCCTTCCTTCCTTCCTTCCTTCCATCCATCCTTTTTTCAAATTCGTGCACTGGGACCTATTCGACAAATTTGCGAAGAAAGAGAAAGAACAAAGAAAGAGCAACCTAAATACTGAAAAATATATTTTTTTAACTTTATGAATGAGCCCTTTGAACTCAGTGGCCATGGCTCCTTCCTAACCTGCACCTTTCACGTCCTGTTTCCAGCTGGAGTAGAAAATCTGAGGTGCCCTGGCCCTGAGCCTGCACTGAAAGCTGGCTGGGGGTTGCGTCTCCCTGTCCTCAATGAGCAGTGGCAGCCAGGCACTTCCTGCCTCCATAGCGGTAGCCATGGAAATTCGCTGGGAAGGGAAGGGAGCTGGAGCCTTCACCCGCTGTGGCCAAGGGCAGCAACAACAAAGAATGTCAAGGATAAATTCCTGCAGTCAGTGGGCATGGGGCTGGGGAGGAAGGGGGGGGTGTCTCTAGAGGTTGGTGTTGAAACTTTCTGCCTTGCCTAAAACCCAGGTTCTCAGCACAGGGGATGTGACTCATGGCTAAGAAATTCCCCATGGCCTTGGATGACATTGATGTTGATTACCTCTGAGTCACATTTCTGGGAGGAACTTTTTTTTTCACCAGAGGCAAACTGAAGGGAAAATGGCAGGGACGGTGGTTTGGAAACAGCAGAGGAAACAGGGTCACTTGTGTTCTTAGTAGGAGAGGTAAAGACATGCAAAATGGAAAGACAAACAAGGCAAAAGGAAGGACACTGAGGAAGAAAGAATCCCCTCCCAGTGGAAAGGGGAGAACTGGGGTCTCTCTCTGGTGTGATGAAGGGGGGGGCAGCCCAGCTGGACTCTGGCCTTTTGCTTCTTATTGTGATTACAGAAATTTCGGATGTTAAGAGATGGAGCTAACATTTGTTCCTTTATTTCACAAGTATTTGTTGAGAAGGCTCCGTGTTCTAGGCTCTGTTCGAGGTACCAGAGATACTGATCTCAGTGGAGGAGCAAGACAACAAAGAAATAGTGAATCAAATGGCATCTCTGAATCCAGCCCTTGAACTAATTAACAGAGATCTGTTCTGAATGTCCAGCTCCAGGATCCGCAAACATGCGCACTTTGCTGAGCTCAAGGGGCAGAGACTTGAATGGACCTGTCAGGGGTGCTGTGCTTCAAAGGTTCAAAGGTTTGTCTTGAGTCCTGGCTCTCACAGCTGCCTATCCCCATACTTGGGACTCCCATCTGGAAGAACAGCCGGGGCTATGGGACTGATTGCAGAAAGGGGGTGACAAAGGGCCCTTGATGGCCCTGAACCCTCCCCATCCCATTATGTGTGTTTGAAGCCTCATCAGAGGTTAAGAGCTCTCTCTCTCTCTAAATTAAGAAAGAGAGAGAGAGAGAGCATGAGTGCTGGGAGAGGGGTGGGGGAGAGGGAGAGGATCTCAAGCAGACTCCCTGCTGAGCGCAGGGCCTGATGAGGGCTGGATCCCACAACCCTGAGTGAAGGATGGAGAAACTTCCCATGCTTGAGTGACCCTGGCCGGGGGAGGCTGGGCTTGGAGGATCCGGGGAAAGTATTGGGCTGCGGCCTGGCTGCCCTCCTGCTGAGAGTGAGGGCACTTTTGCCTCACCGGTGCTCTGTGTTCTCTCAGCCCAGGTCAGAACTCACGGACACCCCCTCCCTGACATCCCTGACATCCCCTGGCCATCTGGCTGCTCCCTTGACCCTACCTTCTGGCCCCCACTTCAGGGCCCCCTCCTCCCAACTGACCTCCGGTGACCACTGCACACCAATCCATCCCGACAGGCGGCCTTGCAGCAAAGTCTTTATTAAAGACGGGATCAAAATATCACAATAAGGAGACAGAGGAGAGGTGAGAGGGGAGGGGAGAAAAGAAGAAACATGGAGGGAGGGAGACAGCAGTGCAAAGGCTTTGGCTAATGGCTGACCGAGGCCCAGGCGGGAGGAGACAGTGTGAGGGAGCAATGCTAACAGAGAGCCCAACCAGCTGGCACCTCCTCTCAGTCTCCAGAGAAAACAAGGTGCAGCCCCACCAACCTCTCCCCAGCCACCCCCTTCTTAATTACTGTCCGCCATGCAGCCCAGTTCTCCAAATTCTGCCTGTTCCCCACCAGGCCACAGGAGGCTGGGAGGGGCCAGGAGGGTGCTCAGCTCCGTTCTCGCTTCTGCTCCTGTAGATTGCCAAGAAGCTTCATCCTGTTGGAGCAGTCTTAGCTCCTCATTCTGAGTCCTCCTTCTGTCCATCTGGCCCTGGCCACCCCGCCCTGTCCCCAGGTCACCAACCAAGGCCAACCAAGGGAGTGACTGAATCAGAGCTTTGGTGACTGCAGAGAGTATGGTTTTGATCTAGAGCTCTGCATGTGCGGGTGTGTGTGCACACACGTGTGTGCGTGCGTGTGCACGAGCGTACGTAGTGGGAGTGGGGAGGTTCCTTATAAGGATTTGGGTTTCATAGATCAGAGGCTAAGAAGGATCTCTTAGCTGGGTTGCAAGCCGAAGAAGGTATGAGTTAAACCACACTCAGCAGAATCTGTGAATGAGTAAATTCCTGTAATTTAGCCCCGTACTGTTGTGTGGCCTTTGATTCTTTACCTGGAAAAAAAAAAAAATAAATGAATTGTTGTTGTTACTACTTTTGCTTTAAACAGGAGACGGACTGTGTAATGTGCTGAGGGGCCAGGTCAGTGAGGATGGTCACAAGAGACATTTGGGATGAGTCTCTGGAGCTCACCATGTCTCTGGGTCAAGGGGAGAGGACCTCCATCCTAGCTGGCAGCCAGGTGATTGAGGAGCAGAGACTGCTGAGGGTAGAGATGCCCTGGATGCTGGGTATCGCCTTTTCAGGGTCCAGCCCAAGCCCATTATTAACATGAATTGTTCTCCTTTATCATTTTAAAAAGAATTACTTTATGACAGACATGATATTTCCATCCTGAAGTCAACTCAATGAGAAAACACACCTGCCCTCTATCAAATACAAAATTCTCTCCATGGTGTTACTGAGGACACCAGGCACGCACATGGACCCGGCTGATGACCTGGACTCATCAACGCAGGTTTTCTCAGGCTCAGGCCCAACCATTCTACCCTCCACTGAGTTTTCAGGGACTTTTCTACAAAATGATTTGGCTCAGAAACCATGGAGGAAGGAGACCCACAGCTCAGCCAAAGCCCACCTATCCCGGTTCTTGTTCTCCCTTGTTCCAGCCTCTCCCTTTGAAACACTGTCAGGTCTCAGTGGGAGGCAGATCTTTTGTTACATGGAGGCACAGGCCCTTGAGCTTGGTGGCAGGGGATGAATGAGTCTGTGCGAACAAATGGTGCTTCCTCTGTGGTTGTTCGTATGTGTGTACGTGTCTGCATTTCAACGATTCCTTCCTTCCCTAACCAACCTGCTGAATGCAACATTTACAACCAGCCTCGCGTGCATTACTGCCAGGCTGGGGCCTGATCATGTCAAATGAAGGCTGCCATCTTCCCCTGCCAGAAGCAAGAGACACTGGGAAAGATGGAAATTGGACAATAGTCTTGTATACTCCCTGCCCTGTCACGGATGGCCTTCAGCAGGAAACCAATGAACGGAATCAAAAGAACACGGTTTCCTGTTAACACAGAGCCAAATCCAGCAGACATGATTGCTTCATGCCCTGTGCCAGTCATGGTCAAATCTAGCCTAAGTAACAGCATATGACTGGGGCTGTGGTTTCAGTGAAATATTCCTTTGCTTTTGGCACGGCACCACACACCTTCATATGCTTTATTGGCCTTTCCCAAACTAAGGGAGGGTTTTTTTCTTTTCTTTTTAGATTTCTTTTCCCCCAAAGAACTATATCTGGCTGTTTTGCTGCATACCGGGTCTTAAACCCAAGCCAGCTGACTCCCAATTCTCTCCAGCCTTTTCTTAAGCAACACTTTTTAAAATATATTATTATTATTATTATTGCATCACATAGGGCTAAAATAAACCCGCTGTGTATTGGCCTTCAACAATCTTGCTTTCCCTCTGAAAACGGCTAGTTCCCTAAGACTGGCTTTAAGAGAGAAAAACCTCTCACATAATATTTTTCTTACTTTCCAGGCTGATGTTGAAGGTGATGATAGGTCATAAGCCGCAGCCTTGGCGAGGATGTCCCGGCCCCTGGAGCAGGCGGGAAGTCCATGTGGGCTTGGAATGCAACAAAAGGGAAAAGTTACTAGTGTGCTTTGGACAGGCCCCTGCATTTTTAACCCTTTCTTGAAGCCTAGAGAAGACCTAAGTCCATCAGCTACTCAGACGTTCTCTCCTAAAATGACATGTTTAAGGGGGGATGTGAGTAGTCGTCTGGATTGCTTTTGGTTTTGTTTTTTTTTTTTCTTTTTCAGTTTTGCCCGGTGGTTAAGAGCTTTGGTACCAGCTGATTCAAACCCTAACTCCCTCCCTCTCTCACAGACGTGTAACTCTGGGAAAGCTGATCAACTTTCCCATCCTCATGTTCCTCCTCTGAAAAACAGAGGAAACACTCACCTGCCGGGGTTGTCAGCAAGAATATGAGTCTGGGGCTGGCACTTTGCTTTCTGCTTGTCACGGAAGTCTTTGGCAGAGGGTACCTCCTAAGTGCTCAATAAATCACATTAACCAGTAATACTAAAGCACTTTGGAAAGCAATGGCTTCTTGCTTCAAATGCTTCTGGGAGTGATGGTAAGGGAGTGTGGGGCTCAGGGTCGGACACGAGGTAGGGTCATAGGCAGGCAGAGTGGCTTCTCCATGATGTTTGCATGCATTATCTCACTGAATGGTCAGGAGAATTCTGGGGAGAAATCAGGCAGTCATTATTATTCCCATTTCACAGATAAAGAAATGGAGGCCCTTGCCCCCTGCTAGAATTGGCAGAGCCATGACTGGACCCCAGGGCTCTGGAATCCTTGCTAATGCTCCATCTGTACATCACATTTCCTCTCAGAGCTGGATTCATTTGTTCTTGGCCTGTCCTCAGTTCCCCGAGGCTCTCTCCCTCCCTGTCCTTTCCAGGAAAGGCAGAGTGAGTAGTGAGTGAGTAGTGAGTAGTGAGGCAGCCTTGCCTTTCTCACACACACACACACACACGCACACGCACACACACACACACACACACACTGCTGGGCCTGTGCTGCCTCCTGAAGTCTCCTAAAAGCTCAGGTGCTCACAACTGGATAGGAGGTGATTTGACTGGTTTCTCTCACATTTTGTTCCTTGCAGGTTCATCCCTGCAAACTTTCTCTTTCTTCACAAAGCTTTTCTGAAATGCAAATTTATTACCTGCAGGCTCTTTGTAGCTAAAGTAGTTTATTGCTTGAAAACAGGACTAGGTAACTATTCATAAGAGGATGGGGTCCTTGGGCTGGGCTGGGTCTTAGTTTGGGTTCTCAGGGAAACTTTCTGTGATAGAGATGGTATGGAGGAGGTTTACTGCAGAGGGTCCTCAGGATTATACCTCCTCAGAGTTGAACGGGGATGGGGGATAGGAGACTAGGGGGTAAAGAGGTGGAGGAAACAGGACTAGGTAGAGGAAGGATTAAATAGTAATGAGTGGTGTAGTTGCCACTGAGACTCGGCTTGGCATAGGAAGCTTTGGGGCTAGGGTAGCCCTTTGGAGTTGCCCTGCCCTCAGGGAAGGGACTGGGTCATTATACCCTGTATGAACCCGATTTTGGGTGTAGGAGGCCATGTGACTTTAGACCAGGTGTAGTCTAAAGGTAGTTCCTGGAAAGGGACTTGGCTGAGGGCCTTTACCAGGGTCCTCTTGGCTGCTGGGGGGGAGGCTCAGCCCTGGAGGCCAGTTGGGAGGAGCCATAGTAACGCTCTAGGGAGGAAGGCAAGGGTGCGACCCTGGAGCAGTAGGTTAGCTGGGAGCTAGATGCCTGGGGCTTTTGAGGCTTTGATGAAAAGACTTAGGACTAAAGTACTAGGAAAGGGAGGGTCATTCTTTTCAACCTGCAATTGTTTCAGTAGAAAAAGCCTCCATAGCTGGTAAAGGGGAGAGACTTTCTGCTGTGGCCACTCACACTCTCATTAGAACTGGCCATGGTGTCAAATGAGATGCTGGGCCAGTATTTCTCGAAGTGTGCTCTGTGAACCGGATACCTCCAAATTACCCTAAGGAGGGGGCTTTAAACATGTCAATTCCTGGGCCCCAAATATAGTAAAGCAGAATCTCTGGGGATGGGACCAGGAATCTATTTTATCAACATCGTCTCCCCCCACTATTTGATTCATTTGCAGGTCGACACTAGAGCTTATCCATATCTCTGCCACACTGTCTCTAAAACCTGCAAAGTCTATGGAACCAAGAACAAGTATTTTTCTTAACAATAATATTTGCATAGTTATAGTGCAGATTTTTCAGATCTGAAGTAGGCTCTAATTGTAGTGCCTGTGTAACTCAAACCGATTGTCCTAGTAACCATGACTACTCTACTTACTCTTCTTTGGGGAGACCAAACTCTCCTCCCTTCTCCCTCCTCTTGACCCAGCCATGGGGCCCAAATTGGAGCAGCCCTCTGCTTATAGGCCTCTCTGGCCACAGTCATGGGTTCAAGGATGGCCAGCTGACCTAACCTGGACCAGTCATTCTGCCCCACCTCTGCCCCCAGTGACTAATGCAGAGATGTTCCAGTGACTCCAGCTAAGCCAACTGGAGTCCTTCCCCCAGGATTTTTTTTCCCCCTGAACTAAAGCTGGTGTAGGGAAAGAGGAAGAGCCCTTCTATGTTCCTGAGGCCAGGAGAGTGATTCTAATGCTTCCAATAAGCATAGCCAGAGGCATGGAGAATGTGGATTTGGGAGGGCAAAGCAGGCACCAGCTGAGAGAAGCAGAGATGAGAGTCGGTGCATCCTGATGATGTTTAAGACCTCTGTTCAAGTTACCTCTAGTCTTGTACGGTCTGATGCTGTGAACCAATAACGAACATGTTAGTAATGGGTTTCCTGGTTCTCAGAAGATGATATTAAGCCTCGGTGACTAGTGCATTAGGATGTGATCATATATAACTGTGGGATTATCAGACACATGAGCTCTCTAGGAGGGAAGTGAGGAGGGTGCTGATGGTAAATAATGGTGGAAGGGTTTCCATTTTCCTCCCCCTCCCCCATGGGCATGCAGTAACAACAGATTACCATACCTATGATGTGTTTGTATTCCTTTCTCTTGTTTAGCTTTAAACAAAACAAAACTAAAACCTTTTCAATACAGTATCCATAGAAGCTACCACCAATAGATAAGACTTAGCCTCTGATGTAAAATCTCCTTTTCATTGGATCATTGGATCCATTGCCTTTGAGTCTCTTTCAAAGGAGATCTTTGCATGTTGGTTTCTGCATGAGGCTGAAAGTTGTAAGTGTTGTGTCTCTGCACCCAGATGTATGAGCAGAAAATCTTGTATGGCTTCCGCCATCTGAGAGAGAGGGTCCTTGGTTTCCATGTTATTTTGGCTTCTTCTAACCACCAACCACCAAATGTGCCAAGACATGTTCCACAAAAGTTACTCTCCTTGAGACTCAGTTTCCCTTTAGTATGTCAGGGCCTTAGCTTAAGGATGAGAAGGATTTTTTAAAATAGAAAAGTTAAGGTCTACGGTATAATCGGTTTGGATTGAGAGGAAGAGAGCAAGAAAATAAAAAACTAATGATGTGATATATGGTGATTAACATAACATAATAAAATAAAATTTAAACAAAAAGAAAGAAACTATTCTAGATGTGCACGTTTACTCCAAAGAAATTATACTTCCTTCTTTGGGGTGATGGTAGTAGTGATGATAGTGGTTGGTGTTGGTGATGATGAGCACACAGGAGAGGGTGGCCTTTCTCACCACTTTCTTCCATACCCAAGGCATTATCACCATGGTTTCTATTGTTTTTCAACATAACGGTCCTCCGCAAAATAATCATTTAAAATAGGAGGGACAGTTAGATAAAAGCCTGTGCAGAGATTCGATTTTCACCTGCCCTTGAGCTAAGTAAAAAGCATCCATCAGGTTGCCCATCCCTCTACCTTCTCTTAAGGAGAACATTTAAGAGCTCTTTTCCTCCTCCTCATCCACCCCCACTTCCTCCTCCTCCTCTTTCTTCCTCCCTGTCTCCAAAGTAATCTGAGCAAGGAGTCCTGAAGCAAATGATCATGTTACAAGTCTAAATGTGATAGCCTGTCATCTTTCATTATTTTTGACATAAACAAAGCTGTCAGGATTCTCCGAGATCTAGAACTGCCTTTGGTTCAGGGTGTTCTCTTTGAGGCTGGGAGATCCGTAAGGATTAGAAAAAGGAGCCTTGCTCCAAGATAATGAAAAGAATGTAATGGAAGAATGGAAATTATCTCCAGTTCCAAACTCATATGCAATTTTAGACCATTGCACTTTGAAGTGTGGGGGGGTAATTGATGAAGGCCGTAAAATGTTTACATAATTGCAGCTTATTTTATAAAATAGAGGTCTGTGGGCATTTCATTAGCCAGATTTATTTCTTTCTCTATCCCCCTGCAATTTCCTTGAATATTTAGATTGGATATGCAATTAGAGAATAATTGCCTGGCTTGTTTCCTGGAGATGGGTATCTTCCGTGGACTGAATCCTCGAAGACTGGGAGGGTATGTCGTAAAATGTAAGAACAATACCTAACTATTGGAGTTGCCTATTAAGGACTCTGAGCTAATGTGCCATCAGACATGTGCACACACACAAAACGTTTTGGAAAAGTTTCTTATTCTTCCCATACTTTGACCATGTATCTCCCTGCCAGTGATCCTGGGATGAGTTGAGTGTAAATGGATCCAAGTATCTACTCATTAGAGGCTATTTATCTTCTTCTGGCCCCTCATTCAGAGCAATGGCAGTTTTCTGAAGTTGCACATACCACACTCCAACAGCAGGGAATTATTTGGTTCAGAGTGGGTAATGCTGGGGCCACCGTCCTGGTTTGGGGGCATTTCAGAACTTTAATATTTTGGTAACCCTTGCTCTATAAATCATTGAATTACATCAAGTCTATTTAAAACCCCTCTGGACAGCTGTTTAAAATGCTGTCACCGCAGTAAGCGATGTCCTCAGAGTCACATGGCAGGTTGGGGCCCAGAAGGGGATGGGTATTATTTGTGTTTCTTTAACTCCAGTGGGGTTTCCCCTCTGACTCTCCACTTCTGTGAATAGTCCTTCCATTTCCAGTTATTTCAAAGTCAGGATATGAAGGCCACTTAGTCCATCAGGAGTGAGCTTTCCCATCAGATCAAATTCTTTTTCCTTACATTCCTCCCTTCAAACCGTTTAGTGAAACTACCACAAATTGTTAACTTCAGATTAATATGTTTAATAAGTTAAATCTGGACTATTTCAAGAAGGCAGCAGGCGGAGGATTGGTTGCAGCTGAGCGGTCCTGTGGCTTTTCCTAGGTCATGGCTCGTGGCTGAGACCACCTGCGCAGCACCTGTGGGCAACGGGGGCCTAATGACCCCAGGGAGCCCTGCTTCGCCAGTCTGGCTCTCTGGCCGCCAGATTTGCTGTGGGGGTCTGACAGTGCAGGAGGTATCAGGAGGCTAGACCCGGGGTGGGGGTGAATCTGGAGTGAGACTCCCCCTTCAGAATGCTGCGCGCTTACAGGTGTAATGTTTGCTTCTGCTCCTGGAGAAGGCTGCTGCATCTACCTTGCTCACCAGCACACCCACGCCTGGATCACCTAAGCATGTGCGTGAACGCATGCACACACAAGAGAGCAAAGTTCAGCTTCAGGGAACTTACTTAGAACTTTTCAGTCAGAGCACCAGAAATAAAACATTGAATATGCTATGTTAATTTCAGCAGACTTATAAATGACGAAACCTTAAAAAAAAAAAATCAAATTCCACCTTGGGGGATGGAGGAGGGAGGACACAATGATCTTTTCAGAGTTTCAGAGTCCCGGCTCTCCGATGGTTTTGTGCTCCCCTGGCACATAGTCGGTGCTTAATAAATCTGTTGAATCAGTTCATGAATTCAAATTCCAAGCAGGGCTTTGGAGTTGAGATCTGGGTTTGAATCTCAGCGTCCCAGTCATTAGCTGTGTAACCCTCGGCAGGTTATTTTAACCCTTTTGAGCTTCAGGTTAAGTCGTTGGGAAGATTAAGATAAAGCATACAATATATTGTAGATGTGGCTTTTACTAATGAGATCATGAATAGGATATCCTACCTATTCTCCCCATTGCATCTGTCCCGAGGGCACCCAGAGGGGACCTGTCCGAGGGGGAGACGATCTGGTTTTGCCTGGGCCCTGGGCAGCTAAGGAGTGCGGGGCTCTCCTGGGGAGGGACGTGAGGCAGCTCGGCTCCTCTGCGGGCCTAGGGCGGGCTGGGCAGCCGCGGGCTGGGAGGAGGCCTTCGCTCTCTGCCCGCTCCATCCTGGAAGAGGAAGAAGGCAGGGCCGGCCTCAGGATCGCGGCCCGGGGAGCAGGCCCTGGCGGGCTGCCTGCGCCACGGCTCGGCGGCTTTGGCCGGGAAGCGCGCCCCCGCTCGGCTGCGGGCGCAGCGAGTCCCCGTCCAGCTGCGCCAGGGGAGCGCGGGGGCTGCCGAGGCAACCCCTTCGCCGTAGCATTTGTGTGATTTGAACAGAAACCCCACCCCAACGGTTCACAAAGAAAACAACAGCAACCGAGGGAAATGTGGTGCAACAGACGAGCTGCTTATTCTGAGCAAAACCGAGCGAGCGGCGTCGACTCGGAGCGCTTCCCCGCAGCTCCAGCGAGGCCCGCGGCCGACCCCGGTTCCCTGCGGAAGGGGAGGCGGCTCGTGTTTGGGAATCCCAGCGGGTGGCCCCAACCAGCCTGTCTCCAGGCCCTGACCTCGCTGAGATTTCTCACTAGGCCACTGTTTCTTTAAAAAACAAGAGTATCGGCCAAGCCCTTAATTTGCTTTTTGCAAAATTCTCAAGTTTATGGAAAAGGCAAAGGGGGGAATGAGTTGGGGCACTCTCGAAGATATTCCTGTTCACTGAGTTGTCCCAGGTGGAGGACCTTTCCCCTGTCTGTGTACTCCAGATGCTTCCTTGATAAAGGGACTCTGCACTGAAACGTTGCTTCTCTGGAGAGAAGTTTTATTACCTATGGTGAGGACCACATCTTCCTTCCTTCCTCCCTCCCTCCTTTCCTTCCTTCCTTCCTTCTGTTCTTCTTGCTTGAGGCTTGAGTGTCTGTTATTTGATTTTTTTTTCTTTCTGATGATGACTATGCTTTTTAAATCTATTTGCTTTTTTTAAATAGCAAAATATGACCTGACCTATTTCTTTTTCTCCCCCCGCTAAAATTTGAAGTGTTTAAAATTAACTTCTAATATATGTTTAGAGCCCCCTCATTTCTCCCCCCAAAGTCAGTGATATAATTTTTATATGGTCTTTCATGTAGTGGGTCTATTACTTCTCTACCTGGTAACTCCTGTTTCTCCCTTTTTCTCTCTCTGTTTCCTTTTCAAGGACTAGTTCAAATCTCATCTTTGTCAATTACTAGCTTGTGACCTTGGACCAATCATTTAGCCTTTCTAAGCCTCCATTTCTTTATCTGAAAAGTGGGGCTAATAATGCCCAACTTATAAGATTGTAGGATTGATAAAATATATTAAATATAATAATGTACTCACATAAAATACACCTAATAGGGACAGCTATAATACTAGGTGCTGTTCTTCTGAATAAAACTAGTTTTCTAAGTCCTCCCCCCCCCCCCCATCCCCTCCACCCCGTTTAAGAAAACTTGAGTTGACAGTTTCCAGGTTCTGGGATCTTAGGTCAATCAGGTCTTCAAAGTCCTTCAACTTAAATATTTGTATCCTTCCCCAAAAAGGGAGGCCAGAGGTTTTTCTCCCACCTGAAGCCTTCAGCCTCTCAATCCTTCACTCTCGTCCCACTTCAGTCCGTGCTCCAAACAACAGCCAAAGTGGTTTTTAAAAGCTGAAATTCAAAACAAAACAAAACAAAATAACAACAACAAAAACCCCTGAAAATCCGAAATCATGTCACTGCCTTTCTGGAACCGCTTCAATGGTTTCCCCTTATACTTAGAATAAGATCTAATTTGCATTCTCAGGAACAAGGATCCCCTGTGCCAGTCCTCCCCATCTGGTCTTCCCCAGCTCTCTCAATCTCTTTCAATGTGCTTCAGTGACTGGCCACCTTTCTGACCTTTCTGCTTTCTGATGGCATTCAGCTCTCTACAGCCTGGAGGCGCTACTCTTACTGAGCCCTGGGCCTGAACCTCTCTTCCCCTGAACTCTTGACTCTTTCAACTCAAATGTCACCTCCTCAGAGATGCCGTCCCACTACCTGATCCCCACCCTGAGTCACCTTCTGCTTACACCTTGTTTATCTCTACAGCACTGAAATTAATTATTTATTCATCCATTAATTGAATGAATAAACCTACAGTGTGCTGGGAGGGCGGGAGAGCGGGGGACAATTTATAAACCATCAGCTCAAACCAAAAGACCACAGAAACAAACGCAACAGCTCTCAAAGCAAGGATTGAGAGTCACAGGATTAACCAATTTCTAAAATCAAAACAACAAAAAATCATTGTTAATAAAAAGCCTGGTTCTATGGCCTGTGGTCAGGGCTTGGGTGGATATAATTCTGCCCCGGGACATCTACTGAAGGGCTCACAGAAGTGTGAAAAAGTTTGACTTCCCAGCATCCTGAAGAAAGTAAAAAATTTTCCCCACGCAGCTTCAATAAAAGTGGGAGGAGAGAATGGGTTTATTATTATAATTATGATAATTTCTTGTGTATTCAACACCTACACCGCCTAGGTCTGCGAAGAGAATCAGTTTTTGCCCACTTACTCATTTTTTTTCTCAGGCCCCACCAATGGGCTTTGTTTTCTTAACATAAAAGAAATTTTTTGTTTCTGTAGAGAAAATTATGGAAGCAATATATACTTAGTAATTGGGTCTGAATTTTTTCAAGTCTTAACTCACTCTGATGTGCCTGGCCTGGGTTGTTTAGAGGCCATTGGTTTTGATGGCTTTGGGAGTTTGTTGAACTGCTGCAGATGATATATATATATATTTTTTTTTTTTCCTAAGTATTTGGTTTTGATCAAACCCCCAAATAAACTTTTTTCCAAGTTCTTTCCCTTTTAGTTTATAAGCTCATATGTATTTCCAAAAAAATGTAATCCACATGGTTATATTCATTTATGCTCAACTCATCCCAGGATCACTGGCAGAGAGATACATATTTAAAGTATGTGAAGAAGAACAAAGTTTTCCTAAAATACTTTGTGTGTCTGTGCCTGGAATGATGGCACATTAGCTCAGAATCCTAAATAGGCAACTCTAATAGTTAGCTCTGTTCTGATGTGTGAAATAGGAAGATTTTAAGCACTAGACAATAGAGTTACATAGTATTTGAATTTCATTTTTTAAGTAAGAAGTGATTTGTATTTACTTGTTGGCATTTCAGGATTTTCCCTTCTTTATTCAAATCCTGAGCACATACTTCCATACTAGACTAATTTTCTTATGGGAAGAGTCATGTCAATAAGAGAAAATTACTAGCATGTGATTGGAGACAAGTTAACCACTCTAAGTAGGTTTCCTCTTGTGTTAATTAGGAATGCAGATACCCAATCTGCAGGGTTGCGAGGATTAGAAATAATGCAGGTAAAGCTCCTAGAATAATGCGTGGCTTGTAGTAGAGTTTTAACAAATGGTAAATGGTTCTATCTGTATGGTTTTTAGTAATATTTTTGATGAAGCTGTATGTACGCTATCATCACCACATTGGTTATAGTGTGTGTGCGGAGAGGAGTGTGCTGAAAGGAATGTCTACTAAGTGGCCAGGTGGCTGAGGGGGGCTGCTTTCAGAAGGGCTTCTTTAAGAAAAGCAGTACGGGTGACATCTGGGTGATGCAGTCGGGTAAGTGTCTGACACCAAGTGTCTTGGTGACTCTTGGTTTTTGACTCAGGTTGTGATCTCAGGGTTGTGAGATTGAGCCCTGCATTGGGCTCAGCGCGGAGTCTGCTGGGACTCTCCCTCCCTCCCTTTCCCTGCGGCCCCCCCCCGCCAAATGAATAGATAAATCTTAAAAAAAAAAAAAAAAACCACTTTAAAAAAAAGAAGAGCAGTGCTTGCTGCCCTAGGTATTTAGGCAACAGGACACCACTAAGCTCAGCATCTCTACAGCAGATGGTCAGTTGGCCATTTGTCCAAGGCCAACCAAATGTTGATGGGGGTCATAATGGCTTTGGGCCACACTTTGGAGGGCATTATCATAAATAATGCCTGTAAGGACCTCATGACTTTTGCGTATGTGATCTTTGGACCTTCATCTTCCCTACTTCTTAGAATATTAGCTTTCTGCAATATAGCTCAGAGAACAGGACAATGGCTTCTAAAATAGGATATAGAGAGTCTCTTTGCCCCAGCACAAATCTGAAATGGCAGTCCCTGTATGAAGCCACCCATGAACATGAGGCGTCTCCAGGTCTTCCGATGCATAGACCACAGGTATGTTGTACACTGTGAATGGGAATATTTGTAGGGAACAGTGAAAAAAGCAAGGGAAGCCATAGTAGGCAATCATGGGAAAGATGGTGTCAAATGGCAGGGCAAACCACTATGGCAACCTCCAGAAGTAATTATGGACATCTGGATTGATGAAAAGAACTACAGGATGGCAGGCATTCTGCATTTGGGACTGGGTTTTCCCAAAGGAAGATAAATGGAAAAAACATGTTTGCTTTAACTGCTGACTCATGGTACAAAGTTTTAATTCAGAGACTTTAATTGAAAATGCAGCAAGAATGTAAAAGATTTACATAGAAAATATTTTAGCATATTGGCAAGACATTAATTATAAAACCAGATGGTCATGGTAGAAAAATCAACCAAGAGGCCTTTGTTTTTCTTTTGTTTTCTTAGCATGAAACAATTTTGCTTCACAAATTTCAGTATTTAGTTATACATAAGCAACACTACCTTTCCGTTAAGATTAATATAAAGACTGATTGCCTCGTGTTCTGGAATATAAAAAAAATCAGAAACCATCATTATAGAAACCTGGAATATGAAAGCATTCTTGTGATAGAAGCTTCATGACCAAGACACTAGTTCTGTCTCCCCAGAGGCCAGTCTAATGAGACCATATTTCTCAGCTCCTATTAACCGTGACCGCTGTCTCAGTCAGGGGTCATTTGTTCGCAACAGAAGGTTGGAACAGAACTGCCTGAGATTAGCTCAGAAAGGAGAGTTTATTGTAAAGATATTGTGAACTTTCTCTCTCCAAAAATTCTTGTTCAGGGGCTATGATCAGTTTAGAAAGTTCATCTGACAATAAATACATCCCTCCATCTTTGTCTTAAGGTCCATGTCATCTGTCTCCTTCTGCCCACCTTCTCTGCAATAACCACATTCTCCCTCCCCCCACCCCAGGCTGGTTTCTTCTGTGTGGTGAGCAATAGGCCCACCATGCCTGCCTATGTGAGTTTAAATCTCCGGTCAGCGTCATCATGGTCTTTGTTTACTGTTTGTCCCATCTGTTTTTTTTTTTTTTCCTCTTTTCCTACATTCTTGTCTTCTTTCTTACATTAATTTAGTATTTTAAAAATTATTCCATTTTCTTTGATTAGCTTCTGGACTATACACTCCTTAAATTACTCTTTTTGTGGTTACCACAGAGATTACAAACATGTGTCCCTGACTTATTAGAGTCTACTATAAATTGATACCGTTAATACTTCTTGGACAAGAAAAGAGCCTTACAACATTTAATCTGATTTCCCTGTTTGGGCATTGTTACTGTTATCATGTGTTTTTATTTCTACATACTTTTAATCCCACAAAACATTATTATTATTGTTCTAAACAGTCAATATTCATTATGTTTTACCCACATGTTTACCTTTTCCATTTCTCTGCATTCTTTCCTGTATTACCATGTTTCCCTCTGGGATTATAGGCCTTCTGCCTAAATCACTTCTTTTTAGTATTTATTTTAAGTAAATATCCACTGCCAGCCCATTCTCTCAGTTTTTGTTTGAGAGTCTTTGTTTTGAAACTTACTCTGTGATAAATGAATTTTTCTTCTATTTGTGGCACTTTCTCTGTCCAAATTCACACAAATACATTAGTTTTCCCACCTTCAAGGAGAGACTACAATAATTATGAGAAATTTTTATAGTTTATTATTTAAAGGTGTATCTTTTGCCTAAAAAGGAGGACTCAAAGTGCATTTTATGACTCAAAATTGATAATGTGTCAGGTCTTAAAGGCTCAACATGTGTCAGGCAATGTGCTAGTCTCTGGGAATATAAAGTCACATAGGCGTGATGTTGTCTTCTAGCAACTCATAGTTTTCTAGGAAAGACAGGTAAATAAATGATTACATCAACATGATAACCTGTGTGATAGAATCATGCATGGGTTATTTGAGGAGCCAAAGGAAGATCCTCCGAATCAGAATTAAGAGTCAGGAAGTATTTCCCAGGAGAGACACCTTGGACTGAATTTTAAAAGAGTTAGTTGTTAGCCTCATGTTTTAGTTAAGAGTCATTTGGCTGCAAATAACAGAATACCCAAATAATAGTGACTTAGATGGAAGTCCAGAGGCATTGGACATTGATTTTAGCTGTGCATTCATGTTCTTTCTTTTTCTGCTCTGCCATCCTTACAGTGATGGCTTTTTACCCTTGTTCTTTATGGTCTCATGATTTCAACAGCACATCCACAGCTCCAAAAAGAACATGCCTGTGAAGGTGGATAAAAGCAGGGGAAGGATAGCACCAGCCGCGTCTGTTTCTTTAGAAGTCCCACAGCAGACTTTCTCTGGCATCTCATTGGCTGTGACAGTGGGTCATGTGGCCACTTCTAGCTGCAAGGAAGCTGGCAAAGGAGGATCTGGTTTGTGGGCCCCCGGGGAGGAGGTAACAGGGTGCTGGAAAGGGCTGTTGGGTTAGTCAACCACAGCGTCTGCATGAATCAAGGGTGGGGAAAATCCTTTCCGGGACAGGGAACAAATGTGTAAAAGTTCGGAGTTGTAACATTTTATGCACATTTGGGGGAACTGCAAGTTGCTCTGGCAAAATGGGGCCTGCCCAGGCAGCTCGAAGCGTAGCCAGGGGCCAGAACCCAACGTGCCTTGTGGGCTAACGAGTCAGGCCCTGAAGAGCAAAAGAGGGTTTCAGGTAGAAGGAGGGAAGTGATCAGACTTGTGTTTGTTTGGTTTTTGTTTTTTTATTATACTTGGTTTTTATTTTATTTTTTATTAAAGCATAACTGAGATACAACATTATATTAGTTTCAGATGTACAACATAATGATTTGACATTTGTGTACCTTGTGAAATGGTCACCACTTTAAGTCTATTTACCATCCATCACCATAGAACTTTTAAGATTGACTTTCTTAGCAACTTTCAAATTTGCAAAACAATATTACTGACTATAGTACCCATACCATACAGGACATCCCCATGACTTATTTATTTTATAACTGGAAATTTGTACCTCTTGATCTCCTTCACCCACCCCCTCCCACCCCGCCTCTGGAAACCACCAATCTGTTCTTTGTGTCTATGAGTTTTGTTTTGTTTGTTCATTTGTTTTATTTTTTAGATCCCAGATATAAGTGAAATCATATGATATTTGTCTTTCTTTGTCTGATGTATTTAACTTAGCATAATACTCAGAGTTGTGTTTTCAAAAGATTGCTCTGATGGCAATGTTGAAGTTGTCTTGGAAGCAATCCAGATTGGAGCCGAGGAGAATAATCAGGAAGCTATTGCAATAATGTAAGCAAGAAGGGATGGGGAGTAACTGTGGAGATAAGGATGTAGCAATGAACAAGAGCATATTTAAAACATAGCTATTACAAGGTAGTATAGTTTAGTTGTTAAGAGTTTGGGTTTTGGAGGGGCGCCTGCGCGGCTTAGTTAAGTGTCTGAC
Organism: Leptonychotes weddellii; assembly: GCF_054177405.1. Lineage (NCBI taxonomy): Eukaryota > Metazoa > Chordata > Mammalia > Carnivora > Phocidae > Leptonychotes > Leptonychotes weddellii. The sequence goes on along the minus strand of NC_138377.1, from coordinate 34,981,747 downwards.
TCTTGGTTTCGGCTCACGTTATGACGTCAGGGTTGTGAGATCAAGCCACACCTCAGGCTCCACCCTCAGCAGGGAGTCTGCTTGGGATGCTCTCTCTCCCTTGCCCTCTGCCCCTCCCCCCTCTCTCGCACTCAAATAAATAAATAAATCTTAAAAAAAAAGGAGTTTGGGTTTTGAGGTAAGATACAACTGGGTTCAAATCTGCTGTGCCATTTCCTAGCTCTACAACTCTGGATACATTACTCAATCTCTAGGAATCTTTCCTCATTTACAAAGAGGGAGGATGGTATCCTCTTTATAGGTGTTAAATGATATAATACAGTAGATTGTTAATGTAGACTAACATTCAGTTCTTTATATTTATATATGAATATACCCACACATTTGTATAGAAGCTAATATTGAAAGAAAAGAATAGATCTAGGAGGACCCCAGCTTTCAGGCTCTGGTGATTAGGTGGATGGGGGTTATTAGAGGGGGGACAGGTTTGAAGGAGAGAAATGTAAATTCAGTACCAGAAACAGCTGACTTTAAGGTAATTTAGGAACGCTCAAATGGCTTATGCCATTGGGCACGTGCAGCTTTCGCAGAGAGAATTTGACCAAACATAGACATTTGTGTGTCATCACAGTATAAATTATGGTTGAAATTTGATTGTCACTCAGATATCGGAGATCATCTTTGGAGGATTTGGGACAGGAGAGTAGTTGGGAAAAAGACTAAAGGAATGGCTGCAAGGGTAGAAGGCAAACCAGGAGAGTCACACGAGACAAGGGAAGGGGTGACCAAATGCACTGAATGATGCAGAAAGTTTCAACCCTGGCTTTTATCATTGCAGGTTGTAGGAAGTCTCGGTGAGAGTATTTGGCCGAGTAGTAGAGTCTGAAGCTGCATGACATGGGTTGGAGAGTAAATGGGAAGAGTGAAAGTAGAAACAGTGAACTGAAAAGAGTTATTTCCAGAAACTTGGTCATGACCAAAGTGGACCAATTGGACAATAGCTGGAGTGAGGGAAGATCAATAGATGGCATCTCAGTCTGCTCAGGCTGCCATAACAGAATACCACAGACTGGATGGCTAAAACAACAAAAATTTATTTTCTCATAGTGCTAGAGGCTGGATGTCTATGATCAAGTTGCCAGAAATTTCCATTTCTGGTGAGAGCTCTCTTCCTGGCTTGTAGATGGCTGCCTTCTTGGCCTTTCTTCAGTGAGTGCTAGTGGAGAGAGAAATGAAGATCAGGACCCCACCCTTATGACTTCATTTAACCTTAACTACTTCTCAGAGGTACCCCATCTCCAAGCATAGCCCGACTGGGGGTTAGGGCTTCAACATATGAATTTTAAGGGGGCACACACATTGAGTCCATGACAGATGGATTTTATGAAAAAGACAGAAAGGATATTTGTGTATTTGTGTGTGTGTGTGTGTGTGTGTGTGTGTGTGTTTGGAGGTAGAAGAGCCAGTAAGGAGGGCAATATTAAAAATGCAGGAGAGAGAACATGAGCTATTGGAATGATGACCATAAGAAGCCAAAGCACAGCCTTGGATTGCAGAGCTAAGAGGGAAAGGTTGGTGCCAGTGGAGATGGATGCATCGTAGGTCTTCTAATAGGAAATTTCAGGCTGGTGGAGGAAGCAAAGTCATTTGAGAATGAAGCAATGGTCAGGAGGAAGGGATTTGAGGAGAAAGTTGGAAGTGTGGTTGTTTAAGGCCCAGCTGTACCAGGAGACTGGGAATTGATAATGGTCCAGTCTTCCCAGTTGGGTGAACTTAGGTAAGCATCTTATGCATCCCGAGGTTGCTTGTCTGTTCAGCCATTACTACCGTTTTCTATCAACTGTCATCTAGAGACAGCAAATTGAAACTTGAGTTGAAATTCCTGCCTTTGAGTCCAGAAGTACAGGATGGAGAAGATACAGTAGCAGATCTCATTATAATGGAACTTTAGTTGGCAGGACTGTAGGAGTTAATGGTGCTCATTGTATTTTTGGCCTGCATCGGTACAAATACAATATATACACCAAAGAAGGTGAAAATCCCTCTCCAATCTGCACCTGTCAGGCTACAACTGGAGAAGAACATAAACTATGTTGTAGTCACACAGGACAAAAGACTGGACTCATGCCTTGCCGTGTGACACATGGGTATAGCCACCGAGGGACATCCAGCCTGGAGAAGAGAAGATTCAGCAGTAATGAGATAAGTGTTGGTTTAGTCAGTCTATCTAACTTAGCTTGTATGTGCTCTCACTTCAAAAGAGGTTTCACACCTGCTGGTTCATTGCTTCCCTCTCACTTCCCTGGGGAATAGGGCCATTATTTCCCAGACTTCACAGATGGGGAGATTGAGACACCTAGAGGATAAATACAGGAGACAGCCTAGGCAACCCACATCCAACCACTTGCTCCTTAACCATCTCATTCTTGGGGCGCCTGGGTGGCTTAGTTGGTTAAGCATCCAACTCTTGATTTGGGCTCAGGTCATGAACTTAGGGTCGTGAGATCGAGCCCCGTGTCGGGCTCTATGCTAGGTGTGGAGCCTGCTTAAGATTCTCTCTCCCTCTTCCTCTGCCCCTCCCTGCTCTCTCCCTCTCTTAAAAAAAAAAAAAAATCTCATTCTTAACTTTCATAATAAATGTTTCCCCCCATCTCCTCCCATAAAAACCGTCCCAATTCTTCAGAGCCCAGTTGAAGTTCTCCTCCAAAGAGGTTTCCTTTGCATCACCAAGCCTTCACTGATTTTTGTCTCCTTTGAAATTTGACAGTGTTCAAAACATTTTACTAAGCATCTAAACAATATAAAAAAGCAACAGCTGTTGCTAGGGACTGTCGTACTGGGTTCTATATTATTTTGTGTTGTTCACTCTAGTTTGACATGTGTTGGTCACCTCTGCCTATATACAGTGAAAGTAGGGGTTCTTATCTCTCATAAGGCCCAGACTAGTGTTGAACACTGAAGAGGTGTCCAATATTATGCCCTACACTCTGTAGAGGACATTACTGCCATTTTACAAAGCTGTCCATTATATACCACCTCCTTGAAAATGTAACATAACAACGTGTTATGTATCCCCTGGGTGTCTGAAACAAGGGGCAGTCGGTGTGTTTGCTTGTGAGGTGTGCAGAAACGCAAGACACGCGTGGAGAATTGTCTCCCAATGGTAGATAATTCTCAAATATTCCCAAGTATTAATATTTTAGCAGCGAATAAGAGCTGCCCATTATCTCCTTTAACATTCTTCTGATCAACAAAGTAGATCATCAAATCTGGAATACCATGAGATTTAACATGATTGTTTTGTTTTTTAATTATGGCCTGCAAGCACTTCTTCTTAACCTAAATCAATGCTTGAAAAAAAAAAAAAGTTATATATGATTGGTTCGAAGCATCTATTTTTCCATCTTAAGTTTTACTTCTGCCCACCTACTGTTTCCGAGACCTGAGTTTCTTGGCCTTAGCCATTCCACTGGCTATTTATTCAACACCAGTCCCATTGCACTGAATGCATGATCCTTCATGATGTAGCCTCAGCCTCATCCAAACACTCATTCGCTCATGCAGGCTCTGCCCCAGCCTAATTCTGGAAGCATCTCAAACATGTCCTGTTCCTCCAGGCCTGGATGCCTCTGTGTGTCCTTTGTTTTTGCTGCTGAAAAACTTGCCTCATCTTTTTTGTGAAGGTAAACTACTTGTCCTTCAAAACCAGACTATGCTTGCCTCCTCGGTAGGACATTCTCTATGTTCCCTTTGCAGAATCACTGACTTCTGCCTCTGTGATCTTTGTTTATCTATAATAGCACCTCCTATATTACACTGGAATTATCTGTTTATGTAGCAATCTCAGTCAGTCTCAGGGTAGGAAACCTGTCTCTCTATTCCTGTGCCAAACAGAGTAGATGTTCAAGAAATTTTTTCTTTGAACAAATGAATACATTAGACCTCTTGGTCACAAGCATTTGAAATAGACTCTGATGATCTCAAGAAAAAATAGATTTTTTTGGATCATTACTGGGGACAAGTCACTGAGGGGCTAGAAAACCAAGTTTGGAGAAGGGGCTGGACACAAGGGAACCCAAGAGAGCAAATCAGCAAGGACAAATAAATTTTCCTGACCATCCATATCCTGGTATCCCTCCCCTGGGATTCTCAGGCTGGGGAGAGTGTCCCGTGGGCTGAGTCTTTGTCAGTGCACACCTTCTGTCTGCTCACTCCGTGGACAGGCTGGGATGAGATCCACCCAACCTTGTCAGCTTGTGGGGCTGGGGGCAGGTACTACGTCCCAAGATTACGTACAGTAGGGAAAAGCAATTCCCTGAAAGGACACTGAGATGTTATCAGAAGGGAAATTAAATGTGCCTAACCAAAAAAAAATGACAAGTGTCTGCTATGAACGAAACTTTGCAGAAAAAGAGACTGTGTGATTTAAAAATCAATTTAATATTGGATGGCTTGATTACCAGCAAACTCACTTGTGACATTTAGCACCTTTCTTTATTTTCCTTGATGAACTCAGAGCTCTTGCATAAATTTAATAACGTGTTATGTATCCCCTGGGTGTCTGATTTACTGACTTGAGCTGAATGACTGGACTCAATACAAAAAGAGCTTGCAAACTTTGCCTATGGCTTTCCAGCCATGAAGGAACTAAGCTCTCATGCTCCCTAGAGAAGCTAAAACTTCTAAAATGAAGTGCCCTCTGCTCTGGTTTCTGCTTTCCAGCATTTCTCTTCTGCTTTCACATACTTTTGCTGTTTTAAAATTAAATCTAAGAAACTCATTCCATATTTTTCATCATCTGCTTTTGAAAGCGAATGTTATGGATTTATGGTTTGGGGTTCTTTGATGTTTGAGTAGCAAACTATGCTTGCTTCACTTGTTTTTTTTTTTTTTTTTTTTACATCTATGAAGCTTTGATAATTTGATTTATTAAAACCTCACAGTCATTGTAGGGGAACTGACACCATTTGCATTGTTGGAAAGCGTCGTTCCCTTGGAGAGCTTATGTCTGTTATTATGTACCCCCTCCTCTCTGGTCCTCAGGGAAGTTTGGCATTGAGCAACATCTCACACTATACCTCAAGGGTATTTACTTCTGGGACATTTCAAGATTTTAAATATTGTATCCCACACCCCTCATTTATTTTTAGTAACTGCTAAGATGTACACAATGATCAGCTAGTTCTTCTTGTCAAGAAGCAGAAATGCTCCTTCCTCTTCCTTCATAGTGATTGTGGTTCTGATGTATTAAAATGTGTTTTATATGGTATCTCTTTAAATGTAGCAGGGATTTGGAACTTGCTGAAGCTAGAGGATGATTATCTTCAGCCTACTGGGATACATTGTGGATCCCTGAGGATGAGTAATGATGAAAGGGCCAAAATGATCCTTGCTGCAAGTGGGGTGTTTCTCTGTCCTCAGTTTCTATCAGAAAGGGGGGGCAGGTGGGGAGAGGAGTGGAACGAAAGAGGGGGGGCGGATAGGAAAACTTTAGCCAGAATGGAAAGCCTGGATAAGCAGACTATCAGAAGAGCTTAAACCCATAGAAAAAATGTCAGGGTTGGAAGAGTCCCTAGATGTGTTCACTACAATTCCCTCTATAACATCACTGGGTTTCAAAGAAAGGAACCCTCATGTGCTCCTATTTAACGAATATGTGTGCATAGGGGGGATATTATAAGACTAGGATAGGGGATTTTTCAGGTATCTGAGGAATAGAAAAAAATCCAGGTCATATGGAAACCAGAACTGGAAAGTTAGAAATCAGGGGTGTTATCTCTCCTCTCTCTCTCTCTTTATTTGTCAGGGATTACATAATCTCTTTCTTCTCAAGATTGGCTATTCGACAAACAGTATGATATAGTCTATTATTAGTTTCTTCACTTAACAAGAAAATAGAAAGTCAATTAGATGTGTCAGGAATTTAAAAAAGTCATGGTCTAAAAATGCAAATTAAGCTGTGACATGACATTTTGAACTGTGTCGAGAGAGAGAATTCACTTAACCTTGGTATTAGGAATATTCTCCTTATTGTGACACAGGTTTAATAACATAAGATTTATAATATCTCCCTAATGGACCCATTCACACTACCTAAATAATAACAATATAATAATACTAATAATACAACTTCTATTGAAATTCTTACTATGTGACAGGCACTATGCTAAGTGCTTTAGATAGATTATTTCATTCAATCTTCAAACAGTCCTACAGGGTAGTTATTATTATCCCAATTTTTTCAGATGAAAAATTAAGGCATAGAGAAATTAAGTAACGAAGTCACACAGCTCTTAAGTGGCAGAGTTATTCTAAACCTCAGGCTTTACCACTATGACATATTGTTTCTGGCTAGGCTATATTATCCCCATCAAGAACGAATGATAGTCACATAATCATTGTAAATGTTCTTTGGATTTTTAAAAGAATCTTTCTATAGATAAGGCATGTAAAACTTGATTATAAATCCAAAAGACCTTGGGCACATACAGATAATATAGAAGAAAGTTAGGGGAAAGAGGGAGGAAGAGTAGGGAAAAGAGTACTTATTTCCTCATATTTCCCAGTGGAGGAGATATTGTTTGTCACTGCATCAAAAAAGCTGTATTTTTAAAATAATAAAAATGGATAATAGAACTAAAAATAAAAATAAGTTAGCAAAAGTTGGAAGAGGGTTTAGTATCAAGGAGCCCATTTTTTATTTTTCAAAACATCAATAGATAAATCAGGAAACAGTATAAACATGTTAGGTGAGTTACGTAGATGACTACCAGGAAACACAAAACTATAAACAAACAGATGAAAAACAGTTATCTGTGAAAAGCGGGCCTGGAGTGTGGATCACGAAGTGAGATTTTTACTTTTTATTTTATACCTTTCCACTTAAATGATTATTTCCATGTGCCCATATTGTATTTTATAATAAGAACCATCCCCATACTCCTCATTCAGTAAGTCCACATCTAGGTTTCCCTCCCCGAAGAATGCTCACGAAGCGCATTATAGAGAGGCGGCTCTAAGGGAAATGAGGGACTTCCTCCGAGGCTGGAACTAAGTCCCTGGAGGGGGTACTGGGTAAACACCACGCCCCGATGGTCTGGGGTCTCTTTATAGCTATCTGAATGTGTTTATACCCCCACCTATGCAAAAGTGCAGCCCAGAGGTAAGAGAAAACAAGGACCCTCGTGTCTAAACAAGGACCGTTGTGTCTGAATTTCTCACCATCTTTTCTCTTTTACATTTACTTCCAGAGGAGAAGGCAGAATGGGTCCCACTTCCTTTTTCAGTCTGTGTTTTACCTTTCTGACCCAGGGCACAATAAGCCTTAATGGCAGATGGGGTGCAGGAAGGGAAAGTAGCCTACCAAAAAGAATGCATGATGTGGGGAGATATTTCAAAAGTATTATCCCCCTTACATATATACCTACACGGAAAGGTCTGGGAGGATACGGGTCACTTCAGTAGCAGTGGGCACCTCGAGGGAGATGAGTGTGGAGGGATGATGTACGGGTAATTGTTTTTGTTCTTGTTGCTATAGATATTCATTTAGTGCTTTCATATGTTGTATCCATTTTAATCATCACAATAGTCCAGCAAAATTAGTTTTTTCTTTTTCCTTTTGAAATTAATAGACTTTATTTTTTTTTAAAGATTTTATTTATTTATTTGACAGAGAGAGACACAGTGAGAGAGGGAACACAAGCAGGGGGAGAGGGAGAGGAAGAAGCAGGCCTCCTGCTGAGCAGGGAGCCCCATGCGGGGTTCGGTCCCAGGACCCCGGGATCGTGACCTGAGCTGAAGGCAGACGCTTAACGACTGAGCCACCCAGGCGCCCCTAGACTTTATTTTTTAGAGCAGTTTTAGGTTTACAGAAAAATTGAGTGGAAAGTACAGAGAGTTCTCCCTTACCTACCCTACCTCCCCCCTCCCCAGTTTCTCTTATTATTAACATCTTGCATTAGTGTGGTACATCTGTTACAATTGATGAGCCAATACTGTACATTATTATTAACTAAAGTCTCTAGTTTACATTAGGGTTCACTCTTATGTTTGACATCCTATGGATTTTGACAAATGTATGACGCATATCCACCATGATAGTATCATACAGAACAATTTTGCTATCCTAAAGATCCCCTGTGCTCACCTACTCATCCCTCCCCCTAATTGATTTTTTTTTAATCCATGTCATTCCTGATTCCTGTAGCGTTCCCACTTGCCCGTGAAGTGAAATCCAGTCCGCTGCACCTGTTCTTCTCGTTACTGACTCCGCTCACGGTGATAATAGCGTGTGAGTGGTCTTCGAGCACCTCATATCCTGCTACTACTGCCACTTGTCAGGGGAAAACCCAGACAGGATGAGATCCACATTCCCAGCTGTCCCTGTCTTCCAAGGAAGAGAAACCCTAAACCAGTAGCTAAAGAGTGAAACCAGATATCCCAGGGAAGGGGTAGGGGGTGTCAGGTCTCTGGTGCTCTGAAAGAGGCGCCAAGCCAGAAGCCCGAAAATGCTGGGAAAACCAGCAAGAGATGAAGATAGTGCCGGGTAACATCCCAGTCACCATGGAGAAGGGGCCTCAGATAAACAGGACTTAGGATTTGAGATGAACTCTTACTGCAATAAGTAAATACGGCTTCCTGGATAAAACCATACCCTGATTTCCAAGGTTAGCATTGGGCAGGGTGCAGGGGAGAGTCCCTTGTGCAGACAGCCGAGAATGAGGCTGGCTTTCTCTAGGCAGTGATTTTTTCAACATTTTTATCATGACCTACAGTAAAAAAATCTATTTCACATTGACATCTAGTGTACACAGGGAGTGCACACATGATGCACACACAAACACATACACACTGTCAATGGTATCAGCATCTTCTGGGAACTTGCTAGAAATGTGAAATACGGAGCTCACATTTGGCCTATTAAATAAAAATTGGCATTTTAGTAAGGTTCCCAAGTAATCATGGTGCATGTTAAGGCTTAAGAAGCACTGCTCCAGGGGACCTCAAGCTCCAAGATGAATAAACCCCAGATGATTTCATTCCATGGGTTTCTTCCATCTGAGACCAGAGCCCTTAGTAAATTGGCTGAATACTACAGCCTGGGATCTTGTATCCCACCCCCTCAAGACTCCATCACATCATCACCATAATAACTGAATTGTATTATGGAGTTAAGTATGTGCCAAGTGCCGTTCTAGTGCTGTAAGTGTATTAACTCTTTTAATTCTCATAACAACCTAATAAAGTAGGTTCTATTATTTTGCATTTTATATATGAGATAATTGAGGTACAGGAAGGTTAAATGAATTTCTGAGGTCACACAGCTAGTAAATGGGGAAATAAGACTACCAAAAGTGATAGAAAATGGTCAACAGATTCCTGCAAGATGGAAAGTGGGCGGGACAAGGCTATTAAATGCTACAGGAATCAGGACCTCCCATATAGATATTGTTCTTCTTCTCATTTGGAAATGTGGGAGCTCCCACAGCTTAACAATTGGTCAGACTTTTATATAGAGCCAAACTATTAAGTGTGAGGGTAAAAACATTTCAGATGTGTGAGGACTTAGAAGATCTATCTTCCATGCCCCCTTCTGTGGGACGTTACTTGAGGATATACTCCAGCAAAATAAGGGAGTAAACTAAGAAGGAAGGAGACATGCAATCTATAAACTTAACAGCTCTGTTGCAGGAGAGCAGGGGCAGACAAAATGTTCTAGGATGGGAATAGTATTGCAGGCCCAGAGGGCAAGTCCAGAGTGGTGCAGGAGAGTTTTGGAGGGGAAAAGCCAACTCACTCAGTAGAAAGGATGGTGAAAGAAAGTTTGGGAAAAATTTGAGAATATGATAATGGAAAACAAAATGAAAAGAAGAAAGATAAGAAAGATAAGAGGAATTTCAAGGGCTCAGGGAAGGTATACAAGTACCTCAGTCAACTAAACATGACCCAATTTAAAGCTAAATGTAAGAAAAGCTACTTAATGTGGCCCTAGGTTGGTAACTCTGGGGCCCGCAGGGAGGGAATGTGATTCCAGCACCCTGCTTTTCCAGGCACTGAACAATATTTAAATGGTTATAAATGTGTAAATACCTTTCACTGGTGTCTGACTTTAGAGTCAACTCATGGACAAAGCAGAGAAAAGTTAACAGAGGTTATACAGAATATAAATGTCAACAATTTTAACTGTGTTTACCATGTAAAATGTAACCAACGGAAGGTAGAGTGTAGAAGAAAGGAAGGAAGGAAGACAGAATGGAATGACAATTGCCTCATTTTTATAGAGTAGGGAGTCAAGGAATGCTGTTTGAAGTGAATAGAAGTAAGCTGATGAAGATGCCCCCCGATCCCACACCCCGGTAATTCTCCTAGGGGATCTCTCATACAGGAGTACAAAGTGACTCACTACAGCATTGTTTGGAACGGTTCAAAGTAATCAGTCTAGATTAAGAAGCAGGACTATGTAGAAGGTAAGAGAGAGGACTCTGGAGCAATTTATAAAATATAAATTTATAAATTATAAAATAATTTGTTCAGAGTAATAGTATGGCTTATGTACATTAAAAAAAGGCAATAATACATATTATTTATGGATCCATACACATGTATATAAAAGATATTTAAGAGGTAACATAGGTGTTATATTCTCTATATTCTTATATTTCATAATAAACATTTAAGATACAAAGTGAAGTTGCTAGAATAAGAAATAGTGAGGTAGCACTTAGTATAAAGTTTAAAATTTCAAAGTAACAAATAAAAGAATAAGAATGTAAATATTAAATACTGGGAGGAGGAGGAGGGAAGAAAAGGTAGGAGACCATGTTCGTCTTTTGTGTTGGAGGGTCAATAAATATTATTTAAAGTTGATAAATGAAGAAAGAGGGGTTCAAGCATACTATCTATACCTATCTGCGGGTACTGGATTGAAAGCATGTTGGTGGCAAGAACGCTCCCTTCCTGGTTACAATCATGCACAGTATCTAGTGGGATGCTTCCCACATAGTAGATGCTCCACAAGTATGTTCCGTTTTAATGAAATAATCTAAATATTAGTCTTGTTAGTTTGCAGTCTCACACAAGTAAGCCAAACACAGCTGTGCAGCCTTTAGGGCGTTGAGGTGACCCCCAGCTGGCTGCAGCCCCCTCCCCGCCTCCCTAACTGCTTCTCCATCCCTGCGCCTAAGCTGCCAAGTGCACCGTTCTTTTAATATCCCTCAGCACTGCAGATTGCTCATGATCTGAAACCTTGTCAAAAAGATTTGAAGAAAAGTGGAAAAGAATTAAGATCCACAGAAAAAGCTCTTGAAACTTGGAGTGGAAAAACTGACACAAAATAACCCGTCACAGTCCTAGCCAAGGGGGTGGTTAGAACAACACAGCCCCCGTAAGACGAGGGGCGAGAACGAGGTGTTTCTGCCCAGGTGAGGAGACAGCCAGCAGCCCCCCGTATTCACAGCACCAGAGCCTTTTCCAAATCCCACTTCAAATCTTGTAATCCCTTCAGTCCTTAACGGCTGAGGATGACATCATCCGTTCCTGCGTTTCAGACGGAGGCTCGTCACTTCTGCTTTGGAGCACCGTTGTGGTCTAGCAAGCATGTGGCTTTCAGGCTGACTTAGAAAATCCAGTCACACATGGAAAAACACAATTTAAAAAATTATGATCTTTTTCCCTTTTGTAAATGGATGTCGTTAACTTTGGATCTAAGCAAGGGCAGAACTCTCCTGCCTCAGGGAAAGGTTTATGGAGTGTTTTTCAATATCGTTGAAGGCCTGGCTTTTTCTCTTGCAGAGAGGCTGTAACTATGGTATCATCAGAAGGCTTAGGAGTGTCAATTTTCAGGGATTTGCCTCCCTGAAAGCCATAAAAAATGGAAACAAAAAGTAAAAGGGAAGAGTATTGAATAGGCATGCTCAAATCTAGGTATCGCTGCTACCTGTTTGAGTTATTTAAAATCCCCTAGTTCTAGTCACAGGATTTTTGGGAAATAGATTTTCCTTTCTTTCCATATCGCCTCTTCATTCTGTCTATGTCCGTTTATCTCTTTACATTGATGTGTGTCTAGCTATGTGGGTGGCACGGTAATCTGGAAGCTCTGGTTAATGTAGAGGGCTCATTCATTCATTCATCAGACGTTTCATGAGCAACTGCTATGTGCCAGACACTCTGCTAAATTCTGAGTATGTAAGGATAAAGGAGATAACGACTCCTGTCCTTGGATCTTACCAATATAGTGGTAGGAGCAGCCTTCTAACAGATCAACGACAACATGTTAAGAACGAAGACAGAGTCAAGTGCTCTGTGAGCAGAGGAGGGAGCAACTCACTGTGCTGAGATAACATTTCCCAGTTGTTTCAGAGAACCACCCTGGTATAAACATTTTCTGAGCCATAAAATATCTGTTCAGTTCACTCTGAGTTAGTTTTGCAGTGTTGAGTTTTCAGTGGAATGAGGAGCCGTCTTTCTGTGCCAAAACTTACCCTTATGTCAGGGAGAGAGGGGTGGATAGAGAAAAGCACAGGGAGAGAGGCGAGGGGAGGGGGACCTTGGCTTCTTGCCTGCCAAGGGACTAGTACATTTAAATTCCCTGGTGCTGTTAGTGAATCATGAGGTTGTTAAACATTTTGGATGTGTGTGCATTTGTGTGTGAGCGTATGTGTGCTTAATAGTCGACTCTTCTAAAACTCCTTCCTTACCTTTTCTCTTCTCCTTCCCACTTCTTTTTAAAATAGAAGACATCACAAAGACAAGGAGGGGTCTTGCTTCAGTGTCCTGTTGGTGGATGGAATGATCACACTGTGACATTCATCTGAATCATTAGGAAATCTACATTCCAGAGTCTGTAAAGTCCCATCCGTGCCTCAGCAGGGACGGGAGAATGTACAGTTGCCAAACTTCACACTCCCCCAATCCTTGCTAAATTTGGACCCAAGTGCAAAGAACCAGGGTCCTGCACTCATTTATAGCTGGCAAAATGCAGCAGCCTGGTTTGTGAAAAGGACTTCATGGCCATCAAAAGCTGTTAGAGTGTCACGTGATGATGAGTTTAATGTAAATGAATCTGAAACATCTGGATCAAATTTCCTCTCAAACAAACAGGGTTATGAAAATTGGTGGGCAAAAATATCTTCTGGCCAAAGGCATTTTGAGTTATTCCTGAACCCAAACTGTCTGCAACGATGGTTTAAGAAGGGGACCCCTTGAGGCTGCTCTGCTTCTCCCCATAACCTGAGTCTGTGGCAAATAGAGGCGGAGCAAAAAGGACCAAGACCACGTGAGCCATCATCTTTGTGAGGCAAAAAGAGGAATTAATTCATTTAACAACTTATTGAGCACTGACTAAAAGCCAGCTCTTATAGCATGTCAATATCAGGGGATACCCAGTATCGGGGGTATTGTGGGAAACGAGACAGACCCAGACCCTGCCATCTGGGGCTTGCAGTTTAGAGACAAATTCGAGGCACACATCACACAGGTAGTGAGCCCTGAACCTGGTGGTTGTTACAGGTATGGTGGGAACTCGAAGCAGCCCAGTGAGTCACCCACTGAGTGTGTGTGGATTGAAGGATTGTCTCTGGAAAAGTGGCTTTGTGCTGAGCACTTCAGAGCGTCCGGGCGGCTGCCTGCCGCACTCCTCTGAGCCAATCTCAATGCTTGGTACCTGGCAGGACCTCGAGAGGTATTTGTCAGATGCATGGCTTCTCCAAACAAATGCCGAGAAGAGAGTTCAGCAGAGGGGAGAAGGAGAGCGTTTGGAAGGAGTGAACAGCTCACGCCCAAGGTGGGGGTGAGCAAGAAGTTTGGTAGGTTGGAGAGAGACTGGTCGGCTCGGGAGTGGGGAGGAAGGAAGGAGGCCAGGGGAAGGATGGGTCCTCATATTGGAGGGTCTTGTAAGCCCGGTTAAAGGTTTAGACTTTATCTTAAAGACAGTGGGACATCCTTGAAGAATTCTAAGCAGAGAAATGACACGATCAGATTTTTATTTGGGGGAAGATCTCTGTTGGCTACATGTGGCGAATGGACTCATAAAGAATTCTGGTTCCAGGAGGCTGCTGTGGTGGTCTAATGGGGAGGAGATAGTGGAGATGAGATGGCCTAGGGTGGGACAGTGGGGAAGAGGAACACTGGATGGGCTCCAAAGACATCAAGGAGGCAAAATCAGGGAGACTCAGTGATCATTTGAAGGTAGGGGGTGAGGGAGATTCCATGAAGAGGCCCACCCTGACACAAAGATTTGTCTACCAAAGTGCTTCATTAAGGAAGTGCTTCTGAGTGGGTACAGCAGAACAGGGAAGGGAAAGAAACTAGCAAGTGTGACTTTTAGGCAAACTCCCACAGAGGGTACGTTGTCCTGACCCCATGGGGGAATTCTAACATATCTCAAGCCATTATAGTTCATTTACTTATTTATACCAAACTTGTTGCATATAGGATTTAAGGCACACTCTAAGGATATATAAAATACAATAACATTGCATAAATATCTGAGAAAAGTAGAAAGAAAATGGGAGAGGAGCATAAGAAAGAAGCCAGGATTAGGGCTAAAATGTGTGCTGTAATCAACACGCTTCCCCCACGTGGGTCACATGCTTGGCTATAATGTGAAAAGGAAACTTGGTCCATTATGCAATCTGGTGTTCAGAAAGTAAATGTCAGCTTCACAAGTACAACTATTGTTTACACTAGCACAGGGTGGGGATTTCTTCCAGAGTTTTCATAAAGAGGTCATGGTATGATTTTATAAGTAATCTTCCTTCAGGAAAAAAACCCAACAAATTTCATGACTATTTTAAAAATAATGATCTCAAAAGAGACCAATGGCACGTTGTCAAAAATGCAATTTAGCAAAATCTACCTGTTGGGGGATGGATATGTTGTGGGGTAGATTCACCACCAGTTCTCATCTGCTTTTGCTTGATCCAGGGGTAGATTTTAGAATACGTTTTAAACTACTGCTTGAAAAATAGTAGTTGTCCCCCTCCATTAGAAATTGGTCATATATGTCCCCCTCCATCGTAGATGTCCTCCCAGCTCCTTACAGTTGAATGCCTGCTAAGTATCGTCTCACAATGCACTTGAATTTCCTTCTTTATTTTCTGTCTCATTTGCAGTCACTCTCTATTTCCAACTGAATACAGACCTTTGTAACTTAGTAGACATTTGTTCTGAGATTAGATTTAACATCATTTTGTAAAAACTGAGAAATCAAATTGAGATGTGGGCATGAATCAGTAGCCATACTACCTGTGCTTAGAGGTCAATCAGGGGAGTGCCTGTGAGGAGGGCACATGTCCTCAGACACTGCTTTGAGTCTATGCTAATGCATGAGCTGATGAGCTACCAAGGCCAAATGTTCTACTCCCTATAGCACAGTTGTCATAGTTTCAGGCTGGAAAAACAGTTTCAAGGAAGTATATCCAGAAGTCTATCTCTATAAGCAATCCATGATTCAGGATCTGGCTTGACTGTGCCCTGCCTGTACCATAATTATGGGTGAATAAACTTTGACTAATCTTTAAACAGTTCTGGAGCTACAGTCTTCCCATGATTCTTCATTCAGTGTTTTAAAATCATCTGTCATGGCCCATGTAGGGAGTGACCTGTGGCCCATAAAGACTTCCCTGTTTGCTTACAGCCTGGTGCTGAGCTCTCCCATCCAATGCATCTTGCACACAATAGCTAGGTATTTTGTATTTCTTTCTAAGAAAACACTTCCATCATGTCACTTTTCTGCTTAAGAATATAGGTAGTTATCAATTTCTGATCATGTTGAACTCAGATTTCTCTGACTTTTAGCATCCTCCATAATCTAGTTCTACTATACATTCCCAACTTTATCAACTAATATCCCCTTTCTCCTCTGAATTAACATAGCATTTCACTCATTTTTCTCCTATAACACTTGTCACTTAAAAACTAATACTAGTCTGCATTTATATTTTCTCGATTTTTGTTCTATATATCAAATGCATATCCAGTTTAGAATTGTGATATCTTTTTAATGTATCAAAACTTCTATCATTTTGTTATGACCCTATTTATCACTAGTAATTCTTTTTTTTTTTCTAAGAATCTTTTTGGTGTGATAGTAAAACAGACATACCAACTTTCTTTTGGCTTATGTGCTCAATAGATGTTTTCTACCCATTTACTTTCAACCTTTTTATGTCCTTATGAATCTCTATAAACAGTGTACTTGGATTTCCTTCTTACATTTATTTTGATTACCAACATATTTACTTTTATTTTCATCACCTTATTTTGTGCCTTCTATTTGTCCTGTCTTCTTTGCTACTTTATTTTCCCTCTTAATAACCTTATGTTTGGATTGAATTTATATCCTTTAGATTTCTCCTTGAATGTGGGAATTCTTTTGTATTAAACTCTCCATTTTTGTTTGTCTGAAAGTGTCTTTATTTCTTCATACTTGCTCTTGATAGATAGGTTTTCTGGGTATAAAATTTTTAGATTGAGTTATTTTTTTCTGCACATTAAAAATATTATTCCAGTGTCTTTTGCCTTTCATTTTACTGCTGAGCACTGTTTGCTCTTTTTTTTTTTGGCCTATCTTTTCTCTCCAGTTTTTTTTTTTTTTTTTTTTTTTACAACTTTCTTTATGTCTTTATGTCTTTGGTTTCGTTATAATGTCTAGATACGTTTTCTTGTTATTTATCTTAATCAGGATCCTTGGCTTCTTGGGTATCAGATTTGAGATTTTTTTGGTAACTCTTGAAATAATTGGAACTCCTATTAGACTTATGGTAGATTCTCAATTTATCCTCTTTGTTTCTTAGCCACCTTTTCATATTTTCTATCTTGTGTGTGTGTGTCCTTGGGCTAACTTCTGGATATCATCAAATCCTTTTTCCAGTTTACCAATTATCTTTTTATGTCTTTAATCTGCAAGTTAACATATGCACTGAATTTCTGACTTCTAGAAATTCCATTTTTATAATTCCCTGTTCTATGCTCATATTTTCAATTCTATTATTTCTTAAAACATATTAAATCACTTTTATATTCTGGAGATGCATATATATAATAATCATTTCAGTACTTGAAGTCTCCCTAAGTCTAATTTTGCTGGTTCTCATTCATGGTGCTCTGTTTATATGTTTTGTGATTTGTGGCTGTGAGTTTATGTTCTCAATAGTTTGTCTATAGGAATTCTTGGAAACCTGAGTTGTGGTTGATGACTCCAGAAAAGATCTGTGCTTGCTTTTGTCAATTGCCTAGGGGGAATTACAGCTTAGAATTACTTTTAACTAAATTCTCCACTTGCAGTTTTTAGCCCATGGAGATATTATGTATTCAGGTCATAAACCTGTATGAAGACTGATTCCATCCATGCCAAATTCCCTTGATATCCCCCTCTATACAATGGGCTTACTTCTAAGTCTACTCTAATTCAGACATGTGGCTTATTGTGATCCCAGCTTTATGTGAAAGTCTTCTTTTTAGTTCCTCACCTTGATTGGGTCCTGGGCTTTATCTCCTTTCTCATATCCTCAGTAGTCACCATAATCAAAGCCCAAGGTCACCAGAGTTTGACAGATAGTATCCCAGAGTTCCTGCTTTCCATACATTTTTGGCCTTCGCAGATTCATCACTTTCCTTTAGTTCAGGAAATCATTTAAAATCATTGTTTAAATCATAATTTTTAAATACTTCCTCAGAAGGGCATTTCAGACTATCTAGTTGGCCATATTTCTGGAAAAGGAAGGAAGGCATTTGTATATTCTCTACATTACTAGATTTTAAGCTCTAATCAGCTTTTGTGTCTTATCCTCCATGAGTATCTATCCTCCATGGTCCCTAACACCCTGTCTCAGAATTGAAAACACTGTTCAGAATGTGTACAGGTTTTAAGAGACATCCTAATGTCCCTAACATCCTAATCGCTTAAACAATTAGATGCTCTGATAGTTAATTTTATGTGTCAGTTTCACACAGCTATAGTGACAGCTCGTTCAGTCAAATACCAGTCTAGGTGTCGCTGTGAAGGTATTTTTAAGATGTGATTAACATTTACAATCAATAGACTTTAAGTAAAACAGATTATCCTCCATAATGTGGATGAGCCTTATCAATCAGTTGGGGGCCTGAAGAACAAAAGATAGAGGTTTCCCAGAGAAGAAGAAATTCTGCCTCAAGATCGCAATATAGAAACCCTTCCTAATGAAGCGGGGGAAATCGGAGGGGTGGACGAACCATGAGAGACGATGGACTCTGAAAAACAGGCTGGGGGTTCTAGAGGGGAGGGGGGTGGGAGGATGGGTTGGCCTGGTGGTGGGTATTGAGGAGGGCACGTTCTGCATGGAGCACTGGGTGTTATGCACAAACAATGAATCAAGGAACACTTCATCTAGAACTAATGATGTAATGTATGGGGATTAACATAAGAATAAAAAAAAAAAAAAAAAGAAAGAAACCCTTCCTGAATTTCCAGGCTGCTGACGCGTCCTCTGGATTTCAGACTCAAAGTCGCAACATCAGTTCTTAAATTTCCATACTGCCAGCTTGCCTGGTAGATTTCAGATTTACCATCCCCACAATTGTGTGAGCCATTTCTTTAAAATGAATCTCTGTCTCTTTATATAAATATATCCTATTGGTTCTGTTCCTCTGAGAATCCTAACTAATACAGATGCTCAATGAATATTTATAAATATCTATTAAATAAGCATATTTAAGAGCAAAAGATATTTAATAAGTGCTTGTGACTTAATTGTTTGATTTATCAAAGCTTCTATCCTAAGGTTTGCCTCCCCTTTTGGGCTTACCATTTTTTTTTTAAGATTTTTATTTATTTATTAGAGAGAGAGACAGCGAGAGAGGGAACACAAGCAGGGGGAGTGGGAGAGGGAGAAGCAGACTCCCCGCTGAGCAGAGAGCCCGATGCGGGGCTTGATCCCAGGACCCCGGGATCATAACCTGAGCAGAAGGCAGACGCTTAATGACTGAGCCACCCAGGCACCCCCGGCTTGCCATTTTTAATAAAAGAGTATAATTCTATTTCAGCTATGTTCCACTTTCCATTGAGCAATAAAGCTTTGGGAGATATTTCTAAATTTAGATTCTGTTCCTCAACCTGTGATCAGTTTTTTGTGACATAGGAGGCCTTCGAGCCAGTCTCAGAATTGAAAACACTGCTCAGAATGTGTACAGGTTTTAAGAGACATCCAGGAGAACCACCAGGGCCTCTGGGACCACAAAATCTACTCTGTCCAAGGTCATGGCGCCAAGTTCTTGGCAGATTTCACACACTGTGCTGGCCAATAAAATGTATGGCTCAGGACTGGAAGCATTTCTGGGCTATTTCTCTCCACATTTATTTTATGTTCCAGATCCTAGGTACCTTTTGTTGTCAGACTGACAAAAAACCTGGAGATTAAAAAAAATTAGACAAAGCAAGGGTTACCAAATAAATAAGAAGAAGTGGTAAACAGAGGGAGACATTTCCTCCTTCTGAAGGACAGAGAGCTTAGCAAATTCTACCACTGCTTCTCCAAGCTCATCATCCATGTTTATACCCTCCCGTGGAGAGCCCTTTGCTGCTTTCCAGACCTAAAAGAAGCTAGACTGCTGAAGGGCTGGTTCTTGAGATGTTATCATGTGGTTGGTTTGATGAGGCTCAATGGCGAAAATGAAAGCTTTCCGTTGTTTTGTGCAGCCTTGTGTTACGAAATTAAGATAATTTTTAAAAAATCATAATTCATTTAATATGGCCGTTTCTCCATGGGAAAGACTTGCGGCCAGGCTAAATAAGAAAGCTATTCTGGCATGTAAAAGTATGAAACTCTTGCACATGGAATGTTGTGGTCCGGGATGCTTCTTTTGGGAACTCCAGACCCTTAATCTTGGAGTGGCTAGCTGGATGCACACATTTGTAAAAATTCATCAAGCTGTACGCTTACGGTCATGCCCTTTACCAAAAGTGAACTGTACTGCTGTAACTCCATTTAAAGAAAACAAGAAATAAGAACCTTACAGTGTAGACGTTGGAGTGGGGCTGAGTCCATCTTTTGAGTTCCCATTAGAACTTAGAGAAGCAGCCTGCGGTCATGTTCGTGCAGCTTCTCCACTTACTGCATCCACTTGTCTTCCTGACCTCTCCACCATAGCACCCCGACCACAACAGGAACGTCATCGCCTTTTCTCTTGCCACGAATCCTCTCGATGAGTATGGGAAAGCCTGGCGGTGGCCAGGAGTGGGCATTTAAACGAATGAAAACATTGCTCTTGTACTGTGATCACAGATGTGCACTCCAAATGCACAAAGCTGACTCGAGTCTGGGAGGGGATCTTTGACAAGCAACTTCTTCGAAAATCCCTCTTCTACTTTTTAAAAGAAGCCCTGTTTTATAGTTTCCAAACTTCAATCAAGCTAGAACCGATATTGTCAACCTCACACAAAGGCAAATATAGGGCCTGTCTTGGAGCCATATGAAGATTGAATTTCGATTTTATCTTCTGTTCATTTCTCTGGCATAACTAATGTTATGTGTATGGTCAACAGACATGAATGCAGAACTACTCTGAACCGGGACATTTCAGTCTTCAGCATGCTTACCTTGACTCTCTTTCATTTCTGTTCTCTAGTTCAATCAAATTCATAGAAGCATTATCTAGTGGAAAATGAAGTTAAAACACGCTGGAGTCCCTCCAAAAAGCAAAAGTTGAAATATTTGCTAAAGGAAGGGAAAGTACAACTAACTCACTCATCACAATCATCTTCCCATCCTTTTGCCCTCATCCATCCTCCCCCCTCATCCTTGAACCCCAGACTGTCTTCTTCAACCCTGTGCAATGCAGACATGCTTCAGGGAAGAAAAATAAGCAAACACGAAACAGGAAGCATGGCTGAGCTACGTACACACCCATGGCCAGCCCTTCATCACCTTGTAGATTTAGGTAAAACATCCCTCACCGTTGAAATGATAAACTTTGTTAAGTAAATGAACACATTCACCAGATTTATGGGCACCAAATGAATGCTTTTGTACATTCCAAAATGGTCACATTCACCAGACTGGTTGTTATCAGTATAGCTTCAAAATACAGTGTTCTCTTGCTCCCCCCTCCACCCACCTAAATTTCAAGGGAAAAAAAGCAATAGTGGAAGCAAAGCTTATACAGACATAATTTGTGGCTTAAAAAAAAGTCTTAAAAATTTTTGGTTGAACCTTGGCTTTTGTCTCTGAGCCCTCAGGGGAATAATGTGAGCTTGTTTCCTCATTGAAAAAATATCATAGCACTTGACAGGCTGGATTCTTTGATCCTCGAATGTTGCAGTAATTTCTCCAGTGCCCCCTTACACTCCATTCCTCCTCACCCCCCACCTAACTGGGGCTTTGTAACCTGATGCTCCATAAAGAGCATTTCCACAAGAGCATTAAGACATGTCCTCACTTAATATTAAACCTGTCCCCCCATCACTCTCCCTCTGTTCCCAAGCCCCGTCCCCTCCCAAGGCTTCCACCATGAGGCTTGGCTGGCAAGAGAAGCTGGCTCAGCTGTTTTGAATTAGGGGCAATGGGAGGCTTCCTTGTAATATATGACTTAATCAGTGTCCCTGAAGTAAACAGTCCAAACTGAGTCTGGAAATGACCTAAAATAGGACTTCAGAAACCTCCTTTGGCTTTGGAACTGAGATGGAATTTGAATCTCTCATAGGTGTGTTATAGGTTATCAATAGCAGATGGATAGCTGTCCTTGGACGCCCATAGTAATGTGGTGGTTTTGTACTATTAGACTTGCCAGATAAATCACAGATGTTCAGTTAAGCTTAAATTTCAGATAAATAACGTATAATATTTTAGTGTAAATATCCCAAATAATGCATGGCAACCATAATGTTATTGGTGTTCTAGGAGTAAAAGAGCCATGATGTGCTGCGTATTACCTCTCTCCCCACTAGGACAAGGGCACTTGGCTTCTGTAAGCCTCCATCTGAAAACCTTGGGTCTTTTCTGTTTCTGTTGGTCCATGATTCATCCTTAACCCCAGTTTCCTGTCCCTCTCTCCTAGGTGAGGAGTTAGAGTTAGCCTCACGAGTAAGCAGGGAAGTTGCTGCCGACAAGCACGATCCCAGACATCAGAAACTGAATGCTTAAAATGTTTATTATATGGATCCGGGCTCTATCTCAGAGATTTGCTACCCAACTACTACCCAACTTGAAGTCACTCAAAAGAATCACTACCCATTATTAAATAAAAAATAGAAATGAACATTTGAGTTGCTATAACTTCCTCTGATCAGAACAATTGAGAGAATTGTGTCATAGTTTTCGACTTTATAACAAAGCTTCTTTATAAGTCCCACGTGTCATTGTTGTTTAGGGCCCACATAAAAATGGCTTAGGAGGAATGAGTCAGAGATGCCAGAGCTGCTTTGCCATAAGATTGAGAAAGGAGTCAGGAGACTCGGGGAGCTGGTGATGTTAGAATAGATTCACTACGGAGGACTTGGAAAGCTGCCTCCTGACTTTGTCCCTCAGAAGAGGTCAGAGTACATTCTTTTCCCTAAGGGAATAAGAAATGCATTGGGGCAGGGGCCTCTGTATTTTTTAGCTCAGTGGTTAGGGGCGGGAGATGCTGCTGTGGACCTAGAGAACCCTTGGAAAGGCACAGTCCTGGGCCCCCCACCATCCCTCTTTTTCTCTTAAACCAAATTACTCTCACAGCAAACTCCAACTTCCGCTCACATGGACCCCACCCTGCAATGACTATGCCAGTGATGAGTGCTCCTGATTGCCCCCCCCACCCCCCCCCACACACTAAGAATTCCTCCTCTCTCATGAGGCAGAGTCCTGCTAGGAGGTGTCCACCGGAGAAGGGAACTTTTATGATCTCCTTAGACAGATCTAGCTAGTGGACTAAACAGGAGGGAAAAAACAATACTCAAAGCTTCTTAGATGGAGTAAAGGAAAAGGACACCCCGAATCGTCTCTCATGCCAGTTAGGAAGGATAGGGCATTTGAAGTTTAAAGAGATTTCTCAAGAAATGCAACAGGTAATGGGGGAAGCCTTACAGACAGTGACTGGAAGCCGATGCTGGGAGGGTGACGGACAAGGTAGAATTTGCAAGAGCCAACAAGGGAACCAAGAGAGAGAATCATGGTGCAGAACACAAAAGACAAAGAAGAGCCTGACTGGGCAGGACTAACTCATACAGAAGATACAGTAAGACAAAGCAAGGGAGGACATTGTTCAAATGGTGCAGGCAACCCGCTTGCCCGGAAAATCCATACGGTAGGGGTAGATATATTAGCATCATCAACCCAGGAGGCAGAAACAAAGTTAGGTAAAAAGAAATACTACAATTGTCTGAGAAAAGGAGGGCAAGAAAAGGAATAAAATTAAAAAGGAAAACAAAGCAGGAAAAAATACAGAATATAAGATTTTATTTTTATTTATTCCTGTTCCCACATTTTATGGTATTTCCCTGGCAGACATCCCACACTCCGGTAAGTCTGGGGAAAAGGGAGGGTTGGCAGAATAATGTTGCTTTGGGGATTTGAATCTTATTACCTGGTGCTGTTAGTGTTGGGCAGACATTTATAAAAATTACATGCTTAATGGCAGGTCATTTTTTAAAAAAATGAATCTTGAGCTTAAAATTTAGGACAAAGGTGAGGCTTTCAGAAATGAAGGAAAATAGGACAGAAGCAAAGAAAAGGTGGGGTGCCGGTAGGCAGCAGCTGAAAAACCCACCAGCTACCAGTGAGAGAAACCCAGTTTCCAGATCCCTAATGGAGGAGAGACATTTATTTCCTAGAACTTGTCTTTTTGGATGCTTACTTCTCTAGGGATGTTCCATTAAATTAACATTATTAAGCCACAAGTTTAGACAAAATCACTGGGATTGTGTTTGGGTGTTAGATACTGTCGTGATTAGCTCTGCTTTTAAATTTTTTATTATTGTTTTAAGTCTCTCTTTCTCTTTGCCCTCATCTTCTGCTCAGGAAAATGTTGGCACATCTCACTTCCCCCACGTGCCTGCCCGCCGTTCTCCTCTCGCCTTTGCTCTTCTTTGCGAGCCGAACGGAGGCGTGTTAGAGCGCCACCTATCTGAGATCTGAGCTGCTACGGCCCACATTCTGCCCACCCTGATTCTGTCTCCAGGTTAGGACCCGACGTTCCACGGGAGAACCTCAGTGCCGGCTGAAGAGCGGCCTCTGCAGCAGCTTTCGGGGGCTTCCTGCTCTTCAGGAGGGCGGCATCCTTCCTCCAAACCGGGCACTCCAGACTCCGTTCCTCTTCCTTCTTGCTGCAGCCTTATAGGATCCTTTTCTAAAACATTCACCCTTTGGGAGAAGTAAGGATTTCAGGTTCCTGTTTCCCCAAGTGACTTTTTGCTAAAAGGTAGCCTGGGGGAATATTTACAATCCAAATGGTCCGCAGAGATTGTCTTCTGGTGCCACGGCCTCATTAGCTAAGAGTTCTCTGGGGTCCAAGATGGGAGGGGGAGGCAGCCCACAGTACTCCGTCCCCAGCACTGTCTGGTCTTGCCCTCCTCCCAACGAAGTGCTGATGCTGCCTTCGGAAAAGTAGATTCTGTAAAGTGATATTTTCTCCTTTTCTAATCTCAGAAAAGTTGTCAGACTGGTTCTGAGTCTTCCCATAGGCAGTGCTCTTTGCTCTACAATTTAATGTGCGGTGTTGTGTTTTAATTATGAAATTGTGTATCCAGGACCATTGAAAAAGATATTCACAGGGAAAGAGCTTTGAAATGATTCTTTGTTGCTTAGCATCATGCTTATTTCTGTTATCCTTATTAGATTGTGTGCATTTTTGGTATTTATTCAGCATGGTATAGATCAGAGAAGCATTTTCACTGGTAGTAACCTCATGTGTATTTCTTTTAATCATGTTTTAAGGCAGTAAGTGGTATTTTACTTCAAAACCCATTCATACACATGGACTTGGAGAGATACGGACTAGACTCATATTTCCTGTATTAAAAATACTTGCACAAAAACACTGTTCTTTCTGGTTTATCAAACGAGCTAACGTGTCTCCCGAGAATTTTGAGTTCAGACATGAACAATTCTGTGAACTTTTTTTGTGTGTGAATCATTTGAGCTTTGGATGGATTTCCTCATGGGGAGATAGGACTGCATAAAATATTCTGCTTCTACCTGAGATGTTTCATGAGATGGTCTTTCAGCAAAGACTGTTAGTTTTACAATGGATAAGCAGTGTTTGAGAAAATAAACTCTGCATGGACAAAAAGCTTTCAGCTTCTTGCCTATATTCTGTCTTCTCAGAAGACCAAAGAGCTCTTATGAGCTCATGAAATTTGAACCTCAAAGGTTCAGCTAATTAATCTATTCCTGTTTCCACATTTTATTCCCAGTGGCCAGTTTCACACCCATAACATTTAGGAGACCTGGAAAGCCCGGGAGGTATTTCAGCCTGTCAGGACACCCTTGTTTTTTGTTTTTTGTTTTTTTCCTTTAACTTTTAAAACAGAGCCAGCGACTCTCATTTTTTTTTTTTTTTTTTTTTTTTAATTTTGCACCAACCAGTCCAACTTAGTCTTCTGAGATCATCCTCGGGGAGTTATACTCCGAAATCCAGTTCCCTCTAAACAAAGATATTTTGTAGGCTTTTAGAAGTGGGAGAGACCCCAGAGGTCTTTTAGTCTTACCCATTTAAACAGTTTCAATGCAGGAAGGGATCCAGGTAGAAGGAGCAGGAATCCTACAAAACAGGGGAGACTTTATACAGAAAGAATAGATCGTCTGAATCTTCAGATTCCAGACACTCTCCACCATCAAGCTCCCTAAAATGGCTGACATCAAAGGAACAAGAAGAGGGGTGGGGTGTGTGTAGGTTAAAGGTTTGACTTTTGGTTTGGACTTTAAATGAAGTGACAGTGTTTCCCTGTGACCCATTTCTTTAGCTTTCAGACGGTCTAGCGTGTCTTGCCTTTGAGATCCCAGCTGAGATGAGCTTAGCACAATTTCCACTGCCTGCAGCCTACAACTTCATCTTTGGCTCCTACCATTTGGCCCAAGTTCAGCGTCTCTGCAACTGCTGCCCTCCTCCCCAGCCTCCTGGGAAGACTCTATTGCCTGATCTTTATTGCTCTTTTCCCACACTCCATTATACAGCACGATTTCTGCCTCTGAATTTATTTATTAGGACTCAGATCTGTAATATACAACCCTACCCTTCCTGTCTGACACAGTATCTACGCAGCCGAGCAAATGAGAGGCACTGCCTGTCATAAACAGTCTTGGAAAAGTCAGCACCCAGAAAGGAAGGGCCAGAGGCTTGCAAAAGAGCTAACCCTCCGGAGGCCCCTCAGAGCCAAATTGCTTTTTCAAAACTTCACACTCACAATCCAACAGTGCAGACGGGCAGCCACAAACAGCTCCTTGTAGGGGAGAGCATTTGCAACTGGCAACCTTATACCCACATGTCTGGCCCTCATTTAGTAGACCAGCTATATTTTTAAAAAATTAACATTTTGCCTAGTAAGCTTCGTCTTTGTCATTGTTATTCTCATTCAGTATGTGTCAGCAGGCTGCAGACCTAGAGCGTGTCTCTCTCTCTCTCTTAAAGCTAGGAAATACATTCACATGGTCCATAACTCAGAATGATAGAAAAAAAATACATTGAGAAATCTAACTCCCACCCCGACCTGTGCTCCCACCCACTCTGTGTAACCGCTTTTATTAGTTTCTTATATATCCTTTCAGTGCCCCTGTTTATTTTCACTTTCCACCTGTTTTTTTTAAATAATCTTTTTATTTTTGAATAGTGTTAGATTTGCAGAAACACTGGAAAGATAATGCCAAAAGTTCTCATAGACTCCTTACCCCATTTCCTCCATTGGTATTATCTTACGGCACCCAAGGTACATTCGTCACCACTAAGAAATGAATGTTGGCATGTTTCTGTTAACTAAACTCCGCACTTGATTCGTCTTTCACTAGTTTTTCCACTCATGTCCTTTTTCTGGTCCAGAACCCCATCCAGGATACTGCATTAGTCATCACGTCGTCTCAGCTCTCCTTGGCTGTGACAGTTTCACGGATTTTGCGTGTTTTTGATGACTTAGACAGTTTGGAGGAGTGCTGGGCTGGGTATTTTGTAGAATGTCCCTCTTTTGGGGTTTTGACCGGTGTTTTTCTCATGATGAGCCTGGGAGGTGTACTGCTATTCTCATCACAGCGTATCAGCAGGTACCTGCGGTTACCATGACTTATGACTGTTGGTGTTGACCTTGATCACCTGGCTCAGGAGGTGTGTGCCCGGTTTCTCTATTGTGAAGTTAACTTCCCCCTTTTTTCCCACACTCTGCTCTTTGGAAGCAAGTCCCTAAGTGGAGCCACACTCCAGGGGGCCTACAGCGTTTCTTATTCTGTATCTGGTAAATTGGCGGGGCCCTTAGGAGCACCAAACGTTGTGCTAAGACTGTTCCCCTCAGTGGATCCAAACAGGACTTCACCTCCTGACAGGATTCGCACATTCTCAGAAGCACTTCGTACACTTACCGGATTACTGGACTTTCACTCTGTCATTTAATCAGGCTGTTATAGGGACCCCCCTGCCTCCAACCAGCTTTTACAAGGGTGAATACCTTAGTGCTGTATGCACCAGGAAAACGCTTTCTCCATTAAATTTCAGTGGCTTTGCATTGGATTTTGTTTTGATCTGAGTCCTGCAAAAGAGTGTGTGGCTCACAGGATGGCCGGCGTCTGCAGGAAAAGCATGCACCCAGGCTTGTAATTGCATGTGTGTTTTGTAGTTCTAGCTCTGGAGCTTCCTGCTGGGAAATAAAAATCTTTGAACCTAGTGCTGTTTTACCACTACCTCCCATGCTGTAGGCTCAGGAAATTCATTTTTGCCTCCTGAGACTTCAGAGTTGCCACCTGCCAAGTGGAGAGGACTATTCCAGGCCCCAGCAGGACATCTTGCCAACAGCTTTGTAGCCTGCAGGGGATGGACTGAAGAGGAACAGCCCGTGATGCCAGAGACGTGACATAAAGACAGTGGAGCACGAAACTCCCCTCTGGCGCCCGTGAACCCATCACAGGGCAAGGAGCACGTGGTAGGGTAAACAGCACTCATGAGCTCTTCCGGCTTCTGAGAACCAGCGTCCTATCTGCAGATGAGCAGGTGTCGTCTGCTGGTTCTGCCACAGTAACCCCAAAAGTGTCCTCTTCTTTAAATTCAGCTTGTAAAAATAAACAAAGCTCAACAGCCTACTGTGAGGAAAAAATATCAAGGTTCTTGAAAGAAAGAAATATAATTTCAAGAGCGGGGAATGTTTTCAATGAGAAAGAAGCAATATACCGAGGTCAACAGATAGGGTTTGCAGAACTAACTGATAAAATGAAAATTCATTTTACAAAAGCCTGGCAGCTCCTTCAAGACATTGCTAAAGATTCGTCTCTGTTACAGCACTCTCTCAACTGCGGTGAATTCTGTATACCATGTTAGGTTGTCAGGACTCACTCACTCTTTCAACCAACAAGCATTTATTGGCTTCCACTCTGAGCCAGGCTCTGCGTTATTCATCCTAAAGAGCTGAAAAATATTATTCCAAGTGTCAGCACTACCTTCATGACTCATTAAACTCTTAAATATATTTGCCCAAGACCAAAACATACATCTTCAAGCCAAAGATTATATTATTCCTTGGCCACACCCTTCAGCAAGTCATCTTTTCTCTTCCACAAACTGCTTTGGCCCCAAAGAGAGTCAGGAGAGGAAAGGTATTTGTGGGATGTTGTGGGTCTAGTCAAATAAAACGGATGTGACAAGTTGATGCGGATCTGTGATATTTCAATTGGTTTATACCAGGTTGGGGTGAGAGATAGATTTGTGTGGGGCAACCATGTCATACTCTTTTTGCTTTCCTTAATCACAAAAATGTGCCGGGAAACTGGATGTTGTGGATAGACCGTGAAATTATGTGGTTCCCACAAAGCATGGTGTTTGGCACTGGTTGGCGGACAATGGTCATCTCTGAGACTTCTGAGTTAGATTCTGAGTTCTCTTAGCCATGTAGGCAAACATCTGAGCTTTTGGTCACTGTTGATCGAGGCTAATTATCATATCCAGGGCTTGTCTTGTCCTGTATGCTGAATGAGCCATTGGCAAATGGGAGAGGCTCCCCTACTCACAAATATTCTACCTACTACACCTTACCCCATCCTAGTACCACTGTCCCCAACATCTTTCTCAGAGACCCTTGGCTACCACCACTAATAGCATAGGGAATGTTCTAGTGAACTATGCATTTACCGAGACAGGTAATGTTGGCCCAGAATCAGCCATGAGCAGACTAAATTTGTTTGTCAGATTAACTTAGCCACCTCAGCAAGGTCTAGGTGGAATGGGAGGACAATGATTTTTTGATTTTGGTGACAGAGAAGAAAAATCTAGAACAACAAAAAAAAAACCACTAGATCGACAGGCAGTATAGAAGAGTGGTTAATCATGTGATTCTGAATCAGACTACCGCCATCACTCCTTGAGTTTCAAGTTCTAGAACTTCTCACTGCTTCCATTTCTTTGTTTGTACAATAGGAGTGATGACAATAATGAGTACCTCCCTCATCAGACTGCAGCTGTGAGCTGTAAATGAGAATATTTTTAGGATAGTGCATAGGAATGCCTAGCATTTAGCAAGTGCCTAATAAATACTATGTCTTGGAGAGGGACTTGAGCAGCCAGATGTTAGCATGAGGGCACTGGGAACCCTGGTGATGTGGAAGGGAAGAATCATCTCCGAGCAAAACACAGTCAAACGTAAGGCCTGACAATCACTTTGCTAACAACTTGTTTCTATCCCTAAGTGCGGTACTCACAGACTCTTCTTCTTAACCCTCCTTCAAATACCTTCTGGGATTCCATCTACAGCCAACAAAGGGGTTGTCTGCTCTAATTTCTGCAGGGAGTATCATTTTACCCTGAAGCCAGAAGGAGGGGTACGCCCTGCATTTTCTGCCTCATGGGTCAGGTGTTGTCAAGCTTTTCGTTTACCTCATGGTGGAGAAGTGGCTAGGATCATGTCCGGACTCAGTTGCCGTAGTAGCTTGGGTGGCAAGTAATCCCACTACTGAACTTCCAGGAGAGAAGGAATGCTTGAGTCCAGTACAGACACAAGGACAAACACAAGGCCAGGAGTCGAAGTTTAGAAGACAGAGAGAAAAGCAATCTTTTCAAGTCTAGACAGCATATTAACAGCAAGGGCTTAATGTATTGCACTCTGTTTATAGGAGCTTTTTGCTGACAGCATGGAACCTGAGTCCCTTTTCTCCCCCTCCAGCAGGTTCCCTTCTGCTGCGGTGTTAAAGACCACCTCTTCCCACTGGCCCTTGGAGGACTGGCCATCAGAAGCTGTAGTTGGAGATTGCAGGGCAGTGGGAAATGGAAAGGGGAAAAATTAGGGCTTGTATTTTGGGGATTGAAGGTGAACCCATCACATCAGCCCAGGAGCAACTAACAGTTGTGTTTTAGTCCTTCCAAGATTCTTTTCTGGAAGTTTTGTAGTAGTAAATGAGAAAGTAGGTGGATCATCAAACATTTTCTATATGTATTCTACTTCCCCTAGGCAAGCAGTTTGAGAAAGACTTTTTTCTTTCATTTTAAATGCTTTAAAAGAATTATTAAATGACTTTGGTTAGAGTCTTGGGCAGTAGCTGTTGGGAGTGAAAATTCATTTCACCTTTCTGGAAAACAATTTGGCAGTATGAAGCCATCAAAATGGGCATATCCTTGACCCAGAAATTCCATTTCTGGAATTTATACTATAGGAAGAGTAGTATAAATATTTATATGAGAGAATGTTCCTCACAGAATTATTTATGATAGCTCCCCAAATGGAAATTACCTAAAGAGTCTGAACTAGAGGGTGGGTTGCATAGAATACAATGGGACTACCAAGCAGCCGCTAAAAACCTTCCTTAGAAAAGTCTTCAATAGCAGTGAGATACAAGGCTGTGCTTAAGAGCACAGACTTCAGGGCGCCTGGGTGGCTCAGTTGGTTAAGCGACTGCCTTCGGCTCAGGTCATGATCCTGGAGTCCCTGGATCGAGTCCCTGGATCGAGTCCCGCATCGGGCTCTCTGCTCGGCGGGGAGCCTGCTTCTGCCTCTGACCCTCCCCCCTCTCATGTGCTCTCTCTGTCTCATTCTCTCTCTCAAATAAATAAATAAAATCTTTTAAAAAAAAAAAAAGAGCACAGACTTCAGAGGCCTTGAATTTCAGTGGCTATGTGAGGATGATGATACCAGCCTCATAGTGTTGTTATGAGGCCTGACGTAGGGTGTTATAAGGATAACTGAAGGAGGGCGCCTGGGTGGCTCAGTTGGTTAAGGATAACTGAAGGTAGGCAGATAAAGCAATTGGCACATTCCTGGCAAATCCTAAAATTGAGAGTGAAGGTGAGATCATTGTGGTGACGATGATGATGAGGTTGGGTAAAAAAGCAGATTTCAAGGGGCACCTGGGTGGCTCAGTCGTTAAGCGTCTGCCTTCAGCTCAGGTCATGATCCCGGGGTCCTGGGATCGAGCCCCACATCGGGCTCCCTGCTCTGCGGGAGGCCTGCTTCTCACTCTCCCACTCCCCCTGCTTGTGTTCCCTCTCTCGCTGTCTCTCTCTCTCTGTCAAATAAAATCTTTAAAAAAAAAAAGCAGATTTCAAAACAGAATGCTCAGGATAGTCACAATGTATTATTTATTTCAATATTATATATATGCACATCTTCAATATGTGGATATGTCTGTATGTTACATGTGTGTGTGTATGTATATGATATGCATAGAAAAAAGACTGGAAGGATATACACCAAGTGCTAAAAATAACCAGCTCCGGGGAGTGGAATTAATTTTCCGATTCTTCTGAATTTTTCAAACTTTAGAATTCTGAGCGTGTATGGCTTGTGCCACGAGAAGAAGTCATACCACCAGGAGATAAAACCCATCGGTTAAAACCCTGCTATAAAAAATACTAAATCCATTTTCTATAAAGAATAAGAATCTGTATGGGGGTGTAAAGTGCATCAAACAACGGGCGCCTTTAACCTGAAGAGAGGCTGCGGGAAGGACCGACTTCTTGGGGTAAAGAAAAAAAGCTGCCTCAACAGGGTCCTGCCTTAGTCACTGAGACCAGAACTAGGGAATCTGCCGCCGCACGCACCTGAGGCACCTGAATGAGCAAATTTCTTCGAACTTGCGTATTGGGCTCTGGTTACATAAGCCACTTGCTGTTGGTGCAAATGGCCATTTTGCCCTGTTCTGCATTGGAAGGAGTCTGTTTGATTAGCACAGTTCATATAACCGAAATCTGAGACCGAAGGAAGGATTTGGCCGGGACTGTTGGTTGCACTGGAGGGTGGGTAGGCCAGGAAACTTCCAGAGTGGGAGGCTCTCACATTGAGGCAGTGAATTAGAAAAATTGTTCTCCACACTACCCCCTCACCACATTAACACACAGTGGGATCTAGCCCATTGACAGAGTTGGGTTCTACCTAGTCTCCTCCCGGGGACAGGACGCCGTGGCTTCCCTCCGAGGACTGAACAAGGCGAACGCGCCCACTCAAGGGAGCCAGCTGCAAGACCACGTTTAATGGTTATTTCACGGACTGTGCTCCATCCGTGTTCCAACCCCCTTCTGTTTCTAAGTTCAAAAACATTTTCATAAAGGTTTTCTGGGGTAGAATTTTATTTTTGCAAGAATGGGTGTGTTTGTTGTCTTTTTTCCCTCTTTGAAATCTACTTCAATTTTTTCCTTTTTTCCTTCCTGAATTTTAATGGGTCTGAAAGTAGGAATCTGCCAGAATTTGAACAGTCAGAAAAAAAAGAAAAAAAGGTACATGATCTTCTTCTCCAAAGCCAACCTGGGGCACATTTTCCAGGCTTCTCTCCCACACCCACGCAGCTGAAACCATGGAGGCCATGCGGGTGACGGCCAAGGCCTTGTGTTGTAAGCGCAGACGCTTCCTGTTTTGTCTCTCACCTCATCTGGACCCTGGGGTAGACTCAGTTCTCATCTTTGAGACTCTGTTATTTCAGTCTCTGGTCTCTGTGTCACTTAATCAGGAAAATGCTAATTCTTCAGCAGGGAGAATAAAGTTATAGTGGTCTTCTTAGTTTTATACTAAAACCCCTAGGATCTCCTGAACAAGTAGCCCGACTCTCTTACCTCTGTTTTTCCATCTATAAAGGGAAAAGCTGTGAAGTGTGCTTTGTCCTCAAGGGCACTCATCTCCAAAAGCCATTTGGGAACAATTTAGGTTGGGTATCACTATCTCAAAAGGTGTAGAGAAATGTATTAGATAACTCAAACTGCATTCATCATAATCAATATATACACACCAGATGTGTCGTGGGCCGTAAGTGTAATCCAAGTGTGTACTCCCACATGCACACATTACAGAGAAGGTGTGCACAAACTCTGACCACCCCCATACACACAGTGCTTTCTTTTCCTTCGGCTCCCCTCTTACTTCTGGTCACTTCTCCGTCCCTGCCTCCTCCAGAAGGGCTCCCTTCTAATTCAGAATCCCAACTCCATTAGGAATTTGTCCAAATTCCATGCCAGAGGGACTATAGTCTTGTTAAAATAGTTTTTACGAAGGTATGACTCGCTGATATGATTAATCCTGCCAAGGAGAGTTACTGATTTCTTCTAGGATACCCTCTGTTGTAAGATCCACCACCAATTTAATTTATTAGTAGCTTTTAGGGAGAGGAAGGAAAAACTACCACATGGATTGTGTACATTAGTGGGGAGATGCAGCCCAAGTTCAGGTAGATGGCCTTGAGATATCTGCAAAGGAGGCGTTTGTTCACTGTGGTTAAATAAAAGTGCAGGCTTGAGCAGTTGCCTGGATGAAATCCCTTCACCACAGGTCAGCTGCGTGACCTTGACAAGTAACCACTCTCGGTGTCTGTTTCTCTGACCATAAAATGGGGATAATAGTACCTATCCCACAAGGCTATTGTGAGGATTTAATACATGTGAAGTGTTTAGAACAGTACTTGGTAACCGATCAACAAATATTGGTGTAATTGTTAATCCAGATGAATCTTTATTTTTCCTGTTCCAAACAAGTCTGATGAAATATAGAGAACTTCTCCCTAGAAAAAATACAAATGTGTGCAGGTACACAAAATCTAATACACCCTGAGGGGTCTTCAAGGCCCTGTGAAGCCTTCTCATATTCCTGATCCACTTGGTAGAATCTGGAGGGAGTCACTTTGGGCAGCCTGGTGTCGTGGCTCAGAGTCTGGGCTTTGGAGTTGGGCCAGCTCGCGTTTTAACCCTGACTCAGCCACCGACTAGTTGCGTGGCCATAGGCAGTTTCCGTGCCGTCTCTAAACCATGTCTCTTCACACCTAAAATGGGGATAATAGCAGTGCCTGCTCTGTGGCCGTCGCCCATCAGCAGAAACAGGTTCTGTGGGATAAACTGTGTTGGGCCGTTGGGGCACAGAAGTCACACTGTTACCTGGGAACGAGGAATCATCCCGTTGTTTGCAGGCTATTTCCAGACACCTCTCCTTTGCAAAAGAGGCTAAGAACTGGAAGTTGGTATCATGATTCTGAAAAACGTCCCCTGACCTATGAATTAGAGGAAGAATGACAATAGCAGCAACAAAAACTAAACAGTGAGGTGACATATTTCGAGTATTTAAGAAATTGTTCCTTTGCTGAAAGGGTCTAAATAGACAATCTTAGAGTGACAATGGAGTACGGTAGGAAGACCCTGGAACTCGCTCCTAGGAGCTAGATTTTAATCCCTCACCAGCCTTAGAGACCATGAATGGTGATATCTCTGCTCAGAGCTCTCCCCCAGTGACTTCAGTTTGCAATACCAGGAGCCTGGTGCATTCAAGAAGACTTTTCTAAATGGCCATAGGATCTACCTTTCAGTAGGTAATGCTTATTTATATGCCACATACATTTGTTTTTTTTCTAAAGGCCATAAGGAAACACACCCAAATGCTAAGAGTTACTATCCCTGAGATGTAGGGTTATAAACTATTTTAATTTTCTTGGCATTTTTCTGCACTTCTGTAATTCCTTTTGTAATAAGCATGCATTGTTTAAATAATTAATTCAACAGACATTCATCTATATGCCAGGTACTCTATTAGGCATTGAGAATACAGCCCCCATTATCTCCTGATACGTAGAGTCTAGAAGGGAATGAGACACCGAATAAGTAATTATACAAATAATTAATTGCTTCCAATGACAATAGGCTCAATACAGAAGTCTAGGGGACTATGAAGTCAATGGGGACTTGACCTAAGCTAGAGTTTGGGAAGGCATCCCTGAAGAAATCATATTAAAGCTAAAATCTGAAGGGGGAGAGAGGGGTCCAGAAAGAGGAAACCATTCCAGATGTAGAGAATGGCATGTTCAGAGACCTTGAAGCATGGGGAATTCAAGAAGCTGAACACAGGACAGAGGGGCTGCAGCTTGGAGGAAAGAGGACATCCAGATAAGGCAAGGGGCCAGAGCAAACATGACCTTATCGATTGTGTTAATGGTTTTTGCATTTGATTTTAAGAGGAAGAGAAAGCCAAGGTTTGAAGCGGGATAGTAACATATAGCTATGTCCATTATGGAATTGTTTTTAAAGAAAGAAAACAACAAAAGTATTTCAGATAATTTGTTACCAATGTCTCGGATTCAGATTTCTAAGGCCAATTCATAGATGCATCCTACATATTAAAATGTTGGGTAAAATTGTCTTTATCGTAAGCGGTTGCTCTTGAAGTGGTTCCTGGATGCAGAGAGGCTGGGTAGTGGCAGGAGCGCAGACCTCTCCGTGTCTGTCTGGGGCCATGCGGCGCTCCGGGAAAGACAGCACGCCATACAGTGGAGGGCTGAGCAGCGAGAGACCCTTTCCTCCCATGTGCCCCGGGGTGGGGGGGTGGGCAGGGGACCGCCACACAAGCATTCTGCCGTGAAACTTCCTGTGCCATGGAAACGCAAGACAATTCAATTCCCAGACCAGCTGCGGCAAAACACAGCTGGACAAATGACACCATCTAGAACCTGACAAATTGTGAGGGTGTTTTCAGCTCAGGAGTGCAGAACTAGGTCACTGTCATGCCAATTAACCGAAGTTCAAGCTCAGGTGATGATCTCAGGGGCCTCTATAAACGTACATCCTGAAACGGTGTATTAGCAATACACGCCAATGTGAAGCTCATATTTGTTACAATGCTTCTGAGTTTATTTAAAAAAATTTTTTTAAACCTGTGCTCTATCACAGGAAATCACCATATCAAAAGTAATTAGCCACATGGCTGCTGAATAACAGACGAGATGTTTCCAGCAAATGCTCCTCTCCAGTGTTCCTAAATCAACCGGGCATGTCCTGACGTCCAGCTCGTTTGAATGGCAGAGGTAACTGCCAAAACACACTCCTGCTCCTGGAGTAACTCAAAGGTTTAGTGGGCTCTGGAGCCGCCAGTAACAGGCATCTGGTAGTCAACCTTTTCCTGTAATGAGGAGTTATTAAATATTCACATCAGGAACTGGGACTTTTGTCGGCCCTCAACTGGTCTTCCAACCTGTTACCTATTACGCCTCACACTTTATATACCCCCGAACACAACAAGAAGAAACTTGTGAGTGTTCTATAAAACCCGCCACTGACATCAGGGTGGGTCTTTGAGGCTTATGGTTATCCTAATAAAACCAAGGAATGTATAACAGGCTGTAGCCAGCAGACCACCAACTACTTTATTGTTTAAACACAAAAGGAAACCTCTGGTAAACCTACTGTACCTGAGGCACAGCATGAGGCTGTTTCTTAACCCTTGAAGACTCTGTTATGCGCCCAACGTAAGACGACATCTGTGTGTTTCTTGTTTCCCTGTGATGTGTCTGCTAAGTTACACGCTTAGAAAAGAAATGCCTATTGATGGAGTGGCTATGAATTACAGATTGCAACGTACAAATCAATTCGGATTTTTTTAAACATAAATTCAAACCAGATCTGGGAGCCACCTTTCCCTTAGACAGCATAAGCATGAGGCGAAGAGGGAGCCTGGCGGATGGGCAAGTCCCGCAGCCCTGCAATAGGTCCTAGGAGACTCCAGAATCTTCTTTCTTGGTCTCTTCTTTTCTCCAGGGCTACTACCCTCATGCTCAGGGGCTCAGTGTCCTACCCCTACCAAAGTGCAAACATAGGAAAGAACCCATATCAGGTTGACTGAGGAGAATTAAATGAAGGAGCTGTGCAACGAGGTGTGGGCAGGTAAAGGGAATCCGTGAGGGATGCGGAGCACCAGGGACTATAACCAGCACCAACACCACGGGGTCAGGGGAGGAGAGCTGGCGGGAGCTTCAGGGGCCAGGCTCCCGGGGCACAGAATAGGCCATGGAAGGGCAGAGAATCCATCTAGAAGGGCAATCAGAAAATAACTGCACAGGAACTGACATCAGATTATTCAACCTATTACAGTGCTCAGATTTTTTTTCTTTTTTAGCATCCCAAACCTAATAAGTATGAAAGAGAAGGTAAGCTCATGCGGGTATTTTATTTTTAGTCCTAAAAGATGCTAATGGTGGAAATATCTGAGCAGATCTGGAAGGAGGTGGGGAGGAAGGGCCTGCCTCTCCAAAATCGCACCCAGTAGTTGGTGGCCTCTGGTCTTGGGATGCTCAGTGATGTGAGGGAGAGCTTCCAGATGAGACTGGGTACCTGTAGGGCACTAGTCTTCCTTCTCCCAAAGTGCTTTTGTCCACTAGACAAATAGGAAATGCACTGCAACATATTTGTACTTAAAAGAATTTTCCCATTAAACTTGTTTGGGAGTCATAAATTCATGCCTCTCTTCTTAGTCCTGAACTTTCGACAAATCTTCTGGTCTTGCTCCCGCCAAGCCATGATCCTCCACATAACCATCAGAGTATTCCATCTACAAAAATGAATTCCTGCTTAAAACCCTGCTGTGACTCCACATTACCCACAGTGTAGAGTCCAAACCCCAAACCCCATGACGTATTCCCAGGCACTCCCACAGCCTCATCTCTTTCCTTCCTTTCTTTCTTTTTTAAAAATTAATTTTAATTTTAATTCCAGTGTAGTTAACATACAGTGTTATATTGGTCTCAGGTGTACAATATAGTGATTCAACCCTTCCATGCTTCGCCAGGTGCTCATCACAACAGGTGCAGTCCTTAATCCCCATCACCTATTTCTCCCATCTCCCGCCTCTGCTAGCCATCAGTTTATTCTCTATAGTTAAGGGTCTGCTTCTTGGTTTGTCTCTTTCTCTCTCTCTTTCTCTCTTTTTACCCTTTGCTTGTTTGTTTTGCTTCTTAAATTCCACATATGAGTGAAATCATGTGGTATTTGTCTTTCTCTGACTGACTTATCTCGCTTAGCATAATACTCTCTAGCTCCATCCATGTTGTCGCAAATGGCAAGATTTCATTCTTTTTTTATGGCTGAGTAATAGTCCATTGTGTGTGTGTGTGTGTGTGTGTGTGTATACATTTTGTCTTCTTTATCCATTCATCAGTCAGTGGACACTTGGGCTGCTTCCATACTTTGGCTTTTGTAGATAATGCTGCAATAAACATTGGGTGCATGTATCCCTTTGAATATCATCTTTTCAACTCTCCTCCTTGCCCTTCAGGTAGCAGCCACATTAATGCTTTTGCTAATGTCATTTGACACATGAGATCCTCTTCTCGGTCTTCTGCCCCCATTGTCAACCTGTCTGACTTCCGGTTTTGAGAAGCAGCTCAGGAGTCAGATCTCTAGGATGAGGTGCAGAGACGCTGCCTCCCTGACCATCCTCCGACACAGCGCCCCCACATCACATGGAAATGTCCCATCTCCCCACTGGCACTGGGAATACCGTTAGGGCAGGGACAATGTCTTATCCATTAACTAATTCTCCTACTGCAGCATCTGGCAAGAGTGATCATTAGAAAATATTTGATGAGGGGCACCTGGGTGGCTCAGTCAAACTCGATTTGGGCTCAGGTCGTGATCTCGGGGTCATGAGATTGAGTCCCGCATCAGGCTGGGTGTGGAGCCTGCTTAAGATTCTTTCTCTCCCTCTCCCTCTGCCCCTCTCTCTCTCCCTCTCTCTCTCAAAAAAAAAAAAAAAACCAAAATTGATGAACTAAACTAAACTAAATGATGATTTACCAAAAAAGAAAGTGCCCCACCACGGCAAAAAGTTCCTGGGCATTAGACATTTTTAAAAAACTCTGTAGGGGGCGCCTGGGTGGCTCAGTTGGTTAAGCGACTGCCTTCGGCTCAGGTCATGATCCTGGAGTCCCTGGATCGAGTCCCGCATCGGGCTCCCTGCTCGGCAGGGAGTCTGCTTCTCCCTCTGACCCTCCCCCCTCTCATGTGCTTGCTCTCTCTCATTCTCTCTCTCTCAAATAAATAAAATCTTAAAAAAATAAAAAAATAAAAAAAAATAAAATAAAAAACTCTGTAGGAACACAACCTACATAAGTTTTTAATTATTCTTAATAATTCTCTCTATATGTTCTATGCACACTTCAGCCCCTTAATAATTGATTTAAATGAAAAGCCAGATAATTTTGAAAGCGAGTTAATTTTGGTGAAATGATTGGAGGGAAGAGAAAAATAAACCATAGAACCTGACTTAGGGAGGCTTTACAATACCCTTCAGTAGAAATGAAGTTACATGGTTGCCTGAGGACAATAGTAGAGATCATTTGGAAGTGCTAG
Source organism: Leptonychotes weddellii (assembly GCF_054177405.1). Lineage (NCBI taxonomy): Eukaryota > Metazoa > Chordata > Mammalia > Carnivora > Phocidae > Leptonychotes > Leptonychotes weddellii. The sequence goes on along the minus strand of NC_138377.1, from coordinate 34,942,039 downwards.
CATGGATAGTCTGACCTCCATGTCCCTATGGGCCTTATTTTTCTATAATTCTAAAAACGTCATCAACTGCTTAGTGGAGACAATCTTTCAGTGTTGTTTCACAACTGTGTGGCTACAGGACCACCTCATATAGTTTGGGGGTCTGCTACCAAGAAATGCATCAAACTTACCTCAGTCCTCATGAGCTTTATCCTCTGACAACAGTATTTCTCCCCTAAAATCAATATCCTAAAGGTGTCTTTATCTTCTCAGTGTTCTCTGGAACTCCTGGGCTGGTGGACTGGACCACACCTAGAATACAATATCCTCCATTCAGTTGGATGTCACCCCCTGGAGTTACTGGGAGACCCGCATTTTTACATTCAGCATGTTACCTCAACCATCAAAAGAATCTGGAGTTGGTTTATTTTTTGGAAAACTATTTGCTGCAAACCAAAAATTGTCAGTCAGAAAAAGGATGTGAATAACAGAAAGACCACAGCAATGTAAACAAAGCAAAAATATTGGCTGGCACCACTCAATCTGTAGAAGGTGCACACTGAGGGCTAGTGCTTATTGGCTAACAGTTCTCAATCTACACAGAAGCCTACCAAGACCATAGCCATTGGTACCTTCTAGGGAGTCTTAACTAGGGAAGCCCATATGATCAAAAGGAACAAGGACATACCTCAGAAATTCCAACTCCTTTTGACAAGTATCCAATGCTGGGAATGGAAATTGGCATCAAATTATTCAATAAGCACCTTCTCCCCCCCTCACCCCCGCTCATACCTCTACCACCATGACCACCCCTGCAACACAGTATTTTCTTTTTTTCCCCCAGAATGTAAAGTTGGAGCTAATCTAATTCAGTAAGCCAATTTATATGAGCAACAAACAATTGGAAATTCCAGCATTATAAGCAGTGTTTTTTATTGTATATGGTTTGGTCTAATTCTGGATAAACCACTCATAAAACCACTTAACCTTCCTTATGTCTCCAGCTAAAGAGCCATCAACAGCAACTGCAAAGTTACTTTTCCTTTGACAATTACTGCTCGGAAACAGGCCCTTCTCCAGAAGCTGGTGCTAAAATCCTGGAGCAGAAGGAACAGTCAGTCATCCACTGGAGTATAAGCTCCAAATGGAAGAAAACATCTGTTCTATAATTTTGAAGGTAGAATGTTTACACAACAATTGTGAAGACCATAATGAAAAGGTATCAAGGTCACCATTTGATCCAGCAAATGCTATACTTGGTATTTACCCAAATGAGCTGAAAACTTATATTAACACAAAAATTTGCATACAGATGTTTATAGCAGCTTTATTCACAATTGCCATAAGCAATCAAGATGTCCTTCAGTAGGCGAATACATAGATAAATTGTGATGCGTCCAGACAATGGAATATTATTTAGCACTAAAAAGAAATGGGCTACCAGGCCATGAAAAGACATGGAGGAGCCTGAAAGGAATATTACTAAGTGAAAGAAGTGAATATGAAAAGACTATGTACTGTGTGATTCTAACACACAAAACTATGGAGACAGTAAAAAGATCGACAGTTGACAAGGGTTAGGGAGGAAGGAGAGATGAATAGGGAGAGCACAGAGGATTTTTTAGGGCTGTGAAAATATTCTGTATGGCACTGTAATGGTGGATACATGTCATTATACATTTGTCAAAACCCATAGAAGGTACAACACCAATGTAAACTATGGACTTTGGGCAATAATGATGCATCAGTGTTGGTCCACTGATTGTATCAAATGGACCACTCTAGTGGGGGATGTTGATGGTGAGAGAGACTGTGTGTGTGTGGGGACTCTGCACTTTCTGTTCAATTTTGCTGTGAACCTAAAACTGCTCTAAAACTAAGGTCTAGGGGCACCTGGGTGGCTCAGTCGTTAAGCGTCTGCCTTCGGCTCAGGTCATGATCCCAGGGTCCTGGGATCGAGCCCCGCATCGGGCTCCCTGATCAGCAGGAAGCCTGCTTCTCCCTCTCCCACTCCCCCTGCTTGTGTTCTCCCTCTTGCTTTGTCTCTCTCTGTCAAATAAATAAAATCTTAAAAAAATAAATAAAAGTAAGGTCTATTTTTTAAGTCTCGAGTATTAAGAAGAAAAAGATATAGAGGGAGCAGAATAAACATGAGTCGCTTTAATATTTGATTTAAATATCGATGTTCACCCACTGACCAGCTTAGAGCAATCACAAAGGGATGCTTTATTTGTGATGTGCCCTTACTGATGGAGCTCCAGCCTCACTAGCCCACTTTCCTCAGTATCAGAACCCCACTCCTGCCCTCCGTGGTGTCAGAGCATGGCCATGCGCCAGGCTGTTCACTATCTGGTCTGTGCCTGTGGCCTCAGGAGAAGCACTGATGTGTGGGAAGGCAGGAAGATTAACCTTTCCCCAACACGTCTTTCACATGTACCCACAGATCTGCTCTAGACAGTCGGTGCAAACTTGAACTTGCCCTGCATTCCTGAAGGAGGAAGCTGCCACAGCTAAAGACTAACTTCCATCCAAGACAGGACGATCACTGAGGACACAGCAGGCTGGACACTCATTGCCCTAGCAAGTTGGAGCGATCACTGAGGCCCAGGTGAACCCTGATGAGGCACCTGGCCGAGAGCGCCTGGACCCATGGAAACACCAGCAGCTCGACGCCCCTCTCCCTATTCACCCAGCTTGACCATGACACAGAGAAGAGAGACACCATGTATATTCAGGTTTAGCAGCAAGAATGGAACTAAGCTGATTTGTCCAATAAATCGTCAAGTTTAAAGTACAGACTTGAAGCCTCCTGTTCATACGCTGTCATTACGAAAGTATCCATTTTCCCAATATTGCAATCCCATCTCCAAAACCAGATTCTTTTCTCCTCAATATTTTGGGGCTGATATCTTTGCCCATATTCGCACTGCTGCTGGGAATAGGCCCCTGGTAAGGAATATATAGACAAGCTAGCGAGTCTTTTAAGCATATGGTGGGCAAGAGTGACCCCTGCTGGATGAATGAGGACAAACTAGCAGGACACTGAACCAACAAAAAGAAAAATGTTTTAAAGCAGTGTTTCTGGAGGAGTAGAAAAGATGTTTTGTTTTGTTTTTAGTCACCTTTTTAAATTTATTGAATAAAAACCAAACCCACAAGACTTATTCTTTTTTGGGTTTCTAGAAACAAATTCTGCTGAGAGTTTGCTACTTCTATGGTACGTTGATACTTATGTTAAGCGAGTTTTTAAAAAAGCTCCATCTATCCTGTTCATGGGTTCTAAAAGCAGCTTAACTTCCTGTATCCAAACTGTTTCTTTTCCATCTAATTGTCTGCTGGAGCTCCAACTTATTTGTGCACAGACCGGAATTTATCTGCTTCGTGAGCAGGAGTAATTCTGATAAACCTGAAAGCATGTGGTAGACTTCAAGACTGCCTGGGGTAAAGGGGTGTGTTTGAGATAGGTCAGTGGGGTCAAAAACATTCAAAGAAAACTTGATGCATCTTGCCAAACTTTTTCCCTTGGCTGCAGTGGAATTTGGCTATTTTTAGAATCCGTAGGTCCTTAATTTGTCGGGGGTTGGGGTGGGGAGAGTGAGTGCTTTTTAAAAAGAGTACGTTTCCTTGTATGTAACATATATCCTGAGGCTTTAAAATATGCTTTGCAAAGTCCTCTTTAACTCTGTTTTGGGGACATAGAAAAGAGAGTTGGTGGCTCAGTTCTCTGACTCTCAAAATCAAAATGCTTCATCACACTGGTTTCTAATCTGCCACTTCCTACTTAGGCAACTTTGGGCAAGTTTTCTAAGCTTCCTTAGCCTCAGTTTCCTCCTCTGTAAAATGGGATTGCTTATAGTACCCACTTCACAGGGTTATTGGAGGATTCCTCGAGATAATGTATGCTCAGTGCTTGGATGGTAGCTGCTCAATGAATATAAGATAATTACTGAAAGTAAGCTAAACCTGTGCACAGTTTCTTCCCTCCTTCCGTTTCTCCCTCCTCCCTCCCTTCCTTCCTGCTTTCCTCTTTCAGTAAATACTTATGGAATCTCTATGATGTTTAAACCTCTATGCTAGACACTGAGGAGCATAAGAAGCTGAAAAAGGCACTTTTCCTTCCCTCAGGGAGCTTTCAGTCTCTTTGATGTTTTATCATCTGGCTATTGCTTAGTGATTCTAGAACTTATTGGGTAACACCCCAGAACAATACAAATTAGCTTAAATGACAATGTCCAATCTTAGAGGTGAAGACATAGAAACATCATGATGTAAAAGAAATCCAAAAGATTGACAATCATATGTCAATTTTTGATAGGGAAGTCACTGATGGTAGGCAAACCTTTAATTTGGGGCAAGAATAAAAATGAGATTATTTTAATGTTTCTCTGGCTATATGAACATCTGTACCAAAGAACAGAGTCAGAAAACTCCAGGGAATCTCAAACCACTTTTCTTGAAAGGAATCCAGTCTTCTTGGTGTAGACAGGCACCCCCACCCACCATGAGTACAACATGGTTTCCTCCTTCATTAGCTCAGTACCTGCCAAGTATTGGAAAGGATGCTGTTAACACAGACCCATCCCTTGCCTGTGAGAAATGCACGGTCTATAGGAGAGAGGGGACAAGGCTTCTGAGCTTTGGGGGCTCTTGAGATTTGTACTGCTCCTTCTTCATACAGTCCTGCACATTCTCAAATGGGCCCATTGAGATCTACAGCAACCATTCTTGCTACACTGATCAGGGTTAAAGTGAGGGTTGAGGACCCAGAGCAGAGCAAAATCAGTTCCTCTCAAGCCAGTTTAGCCAACTGGTTTAGCCAAACCAATTTCCTCCATGTTGTCCTTTAACCTCTTGGCAGAATTAAGGGAGCATCTTTCTCTTCAGTAAGCAGATCGTGGACCTCACGGACACCTAACAGCAAAGAGCTTAACTGAAAGGGTTTGGGTTGTTATTCATATGCCACGTAAATACCCAACTGGCCTTTACATTTGGCCATATCTCGGCAGAAATCACAAGATGAACTTGATACTTTTGGGACTCCCAGAAGAGGTCTTGGGAGTTGGAAATACATCCTTTTGAAGCTTGCCATCCGCTTCAGTCTATTCTTTAGCCAAATCCTAATAATTACACCTGTCCTCCTTATGAGGGTTTGATTGTGGATGAGGCAATTTTTGCCTTTTCTCCCCAAAGGAGAGATCATTATCTTAAAAAAAAAAAAGATTGTCTTATAAGAGGCAAGTTCAAATACAGATGAAAATAATAATACTACTTAGCATTTCCACCCCACCTTTCATCTATAGAACTCAAAGTACTTGGCAAACATTAATTAATTTTCAAAACACCCTTGTGAGGTAAGTAAGGGTATTATCTTTATAATAATATATAAATACTGGCTGGTTCATGAAAGCAGCCACTTAAAAGGGACAATTCTACAAGATCAATTTCAAAAACAACCTTCTCACCTGGTGTAGACTTAATGCTTTTGGGTAACACATTTGAAAGTGCCAAATTCACTAATAATATGATATCCTAGAATGAGCACATCCACCTTTTCAAAATAATTTCTCCAGTGGTTTTTGACAGTCTTATCTATTTTGAGGAAACTTTTCATGTTAAAAAGTACTAGTCATGGCATATTCAATCTACATGATGTCAGTCTTTATACATGAAAAAAATTCAAATTGTTTTAGAGCATCCAGTTTAATGGTGAGAATTTAGGATCCTATTTCAAATGCATGTGGATTTGAGGGGGCTATAATAATTTCAGGGTCTTGTAATGTTCTCTGTAATCATCTTAAATTTGAATGTACCATAAATCATAGCTCCATGGCTTGTCAAAATGGGTACCAGCCAGAATTTCTAGATGAGAGACACTGACAACTGGTAAAAACTGACCAGGAGTGAATTCAGTCAGCTCCCCTGCCCCCACTTTCCTCTCTTCAGGATGTTCACACTGAATGTTTCATACCCAAAGGTGGTCTATTTTTATCTTGTCTCCTCTCCATTCTCCGTCTCCCTTAGCAAATAGGGTAACATTCCATTTCCCAGTTGCTAACCTGGGTCTGCTCCGTTGCAGGTCAGAGTGGCTGTCAGGGCCCATCTCCCTCAGCGAAGCTCGTGGTGTGAGTACCACCTTCTGTCATAATTGCGGTTCGGTCTGTGCTCCCTCTTTCCGCGGACAGTGCTCATCCCTGTGAAGTCTGACTGTTTTTTTTGATCCTGGAAAGTTAATTCCCTAGGTTAGTAGCAGTTATAATTTTTTTCTACGTCTTTAAACTCACGCTACATCAAGAACTACGTTGCATTCAGTAAGCGCTCACTAAACATGAATTTTGGGTTTACTTTGTTCTGCTGAAATGGAAAAATGTCCCCAAACTCTGACTGAAACCTTTGTTTATAGTCTTAGTTGGGTAAATCCTCGTCACAAAATTTTATATATGCTGCTCTGAGTTTTCTGCTTATTGATCCTAATAAGTGAATTGTTTCACTAAAACCATGTAAGAAACTGTATGCGCCACTTAACTGTGTAATATTGATCCACTAAGTCTATCTGCTTGCCTCTCTTGATGGCTTCACTTAGCAGCCTCAAGAGAGAAAACCTGGTTTCAGTCTCATAACTTTGGTGGAGCTGATGGTCTCCAATCTCCAAAGTGGGATAAACCAGACTCCTTCACTGTGTTTATCTTGGCCCACCATGTCTCTTTATGGAGAAAATGGTCCAAATAAAGTGCTTCCTCTGTGTATTTTGACAGGAAACACTACTAATATGCTTTCCTTTTGTTGTGTGCCTTGCTCTTTTCTCCCAGCGTTGTTTAAATATTTTCAGTACAATGACATATTTATTAATCCACTACTCTCTGCATGGGGCATGAAATGATTGGTTCCTCTGTGAAGCCCTCTTAGAAAAGGTGGTTTCTCCAGTGAGAGTTAATAATATTACCACTATTCATGTAAAAAACGCTGAGACAATCTCTTAAAAATGGAACACATTTATTTAAAACAGCTGGTAAAGAAAGCACACAGGCCCAGCCAGAGGCGGCGGGGCCAGAGGTCAGGGTTAACACCGATCGCGGTGGAACTTTGAAGCTGACATTTTACAGATTATATGTGTCTCAGTGCACAGTGGGCATGGCATATAAATTGGACTTAGAGGCCCCTATTTGTTCTCTGCATTTTTATGAGCCCACAGAGCTCTTCTTTGAAGCAGCATACATAGAAAATAAAAACTATTTTAATGTTGTGGAACTATTTAAATAAATCACATTTACATCCTGGTGTTTCCTAAGCATAAGATTTCTCTCTCTCTCTCTCATACACACACACACACACACACATACACACATACACTCATGGAGTCTATTTTCCAACATGGATAGCTTATTTTTTATCATTACGGTATTGTAAACCCAGTTTCCCTCTTTCTCCTTGCTTTGACTTAGGAATCCGATCATAGCTGCAGCTCTATTTAGTACCACAAGGACACCTTTTGTAAGTCATGTGAGGTGATTCAGCTAGAATGAGCTACTCTTTATCCCCAGGAAAATCCCCTGATACCATAAAATGCTTGCTATAGAATGGCCCTTCAGCACTAGAAAAAAGCATCTGATTTCAAAGAGATTGAGTTCCACTCTGGAACTAATTATATCATTCATTTTATGGATTTTTTTTAAGTTGCTAGGTGTTTTAACTAGAGAAGGCTGGCGACCCAGAGAGAAACATGTACTGGCAGAGTCTGCCATGGGCACTTTAGCCACCTAATTAATTTTCAATAAAAGCTCACAATAGTTAATTTGCTCTAGACCCAATGTAAATCAAACGGAGACAAATAGGTTAAAATTAGAAATGTGTGATGGAAACCATGTTTATGGTCAAAATTACCTTTCAACCGGGAAATAACACAGATTGACAGGGAAAGAAAATGAGACCACACAGGCTTTTGTTCAAATTGATTCTTAAGTGAATTAAAGATTTTATTAAGGAGAACATTGGACATCCCCCACCCAAAATCTGAGATCTGTGAAATAATGTCGCTTTAATAAAAAGTAGAGTTTTAAAAAAGTTACCTTAAAAATCTCCCAGAATTAAGACATTGTTCCCGTTATACCAAGTTAGTTGCCTCTCATTTTTCCCCCCCCAGGCTTAACATAGTGTAGGGTATACTAGTAAAAATACTATAAAGTTATTAAGTTCCCAGGTCTAAATTGGCAGCCATGCCTACCCAGCACCACATTCCTTTAGCTCCTACGTCTCAAAACTATACTTTCCAACATCAAACAGCCACTTTTATTTTTATGAGAACACAGACATAGATCTCTTATGATTTTATAATGATACTTCAGGCCCCCAATTAAAATACCTAGACAATATAGATATCTTTGGCCCAGTTCATTGGACAAATATTATTATTAAGCTTCTCTCCAGGATTTTATATTTGCAAAATATTTTGTGGGCTTTAATCATTTTAAATTGCCTTAACTTTGCCCATTTTCTCCATGCCTCTCTGTTATTCCTTAGGCAGCCATTCCATTTTAACCCACAAACTGCTCATGTGACGCAAGGTGAAATAAGCTAATTTTTTAACATAGTGGAAGGTTAGTCTCAGAGATTGTTAGCCTTTTCCTGTCCTTTGCTGAACGTGGCAGTTTAAACCACCCCTGAATTCTATTTTTATTTCACTTTTGCCAAGTTCATGAAGTAAATTCCCTCTTTCCCACTCAATCTGGTTTTTCTTCTTGCCTCAAAGGAATGATGTTGTCACTGTAATGTCTTCTAATGCACTATAAATGCTGTGATGAATTGGAGGCAGCCTGGTTTCTTCTGAGCAGGAGTCCATTATCCTGTCACAGTGTTCCTTCCCTGTAACTTAATTTTTATTGTAACAAATGACTAAGTACCAAAAAATGAAACAATGTGATGGGCCAATCTAAAGTGGCCCGAGTCTGATGGTCAGTGCAATGGAGTGACAATTGTTTGCAGCTGCCTTCCAAGGGCTCTCTCCCTAATGACATCCACTATCCAAATTGGACTTATCAAAAGCATTTTCTGGATGTTTATGGAAGATCTGCATTCACAGTGACTGACTAACAATACTAATATAAATAAAGTACTTGCAAAAGACGTAAGAATGAGAGTTAAGAATGAGAATGCAAGAGACGGAGTCTCCAACTTAACTGTGTATGAGAATTACCTGGAACTTTGTTAAACTGAAATGTAGGGCCTCAGCTTCCCTCGGACAAGATGCCAATTTAGCTGGCTAAACGTGGGGCCTAGGAATACACACTTTAAATAAGCATCTCTGTCAATTCTGCTGAAGGAGTCATATTGATTATATTGTGAGAAACACTTGCCTAGAACTTCTGGTCAATCAATCTTTTCAATAAATGTCCACTGCACCTGTGACCCTTATTTTATAACAAGGCGCCTTTTTTTTTTTTTTTTTGGCCTGCTTGGATTTCTAACTAAGGTAGTTCTCTCAAATCATAGTTCCAATTTGAATATGATCTTTTCACAGTTGGCCCATTTTCCCTTCATTTGTTGTATAGATTAATTATCACCAACATGTCTGGAAGGTTAAAATCATCCCCATTTTACTGATGATAAAAGAATATTAATCTGGAATCCATAAATCCCTGGAAATCTAATCGATTTGGTATAGAAGTGACTAGAACTCTTCTTTGTATTGGAGGGTTCATAGATTTCACCGTATTCCCAAATGAGTCTATGGCCCAAAGAAAAGAAAGGACCATTGTCCTGGAAGTGAACAAGTTCAGTAGTATTGGCCTCATTGATATGAAGCTTCCATATCAAATAAATGGTTGGGATATCTAAACAGACAACGGATTGCATGTCTAAATAGCACAACTGATATTAAGATTATAGCTTTATAGATGATTCACATTTAAAAATCAAAACAAAGCTTATTTCAAACTTTCTCAGATATTACAATGTTGTCTGATATTTGCAGCTTCCTATGTAGTATAATTTGATTGGCCCAGAAGCACTGAAACCTCTTCCTGAAGAAATATTTAGGCACAAAGGAACCACTGGATTTTGCCTTTATTGGTTTAAATGGCATCTATTTTAGAGGCTGGGTGAAACTGTATACATTCTGGAAGATCGGGGGATCTCTGCATCTGTCCATCTATCTATTAAACATTTACTGAGAACCCATCAAGAAAAATGAAAACTATTGTTCTGTTTTTTGGAGCGTGAGGCTAGCAGATTTGTGGAATATGGCAGGGCCATCCAAACATACACACACCTGTGAATTCTCATGGTGGAATTCCGTAGGCACTAAACTCTCAACTGGAGTGATTTCGGGAAAAGTCACAGTTAACTTTATCAACCCATGTAATTTCTAAGAACAAAAGATTTGACTTAAAAAGTAAAGTTTGAACAACACTTAGTTAAAAGGCTGGATGAGATTGGGAGGCTGTTGGGGAAAGAAGCAAAATAATAGGTTTCTGAGTAAAAGTATGAATCCTTAGTCCATTGATTTCCACAGAATAATGATAACCTTTTCAGATAATCATTGTTGATGGTTACAAAATAATGGAAGATGTATCAAAGAAATATCAAATATTCTAGCTATACCTAAACAACTGCTGCTAGTAAGACAAATCCTCCTTCCAACAATCTCTAAGTATTTCAATTTAATCATAAACCATGAGGTGTTAAAGGGGTTAATGAGGTCTCAAGTCATTGTCAACTTATTTAAGTTGTTTTCAACACATTCTAATTGTTGTGTTTCTGCCAGCTTCACCACTGGGGGTGCACAATCCCAGAGTAATTGGTTAACACACACACACACACATACACACCCCTAGCTGCTGCTTTAGTTTGTTAGCTAAACCATTGTTGTCACCAACACGCACATGCATACAAACACACATATTTGCATGCAAAAGCTTTTAGGAACTTTCACCTTTTTAAAAGGGCAGGGGAAAAAAATCAATAAAGTGGTAGCCTGGACAGCAGAAGGGGATGGTTGAAGCAGCATGGGTGGCTAAGCTGTATAAGAAACAGATGTAAGCTCTTTGGGGCTAGGACAGGCTTTTCTCTTTACTGCCAAACCAACCAGCCAATGGAAGTCAATTAATGCCCCTACCGTCAGTCACCCACCACTTCCCTCAAAAAAGATTCTTCAGCCTGTCTGTTGAAGCCAAGAACAGACAGGGGCATCCATGCTGCTGGGGAATCTATGATTCAGGCTCACTTCACCTAAGTTGTATTCTTCAAAATGATTCATATCATGGTCTAAATCAGCAAGGAGCTCTTTCTTGCTGTTCTGATTTTGTACATTCTACCATCAGACAAGTCTAAATTAATCTGTTGCCATTTACATTCATCTTTTTTTTTCTTTATTATCCTGGTCTGGGAATCCTTTTGGAGTTGATAAACGACATGGACCTGACACAAATGGGTCATTGTCCATGTGGTTACTTAATCACCCTTCAATGGAGCTAGAGGTTACAAACTTAAGGATGTGGATTGATTCAACCCCTTTGGAAAACTGTAGTTTCTCAAAAAGATAAGCAGGCATCTACCCTACAACTCAGCATTTCCACTCTTATTACCCAAGAGAAATAACAAGATATGTCTACAAAAACAATTGTACAAGCATGTTAGCTCCAAATTGGAAACAACTGATATGTCTACCAACAAAAGAGAGGGTAATCATATTGTAGCACAGTCATACAACAGAATATTACTCAGCGACAAAAAGAGATGAACTATTGGTCCAAAATAATATGGAGAATCTCAAACACTTTAAGTTAATCAAAAGAAACTGGATATGAGAGAGTATATATTGTATGATTTATTTATATTGAGTCCATGAATGGACAAGACCAAATTACAATGAGATAGAAGTCAGAAGTCAAAAAGAGGTTGCCTCTGGCAGGGGGGTAATTGACTGGAAAGGGTCACAAAGGAAGTTTCTTGGGGCAATGGAAATCATCTCTATCTTCTTTTGAATAATGGTTATGTTTGTGAATATAACTGCCAAAACACATTGAGCTGAACACCTAAGACCTGTACCTGGTGTTATATATAGATTATACCTCAAAGTTTTTAAAAATTACAAAGGTAACGATTTTGGAAATACAGATGATGCAACCAGAGAAGAGAGATGGAGAAAATCAGGAGATAGAGAAGATGAAGGGGAATTGATCACACTGGCAGAGTTGATCCCATTATGGATGAGAATGTATATGGAAATATGAAGAGATATGTAGCCAGCTACCTAACATTTTCTTGAGTGTTTACTATGTACCAAGCACTGTGCTAATCATTTTATGACATATTATCTCATTTAATCTTCTTTTCTTTGACCCTCCCATGTACAGAACTAGAGTAGTCATATTTCTTGGTTAATAGTATATTCTTATCATTGGTCCATGCATGGCTAGTTTTATGTCTAGTTAGCTAGCTAATTAGCTAGTTATTCTCGTTCAGAATATGTACTTACAAGCCGCCCAAACACAAGCTATAACACAAGCTATAACCCATTATCTAGCTATATAATCCTCTCTATGGGGGAGGATTCTCCCACCTTCCCCCCACTCAAAGTCATCATCATCCTGAAAACTGTTCATCATTCCTTTTTACATGCAATTTTATTGATGCTATGTGAATTCTTAAACATATAGATGTCTATGTTACTTAGCTTTAACTTTATGAAAAAATGTGCTATATATAATGTTTTGGTACTTACTTTTTTCACTTGATATTATATTGCTAAGATTCATCCTAATTGTTATGTGTTTCTGTGTCATTTAATCTTTATTATGACCCTGTAAAATAGGTATTATTATCTGCATTTATTGAAGATGAAGTTGGGTCTCAGAGAAGTTGATTAACATGCCCAAAGACACACAGCTAGAAAATAGAAGCAAGATAAAAAGCTGAAGCTCTTAACTCATATGCTGCACTGCCTTTTCCATTCTGTATTGTTTGTTATCTATATTATATCTCTACCTCTGCCTATCCTTATTCAGATCCGCTGTTATGTGTGCATATATATATTTAAATTTATATATCTTATATAAATTTGTATATTTTAATGTCTATATCTATATCTAGATAATGTCAGCAGAAAACCCAGGTTATAGAATATGAAAGAGTTAGTCAGGTCTATCTTATAGTTTATGGGTCCTTACAGTCTGGTAGAGAAATATGAACATATTCATAATTTCAAAAGTTCTAGTCCTCTAACACTCAGAATATACAAGCAGGCAAGGTCTTAGGGAAGCATGTGGAGGCAGAGCAGCGTGCCTGTGTGCACGTGTGCACAGACATGCCCATGCATTTTCTGGAGTGTGTCTTAGAACAACATCCTTATTTCATTTAGTCTCATACACTAAAAAGGCAAATGCATGGGCACTGTTTAACCAAGTCCTTGCTCCGCACCTTATAACTGTGTACCAGAGGCTGGGGAAACTGGATCACTCTCTCAGGATGCCATTATGGCCAAGCAGAGTCTCATTAAAAATCAATTCCTCGGGTCCATAAAGCCAGTTTATTTTATCTTCCTGGAGTGCCTGCTGCTAGCAGTTACACAGTTCCATTGTGAGGCAGTCTTGTCTGTTAAGAACGTTGCACAAAACAGCTATTTAAAGATTTTCCATTTTTATGTTAAACTTTATAATTTTGCGGTAATTTAAGTTTACAGGGTTCACTTCTCAAGCTTCGAGTATCTTGTTACATGCATTAGAAGTAACATTGCCAGTCCTGGGGTCCCACTAATTAAATATTTGCCATTATAAACTCGATGTTGTCCAATATAAATGTGCAGATTTAATTGAGTAGCAGAGGCTCCAGAGCCAAGAAAGCCTGATTTGGTCAGTTTCTATGGTTTCTTGTACATTGCTGCTTTCCTACTATTGAGTTGTGCCTATGGCCTTCGCTGGTAATAACAGAAAAATTAGGTACGGAATTTGTTCTTTGTAGTGACTTTAATTCAAGTATCCCTAAACATCCCAGAAATCAATATGTATCGGCCAAATTTTATAAATGGGGAGTTGAAAGCACATAGAGATTTAGTGACCTGTGCAGGTCACACCCTGAATGAGCCACAGAGGTGGAAGAAATTGGAGAGGCTGCTCTGGCCCCATCTGGAATCTTTTAACTCTCTTGACCCCCTTGGGCGGGTTTAGGAGGTGGTTGATTACAAAGATCAGTGAACTTCTTGGAAGAGTACTTGGCAGTGAAACACAGAGGCTTGGATTCCTTAGATTTTAGTTATTCCAATGATGCAAGCTCAGTTTGCATTTTAGAAAAGTCTGTGTGGTTAGTGAGGAGAAGAAAGGGAAGAGAGGGTAGGATGGGCTGGGAATGGAGTAGGAAGCGGGTTAAGACACCCAGTGCTCCTTCTCCCCCACATGTTGGGGACTAAATAAGCATATAATTACTTTTTTAAAGAGGTTACAAGTTGACACTGGAAGGAATATAGTCTGAAATAAACCTCAATATGATCTTTTAAATCTTTTCAGTGGAAAGCAGGAGGATTCTCCTCTGTTAATGAACTCTTGCAATTTTGACAACTGCATTTCTCTTCCAGAAACCATCCCTGGGACGCCATTCTCCAAGACGCCTTATGTGAAACCCTATGTCTACAAGATGGTAATCGGTGTTTGAACAACAACAACAAAAGGTAGGTGTTCAAATATGTTTACATAGATTTGCAACATTTGTTCTCCTTCCCAGAGCTTCATAAGCATAGTAACATGTTAAAGGCTCTAGAAATCCTGCAGGAAAGAAACCTTATTGTAACTTGTTTGGCCATGGACTTTGACTACACTGTAGCAAAACAACTATATACAGCATTTCCTGAAAATAGAAATAATCTAAGCAAGACAATTCTACCACTGGAAAGAATCCAACAGTTTAATCCAAAGCCTCATTCCACAGAGGAGGAGGCACAGAATATTAAGTAACTTATCCAAGTCACATGCAGGGGCAGAAACTGACCGTACCCAGGACCTCCACCTCCCAATGCAGGAGTGGTCTGTGTCACCACTCTGCCACTCAAAACACCTTGAATATTTCCTACTCTGAATCATCTGTCAATTCAGAATAACTTTTGTCTGTGTTCGAAAATACAAGTGTTGCTACATTGCTGTTCTGTGCTAATGCTTGTCAGTGATGAGACTAGGCTGAAGGCCAGTGTCAAGAGAGAACTCCAAGATGAGAGCCCCAAGAACTTGAAAAGGGGGTGCTCAAGGATGGGGGAGGAGTTTGAAAGACTACTAAGACTTTTAGAAAAATTATAAATCCAGAATGTATGCAGTGCCAAATAGACCCTGATGCTTCATAAAACAAGCAGGTAAGAAAGTTTTCAAACACAAGGAACTTCTTTCTTTTTCTTTTTCTTTTTTTTTTTTAAGATTTTATTTATTTATTTGACAGAGAGAGACAGTGAGAGAGGGAACACAAGCAGGGGGAGTGGGAGAGGGAGAAGCAGTCTTCCCGTGGAGGAGGGAGCCGGATGCGGGGCTCGATCCCAAGACCTGGGATCATGACCTGAGCCAAAGGCAGACGCTCAATGACTGAGCCACCCAGGCGCCCCCAAACAGAAGGAACTTCTGAAGGTGCGGAAAAGGTAGAGCTCACTGAGGGGAACACTGTCGGGAGGATTGTCCACCAGCCTCCGAAGCCAGTGGCTTTCCTCAGCGCTGAGACGGGGATCCAGATAGAAGACAGATGGAAGTATGTTCTGAAGGGCCAGAGAGGGCCAGTCTCAAAAGAACGTGCAACTAGAAACAACTTTATATGCCTGACTTATCTGTAAACTCGCTATTCTCCATATTTGCGTGCAGTTTTGTACTACTGGAGACCTGAAAATTGGCACAAGAGTCTAGGTACATTAAAAAAAAAAAAACAAAAAAAAAACTAGGGTGCCTGGGTAGCTCAGTTGGTTAAGCGACTGCCTTCAGCTCAGGTCATGATCCCAGAGTCCTGGGATCGAGTCCCACATCCGGCTCCCTGCTCCGCGGGAAGCCTGCTTCTCCCTCTGACCCTCTCCCCTCTCATGCTGTTTCTCTCTCGCTCGCTCTCTAATAAATAAAGAAATAAAATCTTTTAAAAAAAATCTAAAAAAAAAGAAAGAAAAACTGATAGGGGCGCCTGGGTGGCTCAGTCGTTAAGGGGCTCTTGATTTCAGCTCACGGCCTGATCTCAGGGTAGAGAGATCGAGCCCCACCTCAGGCTCGGCATGGAGCCTGCTTAAGATCCTCTCTCTCCCTCTGCCCCTCCCCCCTACATACCCCCGTCTTGCTCATACATGTGTGCACTCTGTCTCTCTCTCTGAAAAATAAAATTTAAAAAATCTGATATTATGAGTTTTTCAGAATTGGAGTCTAAAAAAAGAAGTAAGGAGACAGGGATGGGTGGTGGGGAACAAGAAACAATTTCTGAAGGAAAAAAACCCCAAACCTGGTTCCTTAGGCAGGGTTGCTGAGGGTGGGGTTGAAGCGAATCTTTAACCAAGCTGAGTCTAAATTGACTGGGAGGCTTTTATTTGGAGCTCTCCCTTGGTAGTGTTTTATCACAGTATGGTTTCTCTTCTTGGCCAAGAAAAGAACAGAGGTGGAATGGAATTGGCTCAGTCTGAGCTCTGACAAGACAGTCACAATAATGGAAGACATCTTTTCCCTATAACTTTGAAAAACATGAAAGCAGATATTGCCTCTGAGTATATCTGATGGTCTAACTTTATTTCCTGTCAACAGAAATAAGTCTGATTTATATTTGGTCATCAAGTTCATGCACTCACATACAACTCATACTGAAAGAGCACAGAGAGATGTAATATGCAGAGCTGTGATGTATGTCTATCCAGCAAAGCTTCCTGGTCCAAAGGAGACCTCAGGGACTGGGAAAGACACTTCAGTATTCTTACTCTTCTGACACTCCATCCCCCTGTGCATCCTCCCAGTGAGCTATATCTCATGGGCTTCAGATGAGCTACATGTTGGCTTTGATCTCAGGGCCCTTCCCCTACCCTCTCTGTGGTCTGGAAGGTTGATTGGCCTGTACCCAATAATTGTCGTGGGATGCTGAAGGCTGAGGGACTGATCTATGCTGGCGGCTGGCACCTTGTTTTATTCCACTAATATTTGGGTGCATCAGGGGAGCGAGGGAATTTTTAAAATTCCATTTCCTTCTCAAAATTGATCGATGGTGCAAGCAGTGGAAATTGAGTGAATATGCCTTTTCAGTTAATGTCATCTATGTCATCTGGTTTTAAATTCAAAAGCATTCTTTCCACTGCCCTGTTATATGCTGTATAATTCATTGGATTTAAGATGCCATCCATCATAACATGTACCATTATTTTAGGTACCACTAAGAAAAAAAATGCTGCCAATTAAAATAGACCTAATAAATCCTTACATTTAAATTTTTGTCTTTTATCCCTATTAAAAGGATTCTTTTATACTTCTTTAGATAGATTTTTATTATGTATCATACCTATACAGACATAAAAAAGGAAAACATGTGTAAAATAAAGTGGCTAAGGTTCTCCTACGACTTCTGTACATTCGGAGTCCAACTCTTCCAAATCCCTCTGGAGACAGAATCCTCAATGTCTACATTATTGTACACAATGCAGTGTTTTGTCCCAAAACACAACACTGCAGCACAATGATAGCTACAATATGACCATCACCTGGCTGACAGTGAGTTTAAGTAACACAAACGTAAGTTGCTATGGATAGTGAGAAGCCAGGAACTTGAGACACATTCTGATTTTAGAGGTGTTAAAGTGTGTGTGTGTGTGTGTGTGTGTGTGTGTGTAGGTGCATCTTACAATGGAAGAAATATGGTATGTTTTGGTATCAAAGCATGGTACGAGACTGACATATACAAAATTTCAAAATACTTTACAAGTATTTCTATCTCTATTTCTTAGGTTCAATATCAATCCCAGGAAAGTATGTGAAGTTTAAATCATCCACGCTTTAATTACTGTCTCGGTATAACCAATTCATAGGATCCTAAGTGAAGATACTTATTTTGCTTTTGGAGAGACTCTAGAAGCTGTCTTCTTGAAAGACATGGCTATGGACAAGCCTGGGAGGCAATTTCATATAGTTCCTGGGAAAAGTGCCTGCCAATATTTCCCAGTCTTCCATTAAAAAAAAAACCCAAAAAACAAAACAAAACAAAATAAAAACAAACAAACCACCATTTCTAATATAAAAATGACATATTTATGCCTATTAGCCAAGTTCTTTGGTGAAAAAAGAATAGTAACAGTCTTTTTTATTTTTTGTGCCTAAGCTTACAACAAACTAGATGGCATGTACTTTTCCAACATTTGTGTCAAGATCTTTCCTTTAGGAGCCCCTGGGTGGCTCAGTTGGTTAAGTGCTGACTCTTGGTTTGGGCTGGTTTCCTGATCTCAGGGTGGTGAGATCAAGACCGGCATCAGGCTCTGCACTCAGCATGGAGTCTGCTTGAGATTCTCTCTCCCTCTCCTTGCCCCTCCTGCTTATGCTCTCTCTCTAAAATAATAAATACATCTTTTTAAAAATCTTTCCTTTATGACATGCTCTAAAGTAAGCACAAATGTTTTAAGACAAAAATTTAAATCAGTAATAACCACTAGAATTAGATTTGAAGACAATATTCTATATTATTTGAATAAAAGTTAAACATGCCAGTTTCTTCTTAAATAGATTAATTGGAATGTATTAAAACTCATGGAATTATTATGCAGTTTAAGAGCATTTGTATTTTATTTAATCTCAGGAACTTTAATTTTTGAAACTAATATTTCACATGAGCATACAATCGCATAAAAGCAGATTTTTTTTTCCCCTCCCGACTTGGTTTAGGCCCAGAGGTAGTTAAATGCTGGTGATTCTATCTCCGTCCAGCGGAGGGCAGTAGTGCACACCTTTAGAAGCAGAATTCCCATTTCGGATTGGACAGGCAACCACCTGAGAAACCTTACACCCAGTTCTGTGTCTCTGGAGTCAGGCTCTGGTCACAGTCCTTGGCAGGGACAGCAGGGCCACGACCAGGTGAAGGTGGCAGAGTTGAAATCTCATCTTCCCAGTTCTGTGGAATGTGTCCCAGCCCTGGGGGGCTCTATGCAAAGGGTCTGGGACCCCAGCCCCACTGCCTGGCTGCTTGAGTTCACCTTTGGCAACAAATTCGAGGAAATGTGGTTAAAATGTGATTCATTCCCTCCCCATGATATCTGCATTAGATTAGATTAGATTGCATTTCCTCCTGTTTTCTGCTCCGATGAAAGATAGTGAGGAGAAATGTGTAGAGTTGGGTCCTGTAGGGGCATCTTTTTATTTTTTTAAATTTTATTTATTTTGGGGGGGCACAGGCAGGGGGAGCGGTGGGCAGAGGGAGAAGCAGGCTCCCCGCTGAGCAGCGAGCCCGATGTGGGACTCCATCCCAGGGCCCTTGGGACCATGACCTGAGCCGACGGCAGACGCTTAACTGACTGAGCCACCAGGGCGTCCCAGCAGGGGCATCTTTTTTTTTTTTTTAAGATTTTATTTATTTATTTGACAGAGACAGAGATAGCAAGAGCAGGAACACAAGCCGTGGGATTGGGAGAGGGAGAAGCAGGCTTCCCCCCTCCCCCAGGAGGGAGCCCGATGTGGGACTCCATCCCAGGACCCTGGGATCATGACCTGAGCCGAAGGCAGACGCTTAACGACTGAGCCACCCAGGCGCCCGCAGGGGCATCTTCTAATCCTCCCCATCCTAGCACTGCCCAGAGCTTTGCTTCCTTCATGCAGTATTTGGACAAACTGAGAATATCAAACCCACCAGGACTCCCAGGGACTGACCAGCAGGGACACCTCTCTTCCTTTGAACTTTCAATTAAAACTCAGTGCTTTGGGCAGTAGTCCACCTAATGTCATTTTTATTATTCAATTTGAAGAAAATATTACATTAAAAAATTTTTTTTCCAAGTTCCTTAACGAGGTAACAAATGCTTAAGAATAACTTATTCTAATCCTTGAGTATAGAAGCACTGGAAACACCACAGAAAGCAACAGAATCTAGATGTGTTGTGCACATATCATCTTAGAACGCCTGCCACAGCTTGTCATTAGTACAGGGTAGATTGCTCAGGCTGTTATTATTTGTTTCCAGACTATATTACATGCACAATTTCAGAAACAATAGCAAAATGGACACCAGGGTATCCAACCCCAACGTTTAAGAACAACATTACCAGTAGCTTTGATTGCCCTGTTTGCCCCTCCCTGCTTCCATTCGCTCCCTTCGCTCTAGAAGGGGGAACACTCTCCTGGATTATAATAATCATTTCCATGCTTTTCTTCATTGTCTGACTCTCTCTCTATTCTGTCCCATTGATCTAGCTGTCTGTCCCTGCACTAAAATCACCTGTGTCAATTCCTGAAGCTTTGTAGTAAGTCTTCATTTTGGTGAGTCAAGCAGTAACCCCCCCCCACCTTCTCACTCCCCCACTCCCGTTCTTCATTTTCAGGGGTTTCTTGACTATTCTTGTTTCTTCATGAGTTTTAATATTCATAATTAATCATTATTAATAAAAAACCAAAAGAAAAATAGAGGATGAGATGTTGAGTTCCTTAGTGGATAGCCTCTCAGTCTGATGAGCTGACTCTCCATACTGTCTGTGCTGCCTGAGGCTGGTGACTTAACCTCTCTGAACCTCTGCTCTCTCATCAGTGACATGTGGATGATGATAGTATCTATTTCATAGGATTGTGTCCCTCTTGACTTTGAATATCTAGGGAGCTTCTGAAGTCACACTGACCTCAGCTAGACTGCTGGCTGTCTCCCACCAAACTGTGTAGCCCTGAACTAGTTTATTTTTCCAGAACTCTGTTTCTACATTTGCGAAGCGGGGGTCATCAGGGTTGCTGTAAAGATTAAATGAGAAAACCCAGTGAAATGACTTAGCGTGTTGTCTGGTATACTGTAAGTACTTACCAATCTCATTTAAACATTTTAACTAGACTTAATTTTAAGAGTGAATTGCGTCTTAATGCTAAAAACTCCCTCTGGACCCTCACTTCTGAGTGAGGACTTGCCTGGAAGTCACTGGAGGAGAGCGCCGATAGGAGAGAAGTTTGTAAACCCTTCTCTTGCGCTCAGGCAGCTTTTCTTTGTTTTCATCTTTTTGAGGTATGGTGTGCTGAGGAGGAGAGACTGTTCCTGATTCAGGGCCAAGCTCGCCTTCCTAGGTCCTGCCTCTGGTTTCACAGCCTGCTTCGTCGGCTTAGGGCTGACAATGCAAAGCTGTCCCTTAACTTGTTTTCCAGAATCAGAGGAAAGTTTATAATAACAAAATTTTATAGCTCCTGCCTGGTAACATATATTACTTTAAAAAAATAAAAATACCTTTCCCTTATCATGCATTATTCTTTTACACATACAATTTTCCTGACGTATTGAAGTAATATTCCACGGTTTGCTATGACTTGGAAGTTTATGGCCCTTCTGTGGCAGATCAGACTAAACATAATTCATTCATAGCTACTTAGTGCTCAGGGAAATAAACCCCTGAACTTAAATAACTATGGTGTGACCTCTGTAAAATATTATTTATGGTTTTAAAACTACTATTATGTAGATATCAAGATGTGCCAAACGTTACAAACCAAACATGAGCTGGCAAATGGGACAACTACAGTTCCATTTATTTTTGCTTTCCTTTCTGGATATTTCTCTACAAATGCTATTTTCATTTAAATAGATTCTGTGGGTAATTACCTGGCAGAGGAAAGCAATGTTCATTTACATTTTATTATAGAATACTACAGTAAGTAAAACATTCTCCTCCATAAAGAAGCACTGCAAAAATGTAAACATTCCATTAACTTACTCAGTTTAACAGGAAAGACGTTGATTACCTTTGGGTACAAAGTAACTGTTCTCACTATCAAGGGACTAAGGTAACCCATCTGCTATTCATTGTTATAAATTAGTTTATGGAGGAGGACTGCTTGCACATTTAAGTCATCCAAATGGGAACTCTAAGCTTAGCATGTTTGTGGTGTTAGGAATATATGCGTATTCCCAGCACTCCTTACTTCAAATTTTCAAAATGTTGAGGGTGTTGTGTCCACATCTCATTTGTTTCCTCAATTATTTTGAGGAATATTTGAGGAATATTCCTCAACTAGATTGGAGAAGATTATATGTTCAGTGGCAGTAAAGTAATGGAATCATTGGTTTCCTCATCATCATTCAACAAATATTTGAAGACTCACCATGTGCTGGTCACTCAACTTGGCACTGGCAATAATAAAGATAAGTGAGAAAACAAAGTCTCAGCCAGCCAAGAACTAACAGTCTGAATATGGAGATAGATAAGCAAATAAGCACTTTCTAGGCAACACTGTAAGTGCTCTGAGAGACGAATAAGGACAAAGGGAAGAGTAGGCTGGAGGCAGGGAGTAGAGGAGGCATGGAGAACTTGCAGAGGACTTCACAGAGGACAGAGGACACAGCATAGTGTTGAGGACAAGTGGAGAGATTTTAGGTGGTCAGGTAGACAAGCAAGACTGGCCTGGGCAAAGACATGAGGGGATGTTGGGTTTAGGACTCTTAGAATCATTCAATATGCCTGGAATTTGGTGGGGCCTTGAGGAAAAAGGGATAAAGATTTAGAATGAGGCCAACCATGAAGGCCCTGTAGACCGTGCTAAAGAATTGAGACTCCCCCCCACCCCCGGAGGCTGTGCATGGACATGAGAGATTTTTAAGCTGAGGGGAACGGGATGAGATTTATGTTTTGGCTAGCTTGTTGTGGCTGAGATGTGGAGAATAAACTGGAGCCCAATTAGCAGGCTCCTCCAACTTCCAGATGAGAAATAACAAAGACTTGGGCCAGAGCAGTGACAGAGACCTGATTGAAAGTGCATTTGGGATATAGAAGCAACAGGATCTGGTAACTATTTGGATGTAAAAGAAAACAGGGAGGAGTCAAGGAAGCAGTTCAGAGTTTTGGTTTGGGTGATTGAGAGAGAGAGAGAAGAGTCATTTTCAGCAACCAGGACTGTTTTTGGAAGTGGGCTTGGAGAAGAGGCCAGTGAGTTAGCGCTGACCATGAGGAGCTTATGCTCCCTATAAGACATTTAGGTGTGTCCCATAGGCCCTTGGAAATGTGAGCTTGGATAAAAGGCAGGGTTTGATGCCATCTATCTATGTGATGTTCAATATTGTTTTAAAGATTTGTGGAAGTGAACGTATGAGCTTATTTGCCCCTTTAAGTAAAATTTGAGAAATAGCATAATTCAATTATTTGCAAATTATGTTAATGTAACATAAGTCTAAAGCCTTTTGGGAAAAGAATAAAAAGTATTTTACATTCGATCATGATGAATAGGAAGTGTTGCTTCTCCCATTTTGGATTCTTTAACACAAACGGGAACTGTCTTTTACCTATTAAAATCATAACAAGAATTAAGTCTTCCTTGGAAAACACTCAAGTGGCCCATTTAAATGACTATCACTGCCACATCCAGGACTTATGCTTTTGTTTTAGAATACTACTTACTTTTAGAGAATTCTGAAAAAAAAAAAAGAGCAAAATAGAAAGGAATATGAGAAAGGAATATATTTCCTCCTCGTCAGTCTTGATGACTTTCTAAAAGCTCATGCATTTTGGTGGGTAAGATTAATGAGACCACATAGTGTTAAGCACCTTGGACTTTCAGAACAAAGGCCTTTTAGAAGAACAAAGTATCATTATTAATGACACATCATTTACAGTTTTCATCAGTAATGTAAAGTTGCAGCCACTCTAATGGGAAGTTAGTTAAGAGCTCAATGTGGAGGGCAAGGCTATTTACAAATGTTCTTGACAGTAATACCTTTCGCTTCTAAGGAAAAAGATAAATCACACTCAAACTGATCAAAAAGACAAGCTGAGGGGTTCAGAAGGAGGTGAGCCACTGCTTACTGAATTTCTCAAAAGCCTCGTGGCCCATGAGCCCGCTGGTAAGCTCTGCCCTCTGTGATGGGCTCCCTTTGCTGCCAGCCCCCTCCCTAACTTCTGGACACCTTGCTGGCTCAGAAAAATGTCTCAGGCTCTAAACCTCATCTTTCCCTCTTATTCCCCCTCTCCTGTCTCTGCGTCCGCAAATAGTCTCTGCTGGGTTTCATCACCTCCAAGATTTTTCTCTGTCTATGATGAGCTGCTTGGCCAAGTACACGCTATAAGGAATGCAGCCTGCTGCACTGACTTCATCTACATGGTGGGAATCATAGCGCCAGGTGGCAAACCAGTGGGGAAGCGGTTTTTTCCTGATTACATGTTGTTAGTCTTATCAGGGCAATGATGCGGGATGGCTGTATACATAGAGTCAATGCTGTTAGCAAGTTTTGCAAATTCTTTTTTTTTTTAAATCTCTCTCTGTCTCTTTTTTAAGATTGAATTTATTTATTTGACAGTGAGAGAGAGAGCACACAAGCAGGGGGAATGGCAGGCAGAGGGAGAGGGAGAAGCAGGCTCCCCTCTGAGCAAGGAGCCCAATGTGGGGCTCTATCCCAGGACCCTGGGATCATGACCTGAGCTGAAGGCAGATGCTTAACCGACTGAGCCACCCAGGCATCCCAGGTTTTGCAAATTCTTTATACAAAGTGCTGCTCTCATGTAAGATCTCTTCAGGAAGGTAGTGTATTTTTCAGTGAGATTCATTAAGGCCTTCTTAATGACATTTTAAAAACTACTGTTTTTGTTGGAGAGGAATTAAGAGAAATTCCACTGGGGGAAAAAAGTTGAAGGTTTTTACTTTGTCATCTAAAAATAAGTCAGCTATGTTTTAGCTACAGAAAAAAAAATCTGGGATGCAAAAAAAAAAAAAAAAGTGCCTGAGAAAATAAAGAGGGAATTTACTATTATTATAGTCAGTGATCACTTATATCCAAGAGCATATAAGGAATATAAGGAATTGATTACATTGCAGCCCTACCAATAACTTACTTTGAGAACTTGCTCAAGGTTGTTGAGATCTTCAATGACAAGAAGAGACGACCGGATTTAAAGTGAGGCAGAAAGGGTTGTGGTTGTACATTGCGAAGATGTGTTTGTTACTAACAGAAATTCCAGACTATTATTCTGTCTCTGATTTTTAATTATTGCATAGTTAGTAAATTGTTTGTTTAGTTGATTTGATCCTGGAGATACCTGGAGTCTTTTCTTGTTATTGTTTTGGGAGTTTCCCACTGACCACGTTTGTTTCTCTTTTGTTTGTGGTTTAGTTTACAAGGTAGATCAAAGCACATTTCCAGCCCAGTTGTTGAGGTTCAATCTTTTCTGTCTCATTCCAGAAGACACAGCTCTAGTTAGGGGCATTTACTAGGCAACATGAAAATTTAAGCCCAGCTGGAATCCTGAGATATCAAACAAAATGCTACAGCACAGGGATCATCACAGGAAAATGCTTTATATTTTTGTTTGTAAAGTTTTTGAGGCTTTGGGGCGCCTGGGTGGCTCAGTTGGTTAAGCGACTGCCTTCGGCTCAGGTCATGATCCCAGGGTCCTGGGATCGAGTCCCACATCGGGCTCCCGGCTCAGCAGGAAGCCTGCTTCTCCCTCTCCCACTCCCCCTGCTTGTGTTCCTGCTCTCGCTGTCTCTGTCTCTGTCAAATAAATAAATAAAATCTTTGAAAAAAAAAAGTTTTTGAGGCTTTGTAGTTCAAAAAACCCAACAAATAATTGCAATTTAGAATTTGAGTAAAATGCAGAAATGGAGAAGATTGCTATGATCATATTCTTTAATAAATTTTCATACTATTTATTAAATTGACCACATTTTACCAAATTCAAGTAATAGTTGAAGATCATCTAATTCATATTATGTTGACAATGTCCATGTAAGTTCAAATTCTGTTTTAGGAAGTTAACACTGAAAAGACTGAGTTCACTCTGAGCCTTATTTTGAAAGATGATTTTCTTGCTGCAATAAAAACCTGCTAATAACAAATGAACAAAGTGGTTGGTACCATTTGTGCCTTTAAGATCATAGTTCAAAAGAATTAGGCAAACATGATAACAAAGGTAAGACAAATATAACCTTTATTCTCTTTCAAAAGCCCAGAGAATAGGGCCTGGAACCACATTCATTGATTTAATCAGAATACCTTAAATTTTGTAGTCTCATTAAAAATTTTATAGCAATGGACCAAATATTGTAAAAATGATAGCAAAATACATTGTTGCTCCCAGCCACACAATAAAAAAGTAGTAAATTCTCTTATCCAACATAAAGAAAGCTAGGCTAGTGAGCTGCTTGACCAAACATTCATAATAAATAAAAATGATCCTATATACATATAATCAGATTTTCATAGCCTAAAATCACAACAAAATTGTGTCACACTCAGGAACTGGGAAGCCAACACACTAGAATGACCAAAATATTTTTTGGTTTCTGTAAAATAGTGGGGCAGAATATTAACTCACAACCACTCCAGAAGGTTGGAGACAGATGGCAGTGAACATGCATGCTGTCCGTCAATTATTAATTTTCAAAGAACTAGAATAGAATATAACATTAATGTAAATTATTCAATACAATTCAATATTCTTTGGCTACGAAAAAAAATATGTCAAAGTCTTGTACTACCTTACAGGCATGAGCAAAAACAGTAGTAACTGGAAAGCAGCTATAAAAGAGAGCAGGTACTGGGTGATTCGGACAGAATACCAAATAATTGTTTACTTTCAGGAAATAAACTGGTTAAGATGATATCACTAAGGATTTTTTGTTTTTATTTTGCCATAAAAAGAAGGTGATTTTTAAAAAATCTATTGCTTAGGAATAAGTCAGTCAGAGAAAGACAAATACTATATGATTTCATTCATATGTGGAATTTAAGAAACAAAACAGATGAACATAGGGGAAGGGAAGGAAAAATAAAATAAGATGAAAACTGAGAGGGAGGCAAACTGTAAGAGATGTTGAACTCTAGGAAACAAACTGAGGGTTGCTGGAGGGGAGGGGTAAGGGATGGGGTAATTGGGTGATGGGCATTAAGGAGTGCACTTGATGGAATGAGCACTGGGTGTTATATGCAACTGATGAATCACCAAATTCTACCTCTGAAACTACCAAAAAAATCTATTGCTTAGAATAACTTTATATACAGTAGGGTAATTTTAGAGTAGTCAGACTTTAAGATTATCTTGAAGTTTTCAAATAATTCTTAAGATTCTAGATAACATGTATGACTATGTTCCTTAGCATTCATTTAAAACAATTACTAGAAATAAGCATGCTTCATTTGAGAACATAGATTAAAAAGTTTTCTCTTAGACTCCAGGGAAAAATGTATGCATGAAGGAAAACTTTTTTCTCTAAGCATAAAAAATAATTTAGATGACAAAGAGGGCTGAGTCAGGAGTCAGGAGACACAGATATGACTTCAGGGAAATCATTTTCCCCTCTAAGACCCCTTCCATCTATCTGATTCTGAAGTTAAAACACTCACTCCAAGCTGTGCAAAGTGACCTGGCATTTTCAAGTTTCTATACAGTACTTGGCAAACTGTTTTTTTTTTTTTTTCACTTTAACCCTCCAATATTAAGTACATTGATACAAACTCTGTCCTGCAAATCAGTATGCCAGATTTCTAGAGATAGCAAGTTTTTCCCCCCACTCATTCCACAAATTATGGAGCGCTTTCTATGTTGAAGGCAGGATGCTGGCCAAGACTTGCAATATTATGACTGTGTCACTGCCCCTGGGAACAAATGACTACCTGAAAAGCTGGATGCAGGTCACTGCTTCAGGCCCAACCTCAGACACATGAGGAAACAGGGAAACATACAGTGTTCTACTTGCTCCCTGGTTCAGGACGGTGATTCCCGAATCTGAGGGAATACAGGAGGAAATCTCCAGACAGGCTTGTTAAAACACAGCTTCCGAGGCCTCACTCCAGCCTTAGTGTGTCAGAAATGGGTCTGGTGTCTCCAATCTGCCCACATTTTTTAACAAGTATACTCTCTCCCACCCCTCTACACCTCTGCAAGTTATTTGTGGGCTTCACTCTCTCCCTCAACACCCCCTCCCCTGCCCCCCAAAGAAAGCCAGGGTGTTGTGATAAAAGTTAGAGTCACAGTCAGGAGCCAATGAATAGCTGTGTGACCTTGAATGAGTTATTTAACGTCCCTAGGTCTCAGTCTTCAACAGATAGAAGTTGAACAGGAATCTCTACTGTCTCTTCCACACTCAAATGCCGCGGACTTTAAGAACCTAACATGTCAACTCGGTAAATCGTGAAGATGGGGAGAATGTACAAGGATGTCTCATTCTGCAGTCCAAACACCCCAGCAAGACTCTGGTAGCCCCCAGTTGAGTGTAATTCTTCCGTCTGGTCCAGGCATCGCAACAGGAGGAAAAGTGAGGCAAGGCTGGAACTGGAATTGGAATTGATGGGCAGAAGCCTAAGAAGCTTGCAGGCGAGTTCTGGCAAATAGCCGGAAGGCTACTTTGAAAGCAGGAATCACTCCTCGTCCTCGTCCTCGTCGTTCTGGTCCTGGTAGCGAATGTAGACGCCCAGCATGACAAAGCCCATGAGGATGCAGAGCGAGCCGACGACCAGGTAGGCGATGCCTAGGAAGGGGTTCTTGCCGCCCATCCACGAGATGTTGCTGAAGACGATGAGCTTGTGGCCGCCGAAGGCGCGCACCGGGTAGTTGTAGGTGATGTTGACGAGGTAGGCGCCGCGCGGCAGGCCGCTCGAGTAGTTGCCCTGGCGGATGCGCGCGTACAGCTTGCGGAACGTGGGCAGCGCCGCCGTGCGCATCCACACCACGAAGTCCTGGTTGATGAAGCCAGTGTTGTTCGGGTCGGGGCTCAGCTCGTAGACCGGCCGGCGCCAGTTGGGCGGCGGCGCGGTGCCTTGGAAGGCCAGCGCCAGGCTGCCGTTCACCAGCGGCGGGTTGCGGAACTTGACGTGGCAGTCGGTCCACCAGGCGATGCCGGTGCGGTCGAGCGGCACCTCGACGTACGGCCCTCCGGGCTGGCGCTGGTGCCACAGCGAAAAGGAGTCGTTGAAGAGGCTGTTGGCGATGGCGCCGCAGGGCGCGATGGGCAGGCCGGAGGCGCGGCGCTGGTAGGGGGCGCACTCGTTGGCCGGGTGGCGCAGCGCGCTCGGCAGCCCGCTCAGCTGCGTGTCGTCGCGGGACACGCTGTAGCGCCGGTTGTTCTGGTAGAAGTTGGTCAGCTCGTAGTAGAGGTACACGGGGCCCGGGAAGAGCTCTGGCAGCGAGAAGTACCAAGAGCACGAGCAGCGGAGCGGCGGCGCGCGGTCCTGGTCGGCCAGGGCGCACGCCGAGCAGTTGCCGGTGCCCGGGTTGCCCGTGTAGTCGTACTCGAGCTCCTTGATGCCGTTGGAGGAGTAGAAGAGGCCCAGGCCCAGGCCGATGAAGGCCAGGCCGGCGCAGAAGAAGAGCGGCAGCGCGATGCTGGCCGACAGCAGCGGCTGCCAGGCGGGAAGGCGCTGCTGCGTGAACGCCGTGTTGTCGGGCTGGTGGGCGCCCCGGGCCGTGGCGCTCCAGGTCATGGCGGCCGCGCCGGGTCGGACGGGGGACGGGCGGAGTGGCACTCACAAGCGGCCAGCCGGGGGCTGCTCCCGGCTCAGCTTTCCGCCGGCTCAGGTGAGTTTGGGGGCTGGCCCCGCCTCCGGCCCCCCGCACAGGTGAGTCTTAGTGTTCTCCGTGCGGTGACCTGATCCCCTCAGTTCCGCCTCTGCCCAGGTGAGCCGGGCCGGCTCCGCCCCTGCTGGTAATCGGCAGCGGCGCCCCGCCTCTTCGGAGGTGAGCGGGGCGGGCGTTGGTTTCCTCACCTGGCCGGCGCAGGGCTCGCGTTTCCTCCCCACCTGGGTGGGTCCGGCAGCCCGCTCCTCCTCCCCGAGGTGAGTGGCGGCCCCAGGCTGCCTCTGAGTGGCCCGTGCCTTGCTCAGGTACCACCTTAGCTTCCGCCTTCCAAGTGAGTAGAGTGCCTGGGCCAGACTTTCCTGAGATCGGAGGAGCTGCAACCTCCAGCACAAAGTTCGCTGAGAGATTATTAGCGTGGCTCCTGGAGACTTGAAGATTTCAGGTTATTAATCCTCTTTTATCTGGGGGTGGGGGAGTGACTCTAGACCCTCTTGTCTTTGTAGGTTAATTTACGGACCCTCTTTCAGTCAACTTCTAACCACAAATTGTAATGCCGAGAGATTACACTGTGGCAAATCTGTTATTCATTCAAGGCCTGCATTCAAATTCTAGCATATGTTTAAAAAGAAGAATGATTTTCCCTCCAGGTGCACTAATCTGGGTGCAAAGCTAAGAAAAGTAGAAAGTTCTATAAAAATAAAGTGAGTCTTTAAAAAAGAGAATCAAAGACTACGTGAGCTTCAGAGCCTTTAAATATCTCTCTAGCTGCTGGGAAAACCACACAAGGGTAAAAATGCACTGGACTACCTGTGATTTCCTTTTCTTTTCAGATTCTTTGCCTGAGTGGAGAAAGGCCTAATCCAAGGTCCTCAAAGACCTACCTGCTATCCACAGTCAAGGACTTTGGGAATGTTTTGCCTAGGGAGGTGAACTACAAGGATTTATAGGACTTATTTTAAAGAGAACCCAAATTAGCTCTGGCTTTTATGTAGCATATACACAGGGGGCTATCAGGCCATTTCAGCTTTGTGCTAAATTCTCCCTAGGTATTTAGGGGTTCCTGCCTCTCCTCCAGCTCATAAAATGCAAATAACTTAAATATTTTCTGTATTACACCTTGCACCTAGAATAACAGATTGCATTCAGGAGTTGTTCAAAACCCATTGAAATTTGGAAAGTTAAAATTCTTGCAAAATTGAACAGGAATTTTTAAAATCATCTCCCAAGTGTTCACCCCTATGGTAAGTCCTGTAGAAGACAGAAGAGAATTAGACTAAAATGGACCCTTGACCTCAAAGCATTTGCAGTCTGATAGGGGATATATATTACTTCGAAGTAAGAAAGAATCAAAGTAGCCAATAGACAGCATATAGTCAAGTACCAAATTGCACTTTACAAGAATGATATTAAAAATTAAAAAGTAATATTATTTTAATAATGAAAAATTCATTATATTATTGAATGGAATGAATGCAGGTTGGAGGCTTTAGCTGTTAGAGGTCACTGAGGGAGAGCCAGATGACTTGAATTCCACTTTCCTCATGTCTAATTGTACCCCAAGAAAGGAAATTCCAACATTGCCAACAAGTTCCTATAGTCTGATCCAGTCTCCACTACACCTTTTCTTCAATAAGATAAAAGAACAAACAGTTCTCTGTATCATTATGGTTGAATTCCATCTACACTTCTCTCATAAAATCATCAGTCAGCCTGAGAGAGAGGACACAAAACTAGTCTCTAGGAAGAAATTCAGTCCTCAAAACTTAATCTAGCAGATTTTAAGTCTAACACCACCACTCCCCTAAAAGTGTGAGCCCCCCTGTTGAGCTGAGAGCCTTTCCAGCTCTGTCTTCCCTGGATGAAAGGCAACAGTTTATTCATTGTGCTAATTAAGGTAACACCAGCGCATTCCAAAAGTCAAGAGAAGAGAATATTTCAAGACAAGGAATGGTAAACAGGGCGAAACGCAGCTGAGAGTTCAAGTGAGATAAGAAATGAAAAGGAGTCATGGCATTTGACTTCTGTGGGAGCAGTTGGGGTATTGGGGTGGGAGGAGTCAGGCTCTATCAGGTGAGGGAAAGTGGAAGTGGAGACAGCCAAGGTAAAACGACTCTTTAGAAATGTGGGTGGTGAGGGGCGCCTGGGTGGCTCAGTTGGTTAAGCGGCTGCCTTCGGCTCAGGTCATGATCCTGGAGTCCCGGGATCGAGTCCCGCATCGGGCTCCCTGCTCGGCAGGGAGTCTGCTTCTCCCTCTGACCCTCCTCCCTCTCATGCTCTCTGTCTCTCATTCTCTCTCTCTCAAATAAATAAATAAAATCTTTAAAAAAAAAAAAAAGAAATGTGGGTGGTGATAGGGAGGAAGGAGAAAGGCAAGTGGTAGTCATTTTGAAGAGTATGTATTTCAAAGGAAAGTCTTCTTTATAGAGGACAGACTAGTGTTTATTCTAAGGGAAAAAGATAATCGTTCAGGCAAGGTTACAGATGGGTAGTCCTGGATGGGACAAAGGCAGGAACAGGCAGGGGTTCCAGAGAACAGGTGCAGGGTCACCTCACCTCAGAAATTGGACGACATGGAGTAAAGATGGATGCAGAATGCAGCTGGGCTGTGGGCTCAGCTCAAGAGAAGGAAGTTTCCATTTAATAATTTCCTCTGCGCACTAAAATGCAGGGTCATCTCCGAAGGAAAGAGTGAGAGGAGGAGGAGGAGAGGGAACTGCCCAGGAACACATGAAGGCATGTCGAGCGGCTTGGTCTAGGGAAGTCCCGCCATCCAGACTGACATGGCAAATGATTGAACATGCCCAGTGGATGGGGGCTTTCAGGGCAGGTGAATTGGAAAGGTAAAGGTTCAAGCTAGTGCTGTTCTTGGGGCAGGGGTGGCTAAAGTGTTACACCTTAGTATGTAAGCTGAAATGGCAAAGAAAATGAAACCACACCGATGGATCAAAAGAAAACAGAGAGCAGAGACTGGGAGTCCTAACGATGTTCATGAGCAGGTGGCATGAAAGCTGGGAGAGAAAAAGTGCTGGTATTGGGATGTTAAAGATTTTGGAGGTGACGCAGTAATGAGATCCAGGTATATGTCCTGTTTCCTCCACCAGCTTGTAAGTTCTGAGAGGTCAAGGACTGATACACATCCTTGTGTCCCTCAGAATTCACTGTATAATGAGGGTTCTGACCCTGTGTCTTTCATTTCATTATACATGTTGTCATGGGGCATTAAAGGACACTTGGATCATGTAAACTCAGTTCTCAGTTCTCAGTACCAATAAAGTGAAGAAATGAGCTCATTCTAAACAATTCTTTATTGCCTCTCTTTATTAGAAAGAGAACTCAAAGTGAAAGAAAAAGGCATTCTCAATCACAATAATCTCAAAATTACTTCATTTCCTCCTTTTGTCTTCCCGATTTTATCTGTATAATTATTTAACTTCTGATTGGTGGAATAATATAAAAATACAATTATTATCATTCTGTTTGTTAAGTTACCTCCTTTTGGAATGAGGAATAAAATACATATTTTCCATATTTCTTTGTGGTCTTCATAAATTTTTTAAATGGTCCCAAAATTCATGGGTCTACCATATTTAACTACTTTTTTTTAATTGTTGGATATTAGATTATTTCCAGTTTTTCAGTATTCCAAAGAATATGGTAGTAGACATCTTTTTGCATATAACCTTTTCTTTTCGGCTATAAATTTCTATAAGTAGGAAAGGGGCTTAAAAGTCAAACTCTTTAAAGGTACATACTGCTAGAATCTCTGATACTGCCATAGTAATGTGAACTTTGCTATGTTCACCAAAACTTTGCCAACAAAACCAATTGTTAACCACAGAATATATTTAATCTATGCTAAGAGGTTACCAGATATAGGAGAAGCAGTATAGGATAGGGGAAAGAATGCTGCTTGACATTAAGGAAGTCCAAGTTCTATTCTAGTTCCTCAGGAATAACTGACCTTGGTCAGATTGCTTAGCTATCCTGGTCTGATTGCTTACCTGTATGAATATATTTGCCAAAATGATAGTGAATATCTCTTTCAATGCAAAGATTTCTATTCCTGGTCACCTCAAGGGGTGTCCTTTATACTGACTCATTGAATAGTTAGCTTTTATTGAGTGTACCTGATGTGGGCCAGTCACTCTCTAAGTGCTTTATATACATGATCTCATCTAATTCACACCACAAACCTAGGTGGGAAGTACTAAACCCATTGAGCTGATGCAGAACTAAGATTTTGGCTAAGGAAATGGAGGCTGACGAAGTTTTCATGGAGGTAAAAGGTAGATCAGGAAGTCGAAGGCCAGCTTAATTCTTAACATCCTGCATTTTCTTTTTTTTTTTTTTAAAGATTTTATTTATTTATTTGAGAGAGAGAATGAGATAGAGAGAGCATGAGAGGGGGGAAGGTCAGAGGGAGAAGCAGACTCCCCGCTGAGCAGGGAGCCCGATGCGGGACTCGATCCCGGGACTCCAGGATCATGACCCGAGCCGAAGGCAGTTGCTTAACCAACTGAGCCACCCAGGCGCCCCAACATCCTGCATTTTCAACCATGACACTATAATGCCTGGGCATACTTCCTCTTAAAAGAACCCCAAACACTTTAACATTGAACCAGTTTTTGGTATTGCAGTTCTTCTCTTATACCCCAAAGATAGAATTCCACGCCATGGATGGAGAGTCCTAGAACATCTGAGTTGCCATATTTTTGTTTAACAAAAGCTTTAAAATAACTTCACTTGTCTGTCTATATTCAGTTTTTGCATTTATTTCTTTTAATTCATGACTATATATCTTCCCGTAATAGAGCCAGGATTTTTAATTGGCGTTCCCTTACGTAAGTTTATACTACTCAGGATTGTTGCCTATTATTCTGCCCATGGGGCAACTTTTATTTAAAAAGAATCAAATTAAATTGCTTCATAAAATTACAGCATATGTTCAGAAAAGTTTTTAAAAATTCACTGTGCCTGGACTTCATTTTTCATTAAAAACTGTATTCAGCAGACTTCCTGTTTTCAAAAATTATGAGTTGGTACCCCCTAGTGGAAGATACAAAGCAACTTCAGTTCACTACTACTAAAAGCACTGGAGGTACAAAAGATAGGAAGGAATTCTCTGTGCTCCTTGCTGCGGTGTGTTGGGTTCTCCTGTCACTACCTTATTGAGAAACAGTGGAGGGCAGTTGTGTGCAAAGCTGCAGGGGGCAGTACGGAAGGAAAATGGGAATGAGCTAGGTGACAATAGGTCTTCAGCAGCACTGACTTTAGGTATGGGATGGCCATGTTGAAAGACGGTGGATAAACCAGCTAGGATGGGATTGGACTTGAATTGTGTGGTTGGAGTTCGTTTGTAGGGTGTGTGCTTGGTGAGTTGGCATGAGGAAGACCCAAAATGTGAGGAGGACAAGTTGGGTGACAGAATTAAGACAGAGGGGAAGGAAGAGCTCTGGAACTGGAAAAGAGTTAGATCAGAACTGGAATTGAACTATCCAGTAGGAAAGACGGGATGGGGTATATCCCAGGGTAAGGACTGGGGAAGGCGGAGACACCAAAGCAGAGCAGTGTCTGTGGAACCAGCAAATCTGTTCAGGTGGCTAGAGGCCACCCTTCTCTGCCATCCCCCTGTCCCTGAGGAGATGAAACTCACTGGTTTGGGGATGGCCTCACTGAGGACTGTAATATACAGACTGGCTTTCCCCTACACATGGTGACACCATCTGTCTTAAACTTTAGGAATCCCTCACTTATGTATCAGGAATAAATAGCTAAGCACTTAAAAATTTTCAAAAAGTTACCAGATTGTGAAATGAAATAAAATAGATGTCTGTTGCCACCAGAGGGCAAAGCCACATGTCCTAACGTCCATAAGCTGGAGGGCTGACATCTTACGAAAACTGGAGGTGCCCAAGAAAGATGTGCTTAGATGCTCTTCCCTGTTGGACAGCATCAATAAACTGAATGAACATACTTTGAATTCCATTGTCTGGATCACTGATTTAAATGTTTAAATACCTTGCCCCAGCACCCTGGGAACCCGTACTTGTCATGTGTGCTGATCAATATTGACTTATTAATATTCAATCTGGAGAGTGTGTATCCTTGGATGGTTGCAGGGGTCCCTGGCCTTTCTCTCTGAATAGTAAATCTGAATTTGTGGTTGTTATATTTAAAATTTTAGTTTTCTTTCTGTAGGAAAAGTATCGCAAGGATGGCTGCATTGTGTCAAATTCTAAACCAAAGTTTGGGACTTTAAAGGGACCAGGATCCTAGATGATACCTTATCCAGTGGTTTCCAAACTGGCCAAGTAGCAAAATCATTAGGGGGGAGGGCAGTGTTTAAAAATACACATTCCTGGGGCACCTGGGTGGCTCAGTTGTTAAGCATCTGCCTTCGGCTCAGGTCATGATCCCGGGGTCCTGGGATCGAGCCCCATATCGGGCTCCCTGCTCCGCGGGAAGCCTGCTTCTCCCTCTCCCACCCGCCCTGCTTGTGTTCTCTCTCTTGCTGTCTCTCTCTCTCTGTCAAACAAATAAATAAAATCTTCAAAAAAATAAGTAAATAAAAATAAAAATACACATTCCATCTGCCTTTTGCCACTAAATCACAATCTCCAGGGGCTGGTGCCTAGGAAGCTTACTCAGAGCAATCTGATGATCACCCATCTCTGGGAGCCACTGTTCTACTCTGGCCTCATAATCCATCTGGGGAATTCTCTTTGATTTTAGTAAGGATTTCTGCGATGGAAGGAACAGAAACCCAAGCCAGCTTTAGTAAAGGGGTGGCTATTGTTCCGAGATGAGGAATCTGGCACAAGGAAGGAACTGAAGGAAATAGATCTGGCTCTCACATGAGTCAAAGTCATCAGGCAGCTCCCTTCTCTGTGCACTTCGGCAGGCCACCTGCTTCCGCAAGGCTCTTACTTTTGGTCCTCCAAGTCTTGGGCTTTGCATGGCTTTGGATTGCCACAGCTCCGACTTGGAAACCAGTGCTGGACCACCTTACAGCTCCTGCTGGCTCCAGCATACATGTTCTTGAGTTCAAGAGAGACTCCAGGTTGGGTCAGGGGTCTGGTCCTGCTTCAATCTATTGTGACGGGTGGGGAAAGGTCCCACGACACACACATGGTTGCCTACATTCACCCCTCCTTAGTAGAAGTGGAAGGGACTCTTCCAAAGGAGGGGAAGTGCAGTCTGGCTAAGCACTCAAAGGGTGTCCGCTAAATGTTACAGCCCTTTTAGAATTTGTCTAGCAGGTCCTCACCAGAAGACTCCCCCACGGTAAAAAAAAAAAAAAAAATGGTATCCACTACACCTTTGTAACTTCCCAATGAGGGGATCATTTGGGCTCTGCTTGAACACTTCTTGAGACAAGGAACTCACCATTTTGTGAGGTCCATTCCTTTTCCAGTTCTAACTACTCAACAGCTTCTTTGGTAATGACCATCGTATATTCTAAGTTCATTCTCTACAATAATACAGAATACACTTACTCCTTGCTCTTTGAGAATCTGAAAATGGCTATTGTGTTCATCTCAAGATTTTTATTTCCACACCATACATGCTTATAAGGTTCCTTGTCATGGTCCTCTCTGGATCTAGACTCTCATCATTCTGGTTTCCTTCCTTTGCACATGGCTTGAGTTAGTAGTTGTTCTCATTAAAGAGTTTGCTTACTTAAAAATCATAATTTTTTTAAAGGATTGAGAGTGGCTTTAAAATACGCAATAGAGGGGTGCCTGGGTGGCTCAGTTGGTTAAGCGGCTGCCTTAGGCTCAGATCATGATCCCAGGGTCCTGGGATCGAGCCTCACATCAAGCTCCCTGCTCAGCAGAGAGCCTGCTTCTCCCTCTCCCTCTGCCTGCTGCTTTGCCTAATTGTGCTCTCTCTCTATCTCTCTGTCAAATAAATAAATAAAATTTAAAAATAAATAAATAAAATATGCAATAGAACAACACACAAAAAAATACTTCAAAGCAAAAATATGAAGGCAAAAGGAATACATTTTGTAAAATAAGCAGGAGCTGGAAGAGAAATTGGTTCACGAAGCACCTGCCATGAAAGCCTGTGGCTTGCTCAGGGTGGTCTGCAGGATTGCTTCTTCAGTTCTAGTGGCCAGCCCAAAGAGAGAATGATGAATCGCTGCATTCATGAGAGAAAAACAAACCATTAGCCCAGAAGAATTTAAACTATTTCTGGTGCAAAAAACAGGAAATATTTTCTCCTTGGGGTTCTCCCAGAGAAGATGTTATAAAACCAGGTAAACAATATCTTCAACAATATCCTTGAAGTAAATACTGTAGTCATTTCCTAGGACTGTTTCTTACAACATCTGCCAAAAGGAGATATAATGGTGTTTGGTGAAAGCCCAGTTCAGTGAAGCCACTCTAGGGAGGCTCTGTAATCCAGACTGGGTGCCACTCTATGGTTCTTTGCCCCAATGTCTGTGGATGAGTGTTAGAGGATCTAGCAATGGTTTTCAAGCTGTGCTCTGAGAGGCCCATCAGTGGTGGGACTTCGAGCTTCCCATCCCTTCCCCACATCCCATTCTGTGACTCTAGAATTCTAGAAAAACATGGTTTGAAGAAGGATTCTAGGGTTAAAAAAGAAATTTGAAAACCACTGTTATAAAAGAATGGATGCACTGCTATCCCTCAGGTAATCTACCATAGATAATGCTCATTTCCCGAAGTTTTCAATAGTCAAGAG
Organism: Leptonychotes weddellii; assembly: GCF_054177405.1. Classification (NCBI taxonomy): domain Eukaryota; kingdom Metazoa; phylum Chordata; class Mammalia; order Carnivora; family Phocidae; genus Leptonychotes; species Leptonychotes weddellii. Next base: position 34,903,713 of record NC_138377.1, on the reverse strand, counting down.
CAGTGGTGATTTCCAAGATTAAACATCCTGATAAGTTCATCAAGCACAGAACCTCTGTGTTGCCAGTTAAACCCAGAGCCATATGTTTTAATAATCAAGCAAACTAGGGAGGGATTGACAACTTCTTATTAAATCTGAGGTGCCTAACAAGGACATATGGTGGACAGAAGGCCACTGCACCTTCACGTGGAGTGGGGCTAGGAAAGGACCATCTGTTAGTACTCAGATTCTCCTTAAGACCTAATTTGGTGTTTGCTCTCACAAGATGATACAGTACAGCCTCAATGATTTTAGCCTGAAAATTATTTAAATCTCATAACCACACATCCATTTTATCCATAAGCAAATCTCAGTAACTCACTCATAGAACATCTAGCTTTTTATACTGAGAAGTATATACGTAAGTTTAAAAATGTAATATATATAAAACTAGAAAGTTGATGATTTTGGATGCAGAACATCTAGTTTTTCTTTGTGATAATAACGGATAGGATCAGCTCTGTATTAATGCCATTCTGGTTTTGATACTAAGGAAAACCTGGAATTGATGTGCCAGAGAAAGCCCATCTCTCTACTCCTTGTAATTGGAATAGGTGCTATTTCTGATCCATCAATGGACTGTAATTCTTGACCTTGAAACACAGTGGTATGAAGTGCAGGTTCCTCATAAGCCTTGTGACTGACGGTAGGAACGGGCCTTGACAATCAACACTGAGCATGAGTATCTTGGTTTATAACTGATTTCAGTCCACAAAGATTATGGAAAGATCAATAAAAGGTGTAAACACTCTTAGGTTTTTCTTACCAGATTGTACCACAGGTGGACAAAGAGTTTAATAATGATCAGTGGTGGAATAGCTGTGCCCACGGCTCACTTTGTGTAGAACATTGGCCCAAGGGTCCCAGAACTTAACAATTTATCAAGCAGGAAGGTGACATGCATTTTAGATAGACCACCTAGTAAATTAGGAGGAGAGTAAATGATTGCCCTTAGGAAAAATGTAATAGACTAAACTGTGGTCCAATCGATAAGGAGAAATTTCCATCAAAATACCACTAACAAAGACTCTTCCCCATCTATTCACAAAACCGTGTAATGACTCGATGTTTTTTAAGTTCTGCAGGAATCCTGTGTATATATGAGGATCCCTGTGTTTTACAGTTGCAGGTGATCAGTGAAAGTGGGAAGTTGCAAAATTAATTATATGTAAACTCACCTTTATTACTCTCCCAAGCTGGCAACAAGCATCTGTTGGGGCAAAACCCAAAATGCCCGATTGGCCACAGCTGCATGGATTGATAGACCTCTACCTCCTTAGAGGGCCTGCCAACTACTGCCCAGAGCAGATGCATCCGGCTACCTGCAGGCCCTTTGTACCTAATTTCAAATGACCATGGCAGGGACAGCACCCCAGAGTCCAAGAGCCTGGCTGGGGAGCAAGGATGACAGCAACAAAGACCAGGCTTGTGAAGGGCTGGTCCCAACTTTTCCTTCCAGAAGCAGGGGAAAGACCGCCCAATGTGCCCTCCCTGTAGGTTCACCCAGCCTGCCTCAGGTTGTCTTTACATGCAATTTGGGACATGAGGCCTCATCCCAACACTGAAATGGCAGAATTCCCTCTGTCCAGCTTCTACAAACACGTCACTTGCCAAGAAGACCAAATCACTTGGTTCCCAAAACAGCTGAAGATTATTTCCCATTCAGTTTTCCCTCCCTTCCCCTATGATCCTCTGTGCTGTTTCTTATATCCCACATATGAATGAAACCATATGATAATTGTCTTTCTCTAATTGACCTATTTCACTCAGCATAAGAGCCTCCAGTTCCATCCACGTCAGTGTAAATGGTAGGTATTCATCTTTTCTGATGGCTGAGTAATATTCCATCGTATATATATACCACACTTCTTTATCCATTCATCTGTTGATGGACATCTCAGCTTTTTCCAGAGTTTGGCTATTGTGGACATTGTTGCTATAAATACTAGGGTGCATGTGCCCCTTCGGATCATTATTTGTATCTTTGGGGTAAATACCTAGTGCAATTGTTGGGCCGTAGGGTAGCTCTATTAACTTCTTGAGGAACCTCTATACTGTTTTCTGGAGTGGCTGTTCCAGCTTGCATTCCCATCAACAGTGTAAGAAGGTTCCCCTTTCTTCGCATCCACGCCAACATTTGTTGTTTCCTGACTTGTCAATTTTAGCCATTCTGACTGGTGTGAGGTGGTATCTCATTGTAGTTTTGATTTGTATTTCCCTGATGACGAGTGATGTTGAGCATTTTTTCATGTGTCTGCTGGCCATTTGTATGTCTTCTTTGGAGAAATGTCTGTTCATGTCTTCTACCCATTTCTTGATTGGATTATTTGTTTTTTGGGTGTTGAGTTTGGTAAGTTCTTTATAGATCTTGGATATTAGCCCTTTATCTGATATGTCATTTGCAAATATCTTCTCCCATTCTGTAGGTTGCCTTTTAGTTTTGTTGACTGTTTCCTTTGCTGTGCAGAAGCTTTTTTCTCAGTGACGTCCTAATAGTTCATTTTTGCTTTTGTTTCCCTTGCCTTTGGAGATGTGTCTAGCAAGAAATTGCTAAGGCCGAGGTTGAAGAGGTTGCTGCCTGTATTCTCCTCTAGGATTTTGATGGATTCCTATCTCACATTTAGGTCTTTCATCCATTTTGAGTTTTTGTGTATGATGTAAGAAAATGGTCCAGTTTAATTCTTGTACATGTGGCCGTCCAATTTTCCCAGCACCATTTGTTGAAGAGACTGTCCTTTTTCCATTGGATGTTCTTTCCTGCTTTGTTGAAGATTAGTTGACCATAGTTGAGGGTCCATTTCTGGGCTCTCTATTCTGTTCCACTGATCTATGTGTCTGTTTTGTGCCAGTACCATACTGTCTTGACAATTATAGCTTTGTAATAAAGCTTGAAGCCCGGCATTGTGATGTCCCTAGCTTTGGTTTTCTTTTTCAACATTCCTCTGGCTACTTGGGGTCTTTTCTGGTTCCATACTTTAGGATTATTTGTTCCAGCTCTGTGAAAAATGTTGATGGTGGGATGCCTGGGTGGCTCAGTTGGTTAAGTGTCTGCCTTCGGCTCAGATCATGTTCCCAGGGTCCTAGAATTGAGTCCCACATCGGGCTCCTTGCTCAGCCAGGAACCTGTTTCTCCCTCTGTGCTGCTTACCCTGCTTGTGCTCTCTCTCTCTCTCTCTGACAAATAAATAAATAAAAATCCTAAAAAAAAATGTCGATGGTATTTTGATAGGGATTGCATTGAATATGTAGATTGCTCTGGGTAGCGTAGACATTTTAAGAATATTTATTCTTCCAATCCATGAGCATGGGATGTTTTTCCATTTCTTTGTGTCTTCCTCAATTGCTTTCATAAGTGTTCTGTAGTTTTTAGAGTACAGATCCCTTACCTCTTTGGTTAGGTTTATTCCTAGGTATCTTATGGTTTTTGGTGCAATTGTAAATGGGATCGATTCCTTAATTTCTCTTTTTTCTGTCTCATTGTTAGTGTATGGAAATGCCAACTGATTTCTGAGCATTGATTTTATATCCTGTGACGTTGCTGAATTCCTGTATGAGTTCTAGCAATCTTGGGGTGGAGTCTTTTGGGTTTTCCACATAAAGTATCATGTCATCTGTGAAGAGTGAGAGTTTGACTTCTTTGCCAATTTGAATGGCCTTTTCTTTTTGTTGTCTGATTGCTGAGGCTAGAACTTCTAGTACTGTGTTGAACAACAGTGGTGAGAATGGGCATCCCTGTCGTGTTCTTGACCTAGGGGAAAAGCTCTGTTTCTTCCCATTGAGAATGATATTCGCTGTGAGCTTTTTGTAGATGGCTTTTGTGATATTGAGGTATGTTCTCTCTATCCCTACACTGTGGAGAGTTTTAATCAAGAAAGGATGGTGTATTTGTCAAATGCTTTTTCTGCATCAATTGAGAGGATCATATGGTTCTTGTCCTTTCTTTTATTAATGTAGTGTTTCACATTGATTGATTTGCAGATGTTGAACCAGCCTTGCAGCCCAGGAATAAATCCCATTTGGTCATGGTCAATAATCCTTTGAATGTATTGTTGATTCCTATTGGCTAGTATTTTGGTGAGAATTTTTGCATCCATGTTCATCAGGGATATTGGTCTGTAATTCTCCTTCTTGGTGGGGTCTTTGTCTGGTTTTGGGATCAAGGTAATGCTGGCCTCATAGAATGACTTTGGAAGTTTTCCTTCCATTTCTATTTTTTGAAACAGCTTCATAAGAATAGGCATTAGTTCTTCTTTAAATGTTTGGTAGAATTCTCCTGGGAAGCCATCTGGCCCTGGACTCTCGTGTGTTGGGAGATTTTTGATGACTGCTTCAATTTCCTTGCTGGTTATGGGTCTATTCAGGTTTTCTATTTCTTCCTGTTTCAGTTTTGGTAGTTTATAAGTTTCTAGGAATGCATCCCTTTCTTCCAGCTTGCCTAATTTGTTGGCATATAGTTGCTCATAATATGTTCTTAAAATTGTATTTCCGTGGTGTTGGTCGTGATCTCTCCTCTTTCATTCATGATTTTATTAATTTAGGTCCTTTCTCCTTTCCTTTTTTATTATTATTTTTTTATTATGTTCAATTAGCCAACATATAATACATCATTAGTTTTTGATGTAATGTTCAATGTTTCATTAGTTGTGTATAACACCCAGTGCTCTTTTTGATAAGTCTACTAGGGGTTTATCGATATTATTAATTCTTTCAAAGAACCAGCGTCTAGTTTTGTTGATCTTTTGGTTTCTATTTCATTGATTTCTACTCTAATTTTTATTATTTCTTGTCTCCTTCTTGGTTTAGGCTTTATTTGCAGTTCTTTCTCCAGCTCCTTTAGGTTTAAGATTAGCCTGTGTATTTGAGACTTTTCTAGTTTCTTGAGAAAGTCTTGTATTGCTATGTATTTCCCTTTTAGGACTGCCTTTGCTGCATCCCAAAGGTATTTATTTATTTATTTATTTATTTATTTATTTATTTATTTGACAGAGAGAGAGACAGAGAGAGAGAGGGAACACAAGCGAGGCGAGTGGGAGAGGGAGAAGCAGGCCTCCCGCAGAGCAGGGAGCCCGATGTGGGGCTCGATCCCAGGACTCTGGGATCATGACCTGAGTCGAAGGCAGACGCTTAACGACTGAGCCACCCAGGTGCCCCGATCCCAAAGGTTTTGAACAGTCGTATTTTCATTTTCATTTGTTTCCATGAATTTTTAAAATTCTTCTTTAATTTTCTGGTTGACCCTTTCATTCTTTTTTTTTTTTTTAAGATTTTTATTCATTTATTTATTTGACAGAGAGAGACACAGTGAGAGAGGGAACAAGCAGGGGGAGTGGGAGAGGGAGAAGCAGGCTTCCCGCTGAGCAGGGAGCCCAATGCAGGGCTCGATCCCAGGACCCTGGGATCATGACCTGAGCCGAAGGCAGACACTTAATGACTGAGCCACCCAGGTGCCCCAACCCTTTCAGTTTTTAGTAGGATGCTCTTTAACCTCCAAGTATTTGAGTTCCTTCCAAATTTCCTCTTGTGATTGAGTTCAAGTTTCAAAGCATTGAGGTTGAAAATATGCAGAGAATAATCCCAGTCTTTTGGTAGCAGTTGAGACTTGATTTGTGACTCAGTATGTAATCTATTCTGGAGAATGTTCCATGTGCACTCGAGAAGAATGTGTGTTCTGTTGCTTTAGGATGGAATGCTCTGTATATATCTGTTAAGTCCATCTGGTCCAGTGTGTCATTCCAAGCCCTATTTCCTTGTTGATCTTCTGCTTAGATGATCTGTCTATTGCTGTGAGTGGGGCGTTAAAGTCCCCTACTATTATTTTATTATTATCAATGTGTTTCTTTAATTTTGCTATTAATTGGTTTATATAATTGGTTGTTCCCAAGTTAGGAGCATAAATATTTATAATTGTTAGATCTTCTTGTTGGATAGACCCTTTAAATATGATATAGTGAACCTCTACGTCCCTTACTACAGTCTTTGGTTTAAAGTCTAATTTGGCTGATGTAAGGATAACTACCCCAGCTTTCTTTTGATGTCCATTAGCATGATAAATGTTTCTCTACCCCCTCATTTTCAATCTGGAGGAGTCTTTGGGTCTAAAATGAGTCTCTTATAGACAGCGTATGGATGGGTCTTCCTTTTTTATCCAATCTGATACCTTTTGTCTTTTGACTAGAGCATTTAGCCCATTTACATTCAGAGTAACTATTGAAAGATATGAATTTAGTGCCATTGTATTATTACCTGTAAAGTCACTGTTTCTGTATATTGTCTCTGTTCCTTTCTGTTCTATGTTACTTTTGGGCTCTCTCTTCGCTTACAGGATCCCTTTTAGTATTTCTTGCAGGACTGGTTTAGTGATCACAAATTCTTTTAGTTTCTGTTTGTCGGACGCTCTTTATCTCTCCTTCCATTCTGAATGACAGCCTTGTTGTGTAAAGTATTCTTGGCTGCATGTTTTTCTCATTTAGTATCCTGAATATATCAAGCCAGCCCTTTCTGGCCTGCCAGGTCTCTGGATAGGTCTGCTGCCAGCCTAATGTTTCTACCCTTGTATGTTAAGGACCTCTTGTCTCAAGCTGCTTTCAGGATTTTCTCTTTATATCTGAGATTTGCAGGCTTCATTAATATTTTGGGGTGATGATCTATTTTTATTGATTTTGAGGGGGGTTCTCTGTGCCTTCTTGACTTGAATGCCTGTTTCCTTCTCTAGATTAGGGAAGTTCTCAGCTATGATTTGCTCAAATACACCTTCTGTCCTTCTCTTTTTCTTCTTCCTCTGGAACCCCAATAATTCCAATATTGTTTCACTTTATTGAATTTGCTGATTTCTCAAAGCCTTCCCTCATGTTCCATTAGTTGTTTTTCTCTTTTCCATTATTTTGTCTTCTATGTCACTGACTCTCTCTTCTGCCTCATTTACCCTAGCCATTAGAGTGTCCATTTAGGCTGCATTTCAGTTAAAGCGTTTTTAATTTTGGCCTGATTAGACTTTAGTTCTTTTATTTCTGCACTAAGGGATTCTCTAGTGTCTTTTATGATTTTTTCAAGACCAGCTAGTATCTTTATAATAGTTTTTCTGAATTCTAGGTCAGACATTTTACTTATATCCATATCAATTAAATTTATGGCAGAGAGTATTACCTCTGGTTCTTTCTTTTGTTGTGAATTTCTCCTTCTAGTCATTTTGTCCAGAGAAAAATAGATGAATGAGAACAAAATAAAAAATATCAACCACAACCCCAGCGAAATACACACTAGATAAATCCAAAGAGATATGAAACCAAAAACGAAAAGAAAAAGGGAAAAAAGAGAGAATATAATCTCACAGGTGGACAAAACAGGGTGATACACTTGGTCCTAGGTGTATTTTGGTCTGTTTGTTAGAAGACACTAAATCCCAAAATTATAAAGAAAGAAAAACTTATATATATACAAAAATAAAATTGAATATGGTGAAAGGAAGCCAAAAATGAACATATATATAAAATAAAAATGCAAAAATGAAAATTGAAAAAAGACTTAAAAACAAAGAATAGATAAAACAAGAAATTAGTTGGAAAGGAAAATAAAGAAAAAAGAAAATTTAAAACTGAAAGACTAGCCATGAGAAAAAAAAAACAACTCGAATTCTATATACTATTTTCCCCCAGTGCAGGAGTTTTTCAGTTCTGTGTGATCCACAAACAGTGTTCGCTTGATGTTCCTGTTGGTCTTCTGGGGGAGGGGCCTGTTGCACTGATTCTCAGGTGTCTTTGCCTGGACGGAGTTGCACTGCTCCTTGCCAGGGGCCTGGCTCAATGTAAGCTGCTCGGTTGCTCTATGTGGCTTTTGTTCCCTGAAGGCTTTCCATGCCACTTTAGAGGATGAAAAAAAATGAAAATGGCATGCCCCAATCTCTAGCCCTAGAGCTGAAGGATCATGGCCCCCACTCTTCATTTCACCCTCAAGGAAAAGCAGTCAATCACATTTGTGTGTGCAAAACTGTAGACTCCCGAGGTTTGCACCCATGCCAATCTTCCCACAGAAGGGAGGAGGGCCACTGCAGTTCTGCTACCTGTTGGGCCCCTACTTGGAGAGCAGTCACCTGATCATGTCCCAGTTTGTGGTTTATGGCAACACCCAGCTGAGAGCCCACTCCCGGGCTCAGTGATTGTAGCCCACTTCCCTGTTCCAATGCTTGGGAACTCTGCTGCACTCAGGCACCTCCGTTCTTTCTGTGACCCTGGGGATCCTGAGACCACACTGTCCCACCTAGGATTCTGTCCCACTTTGCCACCTGAGCACCTTTCAGGCAGGGACATCTCCCATTGGAGAGATGTCTAAAAGTTCCAATTTTGCACTCTGCTGCTATATCACTTTCTGGTAGCTGACTTATAGAGGTTCCCTCCCCGCATGGTTTATCTTCCGAAATATCCCCTCAGATTCACTTCTCTGCACCTCCTACCATGCAAAAAGTGGTCACGTTTCTATTTCTAGAATTGCAGCAATTTTTCCTTAGATTTCAGAATTCACAGGAGTTCAGATGGTTTGATAGATATCTATCTGAATTTAAGGGACCAGATGAAATGAGGGTTCCCTACTCTTCCACCATCTTCCCTCCAGATAATTTACAGTAATTCTTTAAATCTAGTATATTAGCCAGCTCTCCCAGCTTATGTCATCCAAATATTTGATTAACATACCCCTTCATTTAAGTCACTAATCAAAATGTTGACTAGATTTGGCTAAATGTTGATGTTAACTAGGTGGTAGATTTGTTTGATGGAGCATAAGATGAGCATTCAATGTGTTGTTATAGATCTACTTATTGTCTGAAAAGATGTGTATGATACATTGAAAAATGAAAACAAATCATGTAATATTATGCATTTCTGATTCTACTGTCAAAATATGTGTGGATGTGTATAAAGATAGAAAAGGGTCTGGAAAGAGATGTACCGAGAAAGTCAGTGTTTACCTTGAGTGGCCAGGCTCCTAGGCATTTTTCATTTTCTTTTTAATGCTTGTATGTATCTTCTGAAAAATAATGTAGAATGGATGCTTTTATAAACAGAGAAAACAACAGAAATATTGTATTTTTAAAAAATGCAAAAGAAGTAGAAGAAAGATCCAAGAGAGCCCTATGGCATATCTCTAAAGACCTCTTTCCAGGTCCAATAAAGAGGTTCTCAGACTTCTCTGCTGAACAGAATTATTGAAAGAGATTTTTAAAAACATCTCCCTTGGAAAAATTACCAGATGATACTGCTGTTGCCAGTCCTTGGACCAGCCAGAGGACAGAAGCCACATAATTAGCTGAGAATACACTTAACTTCTCTGCCTCTTATTGGCTGTGGGACCTCAGTAACTAACTTAAACTGCAAAAGATTTTTTTTTCCTGTGCTTCAAAATGGAATATTAACATTTATCTTAAAGGATGGTTGTGAGGCTTAAATGACGTAATGTACGCAAGATGCCTAATCCAGTTCCCAGAGCATGGTGCAGCCTAGTAATGATATGTTGGTCTCCATAGCATCTAGCCCATGGTTCTCAACCTTACTCACAAGTCATTGCTTATCACACCTCTTACCTCTTCTCCCTTTCCAGCACATTTTAGGATCTTATCCGAGTCCAAGAAGAAAGCAAGGAAATGACTTAGTACTGATGTTGCTGCCAATTTGCAGAAATAATCATTTCTAATGATCTCCATATAAAGGAATAAGCCCTTGATAAATAACTTATGTTTTTAACCCTTTTGTTTAAACTGCTTTTTTTTGCGTGTGGCTTTTGCATTACTAGAATCCCCCTTGCATTCTGATAAGCCTGGAAGTTAATCCCCCTTGCATTCTGATAAGGCTGGAAGTTAATTCAAGAAATATTTGCAGTATTGCATAAAGCAATGTGTGATCTTCGTTCCCCAAAGAACTTAGGGAAAGACTAAATGGTAAAGTATCACTTTTAGGGACACCTGGCTCAGTCGTTAAGCGTCTGCCTTCGGCTCAGGTCATGATCCCAGGGTGCTGGGATCAAGCCCCACATCGGGCTCCCTGCTCCGTGGGAAGCCTGCTTCTCCCTCTCCCACTCCCCCTGCTTGTGTTCCTGCTCGCTCTCTCTCTCTGTCAAATAAATAAAAATTTTTAAAAAAATCTTAAAAAAAAAGATTTAAAGTATCACTTTTCCACATCATGATGTTTTAGTGGAATTTTTGTCATGTTAATGTCCTACTTGATGAGGGAAGGGTGAAACAGCTTTTCTAGGCTGAAACTAACATCATTAGTTTCAGATGTAGAATTCAATAATTCATCAGTTGCGTGTAACACCCAGTAGAACAGGATATTTTTACAGCGATTCTTATGGGAGTTATCAATTCCTATAGCATAGGGTTCACACCACCTCAGAAGGGCTGAGATCAAAGAGATCTAGCCTTGAAGAGGCCACTGAGCTGGAAGGGAAGGTGACTCATGTGGCTTGGGAGCCCCACACCCAAGGCTCAGTCTTTGAGGCATTGTTCTTGGAGTAGCAAGCCTGGCTGCTCCTCGGGGGCGATTAACTAAGACAGTACACAACCATGTTCCTCCCCTCCCTTCTCCTCCTTCTGCCCCCCGAGTTGGGCGGCGTGTGAGCAATGGAAAATTCCTTTGACCCAGAGTGGGGCTGTAGCAGGGTCATGCCATGAGCTACAGCTTTCCAAAACAGAACCAATGGATGCCAGCTTCTCTTTCTTTTCTTCTTTTTTTTTAGGATTTTATTTATTTACTTGACAGAGAGAGATAGCGAGAGCAGGAGCACAAGCAGAGGGAGTGGGAGAGGGAGAAGCAGACTTCCCACTGAGCAGAGAGCCCAACATGGGGCTTGATCCCAGGACCCTGGGATCATGACCTGAGCCAAAGGCAGATGCTTAACAACTGAGCCACCCAGGCACCACACCAGCTTCCCTTTCTTTAGAGTCCAAGATTCCTTCAGTGGCCCATAATCTCCCCAGTCTTGAGGGGCTTCTGGGAGAGTGCTTGGAATCATCATTTTCCAGAATGACTGGTCATGCCTTATGAAAATCAAGATAAAGTTCGTTAGGGGTACTCCTGATTTTACCTTTTTTAAAAAAAATAGAATCATCGTACTTGGACATATTATTTCTTGAACACATTGTTTCTAATGATTTTGTGATTTAAAAAAATGTAAATATAATTTATGGTTATAGATGTGTCATGAATTGTTTAAATTTAAAATATCATCTCTAGTTATCTATGCAATATGATCATTTGTAATTCCCATGACACTGATTAGGAAAAAGATACAATTGTTGTATGTAAGGTCTATTGACTAAACAATTTTGGAACTTGAAATTTGTTTGATATTACTTGTGTTTATTAGTATTATTTTAATTCTGATCCTTTTTCTTCCTGTCTTTCGATTTATGGTTTGTGGCCATTAGATGGCACTGTGCATTTCAAATATGAAAAGTCTATGAAATTTTAAGGCTGGGCCGTGTGGAAAAAAGTAATATGCATTAAAGATTGCCACGTTTTTGTTTCAGTGAGGGTAGAAACATTTTATTTTTCACATAAAATGTTCTAGTATTATAATTTATTAAGTAGATATCTAGAACATAATCCCACAGTCCCATATGAAACTTTCCTTGCATAAAGAAAATGTTCCTTCCCATGTGACACAAATATAACGCCTCTCAGACTTAGATTGGGTATGGGGCTCCCGAGTCACACGGGATACTATACTCCTTCACCTCGCCTCAGAGCAGCTGCTGCTGATTTCCTAATAATGTTGATTACCCTCTTAGTGTAGCCATATTCTCTCATTTGGAAGTCTTTATCACCGGAAGCATTTACTTACAAATAGGATGCAAATTCATTTACAAATTATTTGAAATGCTAAACTGAACTCTAGAAAAGAATACAATTAATTGGCTTTCTTAGAATTGATAGATCACTCCCAGGAGCTGGCTTTATTAAGCTCATCATTAACCAGCTAAGAAGATGGCCTCACTGAGGTTTTATCCCCAGACGTAGCCTCCTGCGAAACACAACCTCTGTTATCCCGGCAGCACAGCCTCCAGCCTTCCCCCCACTGCACAGCCCCGTCCCTCCAGCCCCACGAGGCCCTCTGCCCGGGCCTCCTGGGGCTGCCCAGGGCTCCAGGTACCTTTCTGATGCTGATGTTTCCCAGTCTGTACCTTTGGCCCACGTGTCCATTTCTTCCACTTGGATGTCTTCAGGTCCTTTTAACCATTTTTAATAACTTTTTGAAACCTTTTAAAAACTCATCAGAGATGGAACTCACCATGCCCAACTCCACACCAGTGTCCCCTCTCTCGCGGACCGGCCACCCTCCTCTGTGCAGCTGCCCCATGCAGAGATCCGAGTCTGGCTTCACCCTTTGTTGCTACCATCCCCCATATCCAATCTATTACCACGTCTGCTGGTCCTTGATAGTCACTCTGCTAGTATCCTCGTCATGGGTTGGATCATCTCTCATTGGGATGATGATCAATTAACTTTCCCCTAGTCTTGGTCCCCGTCAACCCATTTTTCCCACGATAGCCACAGCGATCCTTGTATAATGTGGATATCACCATGTCTGACTCCTGCTAGAAACCCGCCATACCCTCTCATTTCTCTCAAGACAGATCTAAACTCCTTAACGCAAACATAAGGCCTTGGACCCTGCCTACCTTTGTGGCATTATCTCTTCGGCCTCAAAACTCTGTACTGTCCTTTAGACACGCCTTTCAGCGCATCAGATTGAATGCTTTCTTCAGCCTCCAGCTCTATTTGCAATTCTTTTCTCTCCACCCCTATCACTTTATTCCTACTGGAATCGCTTTAGACTTCCCTGCCTCTGGGAAGGAACCCCTCCCCACTGCTTCCCCAAATAGGATGGGCTCTCCTGCTTCCCATGGTCATTATCATGCTGTGTGGTAATTGTTAGTTCATCTACCCCTCAGGCTGTAATAAACGAATTTATCTTACTTGCCGCTGTATCTCCACCACGCAGCACAGTGCTTACCATGTAGTAGGTGCTTAAGACATGTCTTTTGCATAAGTGAATGAAGACCTGGGCACTTCGACTCATCCCTTATACCCCAGGTCAGTTGTCTTCCCAGCTCCTATAGTGTTTATAGAAGGAAGGGATTTTCCTGCTTCCAAAGATCACGTAGCAAATCAAGACAGAATAGGATTTCTACCTGATTTGGGGGTCTAGGTCTAGTTTTGTTTTTATGACTATTGCCTTCAACTTTAGTTTTTTTTTAAATTTATTTTACTTAGAACCCTGAGGTTTAAAAACTTCGAACATATACTTGGAGAAAATTATTCATGCAATTCATGAAAATTACTCATAATTATGATCAATTAAGCATTTTAATTAATCATACAATTAAGAATATGGGTGTTAAGCCCCAGAATGTCTGATTGAGGTTGTGAGCCTTTCAGATGTGTCTAAGGAATGTGTGTTTGTCCTGACTCCTATTTCCTTCCTCTAACCGTTCTGTGTACTCACTTCCTCAGGGGAAGAGAGGGGCTTATTCATTTCACAGTAACACAAAATAGTCCTAGAGCACATACTGTTTGTCAGACACTGCTGTATCCATTTTGCATGCATTAACTCATTTCATCCTCAAAATAACAAATATCAGGTGTTATCATTCCTCGTTTAGAGATGTTAAGGCTGAGGCACAGAGAGGGTTAGTAATGTGCTCAGGGATGAGCAGAAGAGCTGGGATTTGGACCCAGGCAGTTTGGCTCTAGATCTTGACTTCTTCTCTAATATATCATAGAGAAAGCCTGACAGGGAATTACGTTTCTTAATTATATTAACTGAGAATACTAGCAGCCATTTAATAAAACATTGTCATGTGGACTTGTTTTAGTATGTAGATATCTGTGAGTAAAAGGACAGTTCTTGCCAAAGCCTCCCTTCTCCTCTGCCTCGGGCCACAGCATTCCTGGCCCCAAACCTTGCAGTAGGCCTTGCAACCCTTGGCCCTTCAGGTTTTTAATCCTTTCTCTCTCATCTCCTGATACCTTTTCTGGAGACAAGCAAAGCCTTGCTCAGTTTTCCACAAACTGAGAGGCTTCTTTCTTGCTTTTCTTGACCGTATATCTCTAACTGCTAAGTTAATTTCCTTCCAACCTACTGATACTAATTTAGAGAACTGCTAAGCTTTACAAGATCTCTTGCTAAACCTTATTTATTGTGTGTAATCGTATACCACACGTCTTTTACCCGAGAGTTCGTATTTTTTTAGTACACCCCACCTAACCTACAATCAAACAAGAGCCCTGCAATCACAACACAGCTACAGAGGTTTACAAACTGCATTGTTATCTGATATAACCAAGTATGATCATATATATTTATGCATTACTAGAAAGACTATTTTTAGACTGATGTTTCAAGAATAAATAACATTTTTCATAAAGTTTGGATACTATCTAACCTTTGGGAAAGTGATTTAGAAAGACCTCCTTCCCGTATGATAAGTTTTTCTTCCTCTTATAATGCTGTGAGGCAGATGTACATTGGAGGCCAGGGAGCAGAGAAGGAGAGCTTATGTCTTCTTTGTGGTTCCAGAAAGATTACATTGAAGAAGGGTCACAAGCTGAATCTGGAAGGTTAAATCAGCAAAGTTATTATCATCGTCACAGAAAGAAATATGCTAGGGTTTGACTTCAGAAGTTTCATTTAGAAGGAAAAGAAAGAAACATTTTCCAAATAAGGTTATAGGATAATTTTAGCATTATTCTAACACATCTCATGGAAATTTTTGCTTCAGTTATGTTTAAAATTTAAAACTTCCGAATGTTTCAAGTTTTATATGTTTATGTCATGGTTTTGGGGATGCCACTTATTTATTTTTGAGATACAGTGTACACACAGTGAGATGTATACATCGTAAGGGCATCATTTTATGAGTGTGCCAATGATACATCCTTGTAACCAGCACAGAAAGTTTATAAGAACTTTTCCATTGTTCCAGAGAGTTCCCTCAAGCCTCTTCCATCCTCCACAGACAACCACTAATCTGGTTTCTACCACCACAGGGTTTTGCCTGTTTTGTTTCTTTAACAGAGATAAGGCTATTCAGATTTTCTATTGTGTCAGTTTCTTCTTGTATCAGTTTTTATATGTTGTTTTTTTTTCAAAAAATTTGTCCAGTTCATCTAAGCTGTTGAATTTATTGGCATAATATTATGCATAGTATTCTCTTATTATCCTATTAATATCTCTATGAGCTGTGGTGAGTTTGCCTTTTCATTCCTAATATTGGTAATTTTTGTGCTTTTTTACTTGAATGGCCTTGCTAGGGGATTAGAAATTTTATTAATCTTTCAAAAAACCAACTTTTGAAAATGAATAATTTTCTCCATTTGTCTGTTTTCTATTTTGTTGGTTTCAGCTCTTAGGTATTTCCTTTTTGCTACTTAATTTGGATTTAATTTGCTCCTTTTCTACAGCTTTATAAAACTTTTTCTCCAATGTAAATATAAATATTTAAATTTTTCTCTAAATACCACCTTAGCTGTATCCCACAACTTTTGACAATTTTTTGTTTTTATTATAATTCAGGTTAAAGTATTTTCTAAATTCCCTGTGATTTTTCTTTGACTCATAAGTTATTTAGAATTATGTTGTGTGGATCTATCTGTAAGGGTGTTTCTGAAAGAAATTAGCATTTGAATGGGTGAACTGAGTAAAGCAGATTTCCCGCCCACCCCCCCCCACACACACATAACCCCCTTCCCCGCCCACAGTCTGGGTTGGTATCATCCAATCCGCTGAGGGCTTGAATAGAACAAAAACGTAGAGGAAGGTTGACTATACTGTCTGCCCGACCACTTGAGCTGTTATATCAATCTTCTCCTGCCCTGGAAACTCCTGATTCTCAGGCCTTCAAATCTACACCATCAGCTCTCTGGCTTTCAGGGCTTTGAGGAACACCACCAGCTTTCCAGGTCTCCAGCATGCAGACAGCAGACTGTGGGACTTTTCAGCCTCTGTTAATCACATGAACCAATACCTTATGCTAAATATCTATCTGTCTGTCTATGTATGTATGTATGTATGTATGTATGTATGATCTATCCTACTGGTTCTTTTTCTTTGGAGAATTTTGACTAATAAAGTGACTCTTCCATCCACATTTGAAAGCAGTATGTATTCTGCAGATGCTGGGTGAGATATTCTATAAATGTCAGATCAAGGTGGTTGATAATAATGTTCAAATCATTTTTTTGTTTTATGATGTTTTATGATGACAATTTATTATTAAGAAATGTTACTCTTCAACTCTGAATTCTCCTTGACTTGAAGTTTACCTTGCATGATGATATCAACACTAACTTTTCTTAGATTTTCTTGATCTATCTTTTCTCCCTCCATTTACTCAAAACTTATTTGGGTCTTTAAAATGCATCTTGTGCAGATAATATATAGTCAAATCTTGCTTTTTGTTCATCTTTACAATCTCTTCCTTTTCACTGAATTGTTCAGTTATTTATATTTAATATAATTATTGATATGGTTAGATTTAAGTTTGTTTTTTACTTGTCATGTTTTTTTTTATTTCCTCCTTTTCTGTCTTTGTTTTGGTTAATAAAATATTTTTAGGACTCTATTTTAATTCATTTTAAGTTATCCATCATGGAGTTTTGTTGCTGTTGTTTTAGTGGTTGCTTAAATTCTCCACCTAAACGTTTTACAGTTATGGAAATGTTCCATGTGCTTTTCCAATATGGGAGTCACTAGTTACATGTGACTGTTAAGACCTTGAAATGTGACTAATACAACTGAGGAACTGAATTTTGTTGTATTTAATTTTAATTAAGCTTAAATTTAGTCACTTGTGGTTAGTGCTGTATTGGACAACACATTCTTATCAGTCTACTTAGATTTATATTGTATAATTTCATGTAAAATATAAAAATCTTACAATAGTATAATTTTATTAACTCTCTATCCTTTTGTTACTGTTGTTATGTATTTTACTTGTACATGGTTAAAAGCTCCTCAATATATTTGTCTTTAAATAGCCTTGTCTTTTAAATAAATTATAAAAAGAAAGAAGAAGACAATTTTTCATACTTTCATGTCTATTTGCCATTTCTGGTGCTTTTCTTCCTGTAGGTTAGATTTCCCCTTGTATCATTTCCCATCATCCTAAATAACTCTTCTATTAGAACTTCTTATAGTTTTCAGTGAATTATTCCTGCATTCTTTTATCTGAAAATGTCTTTTTTGTTTTCATTTTTTGGAAGATATTTTTACTGCATATAGAATTCTGGGTTGACCACTTCTCTCAGTACTTTAATGATGACTTTCCATTTCTTCTGGTCTCCCTTGTTTCTTTTTTTTTTTTTTTTTAAGATTTTATTTATTTGAGAGAGCCAGCATGCGAGCATGAGTGGGGGAAGGGGCAGGGGGAGAAGCAGACTCCATGCTGAGCAGGGAGCCTGAGATCATGACCTGAGCTGAAGGCAGACGCTTAACTGACTGAGCCACCCAGGCACCCCTGGTCTTCCTTGTCTCTAGTGAGAAGTAAACTGTCACTCATAGCATTGTTCCCTGCATGTAATTGACTTTTTTCTCTATTTTCAACATCTACTCTTTCTTTATCTTTGGTTGACAGCCTAATGACCAGAATGTGCCTAGGTATGATTTTTTTTTATATTTATTCTGCCTGGAGTTTGTTGATTCTTCAATCTGTAGGCTGATGTTTTCCACAGGTTAGAGGAATTTTCAGCCATTTTTTCTTCAAATTCTATTCTACCCTATTCTTTCTTTCTTCTCTCCTCCAAGGACTCTAGATATATATGTAATTTCAGAAGTTTACTTTCTATTTCTATTATATCCATTTGTTTAATCTTTGCTGCTACTCCCCATCTTTTTACTCAATATATTCATCTTTTCCTGTGCATCCTTAAATATATTGATATGAGCCATTTTAAGGGCTTCATCTTTTAATTCCAACATTTGGGTTATTTTGGATTCTGCTTCTATTGACTGCTTCTTTTCTTGATTATGGGTCACATCTTCCTGCTTCTTCACATGTCTAATGTTTTAAAAATTATTATTTTTTAAGATTTATTTATTATTTGAGAGAGAGAGCATAAGCGGGAGGGGCAGAGGGAGAGGGAGAGAGAATCTCAAGCAGACTCCACACTGAGCATGGAACCCCACGCAGGGCTTGATCTCACAACCCTGAGATTGCAACCCGAGCTGAAACCAAGAGTCGGATGCCCAACCAACTGTGCTACCCAGGTGCCCCTATAATTATTTTTGAATGTTGTTATCAGGGAGTTATAAAGAGTCTGGTTTATCTTATTTTCCTTTAAAGGCTGTTGAGCTTTCTTTCTATGAAGCTGTTAAATTACTAGCAAATTCTCTTGATCTTGTTAGGCTTTGTTTTTCTTATTTGTTTAGGGCATTTCTATTTTGGTTTTGTCCTTAGTCTTGGGGCATGGCCCTTTCTCTGAGGCATGGTACTTATTTCTAAGGTGTGGCCTCTTTGGAGTTTCAGTTTGAATATATGAGGTGCTTAGGAAGGTCTCTCCACTTAGGCTGGGCCAATAGTCTTATGTTTCCTGCACTGCAGAGCCTGTGATGTCTTGGCCCAGGTTTCTTACTTGCAGCAGCCATTCTCTGCTAGGCCTTGTGAAGTCTCCTCCTACACACTGGCTGCAGGGGAACACTCATGAAATCCATCATCTTCCTCCTCTACACAGCTCATTTCTCTGTGATATCCTGCCTTAAAAATTCCAGGGACTCCAGCCATTGTAAATTCTATGTGTACCTCTTCAGTCCAAGAAGACTTCCATATTCCCTTGGATTCCACTTCCCTTAAGTTCACTAAGTAGAAAGCTGAAGAAGACATAGAGCTCTCTTTGTGTTTCTCTCCTCTTAAGGATCACAATGCTTCAATGTTTATTGTCAAATGCCTGGAATTGGTTACCTTAGATATTTATAGCTGTTTTCACTGGGAGGGCAAGTCCAGTATCTGTCACTGTGTACAGCTGGAAGTAGATGTCCTCCTATATATGTTTTTGTGTATTACATACCCCTTAATAAACTATTAAAACAAAAAATCACTTTTCTTATTTAAAGATCCTTGTTTCTTTTTTTGTCAGAGCACTGTTCTTGATGATTATATGTATTTTTACTCTAACCTCAATAAACATTATTCTGTTGAAATTCATTTAAATTATTATAATTAACATTTCTAAATCAGAATGATTAATAATTAGCATTACTTGGGAGTACCGGAGTGATGCAGTTGGTTAAGCATCTGACTCTTGGTTTTGACTCAGGTCTGATTTCAGGGTTATGGGATTGAGCCCCACATTGGGCTCCATGCTCAGTGTGGAGTCTGTTTGAATTTCTCTTTCCCTCTCCCTCTACCACTCCCTCCACCCCTCTTGCTCTCTCTCTCTCTAAAATAAAGAAATCTTTAGGGGTGCCTGGGTGGCTCAGTCAGTTAAGCATCCAACTCTTGATTTCGGCTCAGGTCATGATCTTAGGGTCCCGGGATTGAACCCCAGGTCTGGCTCTGTGCTCAGCGGGAAGTCGGCTTGAGGATTCTCTCTCTCCCTCTGCCCCTCCCCAGCTCATGCTCTCTCCTTCTCTCTCTCAGATAAATAGATCTTCAAAAAAATAATTAGCATTACTCATTACAGTGTTTATCAAACATTGAAAAGATATTTTTTTCAAGAGTTTAAAACAAAACTTGGGTAGAACAAAGTGTAGCCTAATATCCTTCTATTTTAAAAAGTGGGATATAATGAAATTCTAGGACACTAAAATGACCCATATAAACTTTGTTGTTTACTGGTAGAAAATTTTTATAACTTTCTTAAAAACAAAAATACTTTTTCACTGGCTATAAATGGCATATCAAAGGAAAATGCCAGAAACAAATTTGCCTGACATTGTATTCCTAAGAACACTGATGTAAATCATTGACTGTACCATAATTTATGTTTTACTTTATTGTTTAACAAAACATATCAAAGCAATATAAATGATACTGCTGTTTATATAAATCAATTAGAGATAAGGCATGTTGAGTCAGTAACTTACTTGAGACTAGAATCTGTTCTGGGGAGCTCTGGCCCCATATTCTGAAGATGCAGGGAAAATGTAATAAACTATCTGGAAAATGCCCTCTTTCTGGTTCTAGCTCCTCATCTGTAAAATAATATTTTGGCCTAGAGTTGTCTAGCATGCCTTCCAGATCAAAGGATCCATTCTTTCTATGTTCTTACTTTTACTTTCTGACCCATCTTCTCATTACAGTGCCGTATTTTTATCTTTAATCTTAAAACATTCTTTCCATATATTTTCATCTTAAGGTAATGACAGCCATATTTCTGGGTGGTTATAACAATCATCGGATAATTATAAATGGGAACAAAAACCAAACATGCGGCTAAGTGCCAGGTAATTTTAAAACTTAAAAACTGTAACAATTACCCCATAAATATAATGCATTGAATCTCTGATTGCTATTACAAAAATGGACCCAAATTAAGAGAAATAGCTTGCCATTTACATGGAAATATAGACTCTGGAATGGTATCACTGCCTACCATCAGTTATCTTAAACTGAGTCCAAGTTTTTAAAGTCATTTCCTAACTAATGTTAAGCACAGGTGTTTCCTGATTTCAGTTGTTCAGACGCTTAGAAAAAATGAGTAACTCAGGGAAATGTGTAGAATTCCTTTGTTGGCTTCCTTTCTCCTGTATCAAGCCTAAGTTTCATCTGAGTACTATATGGGTTTTTGTATTTCCATGCCCACTGAGCCCATGAGCTTATTTTCTCCCTTTCTATTTGCTATACTCACCACTCTCTCTTTTGTTTTCTTATTATTAGTGTTATTTTTACAAGTTTTCTGCCATCTTTAGAATCTCAGTTTGAATGAGTCTATTTGAAGAGAAAGAGTCAAATATCTGTCTCTGATTTGAAGGGTCTCTGTGGGTGGCAGGTTTGAGCCCCTGCACGGCTGTGGGGCTGCGTCTGGTCTTAAGCACCAATCCCTCATGCCGAGGGGCAGACTGTGAGGCAGCCAGAATGAGGTGGGGGAGAAGAGAAAGTGAGCAGCCCTGTGGGACAGAAGTGATAACACAATGTGCATTAAAGTTGGTTTCTCATTTAATTCTGTACATTTGTGTGGTTTGACTGAGGTCATCTAACAATTTTGGAGGTTGCAAACCTAAGTCTCGGAATGTTACTATCTCTTACGTGTGGGGTTCTTAAACTTGAGTACAGGAGAACCAGCTGGGCTTGTTAAACTTTGTCAAAAAGGCCATTTCGGGGCTGTCCAACTCCCCACTCCCCCAAAGCTCATGGTCAGATTGCCTGAAATGCCCTGCTGTCACTTGTTGGCTTCCAGAGTTAAAATTATGTTCACGGCACAGTGAGACTTTATTAAATTAGGATTAAAAATAAATAGTACCTTGATTTACTACAAAGTATTTACCTGCTTTGCTCTTTTAGTATCTAGAATAAACATTTTGCCAACTTTCTGTGTGTAAAACAAATGTCTCAATTCAGAGTTCTAAAAAGGGAAAAGGGGAAGTACTTTGAAGGATTTTAACGTAGAATGTAGGAAGATGTCTTGATTAGTTTTGTAGAAAGTTAAATTTTTGGCCTTGTATGAGAAAGATGACTGGGGCTGGTGTGAAAATTTTATACTTCATTATCAGGATTTCAAGGACAAAGGTCTTTTTTTTTTTTTTTTTAATGCCTCTTTACTGTGAACTCTACACTCTTAGGAACAGGGGCCAAACAGCTTTTTCATTTCCAAGAATCAGAAAACGTTTAAGTTTCACCAGAAAGATGACAGGAAATGATTTACAGTTTCAAAGGGTTAAAGTCAACCTTATCTGTGATTTGGTGTGTAGTGTTTAATATTAGCTTAAAAATCTTTTGAGAAGTTGCTAAAACTTTGATTATGGAAAAATCCCAAAGTACAGAAATGAAAAGAAGGAAAAGCCACCTATATCAATAAACAGTTGTAAAGTTGCTGACTTTGTGCCAGACACTCTTCCAAGTGCGTCACAAATAACAACTTATATAAAACTCTCAGTAACTCTGGTCACGGAGTGAACCAGGGGATGCCACCAACAACATGGAGAAAACCCAGTGAAGGGTGAGAGAAAGATGCTATTAGAGCAAAATGATCATTTTCCTCCCACGGGTTTCTTACACAAGCCACAAAATCTAATAACTTGGTCACTACTTGTAGTTAATAACCACTTTGCTTGTTAATGGATTGGAGCTCACTGAGAAAGGTTAATGAAACAGACTGTCCAATAGCTAAATTAATAATAGGCTTTAGAGGAAGTCATTACTATTGTAAACCATATACACTTGCTTCTATCACTAGTGCCTTTTAAAAATATTAACACAGCAAGAAAAATATTAAAAATGAGGAGTTCTGCATTCAGAATTAAGGATTTTTAAATGATTTGAGTTTGAAAAGATATTTTTGCCTCATTTGGTGACGTGTTACTTTATGTTGTTATTACAGAGGTGGATACAACGAAATGTTTGAGGTGGCTAAACGTCATTAGTCTTAGCTCCTCTAAACTCTCTCTTCTTTTATTTTATGAGGTTTGTCTTTTTTTTTTTTTTAATCCATGCAACTATAATTCAGGCTGAGGACATTTCTGAACCTGCTTCTTAATAGAATGACTGTAAGGTTGTCCAGGGTTCCACATGCCTACTAAGAAATGCACTTAGGTGATGTAAAGGATCTCAAATGAAAATATTCTAATATGGGTAGATTTAAGTAGGTGAGTTAAGTCAAAAAAAGAAAACAGCCATAGGAGAGATTTGTGTTTGTTCTCTTTACACACATAAATTTTTAACTTCATTCGATTTTCCTGGTAGGAAACAATGGCAGAAATGTTTCATGGAGTTGTTGCTCTTGATCACGAGGCTATGTCCAGGAATTGTCAGTACAAAGTGTACTGACAAAAAACTTGACCGCTTTTTATGAGGGTATTACTTTTGGGCTTGCTCCTCTGTTCTGACCTCAGTCTCTGGAATCTGTCTTAATTAAGTGGGCTTTTGAGGCAAATAGTAATCGAAGGCTCTTCTTTTGAGGAAGCCTGAGGAAGGGCGAGAAGCTCTGCTCATCCACTCTGCCTGCCCTTTTAGGACTTCCGCCCTTCACACTTCTTTCCCCTCGTTCCCTCTTTCACTGTAAGCTGTTGACCCATTGAACACTAACTGGTGCAGCATTAGGAGCCTTTGGCTTACTCATCCCACATCCCTCTCGGCCCCTGATTTTGTTTCTGTTTCTTCCTATAAGTCATTAAAGATCTTCCCTTTATCCGGGTGTTCAGAAGCCTCACAATGATGTGTCTAGGGAGGGTCTTCTTTAAACTCATTTTGCCTAATACACTGTGTCTTTTCCAATAGGAGACGAGTGTCCTCCTTCCATTCTGAGAAATGTTACCCTCTTTGTGAAATGTCTTACCTTTTTCTATGCTTTTTGGAACACCTACAAGTAGGACATGGTGGCCCCACTTATTTATATGTACCTTTGCATATTTAGAAAATGGATACTCCTCGAACTTTTGCCCTGCATACCACCCTCTCCTGCCTACTGAGAATCTCGATCTTCCTCCTTGTTCTCAGTGTACAGCAGTAGTTTTCAATCCAGCTGTGCATTACAACCACTCCAGGATGGGGTTTAGGCACTTATTTATTTATTTATTTATTTATTTATTTATTTAGAGCGCCATGCGTGCGAGCAGGGATGGGGGTTGGGGGGAGGGGCAGAGAGAGAGGGAGAGAGAGAATCTCAAGCAGGCTCCATGCCCAGCGTGCAGCCCAAGGCAGAGCTCGATCTCACGACCCTGAGATCATGACCTGAACCGAAATCAAGACCACACTTAACTGACTGAGCCACCCAGGCGCCCTAGGCATGCATTTAAATAAGTGGGTCAAATCTCAGCTCTACCATGTACGAACTATGCTCCAATTCATTTAACCTTTCTGGTTCTCGGTTTCCTCATCTGTAAAATAGAGATAATAACACCTCATATGGTTGTCATGAGGATCAAATGAAATAATGTTTGTCAAGTGGCTTGTTACAGTGCTGGTGGATGCTCAATAAATGATAATATGACAGCCAAGGTAACAGTTGAAATGTAACATGTGCTTGGCAATGTATCAAATACTTCATGTGAATTTATCTTCAGAGCCCTTTTAGGTAAGTACATTTATTATTCGTTTGTGAGTCCAACACTAAGAGCCGTTTTCATTTACTTGTGTTGTTTTATTTATCTTTTGGTTTACATATTTTAGGTACTTCATAGCATATTTATATTTCTTACTCTACATTTAAAAATATTTACTATTTTTTCTATGTTGTTTATCATGTGTTATTTTAATAACTATTCCATGAGGTTGCTATTCTATAATTTACTTAGTCATTCTACTATTGCTGGACTCCTTAGGCAAAGAACTGGTTTGTTTGAAGCTTTTTTTTTTTTTAAAGATTTAATTTGTTTATTTGACAGAGAGAGGGAGAGAGAGAGAGCACAAGCAAGGGGAGTGGGAGAGGGAGAAGCAGACTCCCCTCCGAGCAGGGAGCCGGATGCTGGGCTCCATCCCAGGACCCTGAGATCATGACCTGAGCTGAAGGCAGATGCCTAACTGACTGAGCCACCCAGGCGCCCCTGTTTGAAGCTTTTGATGCATACTGTCAAACTGCTCTCCAGAGGTTGTGCAATTTCATAATGACATGGGGTAGTTTTTGACCTAGCTGTTTTATTCTCTAAATTCTCTAATTCTGTTTTAAAGTGGAATGGAGGTTGTGGGAAATGATCCTTAAGAAATTAGACAAATGGGGGGCGCCTGGGTGGCTCAGTCATTAAGCGTCTGCCTTCGGCTCAGGTCATGGTCCCAGGGTCCTGGGATCGAGCCCCGCATCGGGCTCCCTGCTCCACAGGAGGCCTGCTTCTCCCTCTCCCACTCCCCCTGCTTGTGTTCCCTCTCTCGCTATCTCTCTCTCTGTCAAATAAATAAATAAATAAAATCTTTAAAAAAATAAAAATAAAAATAAAAAATAAAAAGGAAATTAGACAAATGGCAGCAATTCAATCAAGCAATCAATCAAACAAGCATTTAGATAATGTGCTAGCAATTGTATACAAGAAGTCCAAAGTTATAGTGTGACTGACAAAATAAATAGTAATAGCAATAAAGAAACAAACAAACCTCTAGTGTATAAAAGGACCTATAACGCCGAGTTTAAAGCAGTCCGTACAAATATGCAAATTACTACATTACATTACATGCTGCTGGTCAGGGGGGTGAGATGTATATAGAGAGGGAACTTCTTATCCCCTGCCTTCCTTGAAAGTCAGGACCAGCTCCAGATAGAAGCTGTGACACAGGTGAGGTTTGTAATAGCAGACAGTCCCTTCCCACAGGGGCTCTGTACTGTGGACTGTGTACTATTTGTCTGGTGTCTCCCCCAGGAGCCACCAAAGGGCACGTGACATAGGCTGGGGACACTCAGGGGCTTCCCCAGGTTGATTTAAGGAGGTGGGTCAAGAAAATCCTCTTTCCACTGGGGCCGTGAAGCTGGAAATCTGGCCAGTTGGGACTGCTGGTCACCGTGTCTCCTGACTGTAGAGCGGCAACTTTGGACAGCAGGCTGAAAGCCACAAACATAGATGTTTGTCCTAAACTAAGTGCCATTTCTCCCCCTGGGTCTCAGATGGCATTCCCACCTGCAGTCTCAAAACTGTATGATTTCTCTCCTCTCTTGTGTTGCTCCCGCTTAATAAATAGCCCTCCACCCAGTGGTCCCATCTTCCTCCTCAGCTCTCTCATCCTCATTCCAGCCCAACCTCTTGAACGAGTGTCTACACTTACTCTCTCCACTTCCTTATTTTTCACCTCAAGCTACTCCACACAGGCTTCAGCCCCCATCCCTCTACAGAAATGGCTCCAAGATTACTAAGGATGCCCATTGCCATCTCTTCATGGCTGCCTTTAGTCCTTGTGTACTCAACCTCTTAGTGTCATTTGGCGTAGCTGAACAATTACTTCTTGTTTGAAAACCCTTTGGTTGGTTTTCATAATACCTGGGTACTGTGTCCTCCTGGTTTTTCTCTTACGCCCCTGCTGCTGCTTCGGAACCCCCTTGCCCACCTCTCTTCCACCTATCCATGTTGGGGTTTCTGGGGCTCTATCCTAAGGCCCCTTCTTTCCTCATGCTACACTCTATTCCCCTCTTTTCCCCACAATCACAATGTCATCCACTATTCTGGCTTTAGTTGCTATCTATATACCAGTGGCCCCTCACTTTATGTCTTTAGCTCAGACTGCACCTCTGAGCTTCACAAGCACATAGCTGAGTGCCCACCTCAGATTTCAACTCAGATGTATTAAGATATATCAAAACTCATATATTTCAAATTGAACTGTTCATCTGCCTCCAAAAATCTGCTCCTTCTCTAGGGGTTCCTAATCACCAATGGCTCCCCAGTCCACACAGTTGCTTAAGCTGGATGCCTGCAAGTCATCCTTGATACTTTCCTCTTCCTTATTCCTTCCATTCAGTCCAACACCAAGGCCTGAGTGTTCTACCTCCTAAACATTTCTCACATCCATCTCCATCTCCATCACCACCACCTGAGTCCTGGTCACCATCTTCTCTCTTTGGACTTTGGCATCTGCCTGCTGACTGGTCTCCCCACACCCATGCTTGCTCCTTCCAATCCACTCTTCACATGGCCCCGAAGAGAGACTTTTTTTTTTTGAAGTTTGTTGGTTTATTTATTTAAGTAATCTCTACACCCAAAGTGGGGTCAAACTCATGACCCTGAGATCAAGAGTCGCACACTCTTCCCACTGAGCCAGCCAGGTGCACCCCCAGAAAGAGATTTTAAAAGACAAATCTCATCCTGTCCCTGTCCCTGCTTAACTTTCGGGGGCTTCCAACTGCCCACAGACCATGTCCAAAGACTTTCCCATGACCTACCAGTCTAGTCAGTCTTGGACCCTGACCTACCTTTTCAGGTGAATTTCAGCCACTTTCCCCTCCCCTTTTTTTGGGCTCCAGTCACATGGAGTCTTTCCTGTTCCCGAAACAGGTCAGACTGTCCCTTTTCTTGGGAACCCTGAATAAATGGATCCTTTTGCTGTGTACTTCTTCAGGGGACTCTTCCCTGACCACCCCCTCCAGGTTCCATTGTCCCACTGCACCTGAGCTTTTCCTTCACCACACAGCCCAGGTGTGTGATCTATACCTTGATTTTCCTTGCTGTGGGACTTATGCCCCAGGAGGGCAGGCACCACCGCTGTCCTGCTCCTAGTGTCCCTCACATCCCAACCCCAGGATGTGTAGCTGCCCACCATTTGGGGACTGTCTTTTTTTAGTGCCAAAGTCCAACAGCAGCCAATCTTTCAGTGGTTCTTAAAGCTAGAGTCCTGCTCTTTGGAGGAAAGGGTGACAGAGTTGACCCAATTGGTCCCCTTGACCTCTTCCCTTGGAGCACCAGGCCAGATGGGAGCTCCCTGGATGTTTGGGAGCTTGCTTTATAAGCCCTGCCTAAAGCTGAAGTGTCATTAGGATGATGTGCTGCATCCCTGCCTTGTTCTCTTAAAAAGAAGTTTTGATGTTTTTAAGACAGGCCCTTCCCCACCGGCCCATTGTTCTGATTTGTTTTCATTCTCTAGTGTGCCTCCATTCACAGGAGTGAAATTGTTGAGAAGCTACTCAGTTCAAGAGCCCCAAACAGGGCCTTGGGTGGAGGGGGCTAGGAAGACCCGACCTGGTCTCAGGGAAACCAGAACATTCCAAACGGAATGTAATTAAGTATCTTAAAAATGGCCTAGGCTTTATGCGAGACAAACTGGTTGTGGCTGGCCCTCAAGGAGCAAGCTTTGTGGTAAAGCACAATAGACGGAACGGTTCACACAAGGGCCCCCAAACTCCTGGACCCACGGGTGGGAAGGAACAAAAGGCTGCCCACTCTGACTGCAAACACAGCAACAAGCTCGAATGTTCCTCGAAGAGGCGATTTCTTCTGCACACATGTGTCAGGGACAGTGTTTGTGTGTGAACATCTGCCCTTGCTAGGCAGGGCTTGGTAGACCCAGAACCACCCCGCAGAGAGACTTAGTACATCTCAGCTATGTCTGTCTTCAGAACCGATCTTTCCTGCTCTTTGTGCAACAAGACACACCTCTCCGAGGAAGGAGGAGGACAGGATTTCCATCATTACTACCACCCTATTAAAAACAACAACAACAAAACAACCGTGTAATTACTCTCTGCAGGAAAGGCGCACAAACAGGATGGGCCTGAGCTGAACCCGGGATGGGCCATCCCTGTAAAGATTAGGAAAAGGAACCTCCCCGCCATGCGCCGGCTCAGGCCAGGGCCTCTCCCAGACCGCCAGGCAGGCTCGCCAGCCCAAGTCCTCCGGTGGTAAGGAGGGTGCCGGCGACTCCTGGAGCGCGGGTTCCCAGCTCCTGCCGCCCCCTTCTCCCTCCGCCCCCCAGCACTCTCGGGACCTGTCTCCCAGGCCTCAGGTGTTGGCTCACGCCGGGCCACGAGCCCTTCCCTTTCTGGCCTGCACCTGGGGGAGCCTCTAGCCCACCGAGCACAGTCGACTCCGCGCGACAGGGAGCGCGCGCAGAGGGGGGCCAGCGGGCCGGCGTGGGGTTCCCCGGCTTCGCGCGCCCGGCCACCGACCCACAGCCCCGCCGGCTGTGCGCCACGCCCCCGGGGTTCGGAAGGCGCGGGACCCGGCGCAGGGCTTCTGTGAACTGGGAGCCTGGCGGCGCGAAGCTCCTGTCGGGGATGCGGCGGTAGCTGCTTCCTGGTTTGAAGCTCGCCGAGTGGGGGAGAGCGTGAGCCCGCGGAGGCGGGGGCAGGAGCAGAAGCAGGAGGAGGCGGGGGCAAGAGACGCTTGGGGCTGGAGCTAACCGGACGGGTCGCTCCGGCTCTCCAGGGAGAGGAGCTTCCCGGCTCTGGAGAAGGGGCGAGTCCTTTGAGAGCCCCCGGGAAGCGCCGCGTGCTGGAGAGGGACGGTCGGGCTACCCCGGCTCGCGGAGGGCTCGGCTCCGGGCTCCCCTCCTTTCCACCTCGCGAGGGAGGGGGCGAGGGAAGGAGGGGAGGGGAAGGTCCCGCGGAGGAGGCAGAATGACCAGTCGAGGGGGGCTTGGGCGCTGCTTTTCCCAGAAGCTGCTTCCACTCCTGCGGCTGCCGCGAGGGCTGGCTTGAGCTGGGGCTCCAGGCTCTCCCGCTGCGAGCCAGCGCGGCCCCCCGGGGCCCGGGCAGCGGCGCCGGCATGACGTCGGGCACCATGAAGTTCAATGGTTACTTGAGGGTCCGCATTGGCGAGGCTGTGGGGCTGCAGCCCACCCGCTGGTCCCTGCGCCACTCGCTCTTCAAGAAGGGCTACCAGCTGCTGGACCCCTACCTGACGGTGAGCGTGGACCAGGTGCGCGTGGGCCAGACCAGCACCAAACAGAAGACCAACAAACCCACGTACAATGAGGAGTTCTGCACCAACGTCACCGACGGTGGCCACCTCGAACTGGCCGTCTTCCACGAGACGCCCCTGGGCTATGACCACTTCGTGGCCAACTGCACCCTGCAATTCCAGGAGCTGCTGCGCACGGCCGGCGCCTCGGACACTTTCGAGGGCTGGGTGAGTAGCTGTGATCCCTCCCGGTTGTGTCCGCTTGACTCTTTTCCCCCTCCACTTTTCAAATCTCGCCTGGGTCCCGCTTTCCCATCCCGTTGTCGAGCTCTGCGGCGGAGGGAATTCCCTTCAGTTTTTGGTCCTCGCCCAGGTGGCCGCGGCGCTGGTGACGCGACCGCGGTGGGTGTGTGAGGGCTCATGTGTGTCTCCAGGAAGCCAGCCCGGACACGGTCCCCTTTTGGGATGGCAGCTTGGGCTAACGGGAAGTCAGGGCGAAGGCAGTGACCCCCCCCCTCCGCCCCCTAGGCTCAGACTTTGGATAAGGCGCTCGAACTCTCCGCATGCGGGTAGTACAAAGGAAAGGCGAGTAAGATGTGATATGAAAGTGACTTGATCTGGGTAAAGTACTTAAAGCGCTTCTTAGGAGAAAGCCATACATTCTCGCAAGTATTATTCATAATGTTTATGGATACGTGTTGGTTCAGCTGCTCAGACGTGCACACGTGTTTCAGCATGCAGATCCATTACATCCCATGGATACATAGCCTACACTGGCAGGGATCTGAGCTCCTGGGTCTGCACGCTGGCAGTTTTATTGTTTAGCAGTTTTCCAAGGAGATGAGGTTTATATGTGTTTGTAAGTAACTTCGGTAGTTCTGTCACAACCTGAGAGGTGTGAGGCTTGCATGCGCAGTTTCTGCTGCTATTGGTCTGGGAGCTTTGAGAACTCCTCAGTAGTTTGTGGACCACCCCCAGTTCTCCCCATCTCACCTGCTGGTGTTTCTGTGTATTGACAAGTAGTTACCCGCAACTTCCTGCTTGCCTCTACTTTTCACATAGTTCCCATGAGACAACATTTCTGCTGCAAATTAAAATTTCTATTAGCACTCTACGCAGTGCTAAAATGCTTTTGCTTCTTATTCCTGGTACTGTCTTTGTGATACAGGTGTTCTTCCCACTTTTACATGATGAAATGGTAATTATAATGAAGTGGTCTGGTTTGGCAAAGCAGAGTAAGCTATTTGAAGAATCTCAGGACTGTAATGGTTTAAGTTCAGAGAATGTCAGTTTTAAGTCCAAAATGTGAATCAGTATTGAAAACCTGTTTGAAATTAACAAGTGGTGGAATCAGATGGATACCAATGAAGACTCATTTCAATATTTTATACTTTGAGGAACTGGTAATTTTACCATATAGTCTGTAAAATTACAGATGGCTTGTAGAACTATCTTTTTTTTTTTAAGATTATTTATTCATTTGAGAGAGAGAGAGAGAGAGCATGAGCAGGGAGAGAGGCAGAGGGAGAGGGAGAAGCAGGCTCTCCGCTGAGCCAGGAGCCCGATGTGGGGCTCGATCCCAGGACCCCGGGATCATGACCTGAGCCGAAGGCAGACGCTTAACCATCTGAGCCACCCAGGCGCCCCGAACTATCTTTTAAGTAGAAGAAAACATAATGACTATTTAATGAGATCATCACATTATATTGAGTTAATTTCTCTTCAGCTGAACTTTATGAAATTTAGAAGTGGATTGGAGAGAAATGGCTAAAATAGAGACTTACATTTTATTCTGTAAATTTCCAAATAGAAATAGAGGTGAGCCTAGGAATCCAAATGGAATTACTGAATTAGTGTTTGATTAGGAGTTAGGTTGGGAAAGCTCTAGAGGAACCAGGTTCTGAAGTATGGTGGTACAGAATGGCCAATGGCTATTAGAAGCATCACTTCCTGGAGAGAACCTAGACTGGTCCTTCTTACCCCTGGTCTGCACCATTGAATCACATGGGGGGCTTTTGAAAATCCCCACTTTTAAAAACTCTAAGCATCTCTGGCTGTGGGACCCTGGCTGGTATCAGTACTTTCAGGCTCCAAGGTGATTCCAATGTGCAATCAAGGTTGAGAACCTGTGGCCTAAATAAACACCGAGAGATTAGGACTGGAAGAAGATGATCCAGGTTACCTGACATAGTGGAGGTGTGCAGAGCTGCTTATGGTTCCACTGAATGAACAAAGATTTAAATATATTATAAATATCTCAATCTATAATTATCTGAATTAATTATACTGAGATGTTTAAGTAACACACTGGTGGTGTTTTTGAAAACAGGAACATTTGGTAGGCTAGGTCAGCATTTAAAAGACCTTGAAACCAATGATTTACCACACATTTATATTCAACTGTGGGCAGGGCAGAGTATTTCGTAAAAAGTTCTGGGTATTTTTTTTTTTTTTAAGTTTTGGGTAATTTGAAACAGGATAGGATAGATAGTATGAGTAGAGTGTTTTGTTAACTTTAAGAAAAATTTTGTTAGGAAAGTATTAGAAATGTATGGAACGCTTGTTTTTTAAAGGATTCTTTGTAGATCTAAAGGTGGTTTTCAAGTTTAGAATTACAGAAATATTTATTTATCTTTAGTGTATTGAAATGTGTAGTTTATTCAGACATTTACAAATAGAATATTTGATCTTACTCCACAATAGATTCACGTGGTGCAATTGGAATTACAAATCGCTGAACTTAAAAAAAAAAAAATCTAGTGACTTAATTTTTGCTAGTTCATGAGTAGACAGACAAAAACAGAAAATACATTTATCATTAGAATGAAACAGTTATGCATTCTGGCTTAATGTACTTTCTAAGTATCAAGAAGATAACATTCATTTTGTATGAATTTTTTCAATATTACCTTCTAATCTTGATGAGAGAAGGGATTAGATTTATTTTAATGCAGTGTATTCCTAATACCAACCATAATGCCTGACATGGACTAGGCAGTTAAATATTTCATTCCTGACTATACATATTTCATTAAATCTACATAAAAACCCAAGGAGGTGGGTGGGATACAGCTAAAGAAGTTCTTAAACAGTAATTCACAGTGTTAAACTGTTCAATTAAAAAAGATCTCAAAGACCCAAGTTTCCATTTGAAACTAAAAGGAAGAGCAAGTGGAACTAAAAGTAAGCAAAGAAAGAAATAGTAAAGAAAGAAGTCAGTGAAGTAGAAAAGAGAAACAATAGAGAAAAATCAATGAAACAAAAAGCTGGTTCTTTGAGGGGAAAAACAAAACCAATGACATTAATGAACCTCAAGCCAGGATGATCAAGAAAAAAGAAAAGACGAAATTACCAATATAGGAAAGAGAGAACATCATTATAGATCCTACAGACATTAAAAAAAGTAAGAGAATATTATGAATAATTTTATGTCAAATTCCACAACTTAGATCAAATAAATTTCTTGAAAGATACAAACTACCTATACTTACTCAAATAACTTGAATAGTTTTATGTTTATTAAGGTATTTAAATTTGTCATTAAAAACCTTCCACAATGCAGATTCAAGGTCTCAAGATGGATTTACTGGTGAATTCTGTCATATATTTAAGAAAGAAATAGTGCCAACTCTATACAACCTATTTCAGAAAATAGAGAAGGAAACATCCCAACTCATTCCATGACCCTTATACCAAAACCTGATGAAAACCTACAAGAAAATAAAACTACAGATCAATGCCCCTTGTGAACATAGATATAAAAATTAAATTTATAAATTTGCTTAAATTTTTAGCAAATCAAATCCAACAATATAGCAAATGGGTAGTACATTATCACCAAATGGGGTTTATAACCAGGACTGCAAGATTGATTAAACATTTAGAAATCAATCAGTGCAATTCTTCATATTAACAAAGTGAAAGAGGAGATTGGTACGATCATATTAATAAATACAGAAAAAGTATCTGACAAAATTAAATATCCAGTTATGATAAAAACTCTCAACAAATTAGTAATAGAATGGAACTTATTCAGCCTGATGATGGACATCTGTGAAAAGCCTATAGGGAACATCTTAATGGTGAAAGAATGAGTGATAGTCCCCTAAGATCAGAAGTGGCAAGGATATCTGTTCTTGTCACTTCTGTTCAACAGTGTGTTGGAGGTCCCATTCAGTGCATTAGGCAATTTAAAAATAAGATTACAAAGGAAGAAGTAAAACTGTCTTTATTTGCAGACAGCCTTACTGAGTAAATAAGCTCCACTCATTGATGTCACGCTATGGTGAATGAATCTTTCAAATAATTCTTAAAAACCTCTTTTAAGAGGTGTTATTAAACAGTTCTGCATAAGCATCACAGATTGGCCATATTTTACTTCTGTATGATTGTAGAAAATTCTAAGACATCTACAAAAGGGCTACTAGATCTAACAAGTGAGTTTAGCTAGGTCACAGGATCTAAACCAATATACAAAAGTCAATTGTATTTCTATATACTATTAGTGGACTGAAATAGAAAAAATACCATTTATAAGAGCATCAAAAATATCTGAAATTGGTTAAATTTGGTAAAAGATATGCAAAACTTGTTCACTGAAAATGACAAAATATTGCTGAAATAAAGATCTAAGTTAATGGAGGGGGTACTGTGTTCATGAATGGGAAGATTCAATATTGTTAAGACCCCAGTTCTTCCCAAAATGTTCCATAGATTTATTGCAATCCTAGTCAAAATCTCAGCAAACTTTGTAGAAATTGATAAACCGATTCTAAAACTCATATGGACATGCAAAAGACCTAGACTCATCTAAGAATAATTTTGAAAAAGAACAAGTTGGGGGACTTACCTCTCTGATTTTAAGACTTACTGTAATGCTACCATAATCAAGATAATGTCATATGCAGTAAAGAGAGTCCTATAGATCAGTGGAATGGAAGAGAATCTAGAAATAGATCCATACATGTATGATTGGTTGATTTTTTTTTTTTTCTGACAGAGATGCCAAGGCAACTTCATGGGGAAATAATCTTTTCAGAAGTAGTGCTTGAACAATTGAATAGCAAAATGCAGAAATGTGAGCATTGACCCTTACCTCATAACATACACAAAAATTAACCCAAAATAGATCATAGACCTCAACATATGAGTTTAACTGTAAAACTTCTATAAGAATACAGAAGAAAATGGTAGTGACATTGGGTTCAGCAAATATTTTTTAGATAGGACACAAAAAGCACCAACTATTAAAAAAAAATCAAACTTGATAAAAATTAAGAATTACTGCTTTTCAAAAGACTTAAAGTGAAAAACAAGCCATAGATGGGGAGGAAATATTTTCAACATTAAATCAGACAACGGACTTGTAACATGAACATATAAAACAACTCTTAAAACTCAATGAGAAAAATATCCAATTTTAAAATGGGACAAGATTTGTATAGGCACCTTCATGGAAAAGAGCACATTAAAAGATGCTCAAAATCATTAGTCATCAAGGAAATGCAAATTAAAACCAAAATTCATGGAAAGGCTAAATTAAAAAGATAAACCATACCAAGTGTTAGTGAGGAAATGGAGCAACTGGAACTCCTATATACCACTGTGAGGAATATAAAATGGTATAGTCACATTGGAAAACAGTTGGTAGTTTCCTAAAGTGTTAAACATATACCTACCATGTGACCTAGCTACTCTTAAGTATCTACCAAGAGAAATGAAACCATTTGTACAATGACTCATACATGAATGTTCATAGCTGCTTTATTTGTAATAAAACTGGAAACTACTCAAATGTCAGTCAACAGTTGAATTAAAAAAATTTTTTTTACTGAAGTATAGTTGGCCTACAATGTTATATCAGTTCCAGGTGTACAGCATAGTGATTTGACAATTGTATACATTATGTAATGCTCACCATGATAACTATAGTTACCATCTGTCACCATACGATGTTATTACAATACTATTATATTCCCTGTGCTGTATTTTTCATCCCCATGACTTATTTTATCACTGGAAGTTTGTACCCCTAAATTCTCTTCACCTGTTTTGCCCATCCCCACAGCCCCCTCCCTTCCGGCAACCACCAGTTCTCTATATTTATGAGTCTGGTTTTGTTTGTTTGTTGTTTTGTTTTTAGATTGCATATGTAAGTGAAATCATGTGGTATTTGTCTTTCTCTGTCTGACTTATTTCCCTTAGCATAATATCCTCTAGGTCCATCCATGTTGTTGCGAATGGCAAGCTATTCCAGTGTGTGTGTGTGTGTGTGTGTGTGTGTGTGTACACCACATCTTCTTTATTTATCAGTGGATGCTTAGGTGGCTTACATATCTTGGATATTGTAAATGCTGCAGTGAACATAGGGGTGGCTGTATCTTTTTGCATTTTCATTTTTTGGGGATACTCAGTTGTGGAATTACTGGATTGTATGGTATTTCTATTTTAATTCTTTAAGGAACTTTCATACTGTTTTCCACAGTGGCTGCACCAATTTACATTCGCATCACCAGTGTATGAGGGTTCCCTTTCCTCCACTTCCTCAACAACACTTGTTATTTCTTATCTTTTTGACAGTAGACATTCTGACTGGTGTGAGGTGAAACCTCATTGTGGTTTTGATTTGCATTTCCCTGATGATTAGTGATGTTGAGCATCTTTTTATGTGTCTGTTGGACAGATGAGTGATTAATGAATTGTGTACCCATACAACGGAATACTACTCAGTAATAAAAAGTGATGAAGCATTCATGCATGCAACAATATGGATGAATCTCAGCATAATTTATATTGAGTGAAAGATGCCAGACAAAAAAGACTCACACCATATGATTCCATTTATGCAGAATTCTAGAAAATGAAAACCAGTTTGTAGTGATAGGAAGCAGATCAGTGGTTGCTTGGGAATGGGGGGATGAAGGTGGATGGATTACAAAGACAGCACAAGGAAAGTTTTGAGGGAGATGAATGTATTTATTATTTTGATTGTAGTGATGGTTTCACAGTTATATACTTATATCCAAGCTCATCAGATAGTTCACTTTTAAGTATGTGCATGTTACTGTGTGATGGTTATACGTCAATAAAACCGTAGAGGAAAAACAATGAGGATTTTACCAAAGAAGATGTTAAGTAAGTGACTGAATTAGGTTTGAGCCAAGGCTGGCTGTTGAACACTACGTTGCCTCTTCAGTGTAGAAAATATTTATCAGAGTAAGAGCATAAAAAATTCTTTATAGTTTCTGATTTGGGGGACACAGTCTCATTTTCTAAATTGTCACTGCCAGTTTTTCTGTTTCTTCTAGACCTGGTTGATTTTGCACAACTTCTTAGATTTCTGAAAAATGCAAATTTGTCTATATTAAAACTTTCCTTCTTTCATGTACTTTCTCTTTATTTGCTGACTGTCCAAATGGGAACCAGCATCTAATACTTAATGCAGAACATAGCGGGGGGGGGGGGGGACAGGAGGAGCTGGAGGCTGCGTCATGGAAGGACCTTGGCGTCCTCTCAGGAAGGAAGGACTTGCTTGGCGGGATCTCAGGCTGTTTTCCTCGTTCACCCCTCCTGAAGACATTATGTTCCCTACAGCATTGGAAGGCTGCTTTCTCTGAACTTCTCAGTGAGGTAACTTTTTGGTAGTCCTGTCAGGTGACGTGGCCAGGTTTCCACTGGACACTTGTCAGTTGCATTTTTTCCTGATTCCTGGATCCAGGTGCATGAATTGAGAGCATTTAAGTTCTCCAGATTCATTATCTAGCGGTTCATTGTCTTTTGTACTTTGCAGTGCAATTATTTTTTTCTAACAATTATTTCTTTCTGAGCCAAATGGCTAGCAGTGTCCAATGCGGAAGAGCTCATGGTGTTGAGGGGAAAGACATATTTTAGCATCTCTAGGGAGGTTTAGTCCAGTGTACAGGAGTTGTATTGGATTTTTGTGTCTTCAGTTTCATTGTAAGGATTTTGCTGCAGTGGGGCTGGCTGCTTCTCAACAGGCAGGTTGTGGCTCAAAAGCTCCCCCCTACAGAGAACATTTTCCTTACCATGTTATTATCTTGTCATCCTTCATGGCCCTCATCATCCTCTGAGATCATTTTGTTAATTTACTTATTATGCTTTCCTCCTTTCAAGTATAAACACCGTGAGAGCAGAGATTCCTCCTCCCTTATTCATTGTTCTAAACCCAGTATCACTTATATAGTAGGCACTAAATATTTGTCAAAAGAATGAATTTCTTAAATGTGATTTTGGAGCAAGCAAAGTGTAGATACTTTGGGAACATCTTGAAACACTTTATTCAGCTTTCCAAAAGAAATAAAAGTCACTGGGGAGTGACCAATTATAATTATTACAGTGTCCCTTCTTAAAATCAATTAATGATGTATCAATAGGTACTTGAAAGATTGGACTGGATTTTTATGCCCTTTGAGTATGGGAATGGGTTGAAAACTCTGTGGATGAAAAATTCCTTGCTTTTGCTTCAGTTTAAAAGACTGATTTTTAAGCCTGTTAATAGGTTGTAATCAGTGAGCCCAACATGTTAAATTTGGGGCCGAGGCAAGAAGTAAGTATTCAACCTTGGAGAGTTAATGAGGTTGGTGGGCAGAATGTGAATCATTTCATCTTATGTAACTCTTTTGGTATCTAGCAGTTGTTCAGAATGATGATTAGTTACGATGGTAAAGTGCAATACATTTTTATGAGATGGGTAGCATTTACTTAGAATAAGATAGGTGCCTTGGATTTTCTGCAATCTCTCTCTCTCTCTTTTTTTTTTTTTAGATTTATTTATTTTAGAGAGAAAGAGAGAAGGTGCAAGGGTGGGAGGAGGGGCAGAAGGGGAGAGAGAGAGAGAGAGGGAGAGACTCTCAAGTAGACTCCCTGCTGACTGCGGAACCCTACACTGGGCTCCATCTCACTACCCTGAGATCACAACGTGAGCTGAAATCAAGAGCCAGATGCTCAACCGTCGGCAGTCTCTTTTCTATTTTTTGGAATAGAAGGACTAGAACCTGACTAGATCAGGTTCTCCTTTTGTGTTAACTGCTTATCTCTGTCTTATTAGAATATCATAAAGTTGAGGCCTGAGTGAAAACTCAGTGCCTCGACCACTCTTTTCCGCTGTTAACATTGCTGTATCCAAAATGAGTTTTCTCTCAATTGCCAAGCTGATGGTCATTCCTTAATACCTTCAGTGGTTCCCCCTTACTCTTGGATAAAGCACGCATCTTTAAGATGGTGTAGAATGTTCTCCATGATCGGCCTCTGGTTTCCTCTTGAGTCTTCTTGCCCAGCTCTCCCCAACCCACCCTCTGCTCCAGTGACGTCTTTCATCCTCGAGGGCCACCAGTTAGTTCCTACCTGTGCCTCAGGTCTCACTGTAGACATCACTTACCCAGAAAACTTTTCCTGACATCCCAAACCTGGGGCCTCCTCCTTAGTGTTCCCTCAGCATCCTTGAGATCTCCACTGCCCACCCTCCCCTCCATCCTGAAAGAGTAGACATATGGGATTGGGCTCTCGTGAAAGTATGTGATACTGGTTAGAGGGAGTTCAGGGTGTAGTAGTATGGGTAATTAACTAGGATTTCTCTCTTCTGCTCCTGGGGTAGCTACTCTAACAGACTATTACATGTGTCTGTATGAAATGCCAAGCCCTAGGTGAGCATTCATCCACCATTGAGCATAACCTATGTACTGGGCACTGTGCTCTACCCTAGGGAGGCAGGTGGACAAGACAGACATGGCCTCTTCCTTCATAGATCCTGGAGTTTCTTTTTTTTCTTTTTTTCTTTTTTTTTTATTCTTATGTTAATCCCCATACATTACATCATTAGTTTTAGATGATAGACCCTGGAGTTTCAAGGGGGAGAGAGGTTGGAGGAGAAAACCAGCAACCAGGAAATTACAGAAAAGAAGTAAGTACTAAGATGCTATGAGTACCTGGTTTGAGGAGATCAGAAACATTTTTCTGGAGGGAAAACAGCTGATTTTTAAAGCCCCAGCATAGATAGCCACAGGCCTGCTTCGATTAAATGACTGTGATGTATCATTCCTCAAAAGAAGAAAAGGAACTTTTGACCTGATAATGCTTTCCCAGGGAGACATCACAGGTGCCCTTTTGAAAGGTACATGTTCCTGACCCATTAGACATGTTTCCATCTTTGGAAAGTGACTAAGTTGTGATGCCTATGAACAGATGACCTGACCTGAAAGAACATTTGCCTCCCAAAGGCAGAACACAGTAACACCCTGTTTGAACCAGTAAATACCTAAGCTTTGTACAGATCAGAAAAGAATCATAGATGTTGAAGCAGGAGGATTATCTGGTTCAGGACAACAACAAAAAGCCTGACGGGTCTTAGGCCCATTGACGCTTGCAGATGAATTTATTTGGCAGAGATGTTTTTCATGTTGAATCTGAAGATATTTCATTCTGTGGTACTCCAGTTAGCCAGACCCCACCACTCCCAGTAACAAACTGGCCCTCTTTACTCATTATCTGCTTGGTTCTGGAGGTTTTTGAGTTTTTGAGACCTACTGTAGCTCAAGCCTTGTTTTCAGAATGTGGGAACGAAAGCCACGGCCACAGCATTACTGTTGCCTTGGCTCACAACACTCTTAACGTACAGATGTAGGTATACTTACTTAGATTTATTTAGATATCTAGTAATTTCATAAATACATTAAATTAGATGTATATTTATTTAGATATTTATTTACACTCACATATATATTTGTGTCCTAAAATTTTAGAGGAAGCTGCCTTATTAGTAAATATATGAGGAGTCAACTTTTTAAAAATATTTAAGTAATAATCTCTACACCCAACGTGGGGCTTGAACTCACAACCCCAAGATCAAGAGTTGTACGCTCTTCTGACTGAGCCAGCCAGGTGCTCCTACGAGGAGTTAACTTTGACTGCAAATCAGTATTATATTAACTTCCCAATTAAAAAAAAAAAACAACCTTGTAGTTCATTATAGAATTTCCAGCAATATGTAAGTGCTGTGCTATAGTGGGAGTCAGGAGAGCTGGGTTCAAGGTGTGGCTTTGTCATCCATCAGCTGTGACCTTAGGCAAACCTGTGTGTGTCAGGGTCTCAGTGCCCCTGGTTTAGGTCATGAGGGGGTTACACTAGAATATCTAAGGACCCTTCCCATTGGTACAGCCTCTGCCTCCACGTGTTAGGCAGTTCCATCATTTCTTTTCTTTTGGAGTGATTGGTTTGGTTTTAAGCAGTCAAGATGAATTACGTCTTACCAAAGTTAGTAACTCCTAAGAATTGGTCCAAATCTACATTGCTCGGGCTTGAGGAGGATTTGGCTCATGTCTAAATGGATTTTAGCATTGATAGTGATGTTGGTGTTATTTCCTTGGTTTAGAATCAGCCTTAAGGAATTACAGTGGGTCCTCATGTCAAGTCACAACAGTTGTATTTCTTGATTTACAGTAATGGGCTCCTTATCCTATGGGACAGTTGTAAGTTATGTCCCTGTTACTTGTTGGCGGAGAGAGACTGAGAATCCCACTGTTCGAGCTGTTGCTAGAAGCCATTCTCACCAGCATGGTAATTAATGCTTTGTAGTCACAACATGTCTGTAGCCACCAGTCTATATATTCACCTTAAGTGATGACAAATACTATAAATCACTTGTAGAACAGACATTTTAATTAGATGGAGGAATGAGCCCAAGGGTATTGGCTATTGTAGTGTTGAAGTGCTATGTCAGAGGACTTTATGAGATGGGAAATTTTTGTTGAGAATCATGATACTATCCAGAGAGATTTATCAAGATTATTATTTTGGTGTACTTTGGTATACACAGCAGTGATTTTCAAAGCACGAAGGACTTTTTAGTAGAAAGACCACTTAATAGGGGACTCATCAGCAGTGCTTTTATTAAGTGCTGCCTTCTGGAGAGTTCCTTCAGTTTTACATAAGCTTTACCCATGCACTTTACAGGGAGAGGAATGCATACAAGTTTTAGTTTGTGCTTGTGGTAAAAAAAAAAAAAAAAAAAAAATTAAGAAATTTGCCAGAGGATAGAACCATAGCCAACATGAGCCCCTCATAATTATATTAATAAAATAAATCAGAGGGGGCCAGTGTGGGCATGTTCTAGACCTAGCCCCTGTTCTTTAAGGACATAAACCAAAACCCCAAAACTGCATTTTCATTTGTAAGTCATATTTATCTCTTGTACTTGCATAGCACTGTTTCTGGATCTTTCTCATAGCACTTAGATGTGATGTTGTGCCTCTGTCCTCACAGGAAGCTTTGGTATTCTTGTCTGTGATGTCATAGGGCCCCTTCCCCATAGGGGCTCCTTCCCCGGTTCCATTGGACAATGAAAGTTTTGCTCCCTTCTGAAATATCTTCTGGAGACTATTCCGCTGATGCTCGGATTTGTTCTAAGCTCTGAAATTATTTTTGGAAGAGTACATAAGGGTCATAAACATGTTAGCATAATTCCCCAAACAGAATACATTTATTAACTTGTGAGCTGCGGACCTCTTAAGTGCTTTATTATATTTTACTGTTGTTCTGTCATAGTATGGAAGAGTTGAGAACAGATTCTCAGCAGAAGCAGTGCATCTGAAAGTGTTTTTGAGCTTTCAAAAGCTCTGGATCCTTTTAGTGATGATGAAAGCTATGGACCCTGTTTCTAGAAAAATGCATATATGTGCATATTGACAGTGTGCTGGGATCAGTGTCACCAGGTTAGTGGTCCCCAAAGCCCGATGGTGGACACAGAGCTTCAGGTTAAGAAACCCCAATTGAAAGGTGTAAAAAATAAGGCTTTCATTAATTTCTAATTCCCAGGGTATGGTTCTAATATTTTCCCCTGTATTTGAGGGCATTTTCACTTCAACTAATTATAGCAGACAATTAACTAGTTGAAAAGAAGAGCTATAAATTTTAGAGAAAAATACGTGCTTTAAAAAATGTATTCTCACATCTGGCTCCTGGTGAAATATGCTAGATGATGACCCATTTTAAGATTTATTTGGTTGTGTTATTTAGGTATTTTCAAAAGCCTCTATTTTTGAAGGGGTTTCTTTGAGGTTTGCAGTAGATGAAAAGTTAAAAAAAAAAAAAAAACACCTAAAAAACTAGGACAGTTTGACTTTGGCTTGTATCTTTTGTTAATATCAACCTTTTGCCTATAAAAAGAGATAGTATTTATCTGTATGCTTAAAACATTTACCCTCTTTTGGAGCTGTATTGGGCATTATGGTGAGCCATTGTGTTAGTCCAAGACAAGACGATGGAATCAGTGATGCTTGTCTGCTCCTCTTGTCTCGTGACCCCTGGTCTCGTATGGTCTGGGTCCTTCTGACCCAACGAGATTTTCCAATCTTCTCTTGAATTTCAGCTCACCTCATCGACACCGTGGGAAACGACCCTGATGATGGTAGAAATTGAGCTGAATGGAGGTGGTCCAGAAGGCAGCTTCCTAGCTCTGTGGACTTGAATCCAAGAATCCTCCCCGACGCCACCACTGTGTGGGGTGGAGGCAGCAGAAAAGCCACTTAATCATTCGTAGATCTTTACTGGCTCCTGCTGTGTGCCCAGCTCCATTCCAGGTGTTCCAGATAGGACAGAGAACACAACACCCGGAATCTTGACTCTCACAGAGCTTCCATCCTAGTGTGGAGAGGTAGATATTACACAGGAAAACAGGTGATTATGAAAATAACAAATGGTGGTTAGGTGCTCCCTGGGGAACAAAAAACAGGGTGATGTGGTGGAGTGTGATGAGATGAATGCTTTACCCAGAATGGACAGAGAAGGACTCACAGAGAGGGAACATTTTGGCTGAGACCCGAGTGATAAGCACCCAGCCATATGAACCTTAGAGAAAGCATCCCAGGCAGAGGGACCGGCTAAGCCAAAGGTCCAAAGGTAGGAACAAGCTTGATATGTGGAGGAACAAGAAGGAGGTAATGGAGAGAGGGTAGACTCGGTGTTACCAAGTTGAGTGCATTACTCCAGCTCTGCTACAGCGAGCAAGTCCTCCATCTCTGACCATTTTCTCCTTTGGACGATAGTGCTACTGTTAGCTACCTTCTAGGATTGGTGTGAAGATCAGATGTAATACATTAAAAGTGCCCAGCACAAAGCCCCTCAAGAAATGGTAGCTTTGGTTACTTTTAATCTCCCGAGGATATTCATATTTTAACAAGGGCCTTCTGAAAATAATCATATTGGCCAAGGAAAGACATTCAGATGATTGCATTTGAGACAATGGGGGTGACGACTTACATTTCCTGGGGATAGAGGAGGTGCATCTGCTTACTCTCTGCAGCACCGTATTTTCTCAAGGAGAAAGAAGACAAAGATTCTGAAGTTAATTCCACATTTTTGAATTATTGAATGATATATTTTCTGTAGACTCCTACATATTAATGGAAAGTTTCAATTCTTAGAAGGATAGGATAATTATACTGTGGTGATAGAATTGATAAGGCCTCTAAGTGTTTTTATTTTATTTTTACAAAACTATAAACTTATGGCTGAGAATTCATAAACGTGACAGCAATCAAAGGAAATAAAACCTCAGAAATTATGAATAACTAGATACAGTTGGTTCTTAACCACTGAAAGCCTGTTTACTTTATTGACTATAATTTTGTGAATTAACTCTGGATAATTTTGAATAATGTCTATTTTGGCATCTCCTTGACCTCTAGAGTATTTCTGACCTTCCCTTCAATATTCATTTGGTCTGTGTTTATGTAAAAAGACACATTAGCCTTTGCCTAAGCACATAAATTAGGATGCAGGATCTACAATTACAGAGTAATAGTACAAAGTACAGGCTTTGAGGAATATTTATTGGACAACTACCATAATTATCAGTGCATCATAGTGTGATGGTTGGGTGTCAGCCAGGTTGGGGTTCAGCTATTAGTTCTGCCTCTCATTAGCAGGGGCCATTGAAGCTCTCCGAGCCCCAGCTTTCTCGGCATAACACAGTAGCTGCCTCCCAG
The DNA here is from genome assembly GCF_054177405.1 of Leptonychotes weddellii. Taxonomy (NCBI): domain Eukaryota; kingdom Metazoa; phylum Chordata; class Mammalia; order Carnivora; family Phocidae; genus Leptonychotes; species Leptonychotes weddellii. The sequence continues at coordinate 34,859,224 of NC_138377.1, read as the reverse complement.
GCTTATGTGAGAACATGGTGAGGACTTAGGTAAACCATGGAGCATAGGGCATGACACATAGCACCGCAGAAAATTATCATCCGTGTCCCCATAACCACCACCACCACTCCTGCCGGTGCTTAACTATGAAGTCACAGGCCCAGCTTTTTCTGAAATTAACTCTGAAAACAATAAGACACTGAATTACGTAGAATTTTAGAGTTTTTAATTTTAGAGAATTCAGAGTTTAGAATTTCGAGTTTTGAGATTTTAGAAGGGATTTTTGAGTCCAGCTTTTTTTTTTTCTTTTAAGATTTTTATATATTTATTTATTTGACACAGAGAGAGAAAGTATGAGCACAAGCTGGAGGAGCGGTAGAGGGAGAGGGAGAAGCAGACTCCCCGCTGAGCAGGGAGCCCGGGATCCCAGGACCCTGAGATTATGACCTGAGCCGAAGGCAGATGCTTCACCAGCTGAGGCACCCAGGCGCCCCTGAGTCCAGCCTTCTTACTGTTTTTGCTTTTTATTTAAGATTCTGAACAGTAAATCAATAGGATGGTTACTGGTGGAAGAGGGGATGGTTTCTTTACCCTGGAATCCTAGTGATTTCGGGTAAATTTTGTACATACGTCCACTCTGAAAGATCTTACAAGAAAGATGGGGAAATGAAGCTGGGAATACTGTAGCTACAATGTTGGCCAAAGTTAGTTTGTGAAAAGCCTTGAAATTGAGTCTGTTGGTTTGCTCATTTGATATTGGACAGATAAAAGATTCTGAGTTAGTGTGAATAACAAATCAGAAGGAAGTTGTAATAACTCAGTTGCAAAGGAGTGAAGGAGCCCTTTCAAAAGCTGAAGTGAGTGCTTTTATTACTGTAGTTAAGGGAAATGATGGTAAGTCGTCTCTTTGAGTTGGCATTAAAAGATGTTTCCTTGATTTAAGTTTGAACATATAATGCTAGTCATTGGATGTAAATTGTTCTTTCATGCTTTCAAAGAGGAAAACTACAATTTAAAAGTGCATCATTTGAATTTTGGGATTTATGGATGAAATCAAGGGGCACCAACAATTTTGATTTGGTTTGCAGAAAAATATGAAGTCCTCCCTCCCCCACACTGACTCATTTTGAAGGTGATTTTGCCCAGTTCTAGCTGTTGACTGGCTACTTGTTTTGGGTCCTAGATCTTTCATGGTTGATTTTAAGTCTGAGGTTTCTGAAATGTACATATTTAATTTTTCAGAACAGAGGTTGCATTTGCTCCATACTGAGGCCCAAGAGTGTTTTTGCACTGATGTTAACACAGTCTTGGTTTTGGGTATTCAGAAGCCTTAGCTCATCGGCTATGCAGAGAATATATTGTTTTTGAGTCTCCCTGCTGGGCCCGCTCGGCTATCTTGTCATGCACATCCTGTACTTGGGTTGTGGTTGTATTGATTTGCTGGGGCACTGCTGTTGCAAGTGTCTGGGGGTGAATGAGAATGTGTTGGGTGTCTGCCCTCACTTCCACCGGACCTGCTACTTGCAGCCAGCGGTATCACAGTCTGTGTGAGCGCCTCTCTCAGGGACCCTCAGCTTCCCCCCCACCTGTGCCTGGCCAAGTGCCCTGCATGCAATAGGGATTCAGGAAACATTTGTAGAATGAAGAAATTCCTCATGGTTTTCATGTCTTGAGTCTGATTCGGGAGTCAAACATTGTCATCCACTTTTGCTAAAAGATTTTGTCTTTAAAACATTCAAATTTCAGCGGCGCCTGGGTGGCTCAGTCGTTAAGCATCTGCCTCCCGCTCAGGTCATGATCCCAGGGTCCTGGGATCGAGCCCCGCATCGGGCTCCCTGCTCAGCGGGAAGCCTGCTTCTCCCTCTCCCACTCCCCCTGCCTGTGTTCCCTCTCTCACTGTCTCTCTCTGTCAAATAAATAAATAAAATATTAAAAAAAAAAACAGCAGAAATTGATTTCTTATAGTTCTGGAGGAACTCTCTGCTTTCACCGTCTTAACCATATTGTGCATATGCCAAGACCTTTGTCTCCCATCTTTGTCCCTGAGCCTGATTCTGCCTCTAGGACTGGGGCAGCTGAGGGCAAAGGGCTTTATCCTCTGTCTCCTTCAATCCTCACAACAGCACATGAGGCATAAACAGGTACCATTCCTTCTGGAGGAAATTGTGGCTTAGGGAGGTGCCAGAGCAGGTCCAAAGTCTCACATCTAAGGCTTGCTGGGAAGATCTACTTGGACGTCCGATAGGCGTCTTTGGGTCAGCACTGTCCACGACTAAATACTCCATCTTTCCCCTTCACCTGCTTCTCTGCCCATTTTCTTAGAACTAGTCTCACCATTGTTCAGTCACCTAGGCATCATTGTTGAATTTTCTCTCTTTCACCTGTTTCCCCATTTCAGTCCGTTGCCAAGTCCTGCTGAATTAGCTTGCTAAATACTTCTTGACTCAATTTCTTCTTTTCCACCAGTACCACACCTGTTTAGGCCCTTGTCCCGTGGATGGATGAGTGCAGTAGCTTTGGAACTGGTCCCCATGAGTCAAATCTTATTCCCTCAAATCCATCTTCCACAGAGCTACTTGGATGAGCTGTCAAAGCTCAAGCCTAATCTCTCTCCTGCTAGAAATCTTTTAAAGGCTTCCCATCGCCCATAAAGTTCAGGCTTCTTGGGAGGATTCCCAGGAGTCTGGTCTCACCTACCTCCCCCATTCCATCTCCCACCTTTCCTTGTCTCCACTTCATGAACTGGGTACAAATGAGCAAGTTAGGTTTTCTTGCTTCTGCTCTTGTCTAACTCATTTCGTGTTGGGGGAGGAGGGCAGGTATTCCTTTGTAATTTGCACAGAGGACTTGTTATATAACACTAGAAAAGATAGGAGAGATGAAGGAGGTTATATAGAAAAAATATGTCCCTCTCTTTGGAACTGCAAGCACACCCACAAACAGGCCTGAGCCCGCATATGCACGTACCTACACACTTCCATGTGTCAGCTGACAGCATTCCCTGAGCACCTGCTATGGCCAGGTGCTGGATGTGCAAAGTTCAAGTTGCTCACCTTGTGAGGAAGACAGCACAAGCCCGCTAAAACAGCGAGAACATGAGAGAGTAGTTGAGTTCAGGAATAGAGATAGGTGCAGTAATAGAAATGAATGTTATTGGATTGCAAACCTGGGGATTCAGGAAGGACTTCCTGGAGGAGGGGATATTCGACTTCAGTCTTCAGGGTAAGTCAGTATTAACTAGGTTTGAGGTGGTACAAATACCTTTCCCCATTTCCCCCTTGGAGATTTGTATTTTTCCCATGGAATTTTTATCTGTGTGGGTCATTTTAAGCAGGGCTAACAATACTTAAGTGCTTTTTAAAAGCAAACTGTACCTGGTCCATACCACTGGCAGGAACAAATTTCATGAGGTCCGGGGCATTGTCTTGGTCTTTTCTCATTTATTCTCAGTGCATGGCCCCTGGTAGGTGCTGAATAAATGGTTGAATCGGATGCCTTGAGGTGAGGGGTGAGAAGAGGTTGTCCTCTTTCCCCTGAACGTGGTAAAAGTCAGTGTCAGTTGAGGCTTGTGTGTGGGTGACCCTGTGAGGTGCTAAGCTTGGTGGCCCACCTCTGTAGTAGATCTCATGGGAGGGGCATGTCTAGGTGTCCAACTCTGCTCTGAGCCCCAGTGCCAAAAGCTCACTTGCAGGTGAAGGGAGGAGTGCCCTTTTAAAGGCTAATCCAGTAATTAAATTCAAGCAGAAGGTTGGTGAAGGCAGAGCTAACTCGTTTATCAGCATATAGTATGATCAACCTAACTCATATAAATGTAGATTATTGTGGTTTGTCCTTTCCTGACTGCAGAAGAGCTCTGGAGAGATGCCCTTGATTAGGAGTTAGTCAGTGAGCTGCTGCTTGAAGATCTGAAAATGCCAGACGGTGTCATAGCCGCAGGTTTTAGCTTTCATTTGCGTGAGAGAGTTTTGTCTCCCTGTGTGTGAGCTGAATGTCTGTTCTGGGCTTAGGCTCTGAATCAGCCGCCCCAGACCCACCATTCCATGAGGCTTTGTCACGGCACGCTGCCAGTGTGAAGCCTGTTTTTACAGAGCCCCATTTCCACCAGAAGAATCGCACCGTAAGTGTTTCCACAGGAACTCTGCCCTTCGCCACTTGTCACTGTTGTGGCTGCAGGGCTCCACCACAGGGCGGAGGTGGCTTAGCCCTCATTGAAAACGCAACAGATCTTTCCATCTCTCACCGCAGATTTTCCAGTGTCTTCTGGTCCAGTGTGGAGTCTTAAAACCAGGTTCACTGATTACCACATAAGAACTGATAAGTAGAGGTCTTAAGTGATCTGTTGAAGACTCGCATCCAGAAAGGTCACGGAGAGTTTCTTGACCAGCTAACCTTAGACCGTGCCATGAAGAAGCTGCTGTGAAGGTCTAGGAACTGTCTAGCATCACTGTCCAGACAGACGGGGAAGGCAATGGCTTTACCTCTGGCCGAAGGCGGGGGCTTCTCCATGGATCAACGGACACTCTTCCAAATGAATCCGTTGTTCCTCTTGTGCAGACTTCTTGCCTTTACTTTTTTCTGAGGGCCTACAGGGTGGCTTGGAACAGTTCAGTGCTAACTGCCCTTTGTGGTTACTGCCCGGTTCGTGTTCCCAGTGGGGCAGTTGTCATAGTGGTCTAGTTATTTGGATTGATAAGTCAAAGGAATGGCTTGGGGGTTAGTGTACTGCCTGGAGAAAGGCGTAACATTACTCCAATTAAGAAATTAATGAATCTGGGGCACCTGGGTAGCTCAGTCGTTAAGCATCTGCCTTCGGCTCAGGTCATGATCCCAGGGTCCTGGGATCGAGCCCCACATCGGGCTCCTTGCTCTGTGGAGAGCCTGCTTCTCCCTCTCCCACTCCCCCTGCTTGTGTTCCCCTCTCTTACTGTGTCTCTCTCTGTCAAATAAATAAATAAAATCTTAAAAAAAAAAAAGAAATAATGAATCTCATGGCGCCTGGCTGGCTCAGTCAGTTAAGCATCTGCCTTCAGCTCAGGTCATGATCCCAGGGTCCTGGGATCAAGCCCCATGTCGGGCTCCCTGCTCAGCGGGAAGCCCACTTCTCCCTCTCCCACTCCCCCTGCTTGTGCTCTGTCAAATAAGTAAAAAAAAAAAAAAACTTTTTAAAAAAAGAAATTAATGAATCTCAAATGATTATAACCCAAGTGAGAGATCTTCCAAAAGAATGGCCCTTTAGAGAAATAGTGACCAGCTCATTGAAAAATAAGACCCTAGACTGGATAGAGAAGTCTTACGTGTAAAGACTTATAAAACTACAAAAAGACTACCCTATAAGGAAAAGAGGGTCTTAAATTTTATTGGTGAGATTTTCATTCATTCTGGAGCTATGATAAAACAAGGACTAGACAATGCAGGGCAGAAAGACGGATTTCTTTAGAGTTTTACCTCAAACACAGAACCTAGATCTAATGTGCGTCTAAAAGTAATATCATCTAAAAGTAGTACTTGGTCTCTTTTTGTAATCAAATAATATTTTGAGTAATATTCATTGCTTAACTAAAGCGTGTGACACATAGTGAAAATATAAAAATTGATTAGAAAATATATATGAGTGTGAAGACGTTTAAAGAGAGTTTGACCTATAGCTTTGTTTGGCTGAAATGTATGGAATTATTTAGTTGGCACCAGGAAACAGAGCTGGATTTAGAACAGGTGTTTTCCGTGTTCCCATCTTTTGTGTGGAAGAACAGCCTGACCCCTTGGCTTTCTCCTGGGTTTAGGATCCTGACATATTTTTTAAAATTCTTTTTTTTTAATTAATGAAGGAAATTGACATACAATGTTATCCTAGTTTCAGGTGTATAGCATATTGATTTGACAATTCTATACAGTAGTCAGTACTCCCCACGATAAGTGTAGTCACCATACAACATTATAATCTTATTAACTATATTCTTATGCTGTCCTTTTCATCTTTGTGACTCACTTGTTTTATAACTAGAAGTTTGTATCTCTTAATCCCCTTCATTGATCTCACTCCTCCCCATCCTGCTCTGGCAACCATCAGTTCTCTGTATTTAGGAGTGTGTGTGTGTTTTATATTTTAGATTCCACATGTAAGTGAAATCCTACAATATTTGTCTTTCTCTGACTTATTTCACTTAGCATTACACCCTCTAGGTCCATCCATGTTGTTGCAAATGGCAAGATCCCATTCTTTTTTATGGCGGAGCAATATTCCGTCTGACAGCTCTTTTTTTTTTTTTTTTTAAAGATTTTATTTATTTATTTGAGAGAGAATGAGAGAGAGAGAGCACATGAGAGGGGGGAGGGTCAGAGGGAGAAGCAGACCCCCTGCTGAGCAAGGAGCCTGATGCGGGACTCGATCCCGGGACTCCAGGATCATGACCTGAGCCGAAGGCAGTCGCTTAACCAACTGAGCCACCCAGGCGCCCCCCGTCTGACAGCTCTTAAGGGTAAGTTTTCTAACCGCAGAATCCCATCACCTTTATGCTGCACAGGTATTTTGTAACGGGCTCTTTTGGATGGTGACTCCCTACTTCTAGCAATCTCCTCTCATCGTCCTGAAGTGATGTCAGTATACCTTTGGAACACCACGAAGCTTGCCATTTGAGGGACACAGCTTGCTTGTGGGCTTGGGGACTGAAGAGGTCTAGCCTTGGTTCCGGACGCCGATGAAGTGAGAGGTTCTCTGAAAGTTTCCCCAGCTCTGAGAATTCTGATGTCATTCACATCCACCGCCAGGGTGGCTGCTTTATGACGCTGGATGTGTAAGGAGAAGGGGAAACAAGTATGAGAGACCTGGCTCCCCGAAACTCGTGGGAAGTGGGTCAGCAGTCGAGTGAGATGGTGCCTGGCATTCCCCAGCCACATCTTGTGATGCAAACCGAAACAGGCCAAAGGGTCCACTGTGTGCCAGGCGTTTCCGTGAAAGTAAGCTGTTGTGTGCCAGGTACAACACGCTGCAAGCAGAGATTTTAGTGACCAGTGTAATCTTGTTTTCCCCCTTCGGTGATATGTTGAATGGAGTTCTAATGGTTGTAGCTTACTTGCGAGAAAAGGAGCTGGTGGAGAGTGCTGGTTGGTTGCTCTGTGACCAAACCTGCTCTTTTCAGGGCTGCAGAGCCAGCTGTGGAGCAGACAGACAGCTGTGGGTACAGCTCGGGGCAGCGCTCAGGTCTGTAGTCAACAGCTTTGCCTGTGACTGACAGGTGGGGTGGCCACTGCAGGTCTGCTCTGGTGAAGGCACTGACCCTGCTCATCACACTTGGGTGAGGGGCGTGTGTGTGTGTGGTGAGAGACTTCTAGAAGTTCCTCCCATGGCTCATCTGTGTAACCTTCTGTTTTCATCAGATCCCCATTGCTAGCTTCTTAAAGCTAGAGGAACCAAGGAGCCTTAGAGATCATTCAGGACAAAGGACTTTGTATTTTATTTTTTTTTAAAGATTTTATTTATTTATTTGAGAGAGAGAATGAGAGAGAGAGAGAGAGAGCATGAGAGGGGGAGGGTCAGAGGGAGGAGCAGACTCCCTGCCGAGTAGGGAGCCCGATGCGGGACTCGATCCCGGGACTCCAGGATCATGACCTGAGCCGAAGGCAGTCGCTTAACCAACTGAGCCACCCAGGCGCCCCAAGGACTTTGTATTTTAAATCCCCATGACCGTCCTGAACTCCAGTTGAGCAATTGAGGCTGGGCTTGAATTGCTTACTGATACGCTACTTTACATGGTAGTTTTTTGGTTTCTGCTTTGGGAGAATGATCTCAGGCCTGCTAAGGGCTTATTTCTGTCCCTGTCACAATACTAGGCTGTGTACTTATTCTTTCTCAGTTCCTTTTTCTTGTATATTTCCTCACAAATCATTTTCCTCTTTCCACTATTTTTAGGGTAGCCAGTCCTAAGATACTCACACATAGATGATCTCTACTCTCAAACCCTTTCCCAATGAGCACGCTTACGGAGCACCGTCTCTCTCTAAAGTCTTCCGTCACTGCGGTCCCTTTGCGGCAAGCATGAGCAGGGTGTTTTTAGGTCTTTTTTAAGAGTTTCCCCTTAATATTTAACTTCCCCAGACTGTGTGGGTAGAAGACTTCAAGTAAAAAAGAGAGGAGCTTCCACGAGCTGTCTCAGTAACACTGGCCACTATACAGAAGTAGTATGTTGTTGGTATCCTTTTCCCATCCTTAGACTATAACTTGCAGTATTTGTTGATGGAGAGCAGATGGACAGAGCCTCCAGCGGTCATTTGATGGCGGTGGAAATCCAGGATGCACTGAAGAGGACAGATAATCCTCTACTATGAGTCTCACAGTGTCCAGAGGGGCAGAGAAGTGATGAACCGGGTAGCGTGGGGGTGGGATAATGCCGAATGATAGTAGATACTCAGTAAGGGTTGACTAGATGTCAGGTTGAGTGCTCACTGGATGACCTCAGTCAATCGTCCGAATACTTTTGAGATAGTTTGTCGTCTTCTCCTCTCTTTAGGGGGCAGCTGAGGTCCAGAGAGGGTAACGATACTTGCTCCTGGTTGGTGGTGGAGCTAGAGTTTGGACACCTGTGTGCCGCCATCGGCTCCCCCTCCTCACCCCCCCAGTCACACCTGCTTCAGGTGATTGAGAGGAGGCAAAGCAAAAAACTGCAAGATGAACTCCCGCATATTTGCCTCGTAAGGGTGTATGTTTCTTAATTCTGATAAAGTGGTAGAGAAATGATTAAGGGTTTCACTGTTGATAGGGCCCCGGATAGGAAGGACATCTTGTGCTGCGTGTGATTCTGCAGCAGATGATGGGTCCTCAGATAGCACAGTGTTGGCCCAAATTAACGTGCCAGCTTAGCGATTGAAGGAGTGAAGTATCAAATGATCACAGAGCACAGATTTGACCTCTGGGATTGACCTCCCTTCAAACACTGTAATTGCTATACTGTACACTTCTTTCACCTTTAACCTCATGCTCTCTTAACCGAGCAGTGAATTACTGGGTAAAGTCACAGTTGAGTGTATCAGCACACACGCACTGCACAAAGTTTTGGGTAGATTCTACAAGTAGCTATGTGAGGTAGCCAGTGCCATTTCCCAGTGTTGAAGGCTGTAGCCTGCACCCTGGCCTTTTCCCCCTTTTGAGGTAGTTTTAAATTAACTGTTACTTGGCCAATAGGTTCGCCACTTTGTGGGAGCAATTATTACATGTCTGAGGTTATGTTAGACCTGGAATGTGCAGAAATAGAAAGATAGGTTCTGTGCCCTCAAGGAGCTTATCTTGCAGGGGAAACAGATACATGAATGCTTTCAGGGATCACATATTTTATTCTGTGTGTCTGATAAGGACATGGTGCAGAACTCTGTAAAGGAATAAAACTTTCAAAAAGAAAAAAGGAATAAAACTTTCATGAGCTAATAAGCAAGCACAAGCCAACACTGCACATCTTTCTGTGTGTGTTTTTTGAACCATTCTGTGAATGTGAGCTTGATTTAAAGTCTACCCTCCATCCTGGACTTCAACCAAACAGCCATTATAGGAATGTACTTTTATTTTATTATTTTTTTTAAAGATTTTATTCATCTGTCAGAGAGAGAGAGAAAGCAAGTGAGCACAAGCAGAGGGAGAAGCAGGTTTCCTGCTGAGCAGGGAGCCCGATGTGGGACTCGATCCCAGGACCCCGGGCTCATGACCTGAGCTGAAGGCAGACGCTTAACCGACTGAGCCACCCAGGTGTCCCAGGAATGAACTTTTAAATGAGTTGCTTTCCCTAAGCATTTTAGTTCTCCTTGTTTATCTTGCATCATTAGCTAATGACATCAATGTTCTCAGAAGTCATGTTGAAGCATAGTTTAGAGATGGTGTAGGAGTTTTACCATATATTTACTTGGGCTTGTCTGCTGCCCCTTTTCCCCCCCGTGTTCCTTTGAAGCTGGATGGGGAGAGGTGGAGACTGGTGGGGAGGGAAACAAGTGATACATGTTCCCAAAACTGAAGGGCTTTTGGTGAAAATTCAGGAAAGGCCGTCATATTGCTGCCAATCTAAGGTGGTTTGATTGGTGCCAAGCTAAAGAGAGAGTACTGACTGACTTTTTAAAACTGCGCTTTTTACTTAACGATTTTCCCCGGAGCCATGGGGATGGAGTGTTGCAGTTTACAGCGATAATTTTGTGCTGCTCAGATTTTTCTGATTATCTTCAAGGCTGCGTGGAAAGTGTCCGTGCAGGTCCATCCATGCTGTCTTCCTCCTGCGCCCTTCATCTGCTCTCTCCCCGGCTGCGGTGCCCACACCGGGTGGGTGTTGGCCAGAACTTCCTCTCGCCTCCTGGGGAGGAACAGTGGTGTTTCTGGGCTTAATGCATTTGGAGCACCTGGAGTTTATTCTGAAACCCCAAGTTTCTGGAGCTTTGTGCTCTTAGCTTGGATTTAATTACCCGTAGAAGTGGTCAGTGTTAACTAGAAGCCATTGGAGATGATGCTCCTAATGTAGACCCCTCAGAGAGGTCCTGGGTCCTTTTTTCCATCAGAACTTGGGTAATAATGCTTCTGTTTTACACCCCAGAAGCCTAATATAACTAGCAATGAATCTCATTAGTAATTTATATTGGCAGGTCTGAAGTGTTAGATATTAAATCTGTTTTACACCATCAGTGTTAACTTCAGCTGGTGAAGTTTCCTGGGGTAGAGGGCAATGCAACCACCTTTTACCAAAATAGAAAGGAAGAGGATGTAGATCTTGTGGGGAATGGCATTGAATACACTTTAATGAGCGTGACTGGGGCAGTGGGGTGAGGAGAGGGGGTAATAGGCCCGGGGAGGGGAGCTTCTGTCACTGGGCTCCCAAAGCTGATTCATCTAGGTGCTAGTAGAGCTGTAGAAACCCACAGGGGCATTCCCTGGCTCCTTTCCATTCCTCTTTCTGATACGATCTTTGCCCAGTTTATCTGTTAGCCAGGCTTCCATTTTTTTTTATCAGCACCGAGATGTCTTTATGGCCCCGTACATGGCCGACTGCACAGTTGATGTTCTTGGGGAGGGTGTCACAGCCAGTGAAGGGTGCCATAGCGAGGGCTGACTGGGCCCTATATGTTCGGGGCTCACCCTCGTTTAGAATGCTCTGGAAGCATGTGGCCAAACAGAGGATTTTGAAGGACTAGAAGGGAAGGGCAGGGTGGATGACAACGGGGGGCCGTTTAAAGCATGTGTGGTATCTAGAAAGGTGGCAGGTAGGATGAGGCATGTGGGCATGCTGGAGGGAGACAAAAATCTTTGCCTCTACTTCTGATGTTTGGGCTTGTGGGGGGAAGGAAGCCACTTTTTTGTGTGAAGACAGAAGCTTCTCTAGTTCTTTATGGGGTCCAATAAAAGGGAAGAATTTTTATTACCTGTGTTCTTAATTTTAGTAAAGCTGTGCTGAGCTGGTTTGCACTCCAGCTCTGGTATATAATTTCTGCGGCTGACCTTTTCCTCTTCTTTCTCTCTGTCACAGTCACCGAACGCCACTTTCAGTGGCCCTGGGTCAACGTCACCTTTCCCGTGAGTCCTCCGGGCTCAGAGTTACCACCTCTGCCCCCATTTTTGCTTTCATCACAACTGGCACTTCGGCCTCGTAGCACTTTGCACATCATTATTTATAATTGATGAGTCATCCCCCCTGAGACTGTAGGCTTCCTGCAGGCGAGGTTCCAGGTCCATCGGCATCCTCAGCTGCCTGCACTTGCCGGGCGCACAGTAGGTGACCAGTTGTCATTGCTTGTCCGACGGATAGACTGACACAGGGGCAGCTTTGGGGAGTATCATTGAGTGGAATCATTCTGAGAATTTGATAGAATGATGATGGGGATCACTTTTTTTTTTTTAAAGATTTTATTTATTTATTTGAGAGAGAGAGAATGAGAGAGAGCACATGAGGGGGGGGAGGGTCAGAGGGAGAAGCAGACTCCCTGCCGAGCAGGGAGCCCGATGCGGGACTCGATCCCGGGACTCCAGGATCATGACCTGAGCCGAAGGCAGTCGCTTAACCAACTGAGCCACCCAGGCGCCCCGGGATCACTTTATACTCTTAAATGTCGGCCCTCGAGACTTGTAAGTGACAGCTTGTGTGCTTTGCCCTTTACAGCTTTCAGGGTGTTTTCTCTGGTTCTTTTCATACTTGTTTCCTACTTTGACCCTCCCAGTGATTCTCAGAGGCAGGCAGAGCATCATTTCCATTCCAGCTAAGGAAACAGAGGAGTTTCCACAGCCCGTGACTGAAGGGGCATAGCTGGGACTTGACCACAGATCTGACTCTAGAATTCAGTACTCCTCCTGCTGGCTCCTGCTGGCCTCCCCACATTTCTGGAGCACCTACAATGTGCCTGTCTTTAACACTTGTTATCTTACTTAATCTCCTGTCAGTCCTGTTGAGGTAGATATTATGATCCCCATTTTACAGATGAGGACGTGGAGGCTCTGAGAGGTCAAGTAAGTTTTCCAGGAACACACAGCCAGTAAAAGGGGAAGGAAGGTCTGGGTTCCCACCCCGTCCTGCAGTGCTGGAGGACAGAGCTGTCCTGTAGCAGGTGCCACCCGAAACTTGTGACTGTTCTGGTAGGGAGTGGGGAACAGTATTCGTCGCTTCAGAAATTCTGGGTAACGTCTAAGTGCGCGTTCATTCCTGTGTTCATGACTGTGTCACAAATACTATATTTAGCAAGTGTCAGTGATGTGCCAGGATTGTGCTTGGGATACAAAGATGAATGAATAAGGTGACTACACAGAGAACTATGACAAAACAGTATGTTATACATGTCCCCAAAAGGTCTACATGAAGTGCTGTAGGAATGTAGGACTGGGAGGATGACCGAGGTTTGTATGGCACTTTTTATGTTGTCTCTTGAGTTCACTCCTGTTTGCGTTCTCTCTCTTCCATCCTCCCTCCCCGCCACCCCATCCCTCTCTGTCAGGGCTGAGGATGAGACAGTAGGCCATCCAAAGCCCACCTGTCAGCCACTGGGCCCCAGAAAACACCAACACATGCATTTGCCAGGCCTGTTTTGTACAGAAACAGCAGAAAAAGGGAGAGAGGAGAACTGACATATTTAGATTTATGGGCTTTTATAGAAAATAATTTCTTTTATTTGGTCAGGGTGTATGCCTTCTGGTTCCATACTCCTCGAAGGACCAAGAACATCTCATTGCCTCTCAGAGTCCTGTCTGAAACAGAGACTAGAAAGTACAGTAAGGTCCCTCTCACCTCTGGTCAGAGTCCCATGCCTCTCAAAGATACTGAAGAATGTCCTCTCTCCCCATTGTCTGTCTCTACTGTGGAGGCTCAAAGCCCTTTACAACTAGCTTTCCCCAGCATCCTGGGGAGGCAGGGGAGGGAGGGAATATTGTTAGGACTACTTTGTGGGGAGAGATGTCGACTGTGCTGACCCTGTGAAAGCCCTTCTCTTAGCTTAGACCCTCAGGTAACTTCGAAATAACCTTGCTGACTTTGAGGTTATTTTTTTAGCTCTCCCTGTAAGAGCCAGTCTGTTTCAGGCAGCCTCAGCCTCTGCGGAAATGGGTAGGTTCTGGAAATGGGTAGGCTTTTTTTTTTTTTTTAGATTTATTTCTTTTTTGAGAGAGAGAGAGAGAGAGTGCGCACATGTGCTTGAGCAGGGGAGGGCCAGAGGGAGAGAGAGAGAATCCCAAGCGGACTCTCTGCCGAGCACGAGCAGAGCCCGACATAGGGGGCCGATCCCTTGACCCAGAGCTGAAATCAAGAGTCGGTTGGATGCTTAACCAACTGAGCCACCCAGATGCACCTAGAAGTGGTTAGGCTTTGATGAAGGACCGCTTTGCTTTGCATGTTAGGACCCCAGAGTTCAGGGGCACACTACATGTGTTTTTAATCTCTCAATTTACACAGTTTAAGCTGCACTCATGTAAGACATGGCAGAGATTTTATGAAATGATCCTCTATTGAAAAGCTTGAATTTCCCCCCACATAATTGATTGGGCTGTAGCACCGGGTGTGTTGAGAGAAGGCCACTTCACTGTACTTTATTTCTACAGTCTTTGTGGGGTGGGGTTCCTTTGAAGGGCCGCAGGATTCTGGAAGAATGTGTTTATAAACTTCGTTCTCATGGCTCTTCCAGCTGAGGGCCAGCAGAGTTGCATCTGTCCCTGGTGCTGTAAGCATGAGGGACTGGGGACTGGGGAGTGGACATGGTGACTTTGGGCCTGTAGGGAGGAGGCGAGGGAAAGGCAGGCTGAGACTCTGTAGCTTTACTCTTTTCTCCTCGGCTTTTCTGTATTCTGAATTTTAGGATTTGGATGCACATGCACATTTAAGATTTGCTCTGTGTAAATGAAAGCATACTTGTTTGTTGGGAGGGATACATTTGAATGAACTACGCAGTTTTGGGGGCACAGTAAGGGATGGGGAGATTCTGCGGGGAGATTCGTCTGGTATTGGTGGTTTTTCCAGTTGGTAGAATGGTGTCAGCATTCTCTGATATGGGGTTAGCTCTATTGGGCCCCAAAAGACCAATCAAGATTAGTAAAGAAAATGACATGCTCTTGGCACACTATGGCTTGTATTGAGAAAAAGCAACTTAAATGTGAACATCCAGCTTGAATTCTTAGTAATTGGATATGGCTTCTCATATCTCTTTCTGTTTCGCAATAAAACTCTAAAAACGCATGCTGCTAAGTGTGGACAGCTACTACCCACAGTGGTAGGAGAACAGACTGCATTAGCAGCTTGCACTAACCCTGGGAGCAGTCTTGAGTCTGCACAGGGAAAGTTGCTTCCATGTTTCTCATAGCTACTTGCGGTGCCCTCGCCTTCGGGAGGGCAGAGTTTCAGAGCTGCAACACTGAGCGTGGGGAACAGGAGTGGAGAACTAGGACCCTGGGCTCCAGTGCCAGGTGGCCTGCTGAATGGCAGCAGTTACGCAAGGAAATCATCACATCTGTGTACCCCAGATTATCCTTTTGACAGAAGAATCCGGCCGTTGTCTCTAAGGGCTTTTCTGGCCCTGAATTGTGTGATATCTACTCTTTGCTTGCAGACTTTCTCCCTAACCGTTCTTGTGGATCTCCTTTTGAATTACTTATCCTTTCCCTAAAATCAGGGTTCCCCTTGTTCTTCCTGTCCTAATACCTCCTCTCTTGTGTCTGAGAGGCTGTTAAAGAGCACAGTGAATTGATGTGGAAAGATATCCCTGATGTGTTATTGCATAAAAAAAAAATCTAATTGCAGAGAAGTATGCATGGTATGATCCATTTCTCAAATAATAGTGATAATGATATCAGTATTAGTACAAGTACGCATCTTTTGTTTGAACTGTTGGGAGTCAAATATGTTTCTGAATTCAGGATTTTTCAATTTTTCATAGGGCCAGGTGTCATCTATTAAATAATAGCTCCACTGGGGGGTTGGGATGGCACACTGTAATCAAAAACATTAATGCTTCTGCAGTGAAACATGAATATTCACACCAAGTGGGGAAAAATAAAGATCACAAATTACCTTATGTGTGTTCAAGTCAGATTTTGACAACAAATGTTATAAAATTTTTGGGGAGGTTTTGGAGCTTTTTGAATAATAGGATTATAGATAAGGGATTGTGGACCTGCATAGCCAAGGGGAAAAAAGTCTGGAAGATTTTATAGCAAACCCTTAGCAATAGTTTCCTTGGGTGGAGAAGTAGGGTAGAATTATGGGGGACTTTCATTATCCAAATTATACTTTTTTTTGGTAAGCATGTATAATTTATAATCAGAAAAAATTATTAAAGATATGCATAAAACATAGGTGAGACACACTTCACAAATCTATAGCAATGTTTTTGTTAGGACCTTAAGATTTGAATAATTTTTCTTAATTTTTCAAACTTTTGAAATGTGATATTTTACATATACTTGACTTTTTCCCTAGATAACAGTATTATTAAAAAACATATAAAAGAATATGTGATAATTAAAAAGTCAGTGGTGAACAGTAAATCCCTTGGAGTCCCATGTGGGAAACCAGGAGCCACTTCTTTCTTACTGACTTGTATAGCACATTATATTAACCTATAAAAGAATAAAAATCAGGGGCGCCTGGGTGGCTCAGTCACTTAAGTGTCTGCCTTCGGCATGGGTCATGACCTCAGGGTCCTGGGATCGAGCCCCAGGTCCAGCTCCCTGCTCAACGAGGACTCGCTTCTCCCTCTCCCTCCTCTCCCTGCTCCTGCATGCATGCTCTCTCTCAAATAAAAATAATAATAAAAATCATACGGAAGAAGCAAATGATCATAGCAAAAGTATAATGTATGGGAAAAGACTTTCTGGAAATATAAGGCCTTATAGAAATATAAGCTGTTACAAAAGTAACATTGCAATTCTTTGGGGGACAGAATGAATGGAGTTGGTGGGAATGGACTTTGAAAATTGACTGGAAGAATTCCTTCAAAATAGAAGGAACTTGCAATTTTATGTATGAAATGTAAATCAGAAGGTTGATAGTTGATTGTTTTATCAGTTGATATACAAGGACCTATATTCTTAATTTTCAAGTGTTTTCATATTTCTAATGAAAATATACTCATTTATTACCTTTTCCCACTTAATTGCATAGTTAGTCTTTTTTTAAAAAAGATTTTATTTATTTGAGAGAGAGTGATCACGAGCAGGGGGAGGGGTAGAAGAAGCCTGATGTGGGACTCAATCCCAGGACCCTGGGATCATGACCTGAGCTGAAGGCAGACGCTTAACCAACTGAGCCACCCAGGCACCCTGCATAGTTTTATATGTTGCTCTGTAATAGCTGCATAATATTTCAGTTACTGCTTTGCATAATTTGCTGTCTTTTTACTGCTATTTCTAATTTTTTTGTCCAAAACAACACCTCTTTATACCTGTAGCTCTAATTTTTTTTTTTCCTGTATTTAGGGGTTATTTTCTTGGGAAAGATTTCCTGAGTGCAATAGGATCTTTTTTTTTTTTTAAGATTTTATTCATTCATTCATTCATTCATTTAAGATATATATAGAGAGAGCGGTGGGGGTGGGGGAGGTAAAGGGGGAGGGAGAGGGACAAGCGGACTCTGTGATGAGCCCAGAGCCCAACCCAGGGCTGGATCCAACCACCCCAGACCAGGACCCCAGCTAAAATCAAGAGTTGGGCGCTCAACCGACTGAGCTACCCAGGGGCCCTTGAATGCAATAAGATCTTAAAATTTATTCCATAAGCATTTATTGAGCACCTACTATTTGTGAAGCTCTGGCAATACAAAGATGAATTTTTAGGACCTGTGCAGGAGATGTGTCCATTTCCTGGGACTCCCTCCCCATTGCTTGGTTAATTCTCATTTAAATACTACTTCACCAGGAGGCCTTTTATGAGTTCCTCATAAAAGATTAGGTTTTTTGTGCTGTTCCTTCTCATTTAATCACATTTTAAAAATTTATGTATGTATGTATGTATGTGTGTATGTATGATTTAATCACATTTGTGAGTACACAGTCATTCTGGGATTACTTGTTTGATTTCTGCCTTCCTCATTAGACTATAAACTCTGAGACAAGTCTCATGTTTGATTTGTTCCTCCTGGGGGCCTCTATACCTAATACTATATGCCTGGCATGAACTAGGTACCCAAATATCTCTAATAAGTGAATACCTGAGTAAATGGATTAAGTGAATAAATACTTGAATGTGTTCGCTGTTTTGAAAAACATTAGAACCTGTTTTTAGAACATTGGAGTTGAACAATAGATTGGATTGATAATTTCAAAAATGTGTAAAATGCTTTATAGGAAATAAGCCTTTTTGGGGCAGCTGGGTGGCTCAGTTGGTTAAGTGTGTAACTCTTGATTTTGGCTCAAGTCGTGAACTCAGCGTTGTGAGATTAAGCCCCCTGTCAGGCTCCCCACTGGGTGGGGAGCCTGCTTAAGATTCTCTCTCCAGGGTGTCTGGGTGGCTCAGTCAGTTAAGTGTCTGCCTTTGGCTCAGGTCATGATTCCAGGGTTCTGGGTCAAGCCCCTAATTGGGCTCCCTGCTCAATGGGGAATCTGCTTCTCCCTCTGCCCCTCCCCCACTCATGCTCTTGCTCTCTCTCGCTCTCAAATAAATTAATAAAATCTTAAAAAAGATTCTCTCTCTCCTTTTTCCTCTGTTCTTACCCTCCTTAAAAATAATAATAATAAAAAAAACAAAATAAAAATGTTTCCCTTGCAATGAAGGCCCTGGAGAAGGACTCACTGCCAACATCTTACTCAGTGTCTTACAACCTAAGTTTGCCCATATTCTGCAGTAGGGGCAAGCTCATCTTGAGTTCTTTTTTGCTAAAGCTTTTCTATACAAATCCTTTATCTGTCATTGCATTGTACACCATTAACATTCTTCACCTCTTGTACTTATTTTGATATCTTTGTTTTCTTATTTTCCTCCTATTTTAAAAAATCTGTTTCAGGATCTTTAACTGATCTTATCTGATACCTATACTTATTTTGGTCTTTATGCTCTTTGAAAAACTGTTAGTTCCTTGAGGGAAGGGATAATTTGATCTTCAGTAGTGTCTAATACAGATTCATGCAGAAGAGGGTTGGTAATAAAACTTTGGTAGAAGACTTTAGAAGATCCATTTTCTTGTGTATGCTTTAATGTATCCCATGGGTCAAATGGAGGATTTTTTTTAAAGGATGATCATCAATTAAGTATTTAAGTAATGGACTAAAATTTATATTCTTAATTGTTTACTAAAAACATAACATACAGTAAATAATTTTAAGAGAGATTTTGGAGTCTCATGTTCAAGATTGAAATCTCTTGACTACTCTTGCTTTGACTTCTTTGCTTCATGGGTGGCTTTTGAATTCATTTTTTGGAGGACTGTTACTAGTCAGGACCAACTGTTACTATTGCTATTTCATGATTTTCTTTGTTGCCACTTCCACATTCTAGTTCACCTGGAATCTGGAAGCTCTCCACCAAAGCACCTGTATAATCCAGTCTGAATTTAGAAGTGTCACTTGTGAGAGAGGCAACCTCAGGCCCATGAGACTCGAATGTAGTCTTCTATAATCATAGATCTCCTCATATATGGCAGAAACTGGCAGGTGACTCACCAGGGGTGGAAGCCTGGAAAACAGCCGGCCAAGGAGGGTAGTCTTTCTGGTCACACATCACCGCCCTTTTGAAGCATCCAGAGAACCTGAAGAGCAGGAACTGCCAGTCAGACTGACTGAACGCTTGGCATTCTTTCAGGGAAAGATGACAACTCATCTAGGGTGAAAGAGGAAGTAGGGGGTGTGCATGGAACAGGAGGGTGACCTGACATTTCCATTGTTTTGCAGGCTGTCAGCTCTAATGCAGTGGTTGTTTGGGGGAGGGGAAGGGTTGGAATCTTGTACTTCATTGTTGCTCTCCTAAGCGGATGTCCTCTGCCATTTTGTCAAGGAGAACTCGTAGTTGTCTTATCCTTATGTTGCTGCAGAATCCAGACCGCTTGTGATCCTTACTGTTCCCCTCACAGTGAGTCCTGGACTCTACTGATGATAATTCTAGCATCATTTTAAGAATTGGGATTCTCTTATGTCAAATTTCTGGGAAATGTGAGAGCCAAAAGACTTATTACAGGCTATTTCTGGCTTTGCCATTGACATGTTTTGAGTGTCCATTGTTTTGGTCTCAGTTTATAACTGTAGCAGTAGTATTATTTTGATAATTTTTTGGGTTTGTCTTGGGAGCTCTTTGGGGGAAAGGGGTTACGTTCTTAGTTCTTTGTTACTGAGGCCAGAACCCACCTGAGAGTAGAATAAAAACCAATGGAGAACTAGTGGTGAGGCGGCTTTCCAGAAAATGGTGGGTTATCTGAACACTGGTCGGTCCCCCCAGTTTAGTGGTGTAAGGGAGCTTCTGCTGTCTTTGATCTGCAGCAGTCCTGCCCCAAAGCCAGGACTCCCCTCTCTAAGCCTGCGCCTGGGCCACCAAGTGGTGCCCAGGAGACTCACAGCATGGCAGATTGGTGCCACCCATTTCTTTGTACTTCTAATGAATGATTACTCCAAGCAGTTACTGTTCTCCGCAAGGCCTCTCCACCCCCTCACTCAGATGACCTTGCATCTCACTTGATTAAGAATTTGAGCCTTTCTGAAATGATCACCAGTTTCCTGTGTGATGCCTGCAAACAGTGTGGTAGTCACAGTTATCCTCACCTGCTTGCTCTGGGGTTCTCTCCACCACCCCCCTTTCTGGGCCTTACTCTGTTACTCATTGTGCCTTCCTCATTCTCTAATTTTCAGCTTTCAAAATCTTTACTGTTTCTCTCCCATTGGCTGTGAAATGTTCTGTGTCTCCCATTTTTGCATTTCTCATTCTTACTAATGATGATCTAGTTGTCGAATCCAGTGGACGTGCTGTAGTCCTTACCATTCTGGACCTTCTTGTTGTGTGCAGCGTACCTTATCAACTCTCTTCTCCTGTCTTTGGCTTCTGGCATGGTCCATGCTTCTAGTTTTCCTGCTGTGTCACTGTTTTGTATCCCCTTCGTGGGCTTCTCTTCCTTGACGCACACCTTGCTGTTGGCATTCAGTTCTGGGAGTACTGCTCAGATACTCTAGCTTCAGGACTTCATCTGCTCACTGGATTTTCGCCACCATCCATGTGCCCATGACCTTGCACTATGACCTTGCACTACAGCGCAGCGTGCAACCATCTGCTGGTTGTCATGTGTATATCTGAAAGCCTCCTTAAATTTACAGGGGCTGCACTCAACACCTTTCCTCCTAAGCCTCCCCTTTCTCCTGTCCTTAGAGATGATTGCATGGTGGTGAAGATTTGGGCTCTGGAATCAGACACACCTGGATTTGAATTGTGACTCTGACACTTCCTTGATGTTTGATCTTGAACAGGTTATTGAATTTCCAAGCCTCAGTGTCCTCCTTTTAAAGATGGGGATAAAAATAATACCTATCTCAGGAGGCTCCTTTGAGGCAGGTCCTAATGCTTCTGTACAGTTCCTGGCTCAGAATGAGAGTGTGATAAATATTAGCTGCTACTTCTGAAGATGATAATACATTCTATGTTAATTAAATTAATTTAAATAAAAAAATAAAATTAAAAAAATATATTAGCTGCTACTGGTGTAGTGGTCTCTTCTAGTTACCCTCATCATTGAGTCACGCTGGTTTCTTTAGCTCCTAGGTCCAGCCAGTCATCTGGTGTGGCTGATGTCTAATTATTGTTTATTTGCTATTTCTGGAAATTTCAGGGTTTCCTCTTGTCTCAATTCTCCCTACTTCTGCCTGCATGCAGGTCCTCATTATTGCTCTCTGATATAAAGCCTTAGTCTCCTGCCTTTTGTTCCTGCAAATTCAGTATGCTACCAGGTGGCCTCTCTCTAACAGGACCTCTTCCCTGGCTGAAGCCCTCTCGTGTCTCCCATTATGTGCAAATCAAAGACCAAGCTCCTTAACGTGGTATAGCTGGCCTTCCTCTGGCCCTTGCTGGCATTTGAGCCTATTTTTTTCATCACTCTGACTCCCACATTATTCTCAAGCAGTACCTTCTTGCTATGTTCCCTGAGCATGCCATGTCATTTAGGCTGTTTCTTGCTTTCATTTCATTTTATTTTTTTAAAAGATTTTATTTATTTGAGAGAGAGAGGAGCACACTAGCAGGGGGGAACAGGGGGAGATGGGGGAGAGGCAGACTCCCTGCTGAGCAGGGAGCCCAGTGCGGGGCTCAATCCCAGGACCCTGGGATCATGACCTGAGCCGAAGGCAGGCGCTTAACCACTGAGCCACCCAGGTGCCCCTGTTTCTTGCTTTTATTATCCATGCTGCTTGGAATGTTTTCTTCCCTGCTTTTGCCTTACTAACTCCTTCTGAGGACTCAGCTCAGGTGTTACCTCCTCCAAGAAGTCTTCCCTGGCCCTCCAAAATTGGTTAGGTAACCTTCCATAGAGTCCTATCATTCTCTGTGCTTATCAGGCACTTACCATTTGGATCATGATCTATTTATGTGCCTTTCCTTCCAACATAAGTCCTGGAGGGCAGAAACTGTGTGTCACTCAACTTCATATTTTTTGTGCCTGGCTTGATGCTTGACATGCAGTAGTTTTGTGAAATGTTTGTTAAATGAATAACTGAATTCAAGAACAAGTGAACCTCCAGATGACCTTGGTTTCCTGTTTGTGTGGACAACAATATTCTGGGGCAGAGCTGGGTATCAGCAGTTCAAACCCTAACTGGATGGCTACACCTGAGGTAGACACCCTAATATTCCTTCCTCTGAGTCCTCAGTCCTAGATCCTGGAGTGAGGTTGTCAACTCTCGGGTGTCAGAACCTAAAAAGTTATTCCTGTGAAGAATAAAAGGAAATATATCACATTATTGGCTTTATTCTATTTTTTTTTTCCCCTCAGAGAGCACTTTAATATTTTAAAACCTATGGTAACGTTAACACTTTCTATTTGCATGAGCACTTCCCTGATGGGAGATACTCTAGGTGTTAAGTTTTCTGAGTAGTGTTACACCACAGTGGACCTACTTTCCATAGATATGGAGATAGAGAATGTGTATAGTTTGAGACAGAACTTCCTTAGAGAGATGTAGACTGACCTATTTTAGAGACTGCGTGTTTCCTAATTTTCTATTTTAAAAAGATGATGGCCGAATACTAAAAAGCTTTGAATATTTTAGAACTCTGCTGCCTGACATGGTAGCCTAAAATTCAGATCCTCAGTCACATTAGCCATATTTCAAGTCTCAGTAGCCACATGTGGCCAGTGTCTATCATATCGGACAGCTCAGCTATAGAACATTCCCCCTGTTGCAGAAAACTTTATTGAACAGCACTATTTTTGAATGTAGGAGTCTTGATGGATAATACCAAAGCACCTTCCCACATAGGGAATTTTACAGAGCTGTGAAATAAGAATTCTTACTGGGAACACCATAGAATTGCTGTATCATTTTATATAGTGGATGTAGCGTTACATCACCTTATGATCAGAGCACGTGCCTATCTTTAGGGACAACAACATTCAGATACCAAGTAATGTTATAGTGTCTATCTGGAAGTGTTTTCTTATAAAACACAAAGTGGAAAAGAAAGAACATGGGTTGAGTAAATTGAATTACTTTTCTTTGCTTCACATTATCAGAAAAATTCAGAGGCTAAAATGTATCCTGGAATTAAATGTTTACATTTCTTAAAGAAACCCGTGTGTGTGTGTGTGTGTGTGTGTGTGTGTGTTTGGGTGACAGAGAAACAAGGGATTTGTACTGTTGGATAATATAAAAACACTTTTTAAAAAAAAGATTTATTTGAGAGCAAGCGAGCATAAGTGGGGTGGGGAGAGGGAGAGGCAGACTCCCCACTGAGCAGGGAGTGGACCGTGGGGCTCGATCCCAGGACCCTGAGATCATGACCTGAGCGGAAGGCAGAGGCTTAACCAACTGAGCCACCCAGGCGCCCCCTGTAAAAGCACTTTTAAAAATAAAAGCAAAACAAAGGATGAGATCTTCTCCTGTCTTATTTTCCTCCCCAGTTGCCTTATCCACTTGGCTTCCAGTGGCCTGAGGAACTTAAAGAGTAAACATAGGTTTGGTGCCGCAGGAATCACGGTAGGAAGCTCTAGCCATCTTGTATACTATGGAGCTCACTAGAATATTTATTTGTGGAGCAGGACCACTGTACATAGAATGCCTTAGATATCAGTACTGTAGAGGATTGGAGGGATAGGAACCATTATTCAAAAAGAACAAGAACACCAGGCCTGTGCTGTTCACTCACAGGATCGCCATGCCCAGAGAGTGTGCTGTGAGTCATCATGTGATTAAAGACCCCAGGAGACCATAGATGACTCCCACCTGCATGGCCACTGAAACTCGGTGCAGAGGTTGCAGCGGGGGGATCTTTTTTGGATTATGGAATGCTATTTTGTTTCATATCCACAGCTCCTTTCCTAGCCTGTTTAGAACAGTGCCTGGGGAAGTTCTTAGGTTTAACTGGTGTTTTGTTTTGTTTTGTTTTGAGAGGAAAGATGTGAGCTTGAGGGTGAAGGGGATTGAATTCCCTTTTATCTTTCTGTGCCTTTTTCCTCTGGGGGTGCTTCATTATTGAGGAAAAGAATAGAGGACCTGTCCTTTGGTGTAGAGTGTGGCAACATTTATAAGAGATGAAGAGCTAAGGGTGTTTATCCCAGATGATAATCACAGTGGTTGTTATACAGTGACAAAGTGGGTTCCTGACCAACATGTGCATTTATTTTACAATGAGACCTTTTACTTACCAGTGAAACATTAGAATTTCACAGAATCAATATTTGTGGGCTTTATTCATAGTTTTTCTAAAACTTTCAACTCTGTCATCTTTATTGATAATGAGACTCATTTTATACCCTGTATGTCCTCTTTTGAGAAGAGACAGTGCAGCTGGTATGGCTGAGTGTTCTGACCTTGGGCTTTGGGGCAGAGAGGCTGGAGAAGCAAACCCATGGTCACTGCTTGGACAAGTTTTTTAAAATTTCTGAACCTTAATTTTACAACCTGCAAAATGAGAATAACAGTGCTTACCTCACAGGCAAGAGAAGGACATTTCCATGTGTGGAATAAGAAACTAAGTCAAGTTGACTCATTTTCAGAAAGACCTTTAAAAATTATTAAACATGCCATATTCCTTGATCATTGTTATGATTACATTGGGTCACATATTTAGGTTTTACCATGCATATCCACTTAGTGTTATAAAAGCGTAAGGGGGGACGCCTGGGTGGCTCAGTTGGCTGAGCATCTGCCTTCAGCTCAGGTCATGATCCCAGGGTCCTGGGGTAGAGCCCCAAGTCAGGCTCCCTGCTCAGCGGAGAGTCTTTTTCTCCCTCTGCTCCTCCCCCCCACTTGTTTTCTCTCTCGCTCTCTCAAATAAATAAATAAAATCTTAAAAGCAAAAGCGTAAGTAGAAAGGGCTCTTGATGAAATCAGTAAGACAGTCTCAGATTGTGTGTTACTATTAGGGCATTAATCTGAAAATAAAATTGAAGGCTATCAGAAGGGTATGTTTTAATAGCAAATTGCTTCTTAAGACAAATTGCTGTATTTATTTAAAAGAAACCAAAGGGGTCAAGGGAAGTGAGGGAACTAGGATATTCAAAGGATATTCACTTAGAAAAACAACAAAACCCTTGATGACTTAAACTTTTTGCTCTTTGGAGTAGTATCTTTGTTACTGATTTCAGTCCAGCCTAAGCGAAATAATGAATTCAATTGATCTTCCAGAGAGTTTTTGAGGACAGACTACTCAGTTTTGGCTGATCACATACATTATTACAGATTTGTAAAAGTCAGGTTTCATGTGACTCTGACACAGAGGAGGTGTAATAATCAAGTGTTCCTCCCTAGAGCACTATGTAGTGCTCATCATAGAAGGAAATCAAGTTCCCTTTTCCTCAATGCTTGGGCTGCAAGATGGGTGTTCTGCTGAAGCCACAGCATGTGTCAGTGGCCCTCTTGGCATCATGATACTTTAGGATGGGCTAATCCTCTAGGGTACAAGGATGGGTAAAGAATAGTCCCAGCCTTGCAGATGCATGTCATGTTGAAGGGGATGTGGACGTGAGCACAGGTGAGGTTAGTGATGAGTAGCATGCCACGGAGTTGAGAAATCCTAGAAAACAGCCTCTTACTTACTTAAGACAAAGCTTCCTGGAGACGTCACCTGAGCTGAGTCTTGAATGAGGAATAGGACTTGGATGATGAATGGGCAAGAGGGAAGGAAAGGATCCTGGGCTAAGGGAATAGCATGAAAGTTAATGCATTAAATTGCTTGTGTATGCTTGTAAATTCAAAGCTTTTTGATATTAATCAAGTGTAAAGCATGGGGTGGGAGTCAAGGGAATGGTGTAGTTGGGGACTAGCCCATGAGGAATCAGGTATATATGATGTGAGGGCTTAGACTATATGTTCTAGCTGCTGGGGAACTACTGAAGAATTTTAACCAGGGCTGTAAATGGTCAGATTTGCCTTTTGGATGGGTTGTCATGGCAGCATGGCAGATCATAGATTTGTAGTTGGATGGCAGGAAGCTATCATGGTAGGCCAGGTGAGAGAATCAGCCCTGCAAGAAGTAGTGAAAATCAGAGCTGGAGAGAAGATAGGTTTGAGAAGTGCCCAAGATGTGAAGTCTATGTGATTTTGATCAATTGGCAGCTATGGGAAATGGATGAGATGGAAGAGATCAGAATGACTCCTAAAGTTCTGATGTCATTATGGATCTAGGGAATGTAGGAGGAATAATTGACATTGGGCTAAGGTGATATACTGATTTTTGAAGTGTCCATCAGCCAGCCAAATGTGAGTCTGAAGCTCCAGGAGGGCGGGTGGCTGAAGATATAAATCTGGGAGTCATCCGCATAGAGGTGGTAAGTAAAACACTGTGAGTAGTTTGACACCCAAGGAGAGTACAGAAGGCAGCGGACAAAGGATGGAGTCCTAGACAGAAACGGGGGGATGGATGAAATAAGGCATTCCTAGAGAAGTCCCAGAAGGATGGGTCTGAAGGTGAAATCTGTGGTTGTCCTAGAAGCTGGGAGAGGAGACTTAAGGGGTTTGTAACGGACATAGCTAACCCCAGGTCGCCATACATTTTTGATGAATTAGCAGGCAAAGTAGAATGGGGTTGGGAGCTTGAAAAGAATGGAGATTATCTGCAATATTCTAGTCACTAAAGGACATGGGAGAGGAGCTGATCAAGAAAAAGTGAAAGAAATGTGAAGAGGTGCTGAGGCCCAGCCGAGATGAGAAACTGAATATCCTGGGGCCCCAGTGTACTTGGCTGTCCAGCATGGCCCAGCAGAGCAGAGATAGCAGATCATGAGACTGGTCCGGGGGTCGGGAGGGGGGTTCTACTCAGATGTGGCTGAAAAGCAAGGTGTGAGGATGTTGTGAGGAGGGGTTGATAAGAGTGGGGAAGGAAATGTGGCCAGGAGGGGCCTCAGCGGCTGGAAGGAAACAGTTCATGGCCTAGGGAGGGCTCTGTATGGTCAAAGCCCAGTGTGGAGAAGGGCAGGAGGCTGGAGGGTGGTGTGCATGTCAGGGCAGGGCAGTTCCAGGGTGTGGGCCTGGGACTGGGGGGCAGAAGTGGCCCAGCAGTGAAGGCCAGATGATTGGAGGATGGCCTGGAGGGGAAACTGTGTAGAAAAAGGACTTTGATTCCACTTGGACAAACTTGTAGGATTTGCACTGAATTATGAAACCTAACGTGTAGAATAAAAAACTGTATTTGGTTGTTTAAGAACACGATGGAGAGGAGTGTGTCCTAAATATTTTGAGCAGTCTTCTTAAATGCAGGTTATACAAAGTCCATTTTTTGTTCCTTTCTGTAGGAAG
Source organism: Leptonychotes weddellii (assembly GCF_054177405.1). Classification (NCBI taxonomy): domain Eukaryota; kingdom Metazoa; phylum Chordata; class Mammalia; order Carnivora; family Phocidae; genus Leptonychotes; species Leptonychotes weddellii. The sequence continues at coordinate 34,831,900 of NC_138377.1, read as the reverse complement.
GGTGGGAGGGAACATGTAATATATTTCCCTGGGTAAGAGAATTATTAACCAAAAGAGCTGAAAGCTCTAAAGTAAATTTGAGTATTTTCTAGTGCTAAGGAAGGCAATGGATTGATGCCGAATTATATGCACTTTTGTGCAATCCCACTAAAGTTTTATTTTCAACTCTGTGTATTTCTGTGTTTAATTTTTTTTTTTTAAACCGCAGGCATCTGTGTCTTCTGAGATTTGAGAAAATCAGAACAAATCACATTACCATGTATTTTTCTGGACTCCTATGTCCTGGGTGGTGTGAGGACACAAAGATACATAAGACTTAATTCTGGCCCCCAAAGGACTTCAAATTTAGTTGAAGAAACAAGACATAAACACAGGAAAAGTTAGATAATTATGCAGGATTTAAATAGCCAGGCATTACATGACTAATGGACAGATGCATTGTTCAGGCAGCAATTCCTACAGGAGTTCAGAAGAAAGGTCATTTCCGGCTGTGGCGGTAAGGGAAGGGTGTAGTGACTTCAGAAATGAAGGGAAAGAAGAAAGGGGTTACGTAGAAGGACCAAAACTTGGGAATTACTGAAGCCCTGTTCTGCAACTTCTACCCTACCTTTTGTCTCAGTTTCCCAAGCTGAGGAGGGAATGAGCACGTGCTGCCTCCCTGATTGCAGAGCTCAGACGCGCTGGTCTTGCCATACTGTGTCAGAGGTATCAACTGCACACCTGGGGAAGGTCTGTGGAGTTTTAGGTGTGTTTTAGGGTGTCATTTCTGTTGTTCACGTTTACCAAGTACGATGAAAAGAATCCATGTATTGCTGAAAGTTTGGCCTCGTTTTGTTTTGTTTTGTTTTCTAGTAAGGACTGGCTCCTCAAAGTCTGAAGACATTTTAAACAAATTACTAGACAAATGGCTGCTTTGGGAAAATGGTTTCCATGTTTCTTTCTTCATTTCCTTGAGAAAAGGTAATGATTAATAAGGACGTAAAACAGGAGAGGAGCCAGATGCCAGTTAGGAGGAAAATGTTTTGTAATTCACCTGTTCACCTGGCAATCCTCAAGGAAGTTCAGTGGGAACTGCAGGTTGGCTGGTGGCCACTTTGGGGGAACCCAGCCTGACCTCTGGCATTTTGGAGATTATGGCCTCAGAGTTCATGGGTATCTCGAGTAGAAGGCCATGGGTGTCAGGCATTTCAACTGTATTGTTAATTACTTTGGGAATATGAATGGTATTCATTAGGCAAGGGAGCTTGTACCCAGACTGTAACTAAGGGGGACCCTTCTTACACGACCAGCATCCCTTCAGCATCTCTGTATTCCATGCTTATGCATATTTATATACTTGCCTCAATTGCCAAAGGCTTTGAGGCATTCAGGGATCCTGGGGCTCTTAGTGTAATGGCGATGAAAATTGAACCCGCTTTAAACCACTAAGCGTGTTTCTCTGTCGAGGGATGTGGTCCTTCTGCTGTGGTCATCCCTTCTCCTAAGATAATAGTAGTAAGAGGCACTAAGTGAGACATGTCTGACACAAGTATTCAGATGAATAGGGAACTCTTATTTTCCCGAATATGTCCACTTTCTCACATATTCCCCAGCTCTACCCCTTCTCTGCATCTGGAACTCGTGACCTGAGGATCATAAGCAGGACCCTTTCCTACTTTGGCAGGTTGGGGATGTAGTAGAGCTAAGAGAAGGCAACAGCTGTGACAAAGAACAGGAAAAGAGGAAAGAGACAGGAAGATGAAGAAAGCATGCTTTACAACCACAGAGACAGGGTAGAGTCAGCTGGTAATTCTCAGTGTCACCTGCCCTACCCCAATCTAAACGTCCATGTCTGACTCAACATCTCCAGAGGACATGCACCCAGGAAAACCAACATCAGATGATGCGAATCAGATATTGCAAGTGTGTGCATGCGTGCATGCGTGCGTGCATGCGTGTGTGTGTGTGTGTGTTAGAGGTCAGCCCTGATGAACTGCCACACAGGTCTCGGTGGGTGAGGTCACGTGCAGGAGGTGCAGCAGGCCCAAGCTGTCCCTTGGTGCTGCTCTCGTCCTGGGATTTCCCTATTTTCAGCACCTAGCTTGGTGCCTGGTACGTAGTAGGTGCTCAATAAATGTTTCCTGGATGACTAACTGGATGAATGAGTGCTAACCCTTGTAAGAGGTTCTATGACTTGGGATCATTCTAGAAGGAATTCTGCCCAGAGTGGAATTGTGTCCTGCTTGTGACTTTCTTGTACCAACTGCAAATAATGTGTTACCCAGATAGACGATGAGCTCTTTTTTTTTTTTTTTAAAGATTTTTATTTATTTATTTGTCAGAGAGAGAGAGAGCGAGCACCAGCAGGGGGAGCAGCAGAGGGAGAGGGAGAAGCAGACTCCCGGCTGAGCAGGGAGCCCGATATGGGACTCGATCCCAGGACCCTGGGATCATGACCTGAGCCGAAGGCAGACGCTTAACGACTGAGCCACCCAGGCGTCCATAGACGATGAGCTCTTAACCTGGGGTCCTTGGAGGAACCTCCAGGTGTTTGAGAGCCTCATGATGTGGGATGCTAAGTGAGGATTTTCTAGGAAAGGGGCCAGACCAATCTGTGACCCAACCAGGCAGAGCAGTAGTGCTTTAACCTGGCCTAGTCCTTGCATGGGGATTCCAGCGGGTTCCTGACACAGCCCACCCTTCACTCTTCCCCGGCTATTACCAGAATTCCCCAAATTCCCGAATTGCCCCCTCATTATGTAGAAAAAAAGAGAGAGAGAGAGAGAAACCATACTTCCAAGATGATCTTGCCTTCCTTTGATCCTGGGGTGTGTCCTGACAGGGCAGAAGGCCTCATGCTAATGTTCCTTCTGCCTCATGGAGGGAGGAGGAGGATCCTCCAGACGATTTGTAAGGAAAGACTATAAAGGCAGAGCCGACCTAACGGAGTCACCGCCCAGCAGACACACGCATGTTTATGGAATAACAAAGGAAGGATAACTAGGCCAGAGGTCAGAGGACTTACTGCTGATGTGCCTTCTGGCAACTCATGGAGCTCTCCTGTAGGTAATTTCCCCGGTAAAACGAGCGCTAGCCCTAATTACCTCCTGGCTGTGGAGCTAACATGGATTCATAGCTGGAGTGTGCTATGGAGGTTGGAATGTTTTTATGATTTTTAAAAAAATTAAAGGTAAAAAGATATTTGATTATAAATGGTGATTTCTTCCTCCTAAAATAAAGTCATTAAAAATTTTTGCAGCCTTTGAAGGTGATATATTTGATGTAAGCATCCAAAGCACAGTTGATAATAACTGGTACTTACGGGGAACTCTTTGCAGGGTATTCAACAATGTATGCATGCATTTATTCATCATTTATCCAAAACACATGTGTATGTCCATCTACTCTGCACTAGGCCCTGGGAAACCTGCTTCAGCCCATGTTTCCTTTCGACACCCAGTCTGTGTACTTGGCCACAGGGTTTTGAATTTTTTATATCTGCTTTACTCTGAAGAACACTACTAGAATTTCCTCTGTGAAATACACCACTGACCTACTATTGGGGCAATTCCGAGGTTTGTAACCACTTCCTATGCACCCTATATGAATACACACTGAAACAGTGGTTCTGAAATTTAAGCCTGCATCAGAAGCACCTGGAAGGCTGGCTTGTGAAGATGCATCCCTGCACCCCACCCCAGAGTTTCTGATTCACTAGGTTTAGGTGAGGCTAGACTTGGCATTTCTAAGAAATTCCCTGGTGATGTGGACGTTGCTAGTTTGGGGACCACGTTTTGAGAAACACTGCATCAGGAATTTTTTTTTTTTCTTCCAGACCTAAGGTCCTTGGAAATGCTGCTTTTCCTGGGAAATTGGTGAAATTTCATTATGGTTAATGTGAATCATGTTTGTGATGCGGATTCCCTTTTTGCTTTGCTTTAGGAGTTCAGATTCAAATTTGTAGCTCAACTTTAATAAAAGTTAAATTGTTTACATTTAAACTTGGCCCCAGCCTTGATCTCCTGTTTGATTTTCCCCGTTCTGATTTTTTAGCTATTAATATTTTACAGTTTTGTTATACAACTTCTTGTAAATGGACTCTGTTGTGGAATATAATACATATTGATAAATATAACTGCAGCCAGTGTTCTTTTCTTGGGCATTTGGCTTTCAAATGCACTCCAAAATATTATGTTTTAAGCGTTTAATGCATTAGCTATGGAAATAGGTTCTCCAGGAGGCTGGGATTATTGATAGCAACTAACCAGAGTGTATTGAAAAGAAAAAATTTGATGAGAAAGTTCTCAGTAAAAAACATAGTTTGTTTTTTTATAAAACGACGGGGGCATAGATAATATACAATGGGTGTGCAAAAAATTATATGTATATGTTTTTAAAGATTTTATTTATTTATTTATTTGACAGAGAGAGCGAGCACAAGCAGGGGGAGCGGCAGAGGGAGAGGGAGAAGCAGGCTTCCCGCGGAGCAGGGAGCCCAACCTGGGGCTCGATCCCAGGACCCTGGGATCATGACCTGAGCTGAAGGCAGACACTTAACTGACTGAGCCACCCAGGTGCCCCCCAAAATTATATTTTTTATTGAGGACTCTACAAAAGCAAATTATACAGTTGCATAGGTTGTTGGGTGGACAGAGAAGGATGGAGTAATGAGAACAGTGAAGGAAGAAGTAATTATAGTGATGGCCAGACTTGAGTGGGCATCAGAGCCCGTCACCGGAGGACTTAGATCATGGGCTGCTGTTTACTAGGCTTGGGCTGAGGGCCTGCATGTGTGAGACGTACAGCAGGAAACTCTGGCTTCGGGGGAAGGGGGGCGCTGGGCAGGAGCCGGAGAAGGTCCTATAGCTCTTACTCCCTTGGCACTGGGCAGAAAAATGAAAAGCGGGGCTGTCTTGAAAACTTGCTCTGAGTCCATCTATTTTTTAGCTGAGGCATTCCTATTCAGATTTTCTACAACTCTTTGTGAAATCAGATAGTATAATGGGCATGATGTCATTTGCATTACACAGCCTTGGCTTCAGAAAAAATACTCATTATGTTAGATGGTAGCTGGAAGCAGTTTGTAGCTGACTTCTCTCTCTCTGTCTCCCCTCTTCCTTCTCTTTTCCCCTCTCTCTCACTTTGTGCTTTTCCTCTACTTTACTTTTAACTTAAGGGAAAACACCCTACCAACAGCTTGTCTGAAAACAGGTGGAGAAAGGAATACTTCTAAAATAAAGCCATGTGGGGGGCGCCTGGGTGGCTCAGTCGGTTAAGCGTCTGCCTTCGACTCAGGTTATGATCGCAGGGTCCTGGATCGAGTCCTGCATCCGGCTCTGTGCTCAGTAGGGAGTCTGCTTCTCCCTCTGCCCCTCCTCCCTGCCCTTCTCTCTCTCTCTCTCATTCTCTCCCAAATAAATAAATAAAATCTTTAAAAAAAAAATTTTTAGAAAGTCCTGGGGTGGTCACTGTGGACCTCCTCCAGGAGTGTGCAGTAACACAGAACGTCACAGTAGGAGAACTGGCTCAGGCTGGAGGTGCTAACCCTGTGCCAGGTGGGGGAAGTTAGGAACGGGATTATTTTAGCATTCGTATGGTAATATTGCGTACACACTCTCAAAAGGTTAGGTATTCTTTGGCACTGCTGCCTCTGGCTTTCTTTTCATCCGTTTGGTGACAGAATCAGATTCATCACCCATCAATATTGTCGCTAATTCAGACTTTAATTTCTCTAAGAGTTACCTGGATTTAGGGCTCACTGGAGGCAATTTTTATTTAAAAGGCATTTTTCTTAAATAGGCATTTTAAGATAATTTCAGATTTACAGAAAGATTGTGAAGATAATACAGAGAATTCTCATACATCCCCACACCCAGTTTCCTCTGTTATTACTGTCTTACGTCAGTATGGTACATTCGTCACAACTAATGAACCAATAATGATATACTATTCCTAAACCTCATAGGTTAATCAGATTTCCTTTGTTTTTACCTAATGTCCCTTTTCTGTGTCAGGATTCCATCCAGGATACTACATTTCATTGTCATGACTCCTTAGTCTCAAGGAGACTGTCATAGTTTCTCAGATGTTCCTTGTTTTTGGTGAGTTTAAAAGCTTGAGGAGTACCCGTCAGGTATTTTGTAGAATATCCTTCTATTTGGCTTTGCCTGAGGTTTCTCTTGTGGTTAGACAGGGGTTATGGAGTTTTGGGGAGGAAGACCACACTTAAGGTGTGGCGAGTTATGCCCCACCTCCTGGAGCGGGGTGGTATATACACACATTATTTGATCTTCTTTTGCTTTGGAGATTTGGCCCCTCCCCCCATTTATGTAGTCAACCATTTATTTAGGCCTGTGTGGACTTGTGAATATTTACTTTATACTTTAGGTTATATACAATACTACATTACTTTGTGGCTCAAACTCTTCCAGTTTTGGCCTTTGGGAGCTCTTTCAGTGTCCTTTCGTGGCATACCCCATCGTTGTGTCAGGTGAACGTGATAACCACTACACTATGGACCTCCCACCCATCATTGTGGGATTTTTTTTTCTTTAAACACTTTCTTACTCTTTCTGGCACTATAAGATGCTCCAGGCTCCCTTGATACATTCTTGGAATCAGCTATTTTTCCAAGGAGCCCTGGTTCCTTTTTATCAGAAATGGAATTTGAAACCAAGTTCTGGATGCTTCGATGTGCGTGTTGTTCATTGCGTCCAGGTCCTCCCAGCTGACGGGAAAGAGATGTATGCATCTTAACTTCTGTATACGCACATATCTGTAAGTATTTCTAGATCTATCCCTCTGTAGCTGTATTAAGCAAACCTGAGTTCATAGGGATGTCTCCAACTCCAGGGCGGTACCACGGGCCATTCCAGCCTCTCTCCCTTGTCTGTGGACTCCCACCACCTTCCAGCCATCCGTTACTCACAGGTGTAGTCAGAACGGTTAACTGGGATCACTCCCCCCACGCAACTTTAGCTAGAGTTCAGTGCTTCCTTTTGCCTTGAGTCTTCCCTAACGTCCGGAGTTCCTTAGGTCAGCCCCTTTTCCCTCACTCCCTTCAGTGAGGTGATTGCATACATTTTAATACAGCTGATTCTCATGTTGTGGTCTGCATTCCATCCCGGGATCTCTTGACTCCCTTTTTTAACGGCATGCATTCAGGTTCACTATGCTGTGAAGTTTTAAGGGTTTTGACAAATGCTGAGTGTCCTGCATCTACCCTACTCCTACTGCTCTAGAAAATCCCCTGTGCTAATGAAGGCATTCTTAAGAATTTGGAAGTGCTGCTAGGTAGAAGAAATAGGAATAAATATTAGACAACAGTATCTTATAGGAAAAGGCTGTGGGGCCTTGTCGTTTGCTGCTTTAAGAGAAGGAAACCGTGTGGGTTGGGTTTTCCATTTTGGTGAAAACCCCCCCCAAAGAGTCCTAGTTCAAGGTGTTTGAGTACCTCCAATTTAGATGAGGGGTGGGAAGTGGGTGGTGGCTATTCTATCTCAGGTTTCTCTTCTTACTTCCCAAGCCCATCCATAGCCCCAACTCACCATTTTGTGTAACATCCTGTTGAAAGTCCTACCAGCCTGTTGCATCTGAAAGCAGTTCTGGTTTTAATTTCACCTGATGTTTAGAAACTGCTCTACTGTTAGGCTGTCACCTGGCTGATGCCCTGGTGGGCTTGCAGCTGTGGATGGAAACTAGTTCCTAAAAGCAGACAAATGTTGCTTTAGGAAGAAGGGGGAGAGTGGAGCAGGTGAACTTCATGAAACCTTCTTGGGTGGCACATATGAATCCTGTCTATCAAAAAGACAAATGCTTTAGGATTCTATTCACAGGGTGGTGGGAATGGTAGTGGAGACCCTAGAACCCAAACCTAGTTTAACCTGCCACCAATTTATTCTTTTTCCCTCTGGGTGACTGTACAGTATGGTGGGGATAATGGTGCTAATCTCCTCACTCAGAAGGCAATTGTGAGGATAAATGGGGGGGGGGGGGGAAAGCATGTGAAACTGCACATGAATATGGTGCCTTTCTTCACTCTCTTCTTTCCCTTTTACTAGTTCTGCTTTCTCCCAGCCTCTGAACATGACTTTGGTCCTTGACCCTTTGCTCTTCCAACTGTACCTTCAGTCCTTGGGATCAGCTGTCTTGTGGCTCAGTTGTGCTTTTGCTTGGCCCTTTGTTTTAAGTTTCAGACGCATCTATCTTTTTGCCAAACACTTCAACCTGAATGTCTCCTTACAAAATCAATATGTTTAAAAATTAAAGTAGTCCTCAACCAACTTAACTTCTAGACACTCTTACTTCTTGAACCAGGCTGTCTTAGAAGTTTTCAGTTACTGGAGCCCTTTTTGGCTTTTCATCATCTCAAATCTTAGTCCACACGTCATGCTGAACTCCTTTTGCAACGTTTTCCTCCTGTCTCCTCCACTGCCCACCTGTACCATCGGAATAGACTCTTAACTGTGCCCGCTATCCCCAGTCCAGTCTACTCCCTGCCAGGTTGGCTTCCAGCCTATCTTTTACTATTACTAGTCTCCTTTTTTAAACCTAAATTTGAACTCCACTTGGCATCCAAACTTGCATTTCTAGCTTTCCCTTCAAACTCAATTAAACTATGTAGTATAGTTTAACTAAACTACATGGTCCTTCCTGCCTCTGTGCTGTTCTCTCTCTTCCTATCTTGGCAGGGGAAATTGTAGAAGTGCTACTAAACTTGCAGGGGAAGGTACAGGGGTAGGGATGCACTATAACTTAGAACGAGGAGGACCTTTCCAACAGAGCTGCTAAAGATGGGATGGGTATCATGGAAGAAGTCTATCTGTTACCTCCTGGTTCCCATGCCTGAGGACCCCATTAAGTCCTTGTCTTTCTCCACCTCTGAAGCATGTGGCTTCTCGTCTTTTTTGAAGTTGCTTTCTCCCATGTCCATGACACCACACTTGGACGAGGCCACCCACCTCTCGGATTGCATCTCTGGGTCTTCTTTCTTCCATCTCCTAAGTGAATCTCCTCTCCTGTTGCTCCCATTCCTCTGCTCTTTCTTGAAAAGTTTCATGGCTCTTAGTGATCACCTTTTGAGAAAGATTCCCAAATAAGAACCCCAGACCTATCTTTATAGTTTGTCTGTGTTTCTAACTTCTTGTCAGATGTTTCTATTTGAGTACCTTGTGTCCAAATTTGAACTCATTTCCTTCCTTCTAAAACATGTTCCTTCCCCCTGAGTTCCCTGGCTTGATTAATGGCAACAGAGGTTGGCAGACTTTTTCTGTAAAGGGCCAGACAGTAAATATTTTTGGCTTTGTGGGCCTTAAGGTCTTGGTCCTAACTACTTAACTCTGTAGCACAAAAGCACCCACAGATAATATATAAACAAAGATAGGTGTGCTGTGTTTCAGTAAGATTTTACTTACAAAAATAGACAGTGGGCTGAAATTGGCCTATGGGTCATAGTTTGCTGACCCCTCGGTTACCCATGTCCCACATTCAATATTTCTTTGCCTTTCTACTACTTCCATTTACTATCTTCATGTGATATTTAATTTCTGCTGATTCTACCCTTATGAAACGTTTCTTATTTCTAGAGCATAGTGCTTCCCCATGCATTGGTCTAGTAGACAAAATACCCCTTTTACATGTTACTGTCCATCAGTCTGCATAATCAGAAACCTCTAATGACTGCCCTTGGCCTGCATAATAAGGTTAAAGTTCTCCCAGTGCAGCTTCTTCTACGGTTTTGCCTCCAGCCTTCTCTTAGTCCTCTGAATGGACACTCTTCCACGTACACTGGTCTAGTTTGTGTTCTGCTATTTGTTCTATCTCTGCTCATGATGCTCTCCTGACTCACAGTGGCCTCCCTTTCCACTTATTGAAACTTGAATGTCCCCTCTTGATCTGCATGATCTGAATGTCCCCTCTTGATCTGCATATCTTTTCCGCTGAGACTGTCCTGGGCTGTATTTTATATCTTTGTAGCCTTCCTCCTTCTCCATCTGAGGCAGCCCAGTAGATGGTCTGTGGACGTGGGTAATGGTCACACATTGAACTCTGTCTCTCCTCCAGATCTGCCCATTCCTTTGGAGTTCCTGTCTCAGTTAATGGCACCGGAGATCATCATTGGCCTTGGAGACTCTGTGACTGCTTATCTTTAATCCTCTATCACACCTCTGTTACAAGGTTTAGCTGCTTTTCCCTCTCCTGTTCCCCCCCCACCCCGCCTCCTCCTCTCCATCCCCTCTGTTGCTGGCTTAGCTCAAGTCCTCTCCATTCTTCACTAAGACCACTTGACTAGCCTTTGAATGTGTATCTCCAACTCCAGCTTCTCTCTGCTTACAACCCCAACACCCTTTCTGTAGGGACCTGTCATGTAGGTGTGATTCTGCAACACTGTTGATTGAAACCCCTCAGTGGTTTTCCATTGTCCTAGGGTAAGGGCTAGCTTTCCAATGTGCCATGAGGCCATGACTGATTGAATACCCTTTCCTCTCCAGCCTCATTTTTGGCCCATTTCGTTCACACAGTCTACATTCAACCATATGTAACCCCAAAATGTCCTCTATGCATTTGTATACACTTCCTTCTCTAATCTACCTGGAAAACTATCTGAATTTCTAGGAAGGGTATAAATGTCCTTTCTTATGCAGAGCTTTCATCTCTTCTTCTCTCCAGAAGACCAATAAGAATAAAGGTGTCATAAGATAACCATTGGGAGAGACACTTGGGCTTGATGTATTTTCTAGTGTCCCTTCAGAGTTTTTTAAAGTTGACCTGGAGCCTGAGCAATGAGCAATTAAGTAGAGAAGTTTATAAAACATCTTGAATACTTAAGTATGCTAAATATGTAGTTTTGACTTATTCCTTGCTTTGGTTTTGCTAGAACTTTTGCCTTCTTCCTCTATTATAATGGATAGTGAGAGTCAACAATGTAGAATAATTCTGGATTTATTTATATCCCCCCCCTTTTAAATAACCTGACATCTTCAGTTTAAAATGTTAGGATAGGGGGTGCCTGGGTGGCTCAGTCGTTAAGTGTCTGCCTTCGGCTCAGGTCATGATCCCAGGGTCTTGGGATCGAGCCCCACATCGGGCTCTCTGCTCAGCGGGAAGCCTGCTTCTCCCTCTCCCACTCCCCCTCTTGTGTTCCTTCTCTCGCTGTGTCTCTCTCTGTCAAATAAATAAATAAAATCTTTTAAAAAAAAAAAATAAAATGTTAGGATAGGGACAGAGCAGGAGGGAATAATTATTTCATTACAAATATTTGATATCTGCCTCTTCACTCTAGAAAAGTAACATAACATCCATGGCAAAACTTACTAGACTCTCCATCTCCTGCTATTTCTCCTCTCTTGTGGCAGCTTCCCCTCAGAGAAGGAGGCTTCTTCTGGGGCTAACAGCCCTTACCGGACAACCCACAGAGGCTGTGGAAAAGGAAGGAGGCTGTGAGGCTGCTGAGTAGGATGACATACATCTCCTCCGGCCATGGTCAAAAGCTACCTGTCCCTTTCATCTAGTGCCTCATCCTGGCAAGGAGAGAGTATGTTCTCATTCTGGAAGGGTCTATGGAGCAGAAAAGAGAAGGGTTGAGATCATGAAGAAAGTGACCCTTTAAAGTGTTCTTTGATGTGGGGGATACCCAATATGGAGAGGGAACGCAATTGCTGTGGTTCTCTCTAGATTCAGAATCTGCTTTGGTAGGAGGTCCTTGGGGACACCCTCCTGGAGGAGAAGGAAGGTGCCTTCTTAGTTTTGGAGAGTGCTATTTTGAGAGGCCTCTGCTCTTTTCCAGGTTGGGTGTTTGGCTTCTTCACAAGGACTTGGCCTGTTCCTTTTAGTCCATTAGGAGCAGCGCCAGCAGCTCTAGACTGCCTGGGGGCCTAGGCAGGTCCCTTCAGAGCCTCTGTCCTCCTTCACAAAGGAGGCATCAGGTAAACCTTCCACCACCAAATTAAACTCCTAAGAGCTAAACGGGGAGGACTTGTAGTGGAGCATTTTGAAGAGCCTCAGGCAACTTTCATTTAATTTACATTTTCAGTCCCTCAGATACTGGAGTCAAAGATTGAGAGAGACACACCCAGAACAGTACACCATTTCTCTCCTTAGCCCACTCCTTGGCAGAGGAAAAAAAAATAGTCCTCAGAGATACCCAGTCTTGACTATTCCTGATTTTTTGTTATAGGCAGAAAAACTTTGAAAAATTAATTTTTTTTTAAAGATTTTATTAATTTATTTGACAGAGAAAGAGCACAAGCAGGCAGAGAGGCAGGCAGAGGGAGAGGGAGAAGCAGGCTCCCCGCTGAGCAGGGAGCCCCATGTGGGACTCGATCCCTGGACCCCGGGATCATGACCTGAGCCGAAGGCAGCTGCCCAACTGACTGAGCCACCCAGGTGCCCCTGAAAAATTAATTTTAATGCACTAGACGTTTACCTTTGCCAGAAGAGACATCGTTTATGCTAGAACATAGGGGTAATTGGCTCTGAGTTGAAATAATTCTAAATTTAAATTTACAACAGTTTTGTGGGTATGTGTAGCTGGGCTGGTGAAGAGTTATCATGAGCCTTAAGTATGAATTTTAGAGACAAATTCTTTAGTAGTCTTCAAACCTCTTTACTTGCTCAGTGGAGTTCAGAAACCACTTCTGACTTGGAATGTAAAATATTAGATATGAAAGAAACTTAAAGGCTAGACCACTAGATGTCCTGTGACCAGAGCTGTGGTCACAGCCCGGGGCTCTTTTTCCCATCCCCCTCTTTCACCACAGTGGAGGGTCCAGACTTGGTGAGATGAGGATTTAATCACTAAAATAAAGATAATATCTTCCTTCACTTTCAACTTCAGTCAGATTTGATAAGCCCCACTTTTCTGTTCAGTTTTTGCCACCTTTTTCTGATAATTTTTAATCTGTGGTACTTCTTAGTGCGCCTTTAACTCCTAAAACTTATCTGATTGTTAGACGAAAATAGAAAATCAGCAGGGCTGTAGGATTTGCCTCGTTCACCCTCTTTTGCTCTAAAGTCCTTCCCGCAGTGAGGGGACGCATTGTGCGTCTACAGCACATGACACTGACTCGGGTCCTCCAGGCAGCTGACTAATGGGTCCTGAGCTGCCTGCTGCTTTTCACCAGCCCCAGCACAGACTTGCCACGCTTAGCAGCTCCTGCCTCGTACCCCCGTAGGGAGCCATCTAGTGACATCATCAGGCTGGTCTGGGGCCATGCCCACTGGCCTTGGCAGTGAAGAGGTGAGCCTGGTACACCGAAGCCTGGCATTTGGCAGGGAGCACCCTCAGGTGCTGACGGCACGAGTCTTGCCTGAGTTCCCGAAGGAGTCCGGTGATGTGATGACCCAACATACCAGAAGCCCAGGCAAGCTGGCATCAGGGAGAGCAAAAGACTGTGGGCAAGGCTGCAGTGACCTATAGGCAGGCGCAGTCCCACACAGCAGCCTTGAGGCAGGCTGCTATGGAGCCAGTATGGGAATCTTCCCTGACCTGGGTTTTGGCTTGGCTTCACTGCTCGTGACCTTGGTCAATTCCACAACCTCTCTGAGCCTCCATTTTCCCCCATCTCTATAGTGGTGCTGGTGATACTTACCTTGCAGGTGGTGAAGGTGAGAAACAGTGTAGGTTAGACCCTTAGCTCCTACACATTGATGAACTCAAGACATAGTAGCTCTTATTTCTATTACTAAAGAACACAGCCACACACCTCCTTGTTGGTTATTGGGACAATCCTGTATTTTTTTCCACTAGGAATTAGAACTCTCATTCTTAAGCCCGATAGTTTCAGCTGGAAGAGAATTGTGAAATGCTTTATCATGTTTTTAGGTTGTTACTTATCCCTAGAGCAAGACTTAGAAAAATTACAGAAACAAGCCACCAAACCAAAAATCTGAATATCACAGATGTCTGGCTCAAGGCCCAGAGAGTCTAGGTGAACTTCTACCTTTGCCCAAATAAAGGATTGTTTTTTCTTTTAATATGCTAGGTCCCTCTGCTTATCCCAGGACAAGATGAATATTAAGTAGACAGAAGGTTCCTGTCTATGATCAATTCTAATGCCTTTTGTGAAGGGAAATGGTTGTAAATTATTACCAGTTAATTAAATGAGTGTTTCCGTTGAGTCCTGTGTGCAGGCTTTTATCCAAGCCTGTTTAGAATCATGCAACATCAGAGCTAGAAGGGTTTTTAGACAGCCCTTTTATTTCATGGCCAAGGAGACAGAGTCAGGATGTAAGTGACTTGCTCAAGTGATGCCAAGGGGAAAGCAAACCTTAGCTAGGGGTACAGGGGGGAAAAAGGGGGTTCCTGGAGATTTGGTGGGTATATCATGTGAACAGAGCATTATTCCTAAACAGTGGGCCCATGCAGTCCTTATGCTACTGGTATGCCTTGGTGCCATCTTGGAGTGCTTTTCTATTTTATGAAGTGCTGTCACATTTTTATTATAAGATAAAATATTATTTCTGTTTTATAGGTGATGAAATTGAGGTGGTCAAATGAAACTTCCAGTTCAATTCATTAGACCAAATCAATAGATATTTGGAGTGTTTACTTGGTTCAAGGAACTCTGCTAGGCCCTTTGGGGAACATAAAAGTGTCAGATCCTGCTGGAATGGAGTGTACAGACTTATTGCAAGTGACTGGATATAAGTATGTGAAATTTATCTAATTGTTCAAGGGCATAGATAAGTGTTAAGATAATAATCAAGATAGGAATTTTGAGACTGGAGGAATCAGTGTGCATGTCAAGATCTTCCTGGCAAAACTTTCTTCCTTCAGCTCCTGTGACTGTGTCATTTTCATCAGGTGCACTTGGTTACGCATCCCACCTGCAGCCCCAGGGAACTACTTTGGGAAATCCTGAGCACCTGGCAATGATCCCAGCCCTAGGAATAATTCAGTAAATGTTTGAATGAATGGATAGGTGAAGAGAGATTTTCCAAGCAGAGACAACAGCATGAGCAAAGGTGTGGCTATGCCCTGGTGAGTAGACAGGCCTGACCAGAAGAGCAGGTTTAAAGAATGGAAGCTTGAAAAAGAGGTTTGGATAAATTAGTGGGGAGGCAGTGAAAAGAGAACCCAGACAGCTAGGTGGAGCAGCTTGAATTTTATTCTGAAGGCACTGGGAAGCCAGAGGAGGCTTTGCTGGGGAAAGTTGATGAGAGTGGCACTTTGGAAAGGGTATCTGGGGCAGTGAGGTGTAGACTCTTTTTGTTTGTTTTTAATTTTGAAATATATCAATTTCTTTTTTTGTTTTTTTGGTCGCTTGTATATATCCTGTACTTGATGTCATATCTTGTACTTGGGTGTCATATCTAAGAAACCATCACCTAACCCAAGGTCAGGAAAATTTAATCCTTTGCTTTCTTGGAAGATTTTTACAGTTTTAGCTCTTGCATTGGGTCTGTGATCCACTTTGAGTCCATGTTTATATATGGTAAAAGGTAGGGGCCACCTTCATTCCTTGGCATGTGGATATCCAGTTGTCCTAGCATCTTTAGTTAAAAAGAATATTCTTTCTCCATTTAATTGTCTGGGTACTCTCATTTTGGTAATCCCTCCCTACCCACTTGTCCTATTTTCCTTATTCCCATCCCCGGGCAACAACTGATGAGTTTTCTATCAGTATAGATTAGTTTGCCTTTTCTAGACAGAACGTACTCTTTTTTGTTTGGTTTCTTTCATTCAGTATTCTTCCATGTTGTTTGCAGGCATCAACAGTTCATTCTTTTTATTGTTGAATACTATTCCAGTGTGGGGCTTTACCACATTTTTAAAAACTCCTGTGAGCATTTGTGTACATATCTTTGTATGGACATATGCTGTCTTTATTCTTGGGTAATTATTGGAGGGGAATGGCTAGATCAAACGGGAGGTATACATGTAACTTTTTAAGAAAATGTCCAACTGTTTCCAAAGTAATGGTACCATTTTACAGTCCCATCAACAGTGTGTAAGAATTCCAGTTGTTCTGTATTTGTACAAACAGTATGGTTAGACTTCTTAATGTTAGCTATCCTAGTAGGTATATGTTGTTGTTGCATTGTGGTTCTAATTTGCATTTCTTCAAAGAGTAATGATGTTGAGCTTGTTTTTTGTATCTATTTGCCATCTGTATATCTTCTTTGGTGAAATGTGAAGTGATGAAATCCGTTTTTGGAAAAGTTGGATTGTTTGTTTTCTTATTATTGAGTTTTGCAAGTTCTTTATCCTGGATACAGATATTTTATCAGATATATGATTTACAACTATTTTCTCCTAATCTGTGACTCATCTTTCATACTCTTGACTGTGTCTTTCAAAGAGCAGAAACTTTAATTTTGATGAAGTCCAATTTATCATTGTTTTTCTTTCATGGATTGTGTTTTTGGTTTCATATCTAGAAAAATTTGTCTAACTCAGAGTCCCCCCAATTTTCCCTTATGTATTTTTCTTGAAGTATTAAATTTTTTTTTAAAGATTTTATTTATTTGTTTGAGACAGAGAGAATGAGAGACAGAGAGCATGAGAGGGAGGAGGGTCAGAGGGAGAAGCAGACTCCCCGCCGAGCAGGGAGCCCGATGTGGGACTCGATCCCGGGACTCCAGGATCATGACCTGAGCTGAAGGCAGTCGCTTAACCAACTGAGCCACCCAGGTGCCCCTTGAAGTATTAAATTTTAAGTTTTCATTTAGGTCTGTGATCCATTTTGAGTTAATTTTTGTGTAAGTTACAAGGTCGGAGTTGAAGTTCTCTGTTTTGCATGTGGACATCCAGTGGTTACAGCACCATTTGTTGACTCTGAGTTTTTCTCATCTATTTGTGCTTTTAGAATGTCATTTTTAAAAAGTTCATTGCTTACTGAGTTTTGACCAGGGCCCAGGAGTTGCCCTCCTGATCCACAGAAGCGGTCTTTGGAGAGAAGGGTTAGTACAGTCATTCGTCCCTGAATGTCTGTTACAGAAAGCATGCTCAATGTGTCCATTTCCATGTGAAGTCCCCCTAGCACTCTGGCCTTAACCCTGTCCTGTTGGACATTCTCTCAGTGCTTTAGATGATGACATAGCTACTGTAGGCCCTGGAGTCCATAAAGCTGAGAAGGAAAGTGATTTGAACCAACTGGATTTGGGATTCAGCAAACCTTGGGCCCTAAAACAAGCTGAAATTCTAGGGAAAAAACACGAAGCTCCTAGGATTTGGGGCCTAATCACTACACAGGATGTGGGAAGCAGAGCCTTATGGGCCATAGAAGAGATGCAAAGATTTTAACAAATTCAACCTGGGTCACTGGGCCTTCTCATAGTGCTCATGCAGTCTGTCGCTGCATTAGTAAGGGACAGTGTCATTGTCAAGATCAAGGTTGGTCATAATCTTGCTCTCCCCTGTGAGGGTCGGGTTATACCTGCAGGCTGATGTTCTCTCTTTAAGGGCCTATGCCCTTAAAGGAGGCTGTGATTAAAGAGAGAAAATAGGGCACATCTGGAGGAAACTGATCAGAATGTTGGAAGGAGAAAACCATGCCCTATCTGAAGCTGATGAAAGAGCTTGGGATATCCATATTTGTTAACTTTTTTACTCATTAGTTCCATGAATGTTTCAGTCCTCTTATGTTCAAGGTAAGATTCTAAGGGACAGGACATAATGATTGCAACATGATATGGAGTCCAGCGATGGTCTCTAGAATGGTGTGGAGTTGCCCAACTGCTTCAAGAGGTCTAGGAAGATCTTCCTGTAAAGATGAGTTTTGAGTTGAGTCTTTATTTTTTTTTTAAATTTAAATTTAATTAACATATAATGTATTATTGGTTTCAGAGGTAGAGGTCAGTGATTCATCAGTCTTATATAATACCCAGTGTTCATTACATCACATGCCCTCCTTAATGTCCATCACTTGAGTTGAGTTTTGATTGACAAATAGGAGTTTGACAATTAAAGAGAGGAAAGGGTTTTCCAGGCAGAAAGACTGCATGCCCCCAGGCCCTGGGCAATAAGTGTCAGACAGGTAATGTGTATTTTTCACAGTTTTGACTATATTCCCCAGTATGCTGTCTGACTGTAACCCGTTTTGTTGATCTCTCAGATTAAATGAAAAGACATGCCTCCCAGAGGAGTCTACAAGTAATTCGAAGAGGCTGGGGGTACAGGTTGTGTATGTGTTTGGCATGGTGGGGACACAGCATGGAGGGCTATGTGCCAGGCTAAGGAGTTTGGACCTTATCATGGAAGGAGGGGAAACATGGAAGGGTTTTAAATTAGGAAGTCACATGGTCAGATATTCATTTTTGAAAACTGTCATTGGCAGCAGTTGGGGGAGGGTGAGTCTGGAGACAGGAAATAGCTAGAAGGCCATTGCACTTGGCCAGGTGAGGGATGGTGGTAGGAGTAGGGAGGAAGAGGCAGGTTTAGGAGAGGCACAGAAAGTGGGTTTGATGGGATCTGGTAGAATTATATGTAGGTGGTGAGGAGCCTGGGCTGCTGCGTCAGTGGTGGAGTCAGGACTGTGGGGTGTCAATTAAGGGAGTATAGGATAAGAATTTGGATTCTGGGCATGTTGATGTATTGAATTAAAGGAACTTGTCTCAGTAGGACAAGGGGATGGAGACTTCGAAAAGGTGCATATATAGGTTTGGGAGTGAAGTCTGTTGTAGAGACTTAGGAAATGAATATGACCCTGCCCCCTGTCTTTAGCCTGTACCCTTTTGGAGGTTCTGATATGTTTGTTTCTTTCTCTTACTTCTGCCCCCAAAGAATCTCAAGTTGGTGCTGAAATCATAAGGCTGAATCTTTCAATAGAAGAAAAAGAGGACTTAGCAAGATTTAAAGGCAACCTGTGGGAGGGAGGGTGGGAGGGAGAGAGAGAGAGATTGAGAGAGAGAGAGAGGGAGAGATGCTGGAAAGGAGCCTGAAAGAGAAAGAGTGAGAGGGAAGACCAGGGAAGAGGGTGTCCTGGAAGTAAGGAAATTCGTGATGAAAGAAGCTGTGAGGATCAGAACTGCAGAGATCAGTGGAGATGAAAACAGACATATCTTTAGATTTGACAGTGGGACATGCCAAGGGTTGCAGGAGCTGCTTCAGTACCAGAGGGAGGCAGAAGGTCAGGCTGTAGGTGGCAGCATGGATGTTAGAAGGTATAGGGGGGAGGCGATAACTGTTTTTAAATATTTGACTTACCTCTTTGGCTGCCAATTTGTCTAAGTCTTTAGGTGCCTATGATAGGACACCCTACTCACTGGCCAAAGCAAAAGGAATTTACAGGCTCAAATAACTGAAAAGTCCAGAAGAATCAAGCAAGGCTTGATTTCAGTGTGTAAGTGATATCAAGATCTGGTCTCTTTCTGTCTCTCCGCTTTCTCTTCTTATCTGGCTTCCTTCTCCAGCCCAATGTGGTGGCAGGAAGAGTACTGGACACTCCCCAAGTTTATGTCCTTCTAGATAAAGTTCAGCAGAAGTGAGATCTTGTCTCTTTCTTGTAGATCCAGGATTCTTAATTGGACCTACTTGGATTTTGTGCCCAAACCTGAGCCAGTGACTGTGGGAAGGGAATAATGATTACTCAGATGATCGGATAGAGGGCATGTGTCTGCTCCTGCTAGTCATCGTGGCTAGAGGAATTCAGTGCACTGATTGGCAAGGCCTGGGTCATGTGGCCAGTGGATCTGGGAACAGAATCCCAGCTGAATCACTGGGACTACCTGCAAGGGAGGGGTAGTTCTCAAATAAGAGCTGAAGTGCAGTTCCTGGAGGCTGGAATGGATGTTTTGGCTGGAAAGAAAATAGCCACCGGAGCTGTAGGGGAAAGACTAGGATCAGTGCATGGAAATTATTGGTTTCTACACTTCTGCTTTTAGAGAGAGATCTTTCTATGCACTGCAGGAATGAACGAGGCCAGCTGTGGAGGTAGCAAGTTGGCTGACGCGGGGTTGGGCTGGGGGGGTGGGGGAGGTCCAAGCAGTCACTGTGAATAGACGCCAACAGCCCATCAGCGCTGAGTAAATGGAGGAGGTGATCTGGAAGGCCGTTTCCAAACTGTTTCTCTGTAGCACAGTTAGGAATTCATTTTTATACTAAAACTCAGTATACCCTCAAAATGCATATGAAACCGCAAGCAGAAGTTTCACGACAGAGTACTTTTCCTTACTACGTGACACGTGCGTCTTTACTCTTCCAGAATCCCAGTTGTGTGCAACCCAACTCCGTTGTTTTCACATTAAACTAATGTCAAACCTGCCATTCGCAACCCCCTATTCTAAGGTCAGGGGTTTAGGTGGCGTAGGCTTGAAGCTGGTGTTTGAGTCTGGCTTTTCCATGGTGCTGGTGGCAGTGGTCAAAACTGAGGAAGCAAACCTGTCCTGCCTGTGCAAGTTCTGGATCCTGCCAGTGCCAGAGCGGCTCCGGGCCGTGGGCGGGGGGGGGGGGGGGGGGGGGG
>NC_138377.1:34800993-34811019 GCF_054177405.1 Leptonychotes weddellii | reverse complement strand
TGGAGCCCAAGGGACTGAATCCCTCGACCCTGAGATCGTGACCTGAGCCGAAATCAAGAGTCGGATGCTTAACCAGCTGAGCCACCCGGGAGCCCCTACCTACCATGTGGTTTAATAAAATGTTGCTCTGACGTAGGATAGGGATATCTCAGGAACAATGACCAAGTTTACAGGTGCTTCTCAATAATATCACAAAGAGCCGAAATGGAAGAGAATAAAATTCAAGACAAGGGGAAACATTGAAAGAACTGTTTTCCTTAGACTTGCTTTTCCACCTTTACAGTTTCTTGTGTTTTCACTTGTTTCTTGACCCTCTGCTATTGAATGGAAGACTTAGATCTGATTGATGGCTGTGATTTGCACAGCTAGGCCTCTTTGTAAAGCATTATTTGAGGCCCACAAAAAGTACTTTAAAATTATAATATAACCCATAATTCTTTTCTCTTTCTAGGTGGATCTGGAGCCAGAAGGGAAGGTATTTGTGGTAATAACCCTAACAGGGAGCTTCACTGAAGGTAAGGATGAGTTTTGGGTGGTTTCTGGTATAAGTATAATCTTAGTTCCTACTCAGTAGGAATTTCTAACATGGAAATTATAAAAAGAGCATTTTGTAAAAGATGCTTTAAAAATTGTTTTATGTTGGGTTGGCCGGTATTTAGTTTCTAATGATCTATTGGTTTGGATTGCCAGATTAAATATATTTGCTAAATCTGGCAATCTCATTATTTGTTTGACATACTGAGTTTTATTTTCTTCATCATCATCTTAGCTGAATTGGTTCTTGTCTCTTTTTGTTCATGTCTATCAAGTTGTATTATAGATTTTTGGTTTGGGGGCCAACTTTTCAGTTTGCCCTGAATGTCTTAAAAAATTTAAGGATCAGATTCTCTTTCTTATAATCTTTATCTCATCCTGCTTTTTAAGGGATTCTATTCCTCTTCCCCTGGTGCCACCCCCACCTCCCACTCCCTAATTTTTTAAAACAAATTTGAGGTAAAATGTATATACAGTGAAACGAACAGATCAGAAGTGAGGAATTTGAGTTTTGGCAAATGCATGCGGCCACGTCATCAGCACCCTGATCCAAGATAAAGAACATTTCCACCACTCTGAAAGTTCCCTTGTGTCCTTTCCCAGTCAGTCTCCTGCTGCCAGAGGCAATAAATGGGATGTTTTGTTTTATTTTTTTTCACCATAGATTAGTTTTGTCTGTTCTGGAAGCTCATATAAATGGAACTATGTAGTATGTTCTCTCTTGTGTCTGATTTCTTGTGCACAGCATAATTTTGGTGAGATCCACTCATGTCATTGTGTGCATCAGCATCCTATTCCATTACATACCCATTCTCTTCTTGATGGACATTTGGAGTCATTATGAATAATGCTGCTATATGCATGCTCATACATACATTTTTATCGAAGTACACTTTCCTTTCTCTTGGGTAGATTCGTAGTCCTGGAGTTGCTGGGTAATAGAGGAAATGTATGTTCAACTTTATAAGAAACTCTCAAATGTTTTTCTAAAGTGGTTGTATTTTTATACTCCCACCAGCAATGTATGAGTGTTCCGATTATTCCATATCCTCCCCAACACTTGGTATGGTCTTTCTCTTTAATTTTAGACAGTCTAATGGGTATAAAGTGATATCTTGTGGTTTTAATTTGCATTTCCCTGGTGTTGAATACTTTTTCATGTGCTTATTGGTCATTTTCTTCCCAAGTGCCAGTTCAGGTCTTTTTGTTTTCTGAAATTTGGTTTGTCTTTTTGTTACTGATTTATGGTTATGTTTTCTAGATAAGCATCCTTTGTGAGACATTTGTATTATGAATATGTTCTCCCAGTGTGTGTCTTGCCTCTTCACTTTCTTAATGGTGTCTTTGAGCAGAAGTTTTAAATATCTCTGAAATCCAGTTTATCAATCTCTTCTTTCATAGTTTATACATTTTGTATCCTCTATAAGAAACCTGTCATAGGGTCACCGTAATATTGTCCTATTTTGGGGCGCCTGGGTGGCTCAGTCGTTAAGTGTCTGCCTTCGGCTCAGGTCATGGTCTCAGAGTCCTGGGATCGAGCCCCGCATCGGGCTCCTCGCTCTGCGGGAGGCCTGCTTCTCCCTCTCCCACTCCCCCTGCTTGTGTTCCCTCTCTCGCTGTGTCTATCTCTGTCAAATGAATAAAAAAAAAAAAAAAAATATTGTCCTATTTTCCTTTAGAAGATTACAGGCTTTTATGTTTAGGTCTGTGTTATGTTATATTTAGGTCTGTGTTCCTTCTTAAATTAATATTTGTGTGTGGAGGGGTTGAGATTTCTTTTCCCTATGCTATAATCCAGTTGTTCTGCTCCCTACCATTTCTTGAAGACTTTCTTTTTTCTTGGAACCTTTGTCACTGATCAATTGACCCTACTGTGGATCTATTTATGAACTGTCTATTTTGTTCTGTTGATCCATTTGTCTGTCTTTATGCCAATAACACACCATCTTCATTGCTTTTGCTTTGTAATAAGTCTTAAGGCTAAATAGTGAGAGTCTTCCAAATGCATTCTTTTTATTTGTTTGACTATTCTCCATATTTTAAATTTTGATGTCTATTTTAGAGTCAGCTTATCAATTTCCACACAAAAACCTAAATTTTGAATTGAAGTTGTATTGAATCTATCCATCAATTTGAGGAGAGCTGACATCTTAACAATCGTGAACATCTTCAAATCCATAAACTTGGTATATTTCTCCATTTACAGATGATCTCTAATGTGTGTTATCCATATCAATACTAGCAATTCTATATAATCTTCAATATAGAGATCTTGCACATATTTTAAAAAACGTATTCCTAAGTATTTTAAACTCTTGTTGCTGTTATAAATGGCATTTTAAAATATTTATTTTGGAAATTGGTAACAGTATATAGAAAAGAATTTTTTCTTGATTTTGCATCCTATGACCTTAATAAATTTCATTTATTAGTTCTAGTAGTTTTTCTTTCTTTTCTTTTTTTTTTTTTTGTAGATATCTCAGTATTTTCTCTGTAAATAATTATGTTGTCTATGAATAAGGCAGTTTTCTTTTTCTTTTCTAATATTTATGGCTTTTATTTCCTTTTCATGTCTTATTGTGCCCGGAGGCCTTGAGGACAGACCTCCTTGTCTCATAACTAGTTCTAGGAGGAAAGAATTTAGTCTTTCCCTAGTAAGTGTGATGTTAGCTGTGTGCACTTTGTATATACTTTTCATCACAATCAAGGAAATTCTTTCAAGTCCTAGTTTTCTGATAGGTTTAGTTTTTCTTTTCTTTCTTTCTTTCTTTTTAATCAACAGTGACTGTTAAATTTTGGCAAGGGCTCTGTCTTTATCATGGACATGAGCGTATGGTTTTTCTCCTTTGTTCTTTTTTTTTTCCCCAGCAAGCAGCTAAATTACTGGCTATCACCTTAAAATTGTGAAGGCTTTTGAGAGTGGGGTTTTTTTGTTTTGTTTTGTTTTTTACTTTTTCCCCTTAATTCTTGGACAGATTCCATAGTCCTGAGACATCGTGTTCATTCGTAAGACATAACCAAGTTGGGGCTTCAGTGGAAAGCCTAAGGTGTTTGAAGTCCTCTTAACATTGTGGGACTTGGCCTTCAAACTCTCTCTCCTACAGTGGGAAGCAGCAGACATCTCAACTCCTTTCTCTCAGCCTTCTCGTTACTGCTTTTGGTGGACTTCTCTGAGTGTCTCTTGTGTATGCACAGATTTGAGGAGTTTATAGATTGGGGGATTCTTCTCTCTG
This sequence comes from Leptonychotes weddellii, assembly GCF_054177405.1. Classification (NCBI taxonomy): domain Eukaryota; kingdom Metazoa; phylum Chordata; class Mammalia; order Carnivora; family Phocidae; genus Leptonychotes; species Leptonychotes weddellii. Next base: position 34,807,252 of record NC_138377.1, on the reverse strand, counting down.
TGGCCATATCTTTTCCAGGATTTCTCTGCTCAATTTCCAGTCATCTGTTAGTCCTGAATCTTGTCATTTCACTCTTCAAGCCAGTAAAACTATAGTTTTCTGCTTGAATTCTTTTCACTCAACCCTGTGCAGCCTGGGGAATATAACCTTGGGAGATGGCCTATAAATATGGATCTTGACCAGCACAATTCCCTTCTTTCAAGTGTCAGATTCCCTCCAATTTCTGTCCTTTTTTTGGGTGCTCTCCAGTGTTTTCAACTAATTGTTTTAAAATATGTTTCTAGAGGTTTTAATTGTTTGTGGTGGGAGGGTTAGTCTATTAAAAGCCACTCTACCATTACTAAAATCCTGTGAAGACTTTTAAACATGTGGCTTAATGGTTTGTCCTTTTGGTGTTGGCATTTTGCAAATTGGTGACACCTTTGAAAATTGGTTTTCTCTCCTCTCCGCTGACCGTTATTCATGTGGGAGAGTTGTTTTAATGTTAATGTTTAATTTTTCCATCTGTTGTCTCAATTGTTGCATCGTATCTTTTTGCTCCAATATTGAAATTAGCAGATATGTGGGATACTTGGACATGAAAAAGCTCTCCAGATTACGGTTTGGTCAGCTCAAAGACCTTTTTGTTTTGCTTGGTATCTTGTACGTAGAGGATTTGTGAGAAAAAGGAGTCTGTTGATAGCTCAAATAAAATATAATGTGGTATTACAGAACACTGTTGCTAGAACATTCTCACAGCACATGAAACATGGGCAAAACCATGGTAGAGACAAACCCAGCCGTGAGAGAAGAGGCAGAGCAAGGAGTGGGTGAGATTCTCAATGTGTTGAACTATCTTTCTGCAGTAAGTTACACGGGACCGATGGAGTGTGGCTGTGCACAGTAGACCAGGTGTCATTATGTGACTTCCTTTTTTTAAGAGTTATGCCACTTTTCAAGGACTGAATTGTATCAAGGTTCTGTCTTAAATTGTAACATTAGAACCCTAGGACTGGAATCCATATGGATGTTCTCATTACATTAATTTATTAGTGTTAGTGATAAGAAAGGAATGCCAAATATCACTAGCGGTGAGTTCTTACCAGGTCATTGCAATAGTATTCCTTTTAGAGGGGCCCCTGGATAAAATTGTGAGGCTGGCCGAGTTCCTCTTTGGTAATCCCACCTCCCCTTTAAATTAGTCCTTCTTGCTCTCTGCCTTTAACTGTCTCTTACTCCAGTAAGATACCCAGTGATCTCCTCTCTCTAGGAACAGTTGCTAATAAGAAAGACAGTGAACTCGTGGACTAATTCACACTGGAGTGATAGTGATCAGTATCTTAGTGCTCTACCCCTCTGAGGTGTGTCTGCATATTTTAAAAGCTGCTAAAACTGATACTTTATCCATGAGAAGTAGATTTTTAATGTTGACATTTCAGGAGCTATGGCATCTATGTGTGGGATATATTTTAGAACCTCAGATCTATTCTCTCTCTGTGGGAGCATTGTCTTGTACGATTGGCTCCGAGGCTGGGGGCTCAGCTTGAGCTTGCACATTGCTTCTGCTTTAGAGCACAGCTCCCTTGTCAAACACAGAGGCCGTGATAGCTGCCTCTGTGTGTGTGTGTGTGTGTGTGTGTGTGTTACATGAGGGAATGGAGCTCCACCATGCACCTGCTACAGCTGTGGCCGCAGCTGGGTCCTGGCATTGTGAGAATGTCCCTAGCTTGGCTTCCCTCCTGGCAGCCACTCTAGATTATGCCCGGCCATAAAATGACAGGTTGGCTGATAGAACATTTGGAGCTTTAGTTCTTAGCTTGGATGCTGAAGGGCTTTACTTAAGGAAGCACTCTGAAGTCACGCCTCCCCAGTGTTCTCGGGCTGTGAAAGGAGCATTGGCCTGGGATCCCAGAGGGATGGCCAAAGCTCGAGAAATGTTGGTTGGGCCTCAGGGTGCATCAAAGGCTGTGGTTTTTGAAGGTCAGATGTTAAAATGTGTAGTGCTACATCTAAAACTAATGATGTAATGTATGGGGATTAACATAAGAATAAAAAAATTAAAAAAAAATATGTGTAGTGCTTTGCCAACTGTAGGGTGCTGTATGAAAGTATGCTAGTGGGATTCCCATCTCCATGTTCCTGTTGTTATGGTAGCAGAATTCCTGTCATTCTCCCCACCCCTGCCTGGGACCCCATGAATACTCAGCAGATTTGTTTTATTTTGGCATTGGATGTATTTTATACTAGAAGCTTCAAGAATTTAGTGAACAATGATGGATATGCTGCTGGCTTATCTCCATGCCTTTTTTCCTTTCATGACCTCCTGTAGGAATTCTGCCGCTAGCTCAGATTCTGTAATTCCAAAGCTCTCCTTAAAAAAGGAAATGCTTAAATATGGCAATGATCTGTGATATACAGGGCTGGTGTTAGGAGCTACTGACTACTTCTCATTTCTTCCTCTCTCATTTTCTTATCTTTCATTAGTTATGCTGAAATAGCTGCTAAGGCAAACAGTTTTTATTAAATGTAAGGCATGGCTAAGAAACGACATGGGACATACTTACCGGGTACAGACCTGTGATTTGCCATAGATGCTGGGGAGATAACGATGGACAAGACTTAGACACTCTCCTGAGGGAGCTCACAGGATGGGGGGCAGATGCACCCCATGTGTGCATGGCAGGGGCCCAGGTCCTACCACGGGAACGAGTCCAAGGCACAATGTCAGCACGAGGGAGTATGTAATCAGATCAGCCGGAAGGTTTTTAGAGAAAGCTTCTCAGGGGAGATGATGTTTAAAGCAAGTTTAAATGATAAATGGAAATGCGCCAGGAGGGGAGGATATTTTAGGAAGGGAAGACAGTTTGTACAGAGGCACAGAGGTGAGAGAGCAGCAACAGGCTCCAGAAACTGAAAGTAGTGGGTTGGTTTTGGAGGTTGGGGAGCATGGGGGAGATGTGGCCAGCGCTGTGGGAGGGTCTTCTGTGAACGTTTGTCTGGAACAGTCTCAGTTTTGACTGGTGTACCAGTGTAACTGTGAACAGTGCCACCTTTCACTCTGAAAGGGTCCTGGGTTAGATAAATGACATGGCCACATTACTTCTAGGTTAGGAGAGGATGGGGTTGCCAATGAAGGGTTCTAAACAGAGAGAAATAAGATCTGATTTGGTGGCAATGGGTTCAGGGGGCTAGGGGCAAGGGGGTGTTTGAACATAAGAGGAGACAAGGGTGTGGAAAGCTATTAAGAGACTGTTAAAGTTATCTAAGAGAGAGATTAGTAGAGCCTGGGTTCAGTTGTAATCCGTGGGGATGGATAGAGAGAGAGAGAGGGACAGTTCTAAGACATGTATATGAAGCATAACCAACAGGAGTTGGCAACTCACTGGATATTAGGGATGAATAAGGATGAGTCTCAGATGATGTTGTGGAGTCATTCATCAGGGAAGAAATATAGGGATGGAAGGGGATGAATTCAGCTTTGAATAGGTGGAGTTTGAAATGTTTGTAGGAAACCTAAGTGGAGCTGTCTAGGAGGAACTGGAAATAAGAGTCTGAAGTCTGGCAAGAGATCTGGTCCCAAGGTGTAGCTCAAGGTGTCAGTGAGAGATAGATCCATGGATAAAGGGGCCCAGTGAGAAGATTTAAAGCCCCAAATCAAGGTTGAACAACAGCACAACTCTGTGGAACACAGCACGTAAGGACTCTGACTCACAGATTATAATCCGTCGAACTCACTCAAACTATGTTGAAGGTTTACTTAATGAGCACCCGTTTTGTTTATATATTCATTACTCAGTAATGTTTGAGTGCTTACTGTATGCCAGAGACTGTTTCACCAGATGGTATAATAATGTCTTTCAAATTGGCATCAAAATGTTTGATAATGAAATTTGCATAAAGAACAGAACATAAAAGGCTTTGAAAAGTAACGTTTGAATTAGCGTTAACTGCAGTAGCTTCGAAGTTTGGTACAATGTGCTGGGTGCAGGTTTATTCTTAATGCTGGGGTAAGAAGAACAGAAGAATCTGCTCAAAAACCTACAGTGAGGGCTCTCTTCACTGAATTAAGATGGAACAAGAAAAAGTCTTAGTAGAAGTCTCTCTCTGAGCCGAAGGCATAACGTTATCAGCTAGATCAGAAACCCATCACCACTGTTCATCTTAAGAAAGGCATTGTTACTCTTGATCAGATGCAGAATTCCCCTAAGCCCCGCTGCTGAAGTAGACACAGATGAAGTGATTTGTTATCTTGAAAAAGCTACCTCCTGTCACCCTTTATTTCGTTCTGGCTAAGCCTTTCTGGAGCTAACAACTAGATCTGCTACCTAATCAAGCTGAAACTTATTATGGTGACGAAATAGCCGTAGATTTTAATGCAGCTACTAGATGCTGACAGAATGGCAGGATCTGGCCGTGTTTGATTGTCACTATACTGGACTAGTTTTTACCTGGAAGAGTGGAGTGACCAAAATAATAATAATAATAATAATAATAATAATAATAATAATAATAAAACAAAGGAAAATGCGTGAACATGAATTGGTAACTGCTCCACTTGGGAGAGAACAGAAAGAAATTAAGTTAACGTAGTGATGTCTCATGTGAGAACAAATCAAAAAAGATGTTGCTGCATTGTCATGCTGTTAAGAAATACAGTGTCAGATTTTAAGATTGAGTTTGCATAAGTAAAGTTTGCCTGAACTTAGGGTACCTCAAACTTCAGTGGTTGGTCCCCAGAAAGAAAAGCAGACATTTTGTGCCTCCTATTGGAAGCATGCCACACCATCTGTGAAGTAGCCTCGCTTAAAAAACCGAGCCTGAATCTGGTCAGGCTTCCAGATCTAACCACCAGGTTAGAGGAAATACTGGGCACAGACAGGGGAACATTTTAAATGACACCACGGGAGAGGTGCTTAAGTGGTCAGTTGGTTGAGCGTCCCACTCTTGATTTCAGTTCAGGTCATGATCTCAGGGTCATGAGATCGAGCCCCACAGGGTGGAGCCTACTTAAGATTCTCTCTCTCCCTCTGCCCCTCCCCCTGCCATTTCTCCCTCTGCCATTTCTCTCACCCTCTCTAAAAACAAACAAACAAACAAACAAAATGACATTGTGGGAGAGACTTGGTTTTTTTCAACAAAAAATTAGAAGAAAGAAAAGAGAGGGAGAGAAAACCAAAATAACAAGAGAGAGGCCAATTAACCAGTTTCAGTATATGGACCACATTTTATCCCAATTCCAACACGAATTGTAAAACAAACAACTCTCAGGAGACAAACAAGGAAATAGGCACAGTGACTGGACACTTGATATTAATTGATGTTATAATGTTATTTAGGTATGATTGTGATATCGTAGTTGTTTAAAACAAAAAGGGCATCTATTAGAAATACTTGAAATATTTTCTGGTGAAATTATTTGATAGTTGAGATTTACTTTAGAATAATCAAGAGGTGGGAGGAGGGAATGGGGTACAGATAAAATCAGATTAGCCATGAATTGATTGATGAAACTGGGTGTTAGTTACATGTGGGTTTATTATACTCTTCTACTTCTGCATGTGTTTGAAATTGTGTGTAGTAAGAAGTAAAAAATTAAGATAAAACTACACATTTAAAAGTTATCTATTTCCTGGACAAAAAACAGAATCTGGGTTACCTGTATAACATCCAAATGATACTTTAACTTTGAATACATATTCCCTATCCTCATTTATTAAAGCTGGTGTTGGTTCTTTCTTTTTGGTCTGTATATGTTTTATTATTAGTTCCCAATTTTTATGTATTATGAGGAGGCAAGTTAAAAATTTTAAATGACTAAGGTACTTTGGTACTTTTTTTTTTAAAGTTCTAAATAAATATTAAGCCAGGAGTCAAAAACGGCAGGTAGGAAGAGATGAGTAAGATAATACCCTTCATTCCATCGTAAAGTCCTCACTTAAAATGAATGACAAGTAAATCATCTCCTACTAACAATTACATAACGTTTTGTACTTGCAAAGTTTAATTTTAAGATAGTTTCCTAAAAGAATAAAGTAAATCAAAAGAATTAATGGTAGAAGGATCTTTATGAAGATAGTAAGACCGAAGTTCTAAGTGGACGTGCTTTTTCCCCAGCGTTTGCCAAGCATGCTTGAAGGTATTCTGTACCAGTTTTGTTTTTGGTGAGGGACGGGGGTAACTTCTTAAAATAACAAACGAAAATACAACCTGACAAACACCTGTCATTGGTGGATTTTATGCTTGTCTAGAAAACTTTGCTAAAGGGGTGCCTGGGTGGCTC
>NC_138377.1:34783442-34800893 GCF_054177405.1 Leptonychotes weddellii | reverse complement strand
AACCCACAGTTTCTCACCGGATCTCATACTCACAGTGCATGTCATTTTTAAAGGGAAAAAGGTTATCTCTGATGGAAGTTAATTTTCAGGATTCCTTTCTCATGTTTGAAGCCAGGTGACAGCATGTCAATTTAATTTGTTTTCAGTTTAGCTTTTATAACAATTTTTATTCCTTCAGTATATTCAGCCTGAGAAATGAGTGACCACTTCAGTTTTGGTCTAAGCAGTTCTGTGGCTACTGCTGGGAAATGAATGCCAGGGTGAAGACAGGGCAGGAGAGCAAGATAGAGGCCTTGAGGGAGGGAGAGAAGAAAGGAAACTAGAAATGGAAGAACTGATCTTTTTAAGGATCGAGATTAATTGTCTGGTGTCATAGTTTGCCTGTTCCTCTTCTGAATGACAGCCAGCTCATTTATTGAACACCTTCTGAGGGACCAGATACTGGGCTAGGGAGTAATTTGACAAATAGCAGCATTAGCCCTTATTTTATTTTCTTTCTGGAAGCAGGATGGCCTCTTACCCTAATAATTGGTAACCTATGTCCATGCAGTCCCGTATCTTAAGTCGTTTGCTCCCCACACCAAATTTCTGAGGCTGGTATGATGCTCAGTATGCAAATGGTGAATGCAGCACAGAGACTCTGATTGTACTGTAGTCTCTTGGAAAGTGCCAGACCCACACACAGCACAGCCTGGGGTGCTGAGGTCCCGTATCCTTCTAGGCTACCCAGCTGTCTGGGAGGCGTCTCGTGTTTTCTCTTTATTCCACCTTGAAAGAAAATGGTCCTCTAGGTGGTATAATCTCACCCTCCTCAGGGTTGTGTCATCTTTTGGGATGATCTGTGTTTGCAAAGCTTCCCTTGGATTCCTCGTTTTTAAACCTAAAGATCTTCTTAGATGTCGGGCATGGATCAGAGAGCTCTGGGAAGACTGAACTTGAGATTTGCTCAAGCTTTACCATGATTATCTGTAGGTTCTCTTAATGTAGATCTTAAACTAGAACTTGGAAGGAATTAAAAAATAAGTAAGTTCAGCTTAGGGTGTGGTAGCCGTATTTGCTTAGTTATAACCCACTCATCGTTGGCTTCATCCTAACTACTTCTGTTACTTTCATTGACTATTGATGGTTTTGTTCAGAATGTTTCAGTTGCTTATCAAAGTGGGGTCCTGTGGACCTCTGAGGGTTCCAAAGACATTTTCAGGAGGTCTGTGGTTCAAAACTATTCTCTTTATAATACTAAGATGTTATTTGCTTTTTTTTAGTGTATTGACATTTGCTCAGTGGTGCAGAAGAGATGATGGGTAAAACTGCTGGCGCCTTGGAATGAATCAAGGCACCAAACCATGCAGTCAACACTGTAGCCAGTGTGGTCTTCATTGCCAGACGATTGCAGGGGAGGAAAATAGTTTCATATAAGAATATCTTTGTTGGGGGCGCCTGGGTGGCTCAGCCGTTAAGCGTCTGCCTTCGGCTCAGGTCGTGATCCCGGGGTCCTGGGATCAAGCCCTGCATCAGGCTCCCTGCTCAGCGGGAAGCCTGCTTCTCCCTCTTCCACTCCCCCTGCTTGTGTTCCTGCTCTCGCTTTGTCTCTCTCTGTCAAATAAATAAATGAAATTTTTTTTTAAAAAGAATATCTTTGTTGAAGCAGTAAACATTATCAGTGTTATTAAGCTCAACCTTTGACTCTGTATCTTTATAATCTGTGTGATGAAATGGGAATTATCCATAAGGCACTTCTGCTATATACTGCAATACTATTGTGGCTCAAAAAGAAAACCACTTGTATGCTTGAGTTGTTAGCTGAGCTAGTCACTTTTTTTGTGTGTGTGGAACACCATTTTTACTTGTAAGAATGACAGACTATAGTAATGAAGTTTTGGGAATTTCTCAGGTATTTTCTTAAAAATGAATGAAGTGAGCCTATTACTTCAAGGGAACAACTGTGAGTATTTGATACGAATGATAAAGTCGGATCCTCTAAGCCATAATCAGAATTTTGGAAAATTTTATCCACCATTATGAGCTTGTCAGCTTGCAATACTTAAAAAAGACTTTTCTCATGAGTTTGTTGTTGATATTAATTAACAACTGTGATCTTTAAATATTGTGTAGTAAAGTAGGTCAACATTTGGAAGAAGATTCGCATAACTCAGTGAACCCATATTTTCTTTCTTTTTTTTTTTTTTTAAAGATTTTATTTATTTATTTGACAGAGAAAGACACAGCGAGAGAGGGAACACAAGCAGGGGGAGTGGGAGAGGGAGAAGCAGACTCCCCGCCGAGCAGGGAGCCTGATGCGGGACTCGATCCAGGGACTCCAGGATCATGACCTGAGCCGAAGGCAGTCGCTTAACCAATTGAGCCACCCAGGCGCCCCGTGAACCCATATTTTCAAAATGACTTATACGACATGTTACAAAACCATGTGTGGGTCAAGGATCCAATGGGAAGTGTAAGACAGACTAATGGATTTACTGTAACAGTATGAAAAACTTATTGATTATGGTTTTAGATTTCACATTGCAACTAACTTTTAAGAAACAACCACTTGTCCAGTTTGATCTGATATCAAAGAATACTCACAATTATCTGAAAATGCTCTTAGAACATTCCCTCATTTTCAGCTACTTTCTGTGTAAGGCTGGATTTTATTCATATACTTCAACTAAAACCACATTGCAACAGATTGAACATAGAAGCAGATATAAGAATCCAGCTGGCCATTAAAGTCAGATGTTAGGTTTGCAAAATTGTAAAACAATACCACTCTTATTTTTTTTGTTTTGGAAATTACAGTTATCACTCATGAAGATGTTACTTATGTTGTCATGCGATGGATTTATTGTTTTAAGTGACTATTTTTAAATGTCTCAGCTTTAATTTCAAATAGGCAAATATCGATAAAGAAAATCCATATAAACCGAAACTCTGAGTCTTTAATTTTTAAGACTATAAAAGGGTCCTGAGACCAAATTATTTTTAGAATTCATAGTTTAATTTTTCCCTTTATGTTCTTTTCACAAGTCCAGCACTTTTAATTTAGTGACCACAGAAAGAAGGAACTGACAAATATGTGTGTTATGTTGTGTTGGGGACTGATGTTAGGTAACAATCAGGTCCTATAGGCAACAGAATAATTCAGCAATTTTTTGAAACCATAATCCTATTTTTCTAATTATTTTTACTGTGCAATGTACTTTTTCAGCCAGTTTTTGTCATGGGCCCTTTCTCATAAAAATAGGAAGGTCAGGAAGTAACACCCAAAGAACCAGAAGCCTATGGTGGTTTCTAACTTTGGAGATGGCTGTTCGGGGTAGCTTTATGCTCCACCTTTGCTTGATTTGAACAGAATAAGGCAGTCACAATACTTCTGAGCAAGTGGTCAGAGGTGTAAGCACTAAAAGCTGAACCTCAAAAATAGCTCAGAGATCTATGGACAGAAGTATCAGTAGATTTGCTTTATGGGGCACTTGCTTATTAACTAGCATGCTCCTTTGACGTCAGGGTTCTTGAACACACACAGTCTGAATAGTTTCTTAATTTTCTCAAACTTCTTTTTTTTTTTTTTTGGTTGAAATTACATTAATGTGGTATTCTCTCAGTGGAACTGAGATTTAGGTAAAATAGAACTGAATTACTTTTTTGATAGAAAAATTAATTGCTCCAGAGCCTGTTTTCATTATGCTTCAATCTCATTTCTGGTGACCCCTGATCTCTGCTCTTTCTGTTTCAAATGAACAGCCAGGTATATTGGCATCCCTTTTCTTAGGTCTTCCCCAGTAACGCCCTGTGTCAGTGGGCAGGTAGAGAGGAGGAAGACCTGTTTCTTCCTTTCTCCCCTGAAACTTGTATCTCGCATCAAGATTTCATTCTGGTGTTTGAAATTTCTCTGTAGGGTCTTGAGTCAGTGCTGAACGACTTCCTGCAGGAGGTTGAGAGTATGTGTGTGTGGGTGAGGGCACGGCGGCCTAAGTTTGAAGGCATGTTCTTTGCATATGTCAGAGACTGCCTTAGATTTTTGTAAATAGTGATTTATTTCTCAAATTATTTTGGAGAAAATCAGTTTCTTCCTCCATGAATTTACATTTGGTTACAAAATATACTGGGTTGAGCAATACTTCTAAATTATTACCACTTGGGTCCGGTGGATCAAAAGGACTATCCATATATACACACAGAGATTATTTATGTGTGACCTTATGTTAAGTATGTATGCATGCACGTATTAATGACATTGGTTCTCATAGAATTCAAAATTTGGTGTGTGGGAGGAAACAAAGTATTAGATAAATTAATGTAATATGCCAAGTGGCAAGTGAAAAAATAAGGCAGAGTCAGGACAGAGAGGAGGGCTGTGTGTGTTGTTCTGTTCCTATCAGATGACCTTTGAGCCAGAGATCTGAAGGGAGGGAGGGAGTGGACCCTGGGGCTGTCTGGCGGGGGCGGGAAGAGGGAACAGGAAGTATGAAGACCCTAAGTGTGTGGGGGGGGATAGTCGGTGAGTGAGAGTTGCAGCGGAGGAACGTGGCTGGACTATGAGGTCCTGGGGAGGTGCCCTACATCGTTGCAGGCACAAGCTAAGCATCCTGTTAATGTCCTTTTCGTATTCAGGAACATGCCATGTTGCTTAGGTGAAGTTCACCTATATTTGATGCTGGCTGATTGAGCATAATCTTTTCCCCTTTGGCTAGGGTCTTCAAGAGTACCATATTACATCCATTTACAATGACTTAATAATGCGGGCGCCTGGGTGGCTCCGTCGGTTAAGCATCTGCATTCGGCTCAGGTCATGATCCCGGGGTCCTGGGATGGAGTCCCACATCAGGCTCCCTGCTCAGCTGGGAGTCTGCTTCTCCCTCTGCCTCGCCCCTTCCTCCCAGCCCACTCCCCTGCTTGCTCTTGCGCATGTGCTCTCTCTCAAATAAAATCTTAAAAAAAAACAACAATGATTTAATGTAAGTTACTAAAGCCTAAACTATTTTGAGTTCATCATGAAGACTTTCCCAAGTTCTGTGAACTCCATTGTGATTGTTCTAGCTAAATTAGGATCCATTACACAGCTTAAGTATGGATTAAAAGTTCAAATCGACTGTTGGGAGATATATAACAAGTTCATGCACCTCTCAATATAATTAGCTATAATTCAATTCTATTTGTGGGTTGTTAAGAAATTGTTCTTATGTACCTCACCCACTTAAAACATGGAAAACTTAGGCTTAGCTGGAGTCTTCTGTTCTTGAATTTGGTGGGAACTATCATTTGTAGTAAATGTAACTGATACACATCTGGTAAACATCTGGGGAGGTAAATGGATTGGAGCTTGGTCTGGGCATGCTGTAGGGACTTAGTATATAGCTTTTAGAAGCTTAGTTCTTATTGAATTTTGATGATACTTCCTATTTTGTGTAAATGAGTGTACTTCCAATATCTGAGTCCTTGGATTGGGATTTACCAATTACTGAAAATAGGGCCTTTAAAAACTATGTGATGGTAAGAGAGGACCTATCCTAGAGCAATGAAATCACTTAAGAATTTTGAAAAATATGGATTCTCAGGCCCCAGACTGAATTAGAATCTCTGGGGAAGAGGCCAGAGAAACAGATTCCTAATAAACACTTTGGCTGGTTCTAATGGTTGACTAAGTTTCGGCACCCTTGTTGTAACCCAAATCATATCTAATGTGATTAATGGAAAGTTTTGGTGATTGGAAGGTTTGCTAGTTGAAAAAAAAGGTAGAAAAAAAAAAACCACAGAGGGGAGTATATTACTTTGGTGTAGTCTTTTAAGAGTTGACAAAACAGCAAATTTTTTTTTTTTTTAAGAGCTTTAAAAATACCATAACATAGCTAGGTCAGGTTACAGTTCCTGTGCTTTTAGGAGGAGAAAATGAGACTCAGAGGCTAAGGGCCTTGCTAATGTCTGCAAACACTCAGTGTTAATGCTGAGACTCAAGCCAGGCTTGAAAATGGTAAAAGCAGGCTGGGAATGTTGGCTGTGCTACCTATCAGCTGCTGGACTGAAGACAAGTTATAGGCATTTCACTCCCTCAGAGTAACCCGGATCAAGAAAACGCAATTTGGAGGGCAGGGATCTCCAGGGTACCACCTTCCCCAGAACCTCTTGTCGTCTGAATCCGCTCTGACTTCACCTCCATACCGCCGTCTCTCAGTTTGGATCTGAGCGTTTGCTCAGTGTATGTATTCAGCACCGTGCAGTAGCTACAGTGGCGCTTTTCATTGTCTTTTAAGGGGAAGGATCACTTCTTTGCTGGAGCCAACTGAAAAACACTTGTGCTTTACTGCATACCATAAGGGTTCCTCTCTTGCTCCATCAGCATCCCAGCCTATCCCGGTGGCACTTCTACTTCCGGTTTGGGGTCATGCAGTCTTATTGTTCTGGGGAGTTTTGGGGGAAGGGTAGGGAGAGCAATCTGTTTTGTTTTTGTTTTTTAATCCAGGAAGTAGGTCAAGCTTTTTAGATAATATGTCAGTTTTAGTGAGGCCTACCGCTTCATGAATGCCCCAAAACTTACTTCCTGGTGTTAGTATTAATCCTGTCCTTAAGAGAACCTCACAGACAGAATCCCCTGGAAATTGCTACTGGGGATTCTTACTGTGCTAGAGATGTGGGGTGGGTGGTGGAAGGGCATCAGCTTTAGATCAGAGGGACCCAGCTCCGCTTCCTGTACTTCCTAGCTGGGTGACTTTGAACAATGGTTACCTTATATGTAAAACATGGGGCTAGTGTCATCTACCCCCAGGATTATTGTGAAGGTGACATGAGATCATACAAACATGCATACACCCACAAAGGGCTGTTTTAGGACCTGATGCAGATTATGTGCCCGCGCATTTGGAAGGAAACCCATACCTGATTTCCCCATGTGCTTTGTGGTGAATCATTTAAGAGGCACCAGGAAAAATATGACATAAACCCCTTTTCTCAGCCATTGTTTCAAATCCGAGACAGCAGTTGAACTTCACATGTACATCATATTCTGGGAGGGTACAAAGTACATCCTGGTATGTGTGTCGAAGTGCTTTTGGTAGGAATTACCGTCAGTGAAGCTGTGGGTGGGAGAGAACGTATGGAAGGATCACTACAAACGGTAGTGTCCGTTTCCTGCATGCTGGGCCCTTGGGAACATACGTTGCCCCTGTTCCTAAATCTGCCCATTAGAGCCAATGCTATACTTTCCCCTAAGGGAACATCCTCAGGGATCTAGATAATGCCTAGATTGATGTTGCTGCCATCTCCTTGTGAGGACTGACTGTATCGTGGATTGTGTAGTGTGTGTGTGTGTGTGTAGACCAGCCCTATTCATGGGCAGCTCCACTGCCATGGGTGCTTCATAGGAATGGGGATAGGACAATAGATAGGGATTAGCGGTCTATTCCCCTGTCTAGCATGACCTATGGAGCAGTGGGTCCAGGGAATTACTCTTTGGGATCATATTGAAACCAGCCCCTGTGGTTGGCTAGTTCTTACAGCACAGATACACAATTGCAATGAGTGCGTTCTTCCAATGGCTCTGTTAAGATGAATCAGTTAATATTTACAAGACATCTCTAGGTCCCAGAAAGGTGTGTTTTAAGAGCAGATCGTATGAACTATTTGCTGTTAATTTCTTATCCCTAGAGGATCAAATATTAAATGCCAGGGCAGACATTGTAAATTGTCAGGCAGCATTGGCCCCTATCTCCCACCTTTGTCCCAGCCCCAGGATTTCATTAGGTCTGGTCACCAGCCTGGCCTAAGTGCTGCCCATCTACTTGGAGCAGCCCTGGTTGTTTACTTTGTTATTTATTCACAAATTGCAGTTGGTTCCCTCCATGTGGATATTTTTATAGTATTGGTCTCTCCCAAATATTTGCCTTAGTTTATTAAATTACTTTCTCATTTGTAAGTTAAAGTGTGTGTTGACTTTTGTGGTTTTAATCTTACAGGCTTGGTTGTCTTTGTATTACCAGATGGTGTCCTTTGTTTGAGTCCATAAGCAGGGTTTGTTTGCTTGCTGGCTTGTTTTGTTTAGGGCTCAACCGCTACCCAATTCCATCTTAAGTTAAAGATGGTGTTCTGTTCAAGTGAAAATCCATTTTAACTCTACTACTTAATTATTAATTAAAATGTCTCCTGCATATTTTGGAGGCGAAATTGCAATTTTGTTGCATGTGAAGGAAGGGCGTGCACTGAAAAACAATTTTTGTGTGGATTGGGGTTAGCCTCTTTGCTCTGTGGTGCTGGCAGGTAGAATAATATGGATCCGAAGGGCCGAAGGCAGGCTTAGTTGTTTCTGGGAAACCTATTACCAAGGTATTTTATTTTTTTAAGATTTTTTTAAATTTGTTTGACACAGAGAGACTGCTAGAGAAGGAACACAGCAGGGGGAGAGGGAGAGGGAGAAGCAGGCTTCCCCGCAGAGCAGGGAGCCCGATGCAGGGCTCGATCCCAGGACCCCTGGGATCATGACCTGAGCCGAAGGCAGACGCTTAACGACTGAGCCACCCAGGTGCCCCATCACCAAGGTATTTTAAAGGCTCTTTTCCTGTAGGGGTGTTGGGGAGGGGTTCCTGCCTGTGAAGGCAAACAGAGTCAAGATCTGGGTGCTTGCTTCCTGCTTCTAGCACCATTTCTGGCCCATGGAGTATAATGGTGGGGACTGTTGGGGTGAAGTTGCTCCTTCTGTGGCTCCCTCATGTTCTTGGATGCTCTCTCTTCCGCTCTCTCAGGTGGAGCGCAGTGGACTTTCCTGAGTTGAGGAGATGGATCTGAGTCCAGAAAGAGTAAGGCAGCTGGAGGATGCAGGATAGAATACCAGGGAGGAGACAGTTCCCCATAGAAAGAACTCCAGAGATACACAATGTGTCCCCCTTGAGTATTCAACTGAGTGCTGATCAGTATAAGAAAGCTACCTGAGGCCAGGGAAAGAGCCATCTAAAAGGATCAGAGAGAACTGTTTCTGGTACTCACCTAGGGCCAGGAATAATGCCTGTTCCTACTAGCTGGACTGGAAAACCTCAAGATTCATGGAACATTGGGTTGAGTATGCAGAAGGGCCTTGGCTGCCTGGTGGGGAATAATCAGCCCTAGACTGAGCACTGTTCTGGCCCACCGAGCAAATCTAAAAAGCAAAATCTGAAAGGATCAAACTATTTCCAAGTAACTTAACTGTATCCCTAAATAAAGCTCAAGAATATTTATATGAATATAAGACTATCCAGCACTCAACAGGTAGAATCCACAATGTTTGGCATCTAGTCAAAAATTACCAGGCGTGTGAAGAAGCAAGAAAATACAACTTATAATGGAAGATAAATCAATCTGTTGAAAGCAATTCAGAACTAACACAGATCTTAGAATTAGCAGATAAGACATTAAAACAGTCATGATAACTATTCCATATGCTCAAAAGTTAAATACAGAGATGAAAGATTAAAAAAAGGAAGCCAATTGGATCTCAAACATGGCGTGTTTTTCAATCACTCCTTATGTTACTTCGTTATGTTGCTAATTCTTATGTTACTTTCACCAAATCCACCTGACCCAAACCTGGCCCTACTGATGTATCTGATTCCTAAGCTCTTTCCAGTCCACTCAGTATTCTCTTGAGCTCAGACTCCAGGGTCATTACTGCAGTGCTAACTCAGTGATGCCTAGGAGTTAGTTGACTCTTTGACCTTCCTTCATGCCTGCTATGTCTGTGCCAGACCTGAGCAGTCATCCTACAGTGCTGCTCCTGGGACAAAGAATGCTGCTGGATCCATTGGTGTATGTCTTCTCCATGTATAACCAGGTACCCAGCAAAAATCCTACTTTGCTTCTTGTGGGTTTTTCAGGAGCTCCAAAACCTTCATACCTATAAGCCCATCTTTTTTTTTATCCAAATTCTGGTTCAGTGGTCTGCTGAGAAAAATCCTGCAGTGACTCTCATCTGTATGTATCCACTGTTCTTCATATGGCTCTCTCCTGTCTGCCTTTCTGCTGGTTGCCAGGGAAACCTCTCTTCACACAGAGACTATAACCTTTTTCTTGGGCAGATCCATTCTCTTTGCCCTCTTAACATGTTCTTGCTTCCTCACTTGTCTGACTTACACCTTGTGCAGTCCCTTAGTCTCCCTTGGTTGCTTCTCCTTTGGTGATGTTGATGGAAAAAAATTCTTCACTTGATCCTTGGCTACCATCCCATTTCTTTCCTTCTTTTATAGCCAAGTATCTTTTTTTTTTTTTATAGCCAAGTATCTTAACAAATACTCTGTATTTACTCCTCACCACTCCCTTTCTTCTCAGTCTCTGATTCTCTCTTGTTCAGATACCTCCTAAGTATACAATGTACCAGTCCTTTCTCAGCAACGTTCCATTGTGACCTTGCTGCTGTATTTGGTTCTGCTTAATCTTCTTCTGAGACCCTAAATCACCACTCTGAATTCTGAGTGGTGGTCCTCAACACCTACAGCTCCTTCTCTCATTTCCTTCAAAGATGACTAAACTTCATCATTATTTTTAAGACCCCCATTTGCCCTGTGCCTTCATTCTAAGCAGGTGGCCTTGCTTCCTGTGTAATCAAGAAAATCATATCAGGTGTGACCTCCCTGGCATGGGGGTGGGGGTGAGGATCTGGGCTACAGACATAGATGTAGGGGTAGAGAGCCACGGGCAGAGTGAAATCCCCAGATGAAAACAGATCCCCGTATTTAAAAAATTTTTTTAAGTAAGCTTTATGTCTGACGTTGGACTTGAACTCGTGATCCTGCATGAACTACCAACTAAAAACAGATCCCCAGAGATGTGAATGAGAACTACATCCTGCTCCTGACCTTATCTACACTCCCACCCATTCTAATTCCTTAGCCTCTGTCCCAGAGGGTAGTTGTCCTTTTGCCAAAGACCTGTGCTTCTTCAAGGACTTTGCTTCTCTACCTCTAACTTCTTCATTTCCCTTACTCTTGGTTGCTTCTCCCAACCTATAAACATGCCAAGCCTTATCACCCTAAAAATCCTCTAGCACCTCCATGGGTAATTCCAGTTCATTTCCTCTTTTTCATCCAAATGTCTTGAGAGCGTAGTCTGTACACTCTCTCCCCTTCTTTGCCTTCTGTTTTCCCCTCAAATTCCTACTGCAGCTCTCTGGCTTCCCTCACCATCATTCTACTCAAGGAGCTCTTGATGAAGTCACCAAGGACATCTGTAGTGCCAAGTCCAGTCAGCAGCTTTCAGTCCTCATCTTACTGGACATCTCAGGTGCATATGATAAGGCTTATCACTCCCTCCACCTCACGGCCCTACACTTTTTGACTTCTAAAGTCTACTGATCATCTTTGCACCTCCCTGACTCTTCCTTCTTTGTATCTTTCAACTTCTCTCCCTCCCCTTCCAGTTTGTATTCTCCAGGGTCAGTGTTCAGTCCACTGCTGTTCTCACTTACATCCCTGAGGATCTGTTTTCATCTGGGGATTTCACTCTGCCTGTTGCTCTCTACCCCTACATCTATGTCGGCAGCCTAGATCTCTCTCATGAGTATCAGCTTCCTGTATCCAGTCATATACTGGGCCCTTCCACCTTGGTGTTCATTCATTCTTTGAATTAGCAAACACATGTGTCTTCTCTTCCCATGTTTTGTTGAATATGATGAAGAAAAGCATTCCCCCCGCTGCGAGGTGCTGTACTATTCTGATCCTGCTCCCATCTCTTTGTCCTTCTTCTATGTCCTTAACGGGCCTCTGTTGCTCATTCTAGGTCTTAAAAGTGGGCACCCATCCTCATAAGGTCTTTAATCTTCAGAGAGACTGTCAATTATTACCTTCACTCATTTCTTCCCATGAACCCTGGTTCTGTGGTATCTTTCTACGGCTCCAACCCCGGTCATCATTTTCCTCTCATATCAATCCCTTCTGCGTACTCCATTTCTGTCATTGCTACCTCTCTTCTCCTGGACACCCAAGCTTGAACCCCGAATATTTCCTTCACCTACATGTTTTGTCTCTCCAACAAAAGCAAGAGCAATTTGAAGTTAGCATTCTGTTGCGTAGCTCTGTACTCCACCCACTCAACACGCTGGTATGTGAGGGTATAAAGTGAGGCCAAGAGAAGGTAGAAGTGGTTCCAACCATTTCCCATTTTAACAAGCATCTGCAGAACCTCCACCCCTCTGACTTTGACATTATGTCAGAAATTATATTTTTGGAAGAGGTTTCATCCAGACTTTTATTTCCAGCTAGAAGGAGAACTAGGGGAGAGGATTAGCCAATAAAAGATGAGGACATGGAATCCATTTAATGAGGATTCTTGCTGGGGATGTTTACAGGAATTCTTTTAACAGCACTTACTTTAGATTATACTATGTGAAATCTTCTTTCCCTTTGGGTAGTGGATTCCTTTACACTATATTGGGCCAATTCTCTAACTTTCCCCTTACCTTCAGTTTTTTTTTTTTTTTCAGCTCTTGAGGTAAAATTGACCAAATTGCAAGATATTTAAAGTGTGCATGAAAACCGTGATTTGGTACACATATACACTGGAAGGATTCCCACCACCTAGCTAATTAACACATCAGTCCCTACCTTCAGTATTTTTAAGTTCTCTTTAACTGTGGTAAAATACACATAACATAAAAATTTACCATCTTAACCATTTTAAGTGTACAGTTCAGTGGTATTTATTATATTTGCATTGTTGTGTGACCACCACCACCAACCATCTCCAGAACTCTTTTTGAAACGGAATAGAAATCTTACAAAACCGAAACTCTGTGCATTAAATAATAAATTCCCATCCCCTCTCCCACAGCTCCTGGCAGCCACCATTCTTTCTGTCTGTAAATCTGACTACTCTGGATATCTTATATGAGTGGAATCATACAGTATTGTCCTTTTGTGACTGTCTTGTTTCACTCAGCATGATGGCCTCAAGGTTCATCCATGGTGTAGCAGGTGTCAGAACTTCCTTCCTTTTTAAGGCAGAATAATATTCCACTCTATGTGAATACCACATTTTGTTTATTCCATCAGTTGATGGGCAATCTCATATTAGTGTTTTAGACTGAATCCTGATCATTTTGAAAACTTCAGTCTCGCTCAGTTGAGACCTCCTTGGCTCACCTCCCTCAGCTGTGGCCCAGCTGCTTCGAGTGAAGAAGAGGGTGAAGTCTTTTCTTTCTTTAAGGAATAATTGACATATAACATGATGTTAGTTTTAGATGTACAACGTAACGATACAATATTGTAAAATAATCGCAGTAAGTCTAGTTAACATCTGTCACCATAGTTACAAAAAATAATTATTTTTTCTTGTGATGAAGGCTTTTAAGATCTACTCTCTCAGCCACCTCCAAATAGGCATATGCAAAACAGTATTAGTTATAGTCACTATGCTGTATTACATTCCCATAACTTATTTATCTTATAACTGGAAGTTTGTACCTTTTGACCCCCTTTCAGGAGGGTGAAGTCCTGTCCTGAGATCTAGCATCTCCTTCCCTCCTTCCCATCTCCCCTTCCTCTCCTTTCCTGCTTCCTGCCTGTCCCCCAAGAGTGATTTTCTTGGAGCCTCTCTCCTCAGCTTCAGGTTGTGGAGGGAATAGTCTTGCACCCCCTCTAATGCTGACACCCCCTTTCCAGCCTTGTTCTGACTTTGGGGGAGCAGTACAGAACTGGTGTGTTGGGGGGATAGAGGTACTGTCTCCAGGAAGCCCTGATGGGAGGGGGCTTTCAGAACTTAGATTATGGCTCCTTTTGTCCTCAGCTACTGTTCTGGGATGAGAGGAAAGTTCCCACCCCACATCCTGTTACACTTAGAAAACCAAAGGGACCTCATTCTATATGACATTTATGGCTGCACAAAGGGCTGTGAAAATCTCTCTTTCTCCTGTCTTCTCCCTTTCGGTATTCCTCATCCCTGAAAAGGAGGGGCTGGGGCCAGTATAGGATGTGGATTCAAGCCCCTTCATTAATCAGTGATTGCACCTTCAGTCTCTCAAGGTGAGACTGGTCCTCAGAGTAGACTTCTCTGAAAGAGCTTGCCCTCTGCTGTCTGCATCCCAGACAGTTTTACCCAGTAGAATCCCCATTAGTGTCCTCCTTTTGACAATCTTTCCTGATCTCAGTTGAACCAAAAGAGCCTTATTTCTAGGGCTGTTGGTACAGCACAGTGGAGGAAACTCTTTAAATGGGCTGGCTTAGTGGTTTCTTTTCTTTCTTTCTTTTTTTTTTTTTTAAAGATTTTATTCCTTTATTCATAAGAGACAGAGAGAGAGAGAGGGGCAGAGGGAGAAGCAGGCTCCCCACTGAGCAGGGAGCCCGATGTGGGACTCCATCCCAGGACCCTGGGATCATGACCTGAGCCGAAGGCAGATGCTTAACCATCTGAGCCACCCAGGCGCCCCAGGCTTAGTGGTTTCTAACCCTAGGTTGATTATCAAGGCCTTGACTACATCTCCCAGAGTCTTATGTGAGTGTAGCCATTTTGACACCATGTCTCTCGGGACTGCTAATATACTTAATGGTGAAATTTGATGAATTCAGTGAAATCTTTAATTGGATTAAAAAATTCACAGAAGTATCTAAACACTAATTGTGTATATGTTAGACATATTTTATACTCTTAGATGGTACCTATGGAGTCATCTTCCCTTAACAAGTGTTTGGCCCAGCAGTTCTGGACCCACAACTTGGGAATGGTCCCAGGAGCCAGTTTTCTTAAAAAAAAAAGGGGGGGGGTGGTCTATACTGTGATTGAATCATTTTCTTTTCTTTTTTTTAAAGATTTATTTATATATTTTAGAGAGAGTGCAAGTGGTGGGGGAAGGGAGAGAGAATCTCAAGCAGACTCCCCACTGAGTGTGGAGCCCAACATGGGGCTTGATTTCATGACCCTGAGATCATGACCTGAGCCGAAATGAAGAGTGGGATGCTCAACCAAGTGAGTCACCCAGGCGCCCCTGAATCTTTATCTTCTAAGACTTGATAGCTAATCGAAAGCATCTAGGTTGAAAGTGTGTTTGTGTTTGTAGTTTATTGTGTGTGAGGGCTTTTTTTTTAGTGGATGCTTCTAAGGACTGATGAGGAAGCCACACCAGGGTTGTTTCTCTGCTGAGAGGGTTGAGGCAAGGTCATCCGACCCGCTGATTACACTTGAAAAGGGAGAGTGTGTCTTTTGCCACCTCAAAGGGCAGCTGTTTATTGAATTTCTCCACCCTCCAATTGTTTTACATATGGAATGGTTCCTGGAGAAAGATCTAACATCTGCACAGGCCTATCCTGTTCCTCCGCTGTGTTTACTGAAGCGAGTTCTGCGCTTACGTTCACACACTGCAAGCTGCACGTACAGCATACGTACAGGAGGGTCTGGCCTGCCCAGTAGAGTTTGGGGAGTGCATACTCTGAAGCCCATTGCATGTTTGACAGGTCAAGTTCATTCATGCGTTCATTAAATACTAAGCCCCTGGTATGCCAGGCAGTAGGACACAGGCTACTTTGAAAAAGCTCACAGCCTAGAGAGGAAGGTGGTCATGCAAAAACAGTTCGGCATGGCATGTAGTGATGAGTGCGCAAGGGGCCTGGGGGGCCTCCTGGAAGAAGGCCACCTCCTGATGGCCTTAGGGGAGAGGGTGGCATGGACGATGAAGCAAGGCTTAGCCATGCATGACGTCTCATGTGGGTTCTGTCTTTATATCTGGAAGGATTAGCCTAAGTGTGGGCTGTCACTTTCATTTGCTGAGAGACACCCCAGAGACCCTCAGAGTATCAGGAAGCCTTCATGATAGGATAGACAGCTGTATTTTTTCCCTTGACCCGAGAATCAGGATTCTTCCTTTGCTTGGTATCAAAAGCTGCCACTTAGTCCCTGGGTTTTGCATAGCAATTAGTAATTAGTGAGTTCACCAGCAACGGCTGAGCATCTCTTGAAGTCTGTCCCACGGGAGCAATGACTAACTCTGGAGCCCAATCCATTTTCCATCCTGGGAATTATGCTCTGCCCCTTCCTAAATTCCCATTGTGGTTTCAAATGAAGAGGCCATTGTTCACTTTCCTTCCTAAAAGGAGCAATATATTTAACTTCTGGCTCTCTGCCTGACTGATGGAGAGCTGATCACTATGGAGCCAACACCCGTGTCTTCCCATCAGGACAAACCCTCGGTCTCCATCTGATCTTCCCCATTCGGGTTGAAGTTATTTGGATTCTACACTGGCGCAGTAGGAGGCTCGCGTTAGGTCCTACTAGGTGGCTAGAGCTCCTTGATTCACACTCAGGGTTAAGTCGAAAAAGAGATAGGGCCTTAGCTCTTTATAGCAGCTAGACCTATTATGGGAATTTAAAAGCAAATGTCTGATGTGAAAATCTGTACTATCTTAGGACTTTGAAGCTCAATCCAAAAGAGACTTTATCATGTTGTTGAATAGTTTGGGCCCAGGCAGGTGTCCTAAAGCAGAAGTTTTCAAACTTACTTTTGAGCAACAAAATACCTTTTTTTCCCCAAAATGAAATCTACAGAATCCAAATACTGCAGCGTTTCCTAACCAGCCGGATTGACCTTTTGGGTTGGATAACTTTTGTCATGGGGGCCGGGCTATGCATTGTAGGATGTTTAGCAGCATCCCTGGTCTCTACACTCTGGGTGCCACTGCAAACCACCCCACCTCAGTTGTGACAACCAAAAATGTCTCCACACATTGCCACATGTCCCTAGGGGCAAAATCACACCTGGTTAAGCACCAATGCAGTACAATGTATGAAACCGATTTTTTAAAAAAGTAGGAACTGATGTTTTGGAAGTGAGATTAAACTCCATTAGAACCTTGTGCAGGGTCCCTGGCCTTTACCGTTTGAGGAGGTGGTGTGCAGTTCTGACCTACACAAGTGTGCCATCCCAGAGGGGTAGGTCGTCATTTTTAAAGCCTGCAACACAGGGAACTGGTTATAAATAAAGCAAAAAACAAACAAACAAAACACCCTAAAATTAGACAAATCCACAGGTATTTTGAACCCAAATATACACTGAAGAGTTTTGTACATGTATGTAGGTCTACTTTGTTGGTCTACTTGGATGTTAGAATAAGGGAAGAGAGATGTTTGGGTGCTGTCCCTCTAACTCCTGGGATTTGGCTACTGCAGTTTGTCCTGTTTTGCCAGAGACACCAGCTGAAGGCCTGTGGCTCTCAGCCCAGTGATGGAGCTCACCTCTGCTGTGTGAACCCTAGCTTCCATGAGACCCACCACGACTGGCTGTGCTCATGGAGGGCTGGAAACCTGGGCTAGCGCCTGCAGGCTCTTCCAGCCAGACTCCAGCTGAATCGCGGTTTGGACCATAGTTGTTTCAAAGTCATTGGATGAATTTTTACATGTCTGCCCTTCATACTTAGGGAGTAATGTGTGCTTCTGTATATACGTGTGTGAGTTACCTTGCCTCTCCTTCGGGAAGCCCCATGTGGTCTCCTCTCCCCTTCCATTCTCAGTATC
>NC_138377.1:34755632-34783342 GCF_054177405.1 Leptonychotes weddellii | reverse complement strand
GGGGGGGAGGGAACAGGCTGCCTAGAGGGCTCAGCTTTCATCTGTCTGTCCAGTAAACTCAGTCTAACCCCATGTCAGAGCTGGAGTCTAGCGTTAAGTTGGTGGAGAGCTTGTGCCTTACTTGAGGACCCACCCCTTGGCCTAACGATCTGTTTGGCTGCTTACGATGGTCTCTTGGCACTTAGAAAAATGTTTCATTTTCCCCAAAGATCACATGATTGCTTCAGTTAGCCTTGGGAACAAAGGCGTGAACAGAACTCATTTTATCTATATGTCCATCTGCGGATCTCCAACCCTTCTGAGAAACCCAATACCAGAAATGCCTCAGGAGTCCCACAGAGGTGTGCTCAGAATTCCTGGAAGACACTGATAAGAGCCCATTGCAACACCCCTCTGTCCCCCTCCTCTCCCTGTCACTGCCTCCATGGGCTGGAGGATGGGAGCTCAGGGGGACAACTTGGCTTTGAACTTGGGTTTGAACTGGGGTAAGCGACCAGAGACTTCTCTGGCAGCACCCTCTGGCCTGTGATGGGGAAGCTTGCTGTAAGAATATTTGGAAAAAAGGTTTCTATTTTTGCGTAAAATGTTCATTTGATTGACTTCAATCTCTGGTGTGGATTATTGCCATCAGATAAGTACACGAAGCATTGAGCTGCAAATAGGCTCAACAAAATGTTCGCACTGAGAGAGACCAGGCTCTAGTAGACTGTATCTAGTAGGTAGTTTTGAGTGACCCAGGGACATAACGGGTGTATTCTGAAAAGGGAATGGCTTCCCAGGATGCTGTGTTCCCCCACCGTGCCCTAATAAGTGGCTGCATTCCTATCTCCACCCTTTTGTCACCTTTTGTTATCATCAAAATATGCAACCAGTTTTAGGGATCCGAAAACGAAACACTATAAGATCGATAGGTTTCATAGCTGGGATGTGCAGAAGATAGTCCCACCTTTACACATAACTTTATAGTGTATACATCATTCCTACATGTATTCTCCATCTAATCATGACAAAGCAGCCCCATGGCCTGGGTTTCTCTTG
This sequence comes from Leptonychotes weddellii, assembly GCF_054177405.1. Lineage (NCBI taxonomy): Eukaryota > Metazoa > Chordata > Mammalia > Carnivora > Phocidae > Leptonychotes > Leptonychotes weddellii. Next base: position 34,782,304 of record NC_138377.1, on the reverse strand, counting down.
GCCTTATCTTGAGAAAACTTTGGGAATCTCATAACATTGCTCCCCATATGAAACCTTTCAGTGCCTTCCTATGATCTGTGAAGGTCATGATTCTTCTTCCCATACACGTTTGGCATGAACCTTCCTTTGAAATCTCATCTCCTACTAATCATTCATATTCACTGTGGCTTAGCAGGAATAAACTACTTGTAGGTACCTGAATCTGGCAAGCTCTTTTATACTCCAGTTAACTTTTTCATGTGAGCATGATTTGACCCACTCACTAATTTATTACTTCATATATACTGGGCACTGGGGATACACCTCCCCCGACCCCTCATGCACACACCCCTAGTTCACAGTTTGAACAGGTAAATGTGAGTCTCTGTGGTAAAACCTTTGGTGTTGGTGCTGGAGATACTATTAGAGGACAGTTAAACCCTGACTTGAATAGGGGTCAATAAAGCAAGTCCTGAAGTTCTTTTGGTTGGGGAGTAGGCAGAGATTAGGGCAGACATGGACACGAGGGCCAGGCGGCGATGGATGAGTGCGAAGGTTTTGGTGGGGGCTGGACCAGCTGCAGATGTGCCAGTGCGCCCTGAAGCCTGAAGGCAGCCATTGAATGGTTTTTAACTAGGAGGTGGCAGACGGTGCTTGGGTGTTTCTTCTGCTTCTCAGGTACCCTGGCACACTGCTGCTCAGGCTGTAGATTCAGTCTAGGCATCACCGCCTCTGGGTGTGCTCCCAATTCCTAGGCACCATCCGGGCCCCCTCCTCTGGTCTTATAGCACTCTAGACATGCAGACTAGAGATAAGGCAACTATTGTTTTTGTATTTTACCTATTTATGTGCCCTTCCCGCTGAACCACTGGTTCTTAGAGTTTAAAGTGCAGATTCTTGGGGCGCCTGGGTGGCTCAGTCATTAAGCGTCTGCCTTCAGTTCAGGTTATGATCTCAGGGTCCTGGGATTGAGCCCCACATCAGGCTCCCTGCTTAGCGGGAAGCCTGCTTCTCCCTCTCCCACTTCCCCTGCTTGTGTTCCTGCTCTCGCTATCTCTCTTTCCATCAAATAAATAAATAAAATCTTTAAAAAAAATAATGAAGTGCAGATTCTTGGGCCCCACCCCAGATACTCTGATTTCATTTGGAATAGAGTCTGCTATAAATGTTTAATAAGTGAATGAAGTTGCCCAAATGTATGTATATAAATTGCGTTGGAGCCTAAATGAATGTTCACAAATGATTCCATGGCCAGGCCCTTTTAAAGATCACTACCAAAAAAAAAAAAAAGATCACTACAACCCAGCTGCCACGATGAGATGGCCTTTGAGAAGCAGACAGTCCCATTGAACCATAGCATTCTAGACACCCAGAAATGGGAACAAGGGATCTTTAACTTGTATTTTATAATTTTCAGTGGCATGGTCATATAACCTGCACGGATATCACTCATGGGTGTTAGATGCTCATTATGACAGATCCCGGGAGGATATAAAACTATAAAATCTTGCGCTAAGACCCCTGAAACAAATAATACATTATATGTTAATAAAAAAAAGTCTTGCGCTAAGAAATTTATTCTACTCGAGACAGAAGGCAACAATACCCAGGCAATGGAAGAACTATGCAAGCTTGTGAAGTCTCCATGGAGTGCTGCACATGCAGAAGCATCAGAACCGTGCAGCGGTAACGGAGAAGAAAGAGAGAGAGAGAGAACTGTGTGCAGGAGGAGTCTGCAGGCAGCTTCGGGTGAGGAAGATGAGAAGCCATGTGGTGAGGGGAGGTGAGGGGAGTGACCGGGGCAGAGTCTGGCAGGAGGAAGGGCCCTGAGTGGGTAGGATTGTGTTGAGGGGGGCGATGGTGGGAACCGTGGAAGGGGATGTCGGTCCGGGCTCGAGAGGGCCTTCAGCGAAAGGCAGGGTTATAATAAGGTTGGGGTATGTGGCTATGTGGCACTTCTTGGTCTCAGGCAGCTTCAGCTCTTTAAGTCTGTTGTCCTTATCCCCAACTCCATCCACCTTCTTCACCGGAGTCATGGGTTTCTGAGTCTAGGGTAATGACCATGCTCTCCTCTGTGTGAAAAGCACTGATTACACACTTGAGTTCCAGGTCAGGGGAAAGCAGACCAAGATGCATCCTGGGACAGTTTCGTTTGTTGTCTGCACAGGGAGGAGTGTTTTCATGTCTCTGCCTGTTCCGAGTGCGCGTGCCCCACACACACCGCCAAGCTGTCACATTCCCTGTTGTGCAATGCGTTTGCCAGTGCCTTCAATGAAAACATGAAAAAAAAGATCAGAACTGTGATTCCTTGTTTATTAATTAAAAAACACAGGGCTCAAGCCACCAGACACATGATCTAGAATAAAGTGTTCAGTTCGTACTGACCCTGTCATCGCTGAAGCCAGGTTCATAGCTCTTTTACAAGCCTGGGCAAACAGCCTTGCTAAGAATGTTTTCATCAAAGGTGTCTCTTCCTAATAACCCTTTGATCCAGGGTAATTCCTTTATCGTCTTAGATGGTAATTTTGCCCCCGAGGAAGTCCAAGAGGCCTCCCGTAAAGACTTGTTTTTGTTTAGAGTTAGCCACAAATACTGGAAGAAGAAAGTCTTCTATTACTGTTATTTATATAGTTTTAAGTAGAAAGCTGGAGCTTGTAAAAATAGCTTTTCTTGGGGCGCCTGGGTGGCTCAGTCGTTAAGCGTCTGCCTTCGGCTCAGGTCATGGTCCTAGGGTCCTGGGATCAAGCGCCACATCGGGCTCCCTGCTCGGCGGCAAGCCTGCTTCTCCCTCTCCCACTCCCCCTGCTTGTGTTCCCTCTCTCGCTGTCTCTCTCTGTCAAATAAATAAATAAAATTTAAAAAAAAAATAGCTTTTCTGTTCAGTCTTTTACCTACACTTATAGTATGAAGCTAAAGTACCCATTCTTGTGTTTACAGAGGAATTTTCTCATACAACTGCCAGAAAATGTGGAAAGTTTTGTTTGAGGAAATTCAGCTCTTTCATCTCTTATGAGTTATTGCTTTAGGAATGCAGTTTACCAAAGTGGATTAGGGACAGTTTGTAATGCGGAAATGCGGGCACTCACAGAAGCAGAGACAAAACTCTCCTCTCCAAATCTCCACCTTGTTACCAGTCTACCCCAGACGCTGAGAGTTACTGAGCCTGTTTATTCTCTGATTTGACGCCACAACTATTTGTTGTCGGCCCTTACCAAAATACGTCATTTGAGAATTGATCCACTTTATTTCTATGAATCGAGCATTAACCCAGCTCGTCAACACCCAAAATGCTTCACTGGTGTTAGCGGGAGCTCTTATTTTGGGAAAGTGAAAATTTCTGTGTCTACTGATTACAGAAAACGTTCCCCACTGGTTTGATTGAATCTGAGATTCAATCACTGCCTAAAAAGTTTTAAAAAATATTGTTTTTCTAGCAAGCCTATTCCCCAAATATCTTTAAAATCCCCCTTATTGGGAGAGGAGGCGGATGAAAATTTCAGTAACAGTAGTTTTCCCTTTTCTGCACAGATGGGTTAAAGAATTCTGAATGCCATTTACATTTATCTCCTGTTGCATGTTTAAGGTCAAAGGTTAAAAATAGTTCTTACAGGAAGCAAAATTAAAGCAAGAGGGAATTGTCTCTTAATTGTTATAGAGAAGTCCTACAGTTTTACACTGAGTTTCCAGTCGATGTGGAGAACAGAGGGAAACATGAAAAGCTTCATTCCTTACAGATCAAGTGAAACGGGCTCCTATCTTCTCATCCGATACAAACAGGAAACTGAGAAAAAGTAAACTTGGAGGCCAGAAAGAGCATAGAGCCTCTTTAGGCCTCTCTCATCAGTTACTGTGTCACATTAAGGAACTAAGTTAAAAGCTTTGGGCAACAGCTCAGATAGAAACCTGTAGAACTGAGTCGACACTATGTTTCTCAAGGGCAAATGCTGAAGGTTGATAAATGCTTTACAGGTAGAGGGCACACTCTCATCCATTGTTTTTAATCTTGTGATCAAAGGTGGATTTCAGGATTTTTTTTTTTTTTTAATCAGTCCATACAACAACTAAGGATGCTACTACCAAAGGAAGAAGGTGAGCAGTCACACCCATTGCTGACGCTCTCAGAGCCTCGGGGAATCCTGGACTATGTGTCCTGGGACTTTGCCATAGTTGACTGATTGCAGTGGCAGTTGCTAAAACCAAATGTATTTGTCAATAAAGAAATTGACAGTGATGTTAACCAGACCCATTCTAGAGAGGCCAGAAAAAAAATGTATCTGTGGTATGTGCTAGGAATTGTAAATGGAGATGAAGTAGAATCGTTGTAATTTGGATTATTTTATTAAAGTTTTAAAATACTGAAATTTAACTGGATTATCTTACTCAGCTAAAGATGGTATACAAAAACTTGGCAAAAATATGATTTTCTGTGCTGTTGGCCAGAATAATACTATATGCATGGAATTTTAAAACATAAATCTGGGTATTTCCTGGCAGCTGCTCCCCCCTTCTCCACTAATATGTATGTATAAAAGGTAAAAATGAACCATAACCTTTCTGAAATCTTCTTTGTCTTCTTCAGTTTGGACACAATCTTGGTGAGAGTTCTCAGGTGAATCCAATGGAATTAAGAGTAGAGGAGTATGTTTCTTTTCTTAATAGAAAAAAACAGTTGTTAACTTCTTTCCAAAAATGAACAGCTATATCAGAAAGTTATGGTACAAATGGAAGACAACTTTTAAAAAATGGGCAAAGGATTTGAACAGTTATTTCTTTCAAAAGAAGAAATATTAATGGCCAATGAGCATATGAAAACATAGTAAGATACTGCTAGAATGGCTAAAATTGGAAAAGACCAACCACACTAAATGTTCACGAGACTGTGGAACACAAGAACTTTTCATATTATTGGAGGGAATGCAAAATGGCACAACCACTTTGAAAAATGGTCTAAGATCCTAATGAGCAAATAAGGATCTTAGAATGCTTTCTCTCTACTCACCTTCCTCCTGGCTTATGTATAATTGGTTGATATTTTAGATGTCCTTTTAGTTTTCTTTTGAAGCTCCATTAACTAGATGTTATTACTTATTCCATAGTTGTTTGTTTATATTTACCTAAATGTTTATAAATTTTTTTTACTCACCATTTTCTTCTGTTGCTCAGACCTTCCTTAGAGGATCATTTTAAATGCTTTAAGGGGCACCTGGGTGATTCAGTCAGTTAAGTGTCTGCCTTCGGCTCAGGTTGTGATCTCAGGGTCCCCATTTGGAGCTCCCTGCTCAGTGGGGAGTCTGCTTGTGTCTGTCCCTCTGCCTCTTCCCGCTGCTCATGCTCTCTCAAAAAAAAATCTTAAAAAAAAAAAATACTTTGAAAGTTATTTAGTCAAGGTATTTGGTGGTGAGCTATCTCAGCTTTCTGAAATATCTTTCTTTTGCCCTCGTTCTTGAAAACTATTTTCAGTGGTAACATAGACTCTTAAGAATTAGAAACAACTTCACTGGGCATTTAGCTGAGCTTTTTCCATTTCCACAGAAGGCCTGCCACTGGGCACAGAAGGAATACATGACTGTACCAGGGCAAGATAAAGTACGATTTCTTAGCCTGATACTGGAGATGCCCACTGTCCTGCCTACATTTGTGTCCGCTCCGGTCCCCATCATCTGTCCTCTACTCAGTAGGAACCGATTGTGTTAGAGAAGGTGGTTTTCTCATTGCTTCCCAGCACCCGTATACCTGGGCTTATGTCATTCTTTTCAGATAGAATGTCCTCTCCTAACCTGTCAACTTGGTCTGAGATCTACTCCCCATCACAGCCTGAATTAAATGCTGTCTCTGCCATGGAGCCTTCCCTGACCACCCGAGCCCTCAGGTATCTTTTCTTGCCCTTTGCTCCGATGGCACTCAGCCTTGGTACCTTTCATCTCCGTGTAGCTTGTTTCTCCAACTAGAATGTAAATCCATCTATATCAGTGGCCTCCAAACTTTTTTTGATCCTGCAGAGGTCAGTGAACAATAGTTGAGCATGCACCCCAAGTATATGTATGTTTTCTTATAAATGTTACATATATGTAGTACTGTGTGTATTATAAACACCATAAAAGTGTCACAGAATTGAACTGAAGAGTATGAGAAACAAACAAATGGGAGTCCCAGTAGCTTCTTCCTGGACACTAGCATAGTGATTCAAGAACCTTCTTGGAGTACTCTTATCCCTACTCTGTGGTGTTCTTGGCTCTGGTAAGTAGTAGACATTTGGTAAGTATTTGATGATACTGAGGCAGCTATTAGGTGTAGGAGTGACCAGGTCAGGAGGTGAGTATTAGGAGTTCCTTGAACCTTCTATTCTTTTAACTCTGGACGCTGGTACATATGGCTTCCTCGTCTTGCAACATTCTTACCCATTTTTCCTGATTCATCTCTTCTTCACTTGTTCTGAAAGTTACAGCTTTACTGTACTTCTTAAGAGAGGCCATCTCTGATTCCCCCACATCTAGGTAAGACTCCTGCCCATCCACACTGCCATGGAAGTTTCTACTAGGCATAGTTAACAGCTGTTTACAGTCTTTCTCCACCATTAGACTTACAGTTGAAGATATTACCATACCTTGCTCACCATTGTACCACAATTCCCATTGCAAAGTCCAGCACTTAATAAAGGTTTGAGACCTGTTGGTTGAAGAAGCATATGCTGGAGAAGGAAGAAAGAGTTTGAGTGCCCTTAGAGCCTATATGGACACTGAGGACTAACATTGCAAAAGATGGCCTGCTAGTCAATGTCCAATGTCCAAAGTGGAGCAGAATGCTTTCTTGTCCCAAAAGTGATTTGTGAATTAATGACAGCAGAGGGTTGAGAGCCCTGTTCTTCAGTTTTTTGTGGGAGCCCTAGTAGTTTGTTGAGCTGTTGTGTGTTTAAACTGTACGTTTACTAGATTATGATAAGCCTCTGAATTCCAGCTATAATATGCAGACTTTTGTTGGTGTGGTGCATTGAGCTGGTACTAAATACTCCAGCAGTTGGAGGCATTTGTCACACCTTAGCCTGCCGTTTGAAGTATTCTTACCTACGCGTCTGCCTTTCCTGGGAAAGTATGAACTCTTACTCACAATATAGGCTGCGTTATTCATGGTAGTCAAGAAAGAACCCTTTGAATGGATTTTAAGAAAAGAGAATTCATTTGTCCTTGACTAGTGGAATGTTCTCTTTCTGGTAGCACAGGGATAACAATACTCGGTCATAAAGGATGGGATTCATTGCTAATCCAAAAGTGTACTTTCATCAGAGGTTTCAATCTCTGTCAATACCAAGTCTTTGTTTACACTGTTTAAAAAAAAAAAACAAGTTTAATTTCTTCATCTCTTTTTAATTTTATTTTGTTCCTGTCCAATTTAAGGCATAATGTAATTGTCAAAAAGCAAACAAACAGAAAAGCCAACCTAGTAGCCAAGATATACATTTCTAAATTGCTAGCTTCTGACAGGAAGTGACCATATGATGTAAGTGACATTTGATTAAAGCAGCTGTCTCCTTGCCTTTTTTTTTTTTTTTTGGACTATCATAAAATGCTGGTTGAGGTTCAGAGCCTTAGTGTTAGTGTTGTAGGAAATTTGGCTATGTGATAAAGGTATTTTACCTTCAGCGCAAGATTTGGAATTAGCCTGCTTATAATGAGTAGTGGTGTCGTGGTTTTAAAACTCGCGTTGAGTCAGCAGCATGAGGGACGCAGCATTGCTTTCATTCCAGCCATGTAGTCGGAGAAGGAAATGATTAGGCATCATATTCCTCATGGCTAATATCCTGTAAGGTTTTTCTAAAATCATAAAATCAGAAGCTGAGAGCTTAGAAGAGACCTCAGAAATCTACATGTGGAAAAGAGGGGAAAAAAATTGAAAGGGAAATGGAATAAGCCAAGCTATGGGGCAGTGTTCTTTTTAGTTCTCAGCAGGAAACACATGTTTATCTGGAAAAGATTTTGGATGGACAGGTTGTTTGTATAAGAATTTTTTTTTTTTTTTTTTTTTTTGTGAGGAAGGAAGACCAACCTGAGCTTGGAGGCAGGGGTGGGGGCAGGGGCGGAGAAAGCAGTCCCTAAACTTCAAGTGAATGAGAAAATCACAGAGGTTTCAACCAGGGAAAACTTGCTTTCACAGGGATGATATGCTAATGCTCTTAGGTTACTTTTAAGTTAGTCGTGATATATATTCATTTTTATAAGATACGATGACTAAATGGTAACTTTATTATTAATTGCTATAAAAACAAATAGTATCTTTTTAAAATTATGGACAGCTTATGTTCATGCCACAACCTGCACATGGATGTTTGTAGCAGCTTTTTTTTCTTTTAAAGATTTTATTTATTAGAGCAAGAGTGAGAAAGAGAGAGAAAGAGAGGAAACATGAACAGGGGGAGGGGCAGAGGGAGAAGCAGACTCCCTGCTGAGCGGGGAACCTGATGCGGGACTTGATCCCAGGACTCTGAGATCATGACCTGAGCCGAAGGCAGACGTTTAACCGACTGAGCCACCCAGGTGCCCTGGATGTTTGTAGCAGCTTTATTCATAATTGCCAAAACTTGGAAGCAACCAAGGTGTCCTTCAGTAGGTGAAGGGATAAATAAACTGTGGTACATCCAGACAGTGGAATGTTATTCAGTGCTAACAAGAAATGAGCTATCACACCATGAAAAGATAGGGCAGAACTTTAAATGAATGCCATTAAGTGAAAGAAGCCAATCCGAGATGGCTATATACTGTATGATTCCGACTATGACATTCGGGAAAAGGAAAACCATAAATAAATTAAAAGACAATAAAAAGATCAGTGTTGCCAGAGGTGGTGGCCGAAGGGGATGGGGAGATGAATAGACAGAGCACAGAAGATTCTCAGGACAGTGAAAATACTCTGTATGATATTATAATGATGGATATATGTCATTATATATCTTTTTACACTCATAGAATGTACAACATCAAGAGTGAAGCCTCAAGTAAACTATGGACTTTGGGTGATTATGTGACGTCTCATTTATACTTGTTAAGAAAGGTACCTTTCTGGGGCGCCTGGGTGGCTCAGTTGGTTAAAGCAACTGCCTTCGGCTCAGGTCATGATCCTGGAGTCCCGGGATCGAGTCCCGCATCGGGCTCCCTGCTCAGCGAGGAGCCTGCTTCTCCCTCTGACCCTCCCCCCTCTTGTGTACTCTCTCTCATTCTCGCTCTCTCAAATAAATAAATAAATCTTTAAAAAAAAAAAAAAAGAAAGGTACCTTTCTGGTGAGTGATGTTGATAATGGGGAAGGCTATGCTTATGTGACCTCCAGGAGCATATGGGAAACCTCTGCCCCTCCTCCTCAATTTTACTGTAAACCTAAATCCACTCTAAACAACTGAAGTCTTTTAAAAAATAAGATATGGGAAGATGTTTTGGGTGAAAAGTAGTTGGCACTTATTGTATGTCTACGTGGTGTATATATTTGGCATGTTCACCAAAATATTTACAGTGATTTTTTTTTTTTGGTATAGTGAGATTTAAGATGATTTTTGAAAAAAAAACTTCTTTATAGTTTTCTGTATCATTTGCATTTTCTAAAGTGATCATATATTATCTTTACAAACAACCACAGCAAAAGAGCAAAAAAGAGACATTTCACATATTGCTCTTTGCACATTATGACTTCATTGTCTTCTTATGTTAAGCTCAAAAGGTTCTCAGGAACAGGAAATACCATGCGTGAGACATTTGCTTCCCAGTTAAATTTAGTAATGAAGGATAAAAGAAAAATTGCCAGATAATTGGAAAATGCTTACATTTTAAAGCACATACAACCAAGATTCTTACTCTAACTTAAGCTTAGAGTTGAAGGTAATGCCAAATCTGGTATTTTCCAGATAGTCAGGAGGACAGTGAGAGGCATAATGGGGACCTACCTCTGTATAATCCAACCCAAATTTGATGAAACAGAAACACATTTCCTCATCATCCTGAAACCTGGTGGTGATGAACCACTCAGCAGTGTTTAACTTTCAGCTGGAAGTCTATTTATGGATGAAATCAGTGTGGATGGGGGGAATGAAATATTTGTAGCATCACAGCAACAGGGTAGAAATTCGTACTATTTTTGCAGAAAGGAATTACAGGATTCTTGCATTTGATAATAGGGAGCAAGAGGGAATTTCTATCATTAAATTATGTGTACAGAAAGGAGTAGGCACAGTAATAGTTGAAAATTATTATTATAGGAATTTTCTATTTATACTTAATTCCACAAAGAGTTTGAAGCACTTGTTAGGAGGTATTTATGGTAGCAAACTATAAATAAGAAAGCAGGACCAGAGTAAGTATAAATTCATTCTATGGCAGATGCTGTGGATGTTCTCTCCATATTTCCTCTCGGGGCACAAAGAAAGGCTGGAAATTCTAGAGAATTAATGCTCCCTACCCCTGAGGCAGCCATCAACCAACGACAAATGGCAGCTGGAGGATAACTGTCCCAGTTTTTCTGGCCCTTGAGGATGTTGTATCAATTCCTTGAGATCGCGGAAGGAGACCAGTCATGTGGCAGGATGAGAGGGAGGAGGAGATGGGATGGGTTCCTGGATGTTGGGTTGGGGATGTTGGCCTTGGCCTCTGATCTACTGAACAGACTTAGTAGAGGGGTGTGGGATCTGCTGGCTTCTCGATGAAAGCAATCCTAGTCCTCCAAGGTTGGCAACCGGGAGACCTGCCACCTGGGAAATGTGACTAGACTTTGTCTCCCCAGTTCTTAAGTCCCAGGATTCACCTTTCTCTGGGGATTCTCATTTTTCACTAGAACCGTCTATCTACCATGGTAGCTGCAGAGTGTGACTTACCCGCTTTAATGTACTCTCTAAAGCAGAGCTCAGGCCTGCCTGGACCATGTAAACCAGGCTTAATGGTTTATATTAATATGCACTAGATGCTTTCCCTCACAAGGGATGTACTAGACACACTAGATGCTTTCCCTCACAAAGGATGTTGAACACATCTTCTCTGTGCCTTCACGGCTGGGCTTACTCCTAGCCTACCTCAGTCTGCCTCTGCAGGACTTTGTGGACCCCCCCATTTCCTGGGCCCTCAAGTCCAGACCCCAGACAGTAAAGACCAAGGGGAAGGACTGCATCCCATCTAACTAAGGCCCCCCTGAAAGTTATTTTGCTGCCTGAAGATTTGACCATCTCTCAGATGTTGGACAGTGGGAACACTACCCTTTGGGGAAACCCACCTCCTTTACCTTACTATGGTCCAACAAGGGCAACTACTCTAACTTCCGTTCAGGAAATTTACATAGACTATAGCAGGGGAGCCATCTCCCTACAGGGTGTGACATGATCTCACCTGTATTTCTTATGCATAACTGGATGGATTGCAGAGGGGAGCAGCCTTATGCAGAGAGTCTAGTTGGGAAACTAGTACATAGTCTAGATGAGAGGAAGAGGGTGGCATGAACTATCCCCAATGAGCATGGGAGGGACAGATCTAGTCAGTTCATAATAGGTTTAGTAGAGCTTGACAGTTGATTGGTTGTGGGTGGAGAAGGATCTGAAGACAGCTTTAGTTTTTTTCTGGATGACTCTAAGGATAACGATACTATTATCTAAGAGAAAGGGTGGGTTGAAGAGGCAGGGAAGAGGGCTCAGCCTACAAACGTCAATTTTAGGTAATTTGGGGATACCTTGGAGAGATGCTAAGAAGCTACTTAGAAATGTTTAGCATCTTTTTATATGTAGTTAGAAGCCAGAACTAGAGCTGTTGATTTGGGAGTCCTCAGTACACAGGCAATTGTTAGAAATCAAGAGAACATATGAGATCTCTGAGGAGATGAATGAGCATCCAGAAAGACCAGAATGGCATACAAAGAACTTTGGAACACACACAAGTTTAAAGGTTGGGCAGGAGAGGCGAGCTGGTGAAGGAGACAAGAAGGAGAAATTGTAGAATAAGAGGAGCCAGATGCTATTGGAGCTGAGGTACTTTTCTCCAAGTACTGGGAAGGGGAGAGTTTGTACTTCGGCAGTATTCCTGCATAACAGAGGTGAAGCCGGTGAGGGGATGATGAGAGGCAGCGCTCTCTCCTCGGAACAGTGGAGAAAGTCCAGTGAAAGGACCCATCGCTCTTGGCGGAGCTTTGGTCACATCCGGGGGCTCTGTTCTGATTACCTTTCTGCTGACAGAGGAGGCTGGAGTGATGGGTGAGGATGGGCTCGCTTTCATGTCGCTTTGAGGGCCATTCAAGAGAGTCAGTCTAGTAACAAATGATTTTTCTCTCCTCTTTTTGCCAATGATAGCCATCTGCATGACGCATGATGGAAGGTGTTTCTGCAGGCTGAGCTTCCTTGGAGGGAGCCAAAGCCCTGAGACATACCTGTGCATGGCGCCTGTCATGGTCAGGTCTCCTAATGTGTTGACTCTAATCACTGTATCTGAATTTGGAAGTAACTATGAGTCATGTGGTATGCAGTTTTCAAAAACAGAAGATTCTGTACCGCTCAGTGTTATTTGGGGGTTTTGCATGCCGTTTGAAAATATGAACACCCGCTTTTGTGGCCTTTTGTCACTGGTGCTGGCCTAAGGTCCTGGAACCTTCTCCCCATCCTGTGTATCAAATTCTTGCTCCTCTTTTCCAAACAACTGCTAAGCTCAGTCCATTATGAAGTCATTCTAAATAAATCAGAGGACTAGATACACAACTCCTGTGATTCTCTCTTCACTCAGCACCCACTAAATGCTCTCACCCACTGGGGCTGTGTACTCACTGTAAAGACTCATTTAAGGTAGGTATTTGCCTAGCCCATGTCCTAATTTCTCTCTGTTTATATCATTATTGTCTCAGACAAGAATCATCTAATGTTAAATTCTTATACATCATTCTTTATGCACGCAGTTTTGTGATCAGATGGTTGCTTATTCAGTGTGTTTGATGATATTAAGCAAGATTCTCTCATGACCTTATCCTGTTACCTTTCAGGAATATATTTTGGATAGATAAATTATACTTTCTGGTTTTTTCTTGACTAGTAACTCGGTTAACTCTAAGGTCTTCCTGTTTATTTTTCTCCCAGTTACCCCTTCCCACATGCACAAACGATAAAACAAATATCTCAGGAAGAAGGAAAAAAGGACGTTGGATAGCATTGCTCAATAGTTGAACAATAGTAAACAGAGTCTGGCGACCCCACTTCTATCAGTAGCTGCTTGACCTCACTTAACCTTCCTGTTAGCTTCTGTTTCCTCACCAGAAAATGTATTACTTTCCAGGGATTCTAGGAGACCCGATGTTAATAAAGGACACAGTACAGTGTGATGTTACCCATAAAGCCCCGGGGATAAAACCAAGAGCAGAGGATTTCTAGTGGTAGTTCTGGCTCTAGCTAGCTAGATCAACCTTGGGCACGATGTTTAAGGTAATGGTTTCTTAAGTATTGATTTCTAGGCAATTAGGTGATTGAATTAAATCCTTTCTGTTCGTTGGTCTCTATGGTAGTGTGAAGTAAGGGTTTTAACAATTATGTAACACTTAGTTGCTACCTGCCAGGTACTTTTCTAATTATGTTACACTTATTAACTCAGCGAGTCATCAAAGTGCCCTTTGAGGAAGGTTCTCTTGTGCTTCCTGTTCTACAAATGAGGAAACTGAGGCTTAGGAGATTCAACAGTTTGCCCAAGGTCACCTAGCTTGGAGGGGAGGAAGCAGGATTCCTGCCCAGGCTCCAGATTCTGCACGCTCACCACCACACGCTCCAGCCTGTTGTGTGGGAAGGCTACGCAGCTTCCTCTGCTTGGCCCCTAAAAGACAAGCCACGGATCTTTGCAAACCACGGCGCCCTTGCTTGTTAAGCAAATTCAACTTAACAAAGTTGAATAGTATTTTTACACTGAGCCAAAGTTATTCCTTTTATGCATTTTATATTCCGGAAATATTTATTTAATTCTGAAAATTGAAAGGTGCCATGCCATAGACTTTCAGGCTCTGATTTAATTTGCTTACAGCCGTTTGAAAATTAGGAGATGTGATCTTGGTTTTCAGAAGTACTTCCAAATAACTGATTTCTGCAGCTGGAATAGAAAACTTTAGCTTCAGGTAGATAGAGCAAAATGGCTGAAGAGGATGAAGCATTTACTGTTTTTGAGATAAAGTTAAGGCAGCTTTACAGAGATTTCAGAGAGACGCCCCTCCCCCACAAAGCCTCAGGTTAGCAACACATCTCTGTCCAGCAAGACTTTTTGCCCTGAAAACTAACCCTGGGGTGGTTGGGTCACTCCTAGTTACTTGTGCCTTCTAAAGTTCTAAAGAGTGTGTGGGATGACAATCAGATTTATGACATAGAATTTTATTTCAAAATAGTTAATCTTTGTTGTATTTGACCTCATTATTCTCCATCCCATGGATGGGATGGCTTATCAAAACTGACTCGCCGGTGAGATGGATCGGGACTCCAGGCCTGCCCACCTCTGAGCCTGGAATGTGAGTTTCCCTCCTGGGCACTGAGCCAGCTTCCTCTTTACTTAGAGGCATGCGTACCTCAGGAGCAAAACAGAAGTTGTGATGCAAGTTTTGGCTGCAAAGCACGTTAGGATTGCCTAACGTGTTCAAAAAAACCCTATGTGATCTGGAAAATTTCTCCAAGCCTGGGTTGGTTTAAGGCACAAAAGGATTAAATAGTCTTTTTTTTTTTTTTTTTTTTTAAGTTCTTTTAACTTAGTGCTAAGGCAACAGGGGGCAGTGCAAACAGTGAGGAAGGCCCCTGTAATGGGAAAGTGGGGGTCGAGTCTGTACCTGGGCAGAGTGCCATCTGAGAGCTCCTTCTTCCTGTCCAATGCATCCATCAAGAGGTGACAGTGAAAGTCCTTTGAAGCCATGGGCACCCCCCAACCCCTGTTTTCTTAACCAAACATCTTTCAAATTCCCAGGTGTGTATGAGTGTGTTTTTGTGTTTTTTAAACAAAGAGGCACCCAGGCAAAAGAATACAGAAGAGGGAGGAGTGAAGCTTCATTAAAATGACCACATGGGAGGTGCTTCTGAGACATCTGGGATACGGAGGTGAACTCTTTCCCAGTGCTGTGGGATAAAGGAAAAAATTGAGGGGCAGTCCCAGATTGCTTTGGGAAGAAGGGGATTTAATTCAGGATTTTGGGGACACCACTTAGGCTCTGAGGCAGATGGAATAAATCTAAGTTAACTAGTTGCGGGGGAAAAAAAAGAGGACAGGGCATTCCAGGAGGGGTGGAAGGCAGGAGCGAAGGCATTAAGGGATGACCAACATGTGGTGGACGTCTGTAAGCTGTTTCTTCCTAAGTCCTTCAGGTTAGAAGGGATCACCTGAAAAATTCAGAGGTCCTGTTATACTAAGGCAATAGCTGTTGGGGGGCGGGGGAGGGAATTCAATTCAAGAAATATTAAAAATACAAGTGAGCTGACCTTTTAACCACTCTTCATAGTATTAAGGGACAAAAAAAGTAAATTCTTGATCATTAGACCCCTGGGGAGAATTTAATTTGCATCTAGATGTGATAAGTGTTTAGTAATTCAATGCAAGTTTTGCTTTGGCCAGTACTCTGAGCTAGGTCTCAGGCTGGTGATAACATATGCTAGATATAGTGTGATCATTAGGTCAAATTTTATCATCTGCCTAAGCAAAGGAAAATTAAAATCTGGTCTTTTTGTCATTCCTAAATGACTTCTGGAAATATTGCAGAAGAGAGCTGCATAATAGAGTGACTTCTGTTCGTGTGTGATCCTTATCCAGAATTTTAAGAAACTCAGGAATATTGATTATGACACTGTCCCCATAGGGCTGCAGACAGGGATGTAGTTATCTTCTTGAGACAGATGGGAACCCTGAGAATGAAAATAATTAGGCTGCTTGCCAAAGGTTTTACACACACAAACACCCCAAAATAAAAACTGAAGCAGGTACAATTTTAACTGTGCCAGAGCCTCTGAAAGCATCAGTGTCTTAACCAGATTCATTTTCTCTATTTCTGCATTTCATTCTTTGAAATTTTTTACTATTTTACTAATTTTTACTGTTAAATAGAAAGTAGTAATTGATATCTATATAGCATATATTCTTCCTAGCGTTTTTATAGAAAAAAACAATCGTAGAAGTTGAATTGCTGAATGAAAGGAAATGTAGATTTACAACTTTGACACATATTGTCAAATTGGTCTCCAAAAAAAAAAAATTCTTTTTTTTTTAAAGATTTTATTTATTTATTTGACAGAGAGAGACACAGCGAGAGAGGGAACACAAGCAGGGGGAGAGGGAGAGGGAGAAGCAGGCTTCCCGCAGAGCAGGGAGCCCGATGTGGGGCTCGATCCCAGGACCCTGGGCTCATGACCTGAGCTGAAGGCAGACGCTTAACGACTGAGCCACCCAGGCACCCCCCCAAAAAATATTCTTGAAATAGCTACATGTGTTGAATGCTACCACAGGCCTAACTCTGCGCTGAACACTTTCATTGCATTACCTCCTTCAGTCCTTGGAAAAACCCTTTGAGGAAAGCACTACCCCAGTTTATGGATGGGAACACTGAGGTTTAGCAGGGTGAACGCAGCCAGAAGGTGGCAGAACCAGGACTGCAGTCCAGTTACACTCCTAACAGCAGAGAGTGGAGCTGCCTATTTCCCCATTCCCTTGTAAGCATAGACATATTAGCAGTCCTTATAAATATTTGCCAATTGAAGTAAAATGTCATTTACCTCCTGCTTCTTACGTGTCCATCTAGGATAGGATTGGACATCTGGTGTGTTTATTGTCTGTCTGCATTTATAGTTTTATAAATTGCCTATTTGCCTCCTCTGTCCCATTTTTACTAGATTGTTCATCCCTTTTTATTATTAATTTCTACATATTATAAATAGTAACCCTTTGTCATGTGTTGCAAGTCCTTTTTCTCCCAGTTTGTTTTGTTTAAGTTTCTGTTTTGTGTCTTTTGCCAAATAGAACTTTAAATTTCTTAAATTGCAAATCTGAGTCTTTTATGGTATTAGAGTATTGTTACCCTTATCCCATCCTAGGAGTATATATTTTTTCCTTATTTTTTCATAACTTCCTCCTTAAC
The DNA here is from genome assembly GCF_054177405.1 of Leptonychotes weddellii. Classification (NCBI taxonomy): domain Eukaryota; kingdom Metazoa; phylum Chordata; class Mammalia; order Carnivora; family Phocidae; genus Leptonychotes; species Leptonychotes weddellii. The sequence continues at coordinate 34,765,245 of NC_138377.1, read as the reverse complement.
ATTTACCTGAGATTATTTTGGTGTAAGGAGTGAGGTAAAGATATTTTCTAAAAGGCTAACTCGTTGTCTAAACACTATTTATTAATAATCTATCATTTACCACTGATTTGAGCCTTGTTCTCTCTAAGCAAAATTGATTTCTAGGTTTCGATTCTTCTTGAGGTGGTAGCATGCTGTTTTAGTCACTATAATTTTATGTTTTATCATGTAGAACAAGTCTTCCTTCCCTCATTAGAATTTTTGGACAGTTTTTAAATATTTATGGTGCCAAAATAACTCTGAAAAAGTTGTCAGGTTTAGTTTAAAGACCTCCTTTGGGGATGTTTATTGGGATTTTGTTGAATTTAGTTTAGAAAGAATTGACGACTTAGTAGTATTAATAAGTCTTTCTATTTAAGAAGTTCATTTTTATATATCTTTTCATATTCTTCAGTTGGGGTTTATAGTTTCCTTCATATAAGTCTTGCACTTCTGATAAATTATTCCTAGTTTGGGTTTTATAGCTTTATGAATAGGGATATACTTTTATTATATATTCTAAACGGTTCTTTTGATGTATTAAAGACCTGTTGACTTTTAATGATTTATCATTGTCCATCTTACTGAACTCTGTTTTTAGTAGATTAGGCTAACTTCTCCTGAGTTTTCTAGTCATGTATTGAACACATCCAAATCATGGTATCTTTGCCTCCTTCCCCCTGCCCCTCCCATAGCTTTATCCTTTATTTTGTTTTCATCTCTAACAGCTTTGGCAAGTACTTTCAGAATAATAGTAAGCAGTAGAGGTGGTAATTGGTCTTACTTGTTCTTAACTTTCATGGGATTTATTATTTTTTTTTTAATTTACCATTTATCTTTTGACCTGTGAGCATAATGTTTTAGTCTTGTTGAGACAATCTTTTACTCTTTTCAAAAAGTTTTTTGTTGGATTACAAGTTAAACTTTATCAAGTGACTTTTAAACATATATCGAAATGATCATAGTTACTTTCTTTTACCTGTTAATAGAATAAAATATAATAGGTTTTCTAATAATATGCCCATTGTTGTGCTCAGGTTTATGAGATTAAGCCCTGCATCTGGCTCTGTGCTGTGTGTGGAGCCTGCTTAGGATTTTCTCTCCCTCTCCCTCTGCCCCTCCCCCCCAAAAAAGATAATGCTGAATAGTATAGAATTTCCTGGTTATCTGAGTGTCATTGCTACTGAGAAAAGTCCACATAAAATGAATTCTTCAAAATGAGGACTAAATTTTGTTAATATTTAAAAAGTGGGGGAAGGAGTTTGACAAAGCATTAAAATTATGAAAATCTTTACTGAATGCATTTTGTTGTTTCTCATAACCCTGAGATCGTGACCTGAGCCAAAATCCACTCAGACGCCTACCCGACTGAGCCACCCAGGTGACCTGATACTATTCAGCATTATCTTAAAAGAAAAACCGACTGTGAACAGGTGGCAGTTTTCCCAGGAGCACAATAATGGGCATATTCCAGGTTTTAAAATTTATTAGCAGATTATTCTTGCATTATTTCTTAAATTTTCTTTGCATTGAAGTGATTAATTGCAAAACATTATCGAAGAAGTAATCTTTATTTTATTAATCATAAGTCTCTGTATACCTTGGGAAAGTTCTAGTATAATTATCTGGAAGACATAATTGACTGACTTTTGATAGTGCCCAGTTTTGATTCTTCAGACTAGGAGCCACGATTTTTAAAAATGTGAAGGTGGAAAAGGAACCTTGCATTATGTCCGGGTGAATTTCTACCCATTCCAGAGACAGTGTTGGGACTGATGCTTTTGGGTGGTGTTGTCACTGTGCTGTGGCCATTCCCTCCTTCTGTTTGTGAGGATGCCAGAACAAAAGGCAAATAATGAGAGATCTGTTTTACCCGCTAGTAGTTCTAGCCAGTCGATGGCCCTGAGGTCCCACCCAGGGGGACAGGAGCTAGAAGGCCAGGCTGATGTCCCCCCTACTGGAGCATTAGAACCCCGGGGGACCCATGGTCTGTGCTGGGGAGACTGGTCCAAGATAGCCAGCTATAATCAGGCAGTGGGGAATCTCAGAGTTCACTTAGGTCCAACCCTCTCAAACTAAGTCCTAAGGTCACTAGGAAGCATGATGAGGTTCTGGGGTGTTTTGCATCTTAAAGAAAGAAGGAACAATTTGGAGAGTATTTGAGCTATGACACTTTCTCATACATTAGATACAGCTAGCTTCACTGCACGTTATTCTTTTTTCCTTTCTTTTGTTGTACAGCCACTCTCCAGAGAGACCGAATCTTCAAACATTTTACCAGGAAGCGCCAAAGGGCTATGCGAAGGCGAGTCCACCAGATCAATGGACACAAGTTTATGGCCACATACCTGAGGCAGCCCACCTACTGCTCTCACTGCAGGGAGTTTATCTGGTAAGAGGTTCCTTGGCCTTTCCCTTCCTTGGAGCTTCTTTCTATAATCAAGGCCTCCTCTGGTTGTGTGTGGTTTCAGAAGGAAGCATAATTCTGAAGAGTTGTTTTAGGATCTGATTTTTGCCTTTTATTCTAATATGTTGACCCAGTAATTTGAATTCCCAATGAAAAAAATCTGAACAATTTACGGATCCAAGGTTTACATGTTATTTCTTTTTCCAGTCATTTGGGGAAAGGTGCTAATGAATCGTGAACTGGCTATAAAAGCACTAATTAGGGAGGCTAACCAGTCAATAAATGGATAATCAATAAATTGAATAATCGGCCACTGAGTAAGAGAGAAAAAAACAACAGTATTGCTTTAAAAAAGTATGACTCAAATGATGAGTTATAGAAATTAGTTGTGGTCATCTGAGATCCTTTACAGGCACTAATAGCTGAAACTAAAAACTAAATGATAAAAGTTTATTTTTGAGAACTGTCTCGTGTTTCTGAATTTTTAAAAAGTCACACTCATTAAGGAAGTCACTAAGTATTTTTTTAATTGGGAAAAAAAATTCCATGATTCTTATGCAGTAAACAGTAGAAGTAAATGCTATATAAGAAAAACTAACCTATTTGAAAACATGGCTCTATCAGAAGGGGATTCTTAGAGATCCTCCATGTGACAGAATTGTAAGTAGAAAATATAGAAAATATATCTGTACTGTAACTGCTCCGAGGCAGTTAGATAAAGTAAAGGAATACTTTGGTAGTCTGTATATTCATATATATGGACTAAATCAGGGTAAACCAAGGTTAACAAAATTTAAGGGTAACTTAACAGATAGCATTTTTAAGATATTTTGATTATTAGGTCAGTTGGTGGTTTCAGTAGCTAAAAGACTTCTCATGTTTTGAAAATATGAATACGGAGAACAGGCTTAACACCAGTGTTTGCATGTGACATGCATTGTATGTTTTGACCTCTCAGATAGATAACGGTTTTCATCTATAAATGAATAGTTTGAATTATTTCAATAATTGGAGTTATGCTTTTTGAGAGGTCTTACAATGGAACTGGGACCTACTGTTTTGAGGGAACTATTGATACTACATTATATCTGGTCCTTAATACAATTTAAATTTGGACAGACGTATTCTAGTTAAGCCATAAGTGTCAACATTGTAAACTTGTTTTGATTAAAGGATTTTTCTATCAAAAAAAAAAATTAGTTGTTGTAAGTAAAGTAAGCACACAATAATCTTCAGCCTTATGGTATGTGGCCAAAGGTAAAACTTTCAGCGATTGCATACTATAATCCTTGGCATTTAGGAATTGAGATAATTAATAGTTGAGAACTTCTAGATGAATTGGGGCAATATTTTACTATACATGTGACTGAAGCTGAAACCTCAGTGGCAAATCTATAATGTAAAATAAATTTAAGTTAATAGTTAGCTTCATTTACAGCCAACATTAAACACATTTATTTGGAAAGAGAAGAAGGAAATGCCCCCTCACCCATCCCAAACATGTACCCATACATACCCATCCATACCCATCTCTGAGGGAGAAAAGACAGTTTAGTATCTAAAGCATAAAAGGAAATCCTTGTTTTTATTGCAAACTTTAGTCATTTTGTTTAAGTCAAAAGCACTTGGCTCAGAGTAACTTTTTTTGAGTATTGATCAATGAGTTTGTATTTTTGTGTGTGTGTGTGTGATTACTTTGGTTTAAAAGTACCTGCTACCTGTTAGCAGTCAGAATCCAGGGTTAGTGTTTCTGGCATTTTAAATTAAGGATAGAGTCTTGTCTAAACCAAAGACCCTAAACTGGCTGTCAATATGCCGATAAATATGCCATCACAACTCTAGTCTTCAGAAACAAGTTCCTGCTGAATTTTCTATTGAACAATTGAAAAGCTCTGGCATCTTTGAGCCCATTTTCCACCCTTGAGGTCATCTGTACTGTCTAGTCAGTTGCCGTCCACCTCTCTCCTTGTGGTTTTCCTGACCTGAAAGGTCTGCTACTCTTTATTTCAAGTCACACCATTCTGCTTCCCTCCTCTATGTGACCTGCCTGCCCCTGTGGGCATTTGTGGTGACAACCTGTGACCTCAACCAACGTTCTCAATGGAAAGTTGTTTGATAATTTCACTAAATTTTTTCCACCAAGGAAACATTAACTCCCACTCAACCAGCCTTCACTTTCCCGCGCTCGTTCTCTCTCTCTCTCTCGCACACACGCACACACACACACAGGCACACACACACAGAGACACAATATTAATGTATGTGTTACATATATATGGTTAACAGTATGGACTCTGGCATTCAATCTCATCACCAACTAGATGTGTGAACCTAAATAAATTATATAGTCCATCAGTGTCTCCTTATTTGTAAAATAAAGATAATTTTATTTTGCTTATATCATAAAGTTTTATGTAGAACTTAAAGTTCTAGGCACTATCCTAAGCGTTTTACATTATCACCTCTCTCTATCTTCAGGACAACCCTATGAAATAGGTACTGTGGTCATTATTTCCCTCTATAGATGAAGAAACTATGGCTCAAAGGAATTAGTGATGTGCCCCAAATCATGCCCAGTCTGTGCTCTGAGCCTTCCTATTACGCGTGCTACCTCACGTGACTTTTGTGAGGATTAGATGAGATGCTGTACGACAGCAGCTTGGCTCAGTGCCTGGCACATCCTCCGGGCTTAATAAAATGTGGCCTGTGTTAAATGAGAATGAGGATAATGTCATCATCGCTCAGAGAATATACTAGGGAGAGACCAAGATGATAGCTGTGGGCTTGACAGGCATCTTGTGGCTGTATTTCTGCCCTACCCCCTGGACTCCAGGGGTGATGGGGGCACAGGGAAGAGGGAGGGTGCTTCAGGCCAGGCAGCTGCGGTGGACTCATCTGTTTACTTCACTACCTGAGCATCTTTATGTGTATGTGAGTGAGAAGGCCAGCGAAGGTGGTGGAGTGACCCTTCAGGCTGAGGCTCAGTCACATGATGAGATGAGGACCTGGGGTTTGCCACAGAGGGAGGTGGGTAGAATGAGGATCACCAGTACCCACCTGTGTATATCACTAGAGGATTCTGATCATCAGGTGACTTCCTCTATTTCTTGTGGTAACAAACAAGGGCTCAGAAATCACCTCATCTTTGCTTCTTCTCTGAAATTATGTTTTTCATAAAGGTGCAGAGGATGGCATACATTTGTTTTCCTTAAGTACTATGATTATAGGAGCATTGTTGCTGAAATAGGCTGATGATAACTTTTTCTCTATTGTCTTGAACAGGGGAGTGTTTGGGAAACAAGGTTATCAATGTCAAGGTAAGAAAACATTTTAAAAACTATGTTTAATATTGTTCCCTAAGAAGACACAGGATACATTTCATTAATATTGTGATAAATAACTCTGCAAGTCAAATGAGACCCCTATAGAATTGCAACTTTTTAGTTGTGGTTTAAATTTTGGCTACATTTTAGACAGCGTAGAGGAGACACTTTTATTTCTAAAGCCGAGATACCTAATACAGTTTAATTGTTTAAAGTTTTGTTTCTGCAATAACATGAAAATAGTGAAAGGTTACGCCATTGTGTGAGCAGTACCTATAAATCTTGAAGCTAAATTTTTGTCTTTTACAACCCCGTTGTTAATAGGGGTGAGAAATGGCACAGTGTTGTTTCTTAACCTGCATAGGGAATAGAAGCTATTATCTCAGTTGCTTTTTGATTTTCTAATTTAAAAAAAATGTGAGAAATGTTCAAAGTTAATCTGTTAATGATCTTGTAGTTATTATGCATTAAATTTATTTTGATTTTCACAGTTCTAAGATAAAACCAATTTACTAGTGTTCCAAGTGGGAGGAGTGAAAGAAGGCTCTTACTCAGACTTAACTAGACGGGATTGGTTTGTCTTTTATTTGGGCCACCCTTGTTGTTGGTTTGAGCATCATCACACAGTTTATACATAGGGTACCTGTCTTCTTGATGTGCACTCTACAGATGATTGGTGAAATAGCACTAACATGTCCTGGAGTGTAGCCTCCATGTCAGTAAGCAAATCCTGCCTTCTCTTCTGGAGAAGGTGAGGTAGAACATTATTTCCCTTAGAATGGAATAGGACATACTCTTGGATATAATTTTCATTTTAACATGTATGAGCAATTCTACTGAGTTCTCAAATTTAGAAAAAGAATATATAATCAATATGACAACAGTAATTGACTTTATGCTATTAATGTCAGCCCCAAATGAGAACATAGTTCACAGGTGAGAATTGATGTCACTTTTTAGCACCTGTCCAGCACAGGGACATGCCTTGTGGTCAACCCTGGTCCATCTTATGCATAGTGCCAGGATGTTTGATGGGCTGATTTTCAGTGGGCCACCTTTTGTTGAAAGAACAAGAAAGAACATTGGTCAGGATATGTTCACATCTTGGTAAGGGACATAAAACCAAATACCCGGTTTGAGAAGGGTATATACCATGCCAACACTAATCAAAACCAAATAGACAAGGCAGACTTCAGAACAAAGATAATTATCAGGTCTAAGGAGAGGCATTATGTAATGATAAAGGGGTCAGTTTTTCAAGAAGACCTAATGATCCTTAACATGTAGGCACCTAACAACGGGGCATCAAAATACATGAGGCAAAAACTGATAGAACTGCAAGGATATACAGACAAATTCACTGTTAGAGTTGGAGACTTCAATATCTCAGTAACTGATAGGTCCAGCAGGCAGAAAATCTGTAAGGATATCCACAATTTGATCAAATTGACATTTATAGACGACTCCACTTAACCATAGCAGGATGTACATCCTTCTCAAGCTCACAAGGAGTATTTATCAAGATAGACCACATTCTGGCATGTGAAATAAGCCTTAACAAATTTAAAAGAATAGAAGTCATAAAAAATAATAGAAATCATAAAAAGTATCTTTTCAGACCACAGTGGAATTAAACTACATATGAATAACAGAAAGATAGCTGGAAAGCCCCCTAAATATTTAGAGATTAAACAACACATTTGAAATAACACATGGGTAAAAGAAGACTCAAGAGAAAATAATAAATATTTCAGACCAAATGAAAATGAAAATACATCTTATCAAAATTTGTGGGATTCAGCAAAGGCAGTACTCACAGGAAAATTTATAGCATTAAATGCATATATTAGAAAAGAAGGATCTAAAATCAGTAATCTCAGTTTTCATCTTTAAGGAAACTAGAAAAAGGAGAGAAGCTTAAAGGGAGCAGAAGAAAAGAAATAAAATTAAAGCACAAATCAGTAAAATTGAAATTAGGAAAACAACAGAGAAAATCTACCAAATAAAAGCTGGTTCTTTAAAAAGATCAATAAAGTTGATAAAGCTCTAGCCAAGCAAATGAAAAAAACAAGCAAACCTGAGATGCTTCAGAATATAAGGTTTTTCTGTGTGAGGGATGGTTTTGAGTTTCTCTCATATAAAAAGACATTCTCTGGGAACTTTCAATTTGGTTCTCCTTCAAAATCAGTCTGATGAAAGCTAGATTTGTTTTAAAATATATTACTATTTGCGAACATGTCATTTGTGTTTATGTAGTTAATCCTAAAAACCTCCACGTGTCTTGAAAGATCTTAAAAATAACATATACTTTCATACTGCTTCCTTATACTTGTTCACCTTTTAATGGTAAACTGGACTCTTGTCTGCACTGTGTCAGTTATCCAGATGAAAATGGGAGAAAAATGTTATTTGGAAGTTCTAAGTATTCAAACAATTGATTGAGTCATTCTGCAAATATTTAATGAGTGCCTATCTTGTTCAAGGCATCATGCTGCCTGGGAATTCTGAGGGCATTAGAGGCTACTGTGGAAGGTTTGAAATGCAGGGGCAGGGGCAGGCTAAGAGTTGTAAGAGATCCGAGGAGAGAGAGATGGTTTAATCTAGAAGGGGAGCCAGGGGTAGTATATTTTCATGGAAGAGACAGTTCTCAAGTTGTGTCTTATTATAAACTTAAGATGTAGTTAGGCGATAGGCAACGAGGATCTCCTAGGGAATTGAGCAAGACATGGTCAGTGTGCAGGCGAGGGTGAAGGCTTGCTCCAGGAAGAGCAACCAGTCTAGTTTTTATTGGGACAAAGAGCTCCCCTTAAAGAAAGGTAACAGGTAAGCTGGGGGTAGCTTCTGGAGGGCCTGAAACCTGGCTGGGAAATTTGAACTTGACTCATCGGCAGTGAGATGCCATTGAAGGTTTAGATTGTGGGGCAAGGTGCCCAGAATTACACCAAGAGAGGAGGATTCTTATGCAGGTGGGTGCAGGCAGGGGGAAAGGCAGGAAGGATGAAGTGGGCTCAAGACTTGAGTGCAAATAGTTTGGGTGTGAGCAAAGGCATGAGTTAGGGTGATGGTAATGACCGTGGGAAGGATGGGTGCATTGGATGCCATCGTGTGGGCCAGACACCCAAATCAAGTCACCTGGGCATGGAGCAGCCCTTGTCGACTCCACTAGAACTGGCAGACCGTGAGCCTCCGAGGAATGTATAATCATGCATTTGATTCCCTAGTGTGCACCTGTGTCGTCCATAAACGCTGCCATCATCTGATTGTTACAGCCTGCACTTGCCAGAACAATATTAACAAAATGGATTCAAAGGTAAGAAGGTAGAAGTTTGCTAATTAAGTGCCAGCACAAGCTCATGTGTGCACTTCTCTCTCTCTCTTTTCTTGCTCCATCCCCTTTCCACCTCCCTTCCACACTCCTTGAAGTGAATGGTGGTATCAGAATTGAATTTTTTCTCCTTTTTATAGTATGCTGTTTTTATTTCTATACTTGTGTAGCATGAGCTGTCCTTGAGTTGATCCCATGAATGATCAGCTGGATACAAGCTCTCAGGATCAGTTTTTCTAATTTGGAGAGGGTTTTGAAGGACTGAAAAGGTCCCTGAATTTGGCATCGAATGACTAGGATTTGAATGCAGAATCCAGCCTCTGCTAGCTAGCTTCTCTGTCAGCCTCAGGCTTTTTTTTTTTTTTTTCCAGCCTCAATCTTTTTTTTAATTTCTATTTTTATTTTTTTTAAATTTTTTATTGTTATGTTAATCACCATACATTACATCATTAGTTTTAGATGTAGTGTTCCATGATTCATTGTTTGCATATAACACCCAGTGCTCCATGCAGAACGTGCCCTCTTTAATACCCATCACCA
>NC_138377.1:34728057-34755132 GCF_054177405.1 Leptonychotes weddellii | reverse complement strand
TTGGCAGCAGTGGCCAGCCTGTTTGTCTGCTGAGCTGCGGCCAGAGACTGGCCTAGAGGAGAAGGCACACTGGGCCCCTGGGGTGGCGTTCCCCGTGGCGCTCTGAGTTACAGTGACATTCCGGACTAGGGGAAGAGACCCCGGGACCGTGGTTAGGTGAGGAGAGGGCAAAGTGCAGCCCAAAAAGCTAGAAAGGACAAGGGTCTGAAGAGGCCTCCGTTAATGCCTTTAGAGAGCTGGTGGATTCTTAGAGCCTGAGTGGTGTCCGCTTGGTAGAAGGGACGGGTGAAGAGGAAAGGCAGCTACTATTCGTTGAGACTTTAGTGTGTGTTCTAGGTGCTTACATTTGTTACAGGTGCCTACACAACTGTGCGTGTTGGCATTTCATGAACATCTATGCCATGAACTATCTCATTTAATACCCAAAGCAATCTAGGGTGGTATAGATATTATTAATCTCATTTTAAAGATCTGGAAACTGTGAGAGGTCCAGAGAGGCTAAATAACTTGCCCCAGATCACACAGCAAGCAAGAGTCAGACCATGGATTCTTAACCAGGTCATCCAGCTTAATAATCCAAGCGATTACCTTTAAAATACCTCACATAGAAAAAAAAAAAAAAATACCTCACATAGAAATGTCTTCTCCCTGGAAGGTGTGCTGAGAATAGCATCATTAGGCAGGAATAAAGGTAGTTTTTTTTGTTTTGTTTTGTTTTACAATATCTGGTTTTGTAGCCTTTTATGAAGCACCTAAGGATATATCCTCTTATCTGTTTAGAACTAGGTTTCCTCCTTTCCCTGAGCAATGCCTACCACAAATACTATTTGATCTGTTTATGGGTCATTTGTTATAGTTTGCCTTTGGCTCAGATCAAAATAGAAAATGAGCCAGAACATGGTGTTTCCCAGTTGGGCATGTTCCCAACTTATTAACAGTGTTCCATCTGGGGACAAAATGCACATAGACCATCTCCAGGCTCTGGATTTCCGGGGGTCGGGGGCGGTCACTTGGGACTTTTGCTTCTGTCCTCTTGGGCTTTCTGTGGCTACTAAACAGGGCCATGTAAATGAATGGGAAATAGGAGAAGCTGGAGTTCGTGCTGTTCTTTTGGCTCTCCCTAATTGGGTAGGACTGCCAGGAGACTTGGCGTGACGGAGGGGTTTGAAAGAGTTGGCATGCTTTTCAATTTGAGGTGGTTCGGTTGTAACTGGCCTTGTTGTCACTGGCCGTCGTCAACACTGATGATCTGAGGATCATGGAGACCTGCCGCCTCCTCGTTTGGTAAGATGGTGTATGGATTGTGTGTCATTTCCCTGGGTGTATCCAAGATATGCCCTGGTCAGAATTGGCCCCATCCTTCCCGATGACTGTCGAAGCTTTGTGGTGGTGAGTGCTTTGTTATGGTTTTCCCTGACTGTGCCCGGGAGCCTGCCAGACTATAGATGTCCCGGCCTCAACAAAGCCCTGTGTTGGAGCACGAGGCTTGAAGTGCCCGGGTTAGCTCCAAGGAGGAGAAGATGACGGGCCTTTCGCCAAATAGTTTAGTGAAAAGTCTATCCGTTCATGATCGCTCTGAGTGCTAGCAAGAGAAACAGTCAGTCCTCTTAATCCTCAGTCTGGTTGGGAAGAGAGGATTAATACCCATGGAATAGCAGGATATGGTAGATAGTGTGGACTCAATACGGTTATTATGCTACAAAAGGAGAGGTAGTTGAAAATGAACACTGAGCTCTGGGGGAAATCTTACCCGTGTGCCCGTGTCTCCTCAGACATGTAACCAACCTTGTAGCTACAAGGCTAACCAACTAGCATCTGAGCTTTAAGCAACACCAAGCGGCGACCTGCAGGTGTTTCCCTGGGCGGGTGGGTTGACTCCTGCCAGGACTGACTGGGACATTCAGGGCCTCAGGCTACACCTGTGAGTGACTGGAGGGGGGTCCACCCCACCCCGATCGCAGAATTGTGCAGTGTAAAAACCTGACTGCTCTGGGTGGAAACCGTAGACGGTAATATACTCTAGCTTTGAAACCCTTGAGTTCTCTGTCGTTACTTCATCACTGGTAAGTGCCCAGCTGGGTCCATCTTTTCTAAGCCCAGGAGCTACCTCCCCAGGGCCTCTCGCGACCGGTCAGCCTCGCCTGGCAGTGTGATCTCAGCCCACCTGGCAGTCTACAGAGTTGCCCCCAGCAGGTGAGGTGAGGAGGTATTTACTCATTCCGCACATGTGCACCGAGTGCCTTCGAGGTTTGAGGCTCTGCTGGAAGCCCCGCGGTGGCGGGGGAGGGGGGTGGGCAGCAGGGAACAAAACTGGGCAAGGACACCGTCGGGAGCGGCTGCTTTCCTTCGGAGTCCGCAGGCCTGAAGCAGCCCAATCAGCTGGCAACCCCCTCGGTGGGTTGGTCACAGAAGGGGGAATGTCAATCGGTGCAGCCACTGTGGAAAACAGTATGGTGGTTCCTCAAAACATTACAAGTAGAAATGCCACATGATCCAATAAGTCCACTATTGGGCATTTACCCCCCCAAAAAACCCGAAAACACGAATTCAAAAGGATATCTGCGCCCCTGTTACTTAAAACAGCCGGATAGGGCACTTGTCTGGGAGCTACATTTGCATTTGAAGCACACCCCTATTTTTACTTGGGTGCAGTGAATTGAGGACCTGGTGAGGATTAGTGGTGGGGGGGTGGCTTAAGCTGTCAGCACAGCCTCTGCTCTACCGTGGGTCCTGTAGGTCCTGTAGCGCTACTGGGCGTGGGGGCCCAAAGCACGAGGCACAGCAGGAGGGCTGCAGCCCAGCCTGCTTCCTTGCTCCCCACTGCCATGGTCCAGTCATCCTCATCCCGCTGGGTAAACTGGTCTCTTCACGGACAGCCCCGGCGCGGGGCTGCTGAGACACCAGCTCCCCCACTTAACCCCGTGCCTGTGCCCGTCAAGACTGACTGCTCTGGGGCAGGGTTCCTCTTCCTGCCTTCTGTTGTCAGCTGATACCTTGGCCGGGTCTCACCAGCAGACCCTCCCCTCTCTGCTAGAGGGCTTCGGCATGCCCTTGTCTTCCCTTTGGGCCACCCAGTGAGTTCCTGTTTCCTTTCTGTGCGAGGCATCCAACTTGTAGTTGATTTGTACTGCGAAAGATCCTGCTGTGTCTCCAGCTCACTCCTGCCCACTCCTTTAGGATGGCCTGTAATGATTTATGGCTTAGCTGTTATGAAGGGAGCCTTGGAACCTTTCCCAGAGTCTCTTAATTCCATTCTCATGGTGTATGAGATTTTAAACATTAAAATGATGTAATATATAATTCCCAACCAAAACAAAGGAGGAAAGTCAGTCCAGCAAAATTCCCCCCCTCTTCTGAACACATGTTCCCTTCCTGGGCCGTGGACCATGGGAAGCTCCTTCATCTGCTTCCTTGTGCTTCCTGTCACCTCCTCACTCCCAAGGAGCCCTGAGCTGTGATCAGCTTGTGAAGTGGGGACTGGCCGGTGTCCACAACAAACCCAGACCTTCTAAACCAGGGTCTGTTGACCAGTGGGTGAAAGGCAGTTCAGAGTGTGTCGATATAACCAACAAGGTCAAGAACAGATACAGCAGAGCTGACCGAGAGAACGGGTCAAAGTTTCTCTTCTGGAAGCCTATGGAACTGAGGAACTGCTCCTTAACTTGATCTGTTGCCTTGTGCTTGGGCTTCAGAACAGATCTGAAAGCAGGAAGCTCCCTTCCACCTGGCTCAGAACTTTATCCCCACTACTTTGACCTTCATCAACAGGTCAAATAGTTTGAACAACCGAATGCCTGGTGCATTTTCAACCTTTCCAGTAAAAAAAAATTCACTTATTTGCATAATGTAATGTCATTTGCCCACTGCTAACACTTGGGGCAGGGTAATCCTTTCTAATGGGGGTCTGTCCTATGCACCGTCAGATCAGGGGCATCCCTGACCTCTACATGTGCGTAGCATCTCCCGACTTGTAACAACCAAAAATGTCTCCAGACATTACCAAGTGCCCCCTGGGGGGAGGAAGCTCTGCTTGCTTGAAAACCACTGCCTTGTCTGAATGTCAGGTGGTCTGTCCTAGGTCTAAGAAGTTAAGCGGACTAGAGGATCACTTGACTTTTTACAGGGGCCGAAGCAAAGTGTGTCACACCTTCCTTATAAAATTAAAAGCATTTCTATTTTATTTTTTCGGAGTTTGTAGACCAGCAAGGTTCCTGTTTTGGGGCTTGTGTCAGTTATCAGTGGCTGCACTGTGGCATTCACTCAGGCTCGGGCCCCGGGCTGGGAGGAGGCCGTGGAAGCACACGGCGTCTGTTGGGCGGAAGCCCGGGTTAGCACCCTGCCCGCAGCTCTGAGCAGTGGAGCCTGCTGCGATAAGACAGACGTATCAGAGCTGGGGCGGCTAGGGAGGGAGCCAAAGATGAGCTCAGTGAGCATATATCTATAAAGGGTTATGTTTAAAAGCCAGAGATTGAAAGCGCAGCTTCTCTTATTTTGGCATTTAATGATTATGCTTCAGTTCTACCATCAAGGTGTGGAATCAGTCACTTTTTATGAAAATCGTCTCCACCCAGAACTGAAAGAGGTGCCAGCCTATCTGTGAGTCAGATTCCCATCCCATGTGTGATGCATATGACTTGGATTTTATAAACAGAGAGAATCAAAGCTTTAAGAAACATTTCTCAACCAGCCTAGAAAAATGTACTAGTAGCAGTCCAAGTGTGCTTTGGGGGAAGCACACTTGCTATTTTCTTTTATTTGTTTTCCATACATGGGAGTGCTCTTTCAACTTAAAGTCACAGACACCTTAGATGGTATCTTCAGGGCTGAGTACTCTCTAAATATTGAAAGTAGACCCTAGCCACTAGACGCCTTGGCTGTTTCTCTATTGAATGGTAATCTATCTAGCTTGCATTTTTAATTCAATTCAGTAAATGTGTCCTTAGCATACATTGTGTGCCAGGGACTGAAGACATAGGGAAAAACAAAGTGTGGACTTGCCCTCTGATTGCTTTCAATCAGGGATCACCTTCAATACACATGCCTATAACCATGTGATAGAAGAAAGTCATCACTTGGCCCTTGCAGGGGTTGAAAGGGCTCTGAGACAGGAGGGGCTGTCTGAGCTGTGTTTTGAGGATGAATATGAGCCCTGCAGTCATGGAGGGGGTGAGCGGAAGACAGGGAACGGGCCTCCCAGACAGAGGTAATAGCAGTGCAAAGGCACAGAGGATTAAAATGTATGATGTGCTCAGGACACCCCAAATAACTTGATGCAGCAGGATTATAGGAGAAGAAATGTGGGAAGTGAAGAAGCAAAGTCCTAATGGGTCTGACATCCTCTGCTTAGTAGCTAAGCCTCAATCATGGAGGTGAAGGGAGCTGGAAAGGGTTTTAAAGTCAGAGAGCAGTGTAAGATGTGCATTTTGGGAGGCGCTCTGTGGTGGCCATCTGCAGAAGGAGGAGGCCAGGGGGTCGCAGACCTGGTTAGGATGCTGAAACAGTGGCCTGTCAGACCTGCCTGCTCCAAGGCAGTGGTCACGGGAGTGGAGTCAAGGAAACACTAAGGAGGTGGAATCGATGAGACTTGTTGGGTAAGAGAGTGGGAGGAGTGGCCAGAGTTCTGGCCAGTTAGGAGCCTGGGGGAATCCGAATATGATGAACTTACTTAGCAGGAAACCTAGTGGTAAAATGTTTGTTGCTCAGAATCATGGTTCAGATGGGAGATTGGATTTGGTGTCCTCAGTGTCCTCTGGGTATAGTAGAAAGTGTAATTTAACATATTTCAGTAGGTGTTCTTAGGTGGAGAGGAGAGAACAGCGGAGAAAGGAATTCTAAGCAAGAGTGGAAGAAGGTCGCAGAAAGAAGAATCAGAAGGAAGTGGTTTCATGGGTGGAGGAACCAAGTGCCAGATGAAGTCAGTTCACCGAAGGACTTGAAGCTGTAACTGGATCTGGAATGAGATTGTTGGTGCTGTTGTCTTAGTCCCTGCTCTGGTCCTTGGGGTTTGTAGGGCCCTTTGGAAGTCCACTACAAGGTTAACACGATAGCCCCTCCCCTGGCTAAGCCTTTTAATCTATTTGTAATTACTTTGCCCTCATCTTATTAGACCATGCCTCTTTTACTTTGGTCACCCTACCTGTGTAGTTAGGTTTGCATCTTTCTTCCTCCACGGACGGTGAAGATCAGTATCTGGCCTGCAGTGCAGAAAGGTTGGAAAGGGACTCGTGGCAAGGGAGGGTCGTTTGCTTGAACACATCTCATTCCCCAGCTAAAGGGCCAGAGAAGAACGTATCATGGCTGTGCTAGAAGATCCAAACTCAAAATAGCTCAGGGAATGAATCCCAAATGGAAATTCTGCAGGGACCTCAACACCATAGAGCAGAGGAAGGAACAGATGCTTGGCCAGCAGATTCCCAGGGGTCCTCTCTAGGTGGACAGAGAATATTCTTGGCCAGATTTGCTACTTCTCTAACTGGGCAAAATGTTTATTTAGATAACTGTAACCCAGAATCTCCTCCTGTGAGGCGGACCTGTCTAATTCACCCAGAGATCATAGGAAGAGATGAAATCTTGCCTTAAGAGGTTGCAAAGTTTAGGAACTTATGTCATGAAAAATAATCTAAATACGTAGATGGCATTTTTACTTTTTATCCTATAGCCCTGTATAAACTAAATCCATAAATATCTTTAATAGACCTTTTTTTTTTTTTTTAAGATTTTACTTATTTATTTGACAGAGAGAGAGAGCGAGAGCAGGAACACAAGCAGGGGGAGTGGCAGAGGGAGAGGGAGAAGCAGGCTTCTCACCGAGACAGGGCCTGATGCGGGGCTCGATCCCCGGACCCTGGGATCATGACCTGAACTGAAGGCAGATGCTTAACGACTGAGCCACCCAGGCGCCCCAAATAAACCTTCTTCTATTTGGTGCTTAAATCAAAACCTTGACACACAGAATTGTACCACGTGAAATAATGATTTAAAGGAATCCTATTGTGCATATTTTTAAGTGATCAAACCTTTTTTAAAAAAGTGAATAATAACCTAAGGTATCTTCCTCGTGAATCTAAGTTCAGAATTTAGATTTGTGTGTTTAATTCAGAATTAAAACACCATGCCCAGTTGGCAACAATCTGTTCCAGGTTTCCAGGCTAATAAAAATGATCTTTATCATGGTATAGAAAGTAGACTATTCATACCACATCCTCTTATTTCCATTAACTTAATCGAAGTCTGGCTAATTGTCGGACTTCATAGAAATGGCACCGGGAATAGTATGCAGCTGTTAAAAAATCACAGTTTAGTGACAGAGTACTTCAGGAGATCTTATGTAATGTAAGTGAAGAAAGAAGGATGGGTTTTTCATGTTCTCTTTTTCTCTTTAAAGAGTGGCAAGTTTAAGTAGGACGTAAGGGGTAAAGAAATTCTAGTTAAAAACTTCCTTGTAAATTTCTTATTTGCCCTGAAATCTCCAGTTCCTTGGATCCTAGAAGCCACAGATATTTTTGTTTCTCCTTGTATTTGGATTTCTATCTCTGGGTGTCAGGATTATAGGTGATTTATTTTCATTTTATTTATTTTTTCCTCAGTTTTCCATGTATTTCTTTATAACTACATTTGAACTATGCACATGCAATTACTTGTAAAAGCAGAGAAAAACCATAGCTTTATAAATCAAGGGAAATGAAGTGATATGTCAAGCAGATCTGCTTCTCTTCCTGAACTATCCCACAAACTATTTTAACTACTGGTAAGGTACTTCACTTCTTTGCGGTTGGCTCACATAAAATGGATGGATAGAACTAATCTTGGCAGTTGTTCCAGCTTTTCTAATGTTCTAGTTTAAAGTGTATTAGAAAACAAAAATGGCCTCCTGTCATGTTAGTTCCCCAGGTCCAGGCACTAAGCTTGGTGGTATTAGAGATACATCGTTTAGATCTGGGCTCTGCCTCCAAAGATTTCAGGTCCTTCATAGAAAACAAGACTAGTGCACAAAGGCAGCTCAGCCCAGTGAGACTGGGTGAGATGCGTGTGGACCAGACGTTGCTCTGCCAGGAAGGGGGAGGACTTAAGCCCCAACATTGCTCTATCGCCAATCATATATTGACTGCTTACTTATGCTTTAAGGATCTTCTGTCTCAGATGCCTCACCGTGTGTTGAACTACAAGTTAGATCACCTCACATCACCTAGTCTGGTACATACATCAGTGAGCCTTGTCACATTTCATTACAAGAGATGGCCAGTGCGTTCCGTTTACTGGGAAAACACTTGGTCTTTGGAAAGAGCTGTGTGTCCCTCCAGCTTCGAAAGAGAACAAGGGCTTGTTCTATTGGAGACATATTTCACCTTCCCAAAGACTAGTCTCTGAGCTCAGGTAGGATGTATCCTGCCCGTGGACTCGAGAGAGGGGTGGCTGAGTGATTGGATTAGCAGTTGCTGTCTTCTGGGCTACACAAAATGGTGAGTCAAAGAAAGAAAAAATGAAGCCATTAGATTCCCTCTCCTTGTTTCTTCCTTGAAGCCTTTGTGTAATCATTCTTAATGTGGTTAAATTTAAGTTGTTTCCAGTTCAGGCATGGTGCAATCAGATTTCCTCATGAGGGTGCTTTTCCACTGTGACCTCTTTGACGTCAGCAACTGTTTCCTGTTGATTTGAACTTCCTATTCACCTCGTGGATGACTTGGTTGGAGAAAAACTGTAAAGCAAGGAGCACTTACGAGAAATTCAACACAATGCTGTTACCGGAGATTTCCTTGTGCTTGCCCACAGCCAGTCAGTGGCACTCTATAGCTTTTGACAGAGGATTGATGTGTTATTGATTCAGAAATAATTCCAAAGCAATTCTTTTTTTGTTTGTTTGTTTTTATTTATTCATGAGAGTCAGAGAGAGATAGAGAGAGGCAGCGGCAGAGGGAGAAGCAGGCTCCCCGCCTAGCAGGGAGCCCGATGCGGGACTCGATCCCAGGACTCTGGGATCGTGACCTGAGCCGAAGGCAGACGCTTAACCATCTGAGCCACCCAGCGTCCCCCAAAGCAATTCTTAAGACTTGGTTAGGTAAGTCTAGATGTGGCTCTTAGCTTAAACATCACCTTAAAGCAATCACTAAATTAGTCATTAACCTTAAATGTTGCTTCTATTCTTTGAATTATTTCCAAAAGGTAATCTGCATCCTCACTGTAATACATCTTCAACTGAGATTTATATCTGTGGATTATGTGTAGGGACTAGGGATTCTTGATTTAAAGAGAAAAATCTTCTTCATCTGTTGATTAGAGTGAATCAACTTTAGGGAGGGGAGAGGAGCTACTACAAGAAGTCTCACTATAATATGTTAGCAGTCCATTTGCTTTTCAATAATAACAGTTATGATTATAAAGCTCTTAAAGTAGAGAATATTATCATCTGATATTAGAAAATTAGAACACTTGCTGGAACCGAAACCCTTGGTTGACGTTTTGGTTATCAAATCCAGTTTTGTAACCCCTTGCTCAGTATTCACCTCCCAGAAAGAAAAGTCCTCCTTAATAGCTCAAGGCCATGACCATGCCATATCAGGAAATGCCCTATACCCCTGCAACTGGCTTGACATCCCCCTCCAGATTCCTGTCTCATACCCACAACTGCAGTTTCGGCTGCTGTTTCATTCCTGCCTTCTTGTCAGCCTGAGAGCCCCTGAGCGAGGCCCCATCTCTGCATCCGCGGCAGAGGGCTCTCTGCCCAGGACGCTGCAGCTCCCCTGGGGGGGCCAGAGCCCCAGGAGCAGCCAGCCTGTGGGGCTGAAGCCAGAGTGGAGGTGGCAGTGATGGTGAGGGTGATATTGGCTTTCGCTTACTGAATCCTCGCTGTGTGCCTGGCGCTGTTAGAAACTCTTAGCTTAAATCATGTAATCCTCACACACCTGGGAGTTCAGTCATCTTATTATCCCTGATTTGCAGATGGGTGTTTCGAGAGAGTGAGAGAGCGAGCTGGTGACACCAGGGACTTGGGTGCTGGGCACAAGGTCTCCTAGAATACATTTTAGCCCCTTTGCATGATGGAATAATAGCAATTGTTTGTTTGTGGAGACTCTTCTGGGCCTGGCTCTTATGAGGCACTTTGCTTTTGGTTTAATCCTCACTGGATCACTGCAGTCATAGGTGTGGTTATCCCAGATTTATAAGAAGTAAACCTCCCGCCCCTTAAGAACTGGTGTGTGTTTCAGTTAAAATTCTCCTGGGAGCAAGTAACAGAAAGCAACTTAACCAAGGTCATGCAAAAAAGGGAGAAGTGAAAATAAAGATCCAGAGATACAGGGCCGGGTGTTCCGTGGAAGCTGGGGGCCAAAATCGTCCAGCTCTATTTAGGGATCTGAAACTGGAAAGGCAGGAGGAACCCAGGGAACTTCTTTCTTGGTGCCCGCATGCTCCCTCATCCCTTGTCTCTGCCTCACCATATGTTTCTGCTTCATTTTTTTCTCTCTCGTCCTTCTGTCCGTCCATCCATCCATCCATCCCTCCAGCTATGCTTTCAGGACTCTGTTTCACAAGGCATTTCCCATGGTCTCACCACAAAGATAGCCTCAGCTTCCTAATTCATGTTTCCTCACTCCCTGCACCCTGCACAGCCTAAATCAAAACCTCTCCATTTCAGTTCCAATTTTCTGGGAAAGGGACCGGGAAGAGAGTGGCCAGCATGGTCCCCACTAGCTGTTTGCAGGATGTCCAGCATTTCCCCATGTGACTACGCCAGGGCAGTTCTCTGAGAAAGTGATTAGTGAGCTGAACAGACACCCCTAAAGGTGCCCACCACAGTGACCCTGAAGGACATCCCCCCTGGTTCCTCTGCAGTCACTCTCCCTAGGTGACATCACCTTGTTGCAGGTCTCACCTTGGTGTGTCACTTTCATCAACCCAAGCCTTTTGTCTCAAACTTTTCTTGATGCAATTGCTCATCAGTTTTAATTCTTAAAGAACAATCTTTCTGAGGGGCTTTAGGGCATGCACACTGCTTGTACCTAGAGCCCCTATCAGTACAGGGGATATTTTTTATCCCCCTTGACCTGGAGAAGTAGCAGGTCTGAGCTGATGGCCAGGACTGACTTGGCCCAGGCTACAGTGGGTTAATGCAGTGAGGCAGGGGATGACAGGAATTCTATTATTAACCAGGCAGCAGCTCCTTGGCCTCCTGTAATCCACACTGAGGCCTGGGACAAAGGGATTTCTGAGTTGCTTTTATTCCCCCAGGTGTCCCTCACTCGTGTTAATGACTTGCAATTGTGGTTGGTTGAATGGGGGGCAAAGGAGGAGCAAGGGACAGACAAAGGGCTGGGCCTCTTGGCTTTAGAACTGAGGTTAAACCGGTCTGGTCTCTGGGACCTGGGGTTTCTTACTATGCAGGTTGGGGCAAAATTTACCTTAGCAGAGCCAGAGGCCTCAGGGAAAGCTCTGCAGGTATCCAGACTCAGTTTCTAGGAAACTGGACTTCAGAAAAGCTGGAGTGGCTATCTACACAGGCTTAAACACAGAAACCGTCATCTTTGTAATCTCTGCCTCAGCTGGGATCTGGAACCTCTTCCCTGCCCCATTATGCAATGCCTCCCTCAACTCAGGGGTCCCAACAGATGCTTCCTCGCCTTGCTTTACAGTTGAGTTTGTGAAGCATAACTTAGCGTTCCTCAGGTAATCGGGGAGACTCGTTCTTCAACACACAGACAGAGTGGAGTTGTGGGTAGGAGATTGTCTTCTACCTCCTGTCAGAACTTCAAATACACGTCTCTGCTTTGTAAGGGGCACTCGCGAAATACGGAAGATTTCCTTCAGGTTGCTGGAATTCATTCCATAGCAGGAGCATTTAGCCGACTGATTTGTTTTTGTCGCGGATATTGTTTTAGCGCATGTGGCCTGTCCAACACTCACGGGAGTCTTTTTCAAGCCGAGCCCTGTCTCTGCCACCTGTGGAGCCCTGGGACCCAAACCAGAGGTGATTGTACCTCATTTGGGATGTTATCCCCACAAGCCTGATGGGGCCTGGTTACTTCAGGCCTCCGAGAGGCCACGGATAGGGTGAAGAGAGGGGCTGTAAAGAGAGGGTCTCCTCTCAGCAAAAACATCTGGCAAGTTGATGAACCCGTTTTTATCTCCCTTGTGATATTAATTTAGGTCTTTGATAGCATGGACCATTACTTTGTGTTAAGTCATTATTTTATCTGGCTGGCTTGTTTCCCCTTCCTGCTTGCTTCAAGAGTTGTGTGTAGCCTGGGGGGTGAGCGTTGTTCTAGGTGGTGCCAGATAGGAGGCTCGAAGTGCAAGTCTGAATGGAAAGAAACCCCTGGTTTCTCAGTTCTAAGGCTTATGACTTGGCCGCACATCACAGGTGGCTGTGCCCCTCTGGCCCTCCTGCAGTTTCTGAGAAGCTCCCTCCAGCGCTGGGCCAAGAAACAGATGAAAGGGTGAGACAAGAAGGCAATATCTCCTCCCCCAGATTTGGAATTCAGCCCATGCCCTGGCTTTTCAGGCTTGAGACATGAGACTGATTTGGGGGGAACTAGAAATGGATGAAACTGCCCTTACAGTGCCTTCATCTCTTTGATGCCTACTGCCCTAGAGACTCTTGCCAGGTACACTGACGTCCAGCAGCCTAAGGAATAGCCACTTACCTACTGACCCAGTTGCCGCCATCAGGTATTTCGAGCTCTTGTAATTCATGTGACTGCCAGTTCCAGCCATGAGGAAGGCGAACGGGCCGGTTAACAAAAATGTGTAAGGCTGATCAGCTTGTTGAGGGGTGGTTTGGGTGGCTTTACCACCTGAGTCTTCGTCAGGTTCCCCTTGGCCACCCCCTCCAAATGAACACAGCATCGGCGTCACACCTGCCCGAGCAGATGCAGCTCTTAGACGAGTCTCGGTTCCATGCTTACCCTCCATCCCACTCCACCACTGACCTGCTCTTTCCATGAGAGTCCTTCCCATAGAGAAGAGAAAGAACACTGTTGCTCATCAGAGCTCGTCCCTCCCACATCGGCTGCTCCGCTCGCCCATCACACCCAGATGAAGGCCATCGGCTCAGTCCGATGGCTTACTGTGTTGAGCTTTCAGTTGGCTTAGATCAGCCAATGTGAAGAGTTGTTTTGTTAGTGTTTGGTTTTTGTTTTCATGTGTGTGAATTTTGCCGTTCTATTTTTACTCTTACATTCATGCTTCTCATGAACAGAGAGAAGTTTCATAGAGCCAGGGGATGAGAGAAGTTTCATAGAGCCAGGGGATTTTTTTCCCTTCGAATTAAGGTCTTACTGAAAATCAGGAATAGAGAGGTCATGAGTTCTGTTTTCTGACTGGGAAGACCTGATGAAACCAGAGGTGACTCGGAGCATGAGCGAGAGCACACACGCCCTCTGTCCACTGCTTGGCTGTGGACATGTGGTAACACCGAGCAAAACAGGAGGGCTTAAAACCACAAGGAGAGATGAGTTCTGAGTACATGTCCTTTGTGAATTGGCAAATACCAATTTCCTTACCAAATGACCTCCCACCCTCCTACCCCTAAAAGGATGATGGCTGGCCCTGTGGGGTGATCCTGTAGGCCTTAGCTTGCATGTCCCTTGCTCGGAGAGACCTCCACGGACCCCCAGGCAGATGACCAGATGTCCCTGCTTCCTCCACTTGTCCTTCACAGGATTTACCGGAATTTGTATATTTACCTGTGTATATAGCTCCTTGTTGTGTTTTTTTGTTTGTTTGTTTTCGTTTTTGTTTTTTTTAAAGTAACGTGTGTCTCCCACACCAGACTATGTGGGTAGAGGTCATATCTGTTTTATGCCCTTTCTACTCTCTGTTTGATCCCCAGCACCTCATTTGGCACCAGGCTAGCCGTGGACTTCATAAATGTTAGTGGAGGGAGTCAGGAAATCCATTGATCTTAGGGGTTCCTGAAACATAGCACTTTATACTGTCCATCTGGGAGACGTCGCTTTCTCATGGAAACTTCGCATTTCTTTTATTAAAGTCTTAATAAAAGCACTTTGTTCACACCACTTGCTCAGTACTTAGCGCACTGCATGAGGAATCTTAAGAGCCCATTTCTCTCTCTTTTTTAAAATTTTATTTATTTATTTGTTTGAGAGAGAGCGAAAGTGTGTGTGTGAGAGAGAGAGAGAGATGAGAGCTCGTGAACAGGGGGAGGGGTAGAGGGAGAAGCAGATTCCCTGCTGAGCAGGGAGCCGATGTTGGATTCCATCCAGGACACCAGGATCGTGACCTGAGCTGAAGGCAGACACAGACTGAGCCACCCAGGCGCCCTTAAGAGCCCATTTCACCTGCAGGGTTGAGCGCTCCTTCCAAGTGGAGACAGCATCGCGCTAGTCTGCACATTTCCACTCCTGACTCAGGAATTTTCTGTTGGGCTGAATGGAATTTCTAATGTTGAGGGCACTCTGAGGAGGCTGTCATTAGACTGCTGTTGGGCAGACTTGTCTAAAATGTTTTCCTTTCTCTGTGAGTGTTCTCTGCCCACGTGTGAGGACCTGTTAGATGTCCCTTGCATTCTGTGAACATGCTTAACCCTGCATGTTCCAGAGGAAAGGCATGTACCTTTCCATTTATGTTGCTCTCCTCCGCTTTCCCAAACCCAATGATTCAGCTAGGGATTGCATCATCGTTATCACTTTACTCATGGTGAACGTCCAAAAAAAAATGAAGCTTGAGGTTACACCGTGTTTCAGGTGCAGAGCTATAGTGAGAACCAGAGGTTTCTGAAGCTTTCCTACTTTTTATTTAACACAGAGATCAAGGCTGTGTGGAATTACTTAGAGGAGATCCAGGTGTTACTCCCCCACCCCACCCCCTATCCCAGGGATCTAATCCCACAGCCCTCATGTCTTGCCCTGTCCCCGCCAGAATGTTTCACTCAGAACTCCACTTGATGACCTTTTCTGCCCGTGCCACAGCCCAAAGTAACCTGTTGGCCCAACTCTAGGCTAATGGCCACACCACGCTGGATCCTCTCTTGTGTTTCTATGCAGGATCGTCTGTTTTTTGTGATGGAGTTTGTGAATGGGGGTGACTTGATGTTTCATATTCAGAAGTCTCGTCGTTTTGAAGAAGCACGAGCTCGTTTCTATGCAGCAGAAATCATTTCGGCACTCATGTTCCTACACGAGAAAGGAATCATCTATAGGTGAGTTTTGGTCTCCTGATTCATTCCCTGTTTGCCCTCCTGGCTTCACCTTTCATTCTTCCTGGTAATCAACTGAAATCTTTTTAGAATTAAATTCACAAAGGTGTGAGTGTCCATTAGAATAAATGAATAATGTAGTGTTCCCCATTACCTGCAAACCGGAATTGCCCCTGTGTGATCTGCATAAAACTGGCTTGAGCGGCTCCATGGAGACTGTTCATGAATTCAGACAGCCAGACCCTACAGGGTGCTGAACCCATTGTTGCTCTTTTTTCTGTTTTCACATTGGAAGTGATCCATTCCATTTTAAGAATCCGTACTTACACCGAAGAGCGTGGCTATCTGTTGCCCTAAATTACCGTGATAAGATCTCGGTCAGTTGGAGTTACAGCTCACCAGTCAAGGAGCTAAGTGGCAAACTGTTGATGAGCAGTGTCCTGCTTGATAATATTTATCGTTTGTAGCCCCTCCTGAATATTATTTGATTTCATTTCATGGCACACAGTCTTTTGAGTATAATAGACATTTGGGGCTTAAAATCTGGTTGCCATTGTTAGATCTCAGAATGCAAGGGATATGGATGGGTGAAACTTTATTCAGATGGAAGATTAGGTAAGGTGGGGAATGTAACAGTGAGTGTTAGACAATGTTTATTCTTAACTTTTCATTTTTGTCCCTGAAGTCAGTGTTTTGCTTTTAATTTTTTTTTTTTTAAGATTTTATTTATTTGCGAGAGAGAGAGTGAGAGACAGAGAGCATGAGAGGGAGGAGGGTCAGAGGGAGAAGCAGACTCCCTGCTGAGCAGGGAGCCCGATGTGGGACTCGATCCCGGGACTCCAGGATCATGACCTGAGCCGAAGGCAGTCGCTCAACCAACTGAGCCACCCAGGCGCCCCGAGTATTTTGCTTTTAAATAACATTGTAACTTAGTCACCACATAAACACTTTCTTTCTCTTGAGAAGCAATTGTTGCTTTCTTTTGAGAAAAAAATCATTTTTATCTTAGGAGTGTGAATGTCAATTTCCTGATTGAAACTAGCTATTTATTAGCCTTTCTAATGCTGTTCCTTTTGTGGGCTCCGAACCGTATTGACATCTCGATGAAAGTGTAAGAGAGCTTTAAAAACAGAATATTCTTAAATATCTAGAAGTCAAAATAGCAAGAGAGGAGCGAGGCTAGGCAAGAACTCATCAGAGCTGGTCAATGATGCCAGAAAAAAGAGAGAAAGCAAAGCAGGTAAACAGGCACAATATGGAAACATAAATTCTCAGCTCAGGGCCCTAAAACCTCAACAAGATGCAGCACTTTGTCTCAGTCCCAGCTGTGAGGCAGAGGAGGGGGTGCAGAGCTCCGAGCCAGGCTGGATACCAGCAGCGGGAGTCCTCTGCTTGGACGTAACCAGCAATCTCCGCTCATCATTCAGCCACAGAGCTGCCACGGTGGCTTCTGGTGGCCTGTGCTTTGAGCCTGCTTGACCAGACCCTCTGTTGTGGCAGCTCCAGCATGGAATTGTTCCTGCCGCAGCATCCTGCCCAGTGCAGGATTGGTGGGGGTTGCTGACCCAGTGTCTGATGGTGGAGGGAGTTCAGAGGTCTTCCTGGTGGTAGCATCAGACTCTGGGCCATGGGCTCTGCTTTTGTTCTCCTCTCCATGGCTTATCCATCCATCCATCCATCCATCCATCCATCCATCCATCTCTGCTCTGTTTGCCCCAGAGAGAGCCTTCCTCACATTTAATTTTCAAGAATGATGACTTTGCTACTTGGCAGGGGCTGCTATTGTAAATCCAAAGAAGAATATTAACGAGGGCAGCAAGGGCTACATGGAGCATTGTGACAGCCGGCTCTTTACCTGCATTTCTCCCTGATCCTCCTAGCACTCTTATTATATAACAGTAATCTTATTCGTGTTATTTAGATGAATAACTGAGTCTTAGAAAGGCTTAATAACCACACTGTCACCTAGTAGTGAAGCCACAGTTCAAATTATGTCTTTAAACCACGGGCTACCCTGTCTCCTCAGGAGAGACTTGCATACTTAGAGTACCACTAAAGAGTGGGCTTCTTATTGCCCTTCTGGTGATAGGGCAACTTTAATTCATGAAAAGGAGGCGGAGTGTGTGTCTTCATCCTTTTGGGCTGCTATAACAAAATACCACAGACTGGGTGGCTTATAAACAACAGAAATTTATTTCTCACAGTTCTGGAGGCTGGAAGGCTAATATCAGGGTGCCAGCAGATTTGATATCTGATCAAGGCTGTCTTTTTCTGTGTCCTCAAATGACAGAGTGGTTAGGGAACTGTCTGGAGCCTCTTTTATAAAGGCACTACCCTCATTCATGAGGGTTCCACCCTCATCACCTAAACACCTCTTAAAGGCCCCACATTATTAATACCATCACCTTTGGAGGTTAGGATTTCACCAAAGGAATTTGGGTCCGCCAGGGGCAAGGGGCAGGGGGGCAGGGACATAAAACCTTCAGACCATAGCAGTGGAGAAAAGTAATAAGGTCAAAACTCGTTTTCTTGAATCCTTAAAGGCTTTACTTGAACACCACATTACATTGCTGCAAGGCAGCCGACTTGCTCTCCTGTGTAGGATCTGATCGCTTCTCATTCTGCTTGTTTCATTGGTCTGGAAATAAGGAGGATGGACACTGTAACCTGATGTCATTTCTGTGAAGCAGTATCAGCCCACATCTTGAGAAATTTTATTTAAATTCTTGGCATCTGCAGTTCAATTTTGAGAATTTATTTTAATTTACTCTTCAACTTGGATGCCAGATGTAGGCGCTAACTGATATGGTTGACTTTGAAGGGGACACATTTAATTAGGATAGATTCAAAAGCTATTTTTATCCTGTGGATTTATTTCACAGGATAATTTAATTCCATTCAGGTTACTGGCCTGAGAACAGAGTCTTAAGGATAAGCCTTTGAAAACCAAGTCCTTGGAACTCACACACAGTAAAGGGCACAATTGGGTCGCCCAGGGCGTAAATTTGATCCAGAGAGCACAGAGAGAAGCTTGGGAGCATCAGACAGCCTCATTTATCAGACATGTCCTGGGACGGTCCTTATCAGAGCCAAAATGATCTCATGGATCATGCCTCTGACCTATCCAGATACAGGGATACTCATTTTATAGTGCTTTGCTTTATTATACTTCACAGAGACTGTGTTTTATGTACATATATACATATATATGCACATTGTGTATTGAAGGGTTGCGGCAACCCTGTGTTGAGTAAGTCTACCCGTGCCATTTTTCCAATGGCATTTGCTCAATTTGTGTCTCTGTGTCACATTTTGGTAATTCTAGGAATATTTCAAACTTTTTCACTGTCATTATATTTGTTATGGTGATCTGTGATCGTGACCTTTGATGTTACTTTTGTAATTGTTTTGGGGTGCCATGAATTGCACCCACATGAGACAACAAATTTCATCCACGAATATGTGTGTTCTGACTTCTCCATTGACCAGCCATTCCAACATCTCTCTCCTTCCTTGGGCCTCCCTATTCCCTGAGACACAATGATATTGAGGTTAGTCTAGTTAATAACTACTGTGGCCTCTACGTGTTCAAGTCTCTTACTTTAAATCAAAAGCTAGAAATGATAAAGCTTAGTGAGGAAGGCATGTTGAAGGACAAGATAGGGTGAAAGCTAGGCTTTTTGCACCAGTCAGCCAACTTGTAAATGCAAAGGAAAAGTTCTTGAAATCAAAAGTGCTAGTTGAAGCCGGTGCTCATGGCCATTCCAAAAATTCTCAGACCCTTAAGAATTGTGTCAAATCTACACTGACTGTGCTCTATAAATGGAATGAGAAAGCCTCTATGGCAGCACATCTGTTTACAACATGATTTACTGAATATTTTAAACCTACTTTTGAGACTAGCTGCTCAGAGAAGAAGATTCCCTTCAAACTATTACTGCTCTAGCAATGCACCTGGTCACCCAGGAGCTCTGATGGAGATGTACAATGAGATGAATGTTGTTTTCATTGACTGTGAACACAACATCCATTCAGCAGCCCATGGGTCAAGGAGTCATTTTGACTTTCAATTCTTATTATTTAAGAAATACATTCCATAAAGGCTACAGCTGCCATGGATAGTGAATCCTCTAATGGCTCTGGACAAAGTCAATTGAAAACCTTCTGGAAAGAATTCACCATTGTAGGTGCAATTAAGAACATTCATGAGAAGAGGTCAAAATACCAGCATGAACAGGAATTGGAAGAAGTTGATTCCAACCCTCATGGATGATGACCTTGAGGCTTCAAGACTTCAGTGGAGGAGGTCATTGCAGATGTGGTGGAAATAGCAATAGATAGAACTGGAATTAGAAGTGAAGCCTGAAGATGGGACTAATTGCTGTGATCTCATAATCAAACTTGAATGGATGAGGAGTTGATTCTTATGCAAGAGCAAAGAAGGTGGTTTTTTGAGATGGAATCTACTCCTGGTGAAGATGCTGTGAAGATTGTTGAAATGAACATGAAGGATTTAGAATAGGATATAAGCTTAGTTGATAA
The DNA here is from genome assembly GCF_054177405.1 of Leptonychotes weddellii. Lineage (NCBI taxonomy): Eukaryota > Metazoa > Chordata > Mammalia > Carnivora > Phocidae > Leptonychotes > Leptonychotes weddellii. The sequence continues at coordinate 34,735,442 of NC_138377.1, read as the reverse complement.
AGCAGGGGTAGGGTTTGAGAGGACTGACTCCAATTTTGAAAGAAGCTCTATTGTGGATAAAAATGCTGTCAAATAGCATCACATGCTCCAGGGAAATGGTTCATGAAAGAAGGAGTCAATCATTGTGGCAAACTCCATTGTTGTCTTATTTTAAGAAATTTTTACAGCCAGGAGCACCTGGGTGGCTCAGTTGGTTAAGCGACTGCCTTCAGCTCAGGTCATGATCCTTGAGTCCCTGGATCGAGTCCCGCATCGGCGGGGGGGGGGGTGTCCCTGCTCAGCAGGGGGTCTGCTTCTCCCTCTGCCCTCTTCCCTCTTGTGCTCTCTGTCTCTCATTCTCTCTCTCAAATAAAAATTAAAAAAAAAAAAAAAAAGAAATTTTTACAGCCAATCCAGCCTTCAGCAACCACCACCCTGATCAGTCAATAGTCATCAACATAGAGGCAAGACCTTCCACCAGCAAAAAGATTACAACTTGCTGAAAGCTCAGATGCTGGTTAGCATTTTTTAGCAATAAGGTAGTTTAAACTTAAGATATGTACATTGTTTTTTTAGACATAATGCTACTGCACAATTAATAGACTACAGTACAGTGTAAACATAACTTTTATGTGCACTGGGAAAGCAAAAAAATTATTTACTCATTTCAGACAGTTCAGTCTGGAACTGAACCTGTGATATCTCTTGAGGTATGTCTGTAGAGGTGTGGTTATTTGCTTGTTTGTTTTTTGTCAGGGGAGGTTTTTATTTTTCAGCAAGTTACAAAGATGGTACCATGGGCAAATCATTGTCCAATAGGACTTTAGAAGTACCTTAGGCTCCTTGACTTTCTTCTCTCCCTTAGCCAACAGAGCCTTGCATAAGAGGAGAAAGGCCAGTTACATTTCTGTGCTTTTCCGCTTGACCCTGATTCTCAGATGTGTTCACTTGCATTTCATGGAGGAACAGAAGCCCAGTTCCCTGGAGATAGAGCAAGAGCAGGGTTTGTGCCTTTGCCTTTGGTTGGAAGGTCTGGGGCTGCCATGGCCCAGAGACCAAGAAGAAAGGGCTGGGAAGTAAGCAGTCAATGAGCCACTTTGCTAAGGGGAAAAAAAGACTATTCATTCCTTTGTCCTGGGCTTGTTGGCTGATTGGGAGCCCAAATAGAGCTCATGAATAATTTACACGGCCATTGACTTTTTTCAGAGTCAAGTCCTACAGAAAAGTTGGAAGACAAAGGGGCATGCATCCCATTTACCTGCCCTCCAGCATTACAGACCCCATTTTCTATCATGTTTCATAATCTGTATTAACGGGGAATTCTGCCATCATTGACATTTCAACCCCAAACCCCTAGAGCCAGCCAGCACATAGTGGATTTGCTGTTTTTGACAAAGCATAGAATATATTTAAAATATGTTTAGTGAGAAAGCCTTTATAGAAGAGCACAGTTTAAGTTTTGATTCCTCCTTACCATTTACACTTGAACATGGTGCATTTTAATACACACTTGGAACCCATGAGTCTGATCACTTTGTGCTCTATGCACTTCTTGGCATGCTGTGTGCATGGTAATCAGTGTTTACTCCTAAAGCCCCAAGTGCTTGCTGCGGTAATTTGTCCCATTGTCCAAATGTAGAACTAACCCACAGAGGCTCCAGACCTCAAATATATTGTCTTTTACATGTATACTTAATGTAGCACATGAACTTTTAAAGAAAATCACCTTTGAGTTCTCCTCAAATTGAGAGAATAGTCTCTACCTCATTTGACTTTTTTTTTTTAAATTCAGAATATGGGAAGATTGACAATCTCCCTCCAAGATCTGTTAAGCTAGTCTCTGAAAACAGCTACTGGAGCTGTGTGAATATACCAATCTTTAATATCATCTGACTCTTGTTTCTCAAGGATATCATATAGGACCATCAGATGTCTTGCTGACTTCAGACACCTGTGTGATTTGAAATTAGCTTAACATAGTTTTGCTTGGAGAGCCACCTCTGTGAGCATTGCTTCTGGGTCTGTGAATTCACAGTTAATCTATTTTCCAGCCAATTTGTGCATGGGTCAGTGATGACTATCACGTGCTTGAGTCATTGTTTTCTGATATCTACCTCTCCCCCTCTTGGAAATTGTAACATCGGTTACAACATCTGTTTGAGTCCCATCACCTGGGACCTTAGTATTTCTTGCCAGCAGAATTTCAGGGTCCCTAAATGTCTTTCATTTGAATCTGGAATTTTGGACGCTTACTGTTACCTCGCCTATACTGGAATTCACTTCAATATTTATATTTGTTGTACTCACTCTAGTGAGAAAAATCTTTTCAGATAAAGGTAAAAGCCGAATTTAGGAGCTCTCTTTTCCCTTTGCCATTCGATAACATCATTCCTTCTGCTCTAAGAAGTAAGTCTACTCTTTCTTGATCTGCTTGCTGCAAAGACAACTACAAATTGTCATTTGTTATTTTCATCATAGCCCTTGTTTCTTCAGGATGTGCTAGCCATGGGATTCTCAATACACTGGTAACTTTCATATCTGGTTTTGACTGTGAGCCCTTACCTAGGATTGTTACTAAGACTCCAAACTTTTTAGTCACATTCCTGCTTCTTCTCTTGGCTTGTTGGTCACAGATTGTTCTGTCAGATGGTGACCTCATTCAGTGCCTGCTCTGTCACTGTCACCATGAAGTGACTTCAGGATGCTTTTTCAAAGATGTGAAGGAGAGCTCAGAGGATTTTCAGCTTATTAGAATAGCTGTTCATTTCCCCCAGTGAAACTTGGCCACTTTTCTCCTCCCTCACACAGCCTTTGGAGATATTTAGCAAGTGTTTATTGAGCATCAACCCTCTGCCAAAGATATGAGTACAATGATAGGTAAAACCAAAATACTCCCTTGTGGAGGGTATGGTCTAGTGAGGGAGAAAGACGTCAATCAAATGACCATACTAATAGAAAATCACAATGGTGACCAGTGCCATGAAGAAGAGGAGTGCATTGCAGTGAGTGAGAACTTCTAATACAGTAATTCAGTCTGGTCAGGGAAAGACAGAAGAGTTTTCTAAGGAAGTGACTCTTGAGCTGGGGTGGCCAGGGAAGAGGGATGGAAAGAGCATTTAAGACAGAAGGAATAGCAAATGCCAGTTCCCAGTACCAGGAGGAAGCATAGCAAGTTCTGGGGTTCTAGGGGAGGCCAATAAGTTTGGAGTCTAGGAGGCATATCCTCCCACAATAGGCATTTCATTATCTTAGAGTGTTCATTGTCATCTGATGACTTCAAGATTTTGTTAGATACTCCTTGTAAGTAATTTATTTAAAAGTTAGGTAAGGCTGTTCATGCTGCCAATTGCTGGAGGAACCATCCATTCACAGTGAGTTCCTTGTGTCCTGTTCTATGTGTTTATATTCAACAATGGAATTATAAAAATTCTAGAGCCAGATGAGGCCTCCGAGAGTGCCAAGTTCTCTTTTATAGATGAGAAAATTTCAAGTCTGAAACATCCAAACAGTAAATTGCTTATCAGAGTGGATGTTTTCTTAGGGTGGCTTACCTGTAATTTGTTTCCCATGTCAGGAAAAAAAAATACCATTAGAAGATTTTGTTTCAGGGCACCTGGGTGGCTCAGTTGGTTAAGCGACTGCCTTCGGCTCAGGTCATGATCCTGGAGTCCCGGGATCGAGTCCCGCATCGGGCTCCCTGCTCAGCGGGGAGTCTGCTTCTCCCTCTGACCCTCCCCCCTCTCATGTTCTCTCTCTTTCATTCTCTCTCTCAAATAAATAAATAAAATCTTAAAAAAAAAAAAAAGAAGATTTTGTTTCAATCTTTAACTTACTGCTGACATGAAGAGCTAATCAGGACATTTGGAGGCGTTTGATATTGTTCACTCTGTTTCCATGAGGAAAATGCAGGTGAACTCAGAGCATATTTACTGAGCTGCCACTTTTATTAGGAGATATAAATACAAAGTGAATAGATGTGGTATCTGCCCTTTGAGGCTCTTTCTGTGGATTGGGAGAGATGGCCCATAAATAATTAATGGCAGATGGGTTCTAGAGTTGGAGTATGCCCAGCATATTATGGGAGCACCGAGAAGGGCCACTTACCCTCACGTGGAGGTTTAGGCAAACTTTCTGTAGGAGGTGATGGAAAGTTAAAACCTGAGAAATGAGGGTGTTTAGGTAGGGGGCAAGCTTGAGCAGAAGTGGAGAAGCATGAAAGCTCATGGTGAATATGTGGGTGGAGTGGAAAACTACAAGAATTTTGGAACTTAAATTTTGAGCTCTGGTGGAAGATAAGGCTCGAGGGGTTGGCAGAAACGAAGTTATGAAAAAGGCTTAACATTCTTGAGATATTTGTGTTCTGTATCACTGAGGATTGGGTGCTGTTGCCTGTAATAGGAAATGGAATATGATGGCGCCTTAAACCGGTTAGAATGTATTTTTCTCTCCCATAAAAAGTCTGGAAGTAGGCAGTCCAGCTGTGCTATGAAAGCTCCGTGGAGTCATCTGGGACCGAGATTTCTATCTTTTCTGTTCAGCCGTCTTCAAGGCCACCTCGTGGCCTAATGTGTTTGCTAAAGCTTCCAGAGTCATCTCTGTATTAGTTCCAGGCAGTAAGAAGCACAAAGAGCACTTCTCCCAGCTAAGTTAGCTCCCTTTAAAGAGCCTGAAATTTTACACATTACTTACCAAGGATTTGGCCAGAACTTGGTCCCATGACTGCCCCTAGCTGCAGTGAAGGCTAAGAAATCATGATGTGGCCAGGCTCCAGCTACAAATCAGGGTTTTCTTATTAAGGAAAAAAGGGCAGGATAGTTATTTGATAGGAAACTCACAGTGCCAGACACAAATTCCATGCCAGGGAATTGGGTTTTATGTAGCAGGTGAAGAAGAGTCTTTGAAGAGTTTTCAGCAGCTTGCCTGACATGAGTAGACTTACATTTCATATTTATCTGGGGGAGGGAGCATGCAGACATGGACATGTAGGTAGCAGGGGGAGGTTCAATTTGTGACTGTTGCACTGTTCCAGGTAAGAAGATAATGAGGACCTGAACCAAGACGGTCGTGGTAGGGCTGAGGAAAAGAGCGTAAGATGAAGAGATACGAGCAAGTACAACAGTCAGGCCTTAGTGGCTGGGTGGGTCCAGGAGGTGAAGGAGAAACTTGGGGTCATTTCTAGGTGTTTAGATAGAAGGTTGAATGCATGATGTTACCATTACCTGGGAGAGATCATGAGTGCAGGAAGACATCTAGGCAGAAAAGGACGATGACGAGGTGTAGAAACATAATATGTCAGGTACCTGAGACGTTCCTGTGGAGATGTGAAATGGGCAGGTGGATATGAGTCTGAAGCTCAGTGAAACAGATGGGCTGGAACACATATTTAGAAGTCATCAGGACATAGCTATTAGTTCAGATCATGGAGGCTAGATGACATCACCCAACAAGAGTGTCTTAAATGGAATGGTGAGCCAAGGACAGAACCTTAGGAAACCAGACCCCATTAGAAATCTGCCTAAATTTGGCTCTGGGGCTTACGAAATTTTTTGATATATTGCATCATTTAAAGTAAGTGTCCCCAAAGTGCAATTCCATTTAAATTACAATGCTATAAGAGAATAGAAAAAGATCACATATATTCTTTCAACTGAAAGAATGCTGGGCTTGGTTTTCAGAAGATCTGGGTGCTAGACCCAGCCCTGATTCCTGCTGGTCCTGGAGGTGTGGGCAGGTTGCAGAATGCTCTGAGCCTCTTTGGCCATCTGTACATTGACGTGGCTTCCCTGCAGGGTATCCATGAAGCTCAAATCAGATGAAAGTGAAAATGTGAAAGCTCTTTGAAACATGCCATGTCAATATAAGAGGTTATTTCTTGTATACGTGCTATCAGATGATTTAGGTTTTCTTTGTAGCATGGGCTTGAGCTGAAATTACCCCAAGATGCTTTCTCAAGAATTCTTTACAGAAATTGGAGTTGTATCTTGTAAATATCAACCCTCTGAAGACCAGTCTTTTTTTTTTTTTTTTAAGATTTTATTTATTTATTTGAGACAGAGAGAATGAGAGAGAGAGAGCACATGAGAGGGGGGAGGGTCAGAGGGAGAAGCAGGCTCCCCGCCGAGCAGGGAGCCCGATGCGGGACTCGATCCAGGAACTCCAGGATCATGACCTGAGCCGAAGGCAGTCGCTTAACCAACTGAGCCACCCAGGCGCCCGACCAGTCTTTTTATAATAAACAAATTTGTGTTTTCCTTTCGAGCCAAATCATTTTTTTTTTTTTTTTGCATTTTAGCAATATTTTGAAATTGTGTGTCGTTAGTATCCTTAAACCACATACTTATCCTGAATCCTAAAGATAGTTTCCTTAAGAAGCCCTGGAGCATATGGGACAGATTGTAAAACCTGGAGACTAGACTTTTGCATCTTGTTTAAATTTCAACTCTCTAATATATGGGGGGAACATTTGAACTCATTCAGGATTTACCTTTTCCGGTACTGAAGCAAATTTTTGGTTTTTCATTTGAGGGAAGATTCAAGAACTTTTTTGGACCATTACTGGAGCCCCTTTCCTGGCAGCTTAGTCCCAGCAATACAGTTTCTCAAAGGACCCAGATCAATGGCAGAAAGAAATTTCAGCCCTGAAACATTTTGTTTCTGTACTTCACTTCCTGTACTTATTAAATCAGAATACTGATCCTGGCATACCTCATCCACATTTGACCTTTTGCATCAACAAGGGCTGTGGTTATTTGGAACTAATGGATAAGTGTGTTAATTGATTCCAGTCACTGTGAAATCAGACCACCAGTGTTGTTGTTCTCCCCACCAAATTGATCGATCAGCCTACTGCTTCATTATAATTAAACACAATCTTGGATTTATTTGCTAAGCAATGAAAATAGTCACTTGGTCTTTAGGTATCAGATGAACATTTGTAAGAAGTGGTTCAGTTATATAGTCCAACAAGTGTTTATGAAATGCCTATTCCATGCAAAGCTTTATGTCAGGTCCCCAGAGAGTAAAAGAAGACTAAAGAAAGCCCTTCCCTCAAGCTTGGGGTATTTATTCAATCCTTTAACACATATGTGTTAAGCACCTACCGTGTGCGAGGCACTGTGCTAAGCTCTGGAAACAAATCAGACAAAACCCCACATTCTCAAGGAGCTTAAATTCTAGCACAGGTAGTCGGATAAACAAAAAGTGAATATATTGAATGTCAGGGCGATAGATTCTATGGAGCAAAAGTTGTGTAAGGGGAAGATAAAGATCAGGGAGAATAGGACAATTGAGGAGATGAGCAGAGACCTATGAGGAAGCAAACTCTATGTTAATACCTGAGGGAAGAACATTCCAGGCCGAAGGAATGGCAAAAACCACAAAGCCCTTGGCGGGGGGGGGGGGGGGGG
>NC_138377.1:34648521-34727957 GCF_054177405.1 Leptonychotes weddellii | reverse complement strand
TCCCTCAACCAGCAGGCCTTGCAGGTGCATGGAATGCTCTCTGCTCTTTCTGCAAGGCTAACTCCTGCGAACCTGTGAGGTCTCAGCTCAGTCACCTCCGCTAGGAAACTTCCTAGACTCCTCACACCCCGAACCACGAGCTAGCTGAGGTGCCTATTCTGTTGGCTCCTGTGGCATCCTGTAATACCCTTCCCTTCTTGCTTTTCCGGGCCTGGGCATCTCTTCATATGGGCATCTTCATGAGGGCAGGGACCTTGTCTAACCCATTGTCTGTCTCCAGCATTACACTAATCCAAACCCATGATTTGCTCAGAATTCAAGGTAGTGTTTTTTCACAAATGAAAGCCTGACAATTTGCCCTACTGAAAAGAGTGTTTGAGAACGCATACTAGTCTTTTTCAACTGATCATTTTAATTCTTTAAGAATTTTTAAATTTGGATTTTCATTTTGATAATATAAATAATTCTTTCACCTGCTATAAAGACACAGTTCTTCCTTGCAATTATAATTCTCAAATGAAAGTTATTTCATAGGAAAAGACTTGGTCAGTGCTTCTTCAGATGTTCTTTAAAAAGGAGCCATGCAGTACTTAAGTTTGAGAAACCGTGGTGGTCTCTGCCATGATTCTTCTACCACATCTCTATACTTGATGACTTAGAAGTTGTATGCTTTTTTGCTTAAGGTGACGCTAATCCCTTTCAGAGTTACAATAGATCTGTCTGCTCTATTCAGAGGACTTCAGTGTTTATCGATTTCAAATTTTATGCCTTTCAGCTAAAAGCAAAGGTAATAACTTTTTCACAGTCATTTTATAAACTGGACATTGCTGTGTAAGTTCCTTAAACCTACCATGTGTTTACACATAACAAGTGAGGTAGAAAGCCTGGTGATGTCACTTTTCTATAGTTATGTGTAAGTTATTGAATAATACACCCTAAAGTTTAAGGGGCTATAACTCCAAACTAGGCTGTACAAAACTATTCTTCTCATAAAAACATACGTATTGTCTTCATGGGGTATGTATTCACTAATGAGAGCAATGATTCTCCCCCATGTTTTAAATTTTTTAAATAAAATTTATTCTCGCCTAATTATAAAAGTAACACATAGTAACTGCTGAAAATTTAAAATACAAAAAATAAAAATGAAATAAGCTGTACTCCTACCACTGAAAGATAACCAATTTTCTTTTCATATATTTTATTAAAATTTTTTAATGTGTTTACTTTTTTAAAAAGAAACAAAGTTGAAGTCATACTGTATAAACATTAATAACTTGATTTTTTTATTACTTAATGTTATAACCATTTTCCCCTACCATGAAAGTTGTCCACGTTCTTTTTTTTAAATTTTTTAATTTAAATTCAATTTAGTTAACATATACTATATTATGAGTTTCAGGGGACAGAATTTAGTGATTCATCAATTGCATGTAACACCCAGTGCTCATCCCATCACGTGCCCTCCTTAATGCCCATCACTCAGTTACCCCATCTCTCCCACCCCCATCCCCTCCAGCAACCCTCAGTTTGTTCTCTATAGTTAAGAGTCTCTTATGGTTTGCCTCCCTGTCTGTTTTCATTTTATTTTCTTTTTCCTTCCCTTCCCCTATGATCCTCTGTTTTGTTTCCTAAATTCCACATATGAGTGAGATTGTATGGTGTTGGTCTTTCTCTGGCGGACTTATTTTGCTTAGCATAATACCCTCTAGCTCCAATCATGCACGTCATGGCAAATGGCAAGATTGCATTCTTTTTGACGGCTGAGTAATATTCCATTGTATGTATCTAGCACCTCTTCTTTATCCATTCATCTTTCACTAATATTACATGATGCAGAGTGGTCTGTCATGTGGGCCTACTTAATTCACAGTACATTTCAGTTGATTTACTATTATTAATAATGATTTGTTTATATTGTTGCATATATCTATTGGATCAGTCTTTGATTCTTTCCTAGAACCAGATTCCTGGAGGTACTGCTGAGTGAAAAGGTACACACATTGTCACGACTTCTTGCTGTTCCATCTCAGGAGAAAGACAAGAGGCGAGCTCTCTTGCAAGGGCGCTAATCCCATCGTGAGCACCCCATCCTCATGGCCTCATCTCACTCTAACTACTTCCCAAAGGCCTCGTCTCCAAATAGCATCACATCGGGAGGTTAGGGCATCAAAATGAATTGGAGGGGCACGTGAACACTCAGTCCATACAGTCCATTCATTCACGCATGTATTTGGTATTTTAATGTCTTCTATTCCATGAAGCAAGGTGCTCTGCAACTACTTGGCTTGATAGTGCAAAATCTATGTGGAAATGCTTTCAGCTCAGAAGAGAGTAGCACCTGTTGGAGTTGAAAACACAGTGGACTGATGGGAGCAAACAGCTGAGGATTAGATGACAGCCCTGTCATTCTTTCAGTTCGCTGAGCCATGTATGTTAGTCTTGGAGCTATGTTTTCAGATGTGTTAAGACCAAATCCTTCTCCTAGATCCCAGTACTTAAGCCTGGTGAGATAAGTAGCTGAGCAGGGCATGGTGTTAGAGTTTTCTATTTGATGGAGTCTGCAACATATGCCCGAAGGTGGACATTTTTCCATTGTCTTGCAAATGTCAACTTTTATGTATTAGCAAACTTCCCAAGCAGAAATATAACTTGGTGCAGGTGCCCTTTTAGCATTTGACAAAAACGCTCAGACATTGATGAATTTCTGGGTTAATTGCAAAGAGAAGTGAGTGAAAACTGACAGGCAAGCTGCCCCACACCCTGGAGAATGACATCACTGAGTGATCTGGGTCCAGAGGTGTGTGCATGGGGCACACAATGGGAAGGTGGCAGTTTGTGAGGCCTTTCATTCCTCCTCCCTCCCCTGGCACTGCTCCTCTGGCCTCCAGAATACTACATTCAGACCTTCTCTTTCACATACAAAATCACCATGCTATACCATTTTTGATACTTGCATCAAAACTTACCTGCCCCATGTCCCACTGATAAAATTCTAGAGTCTCAGGGTTGGAAGGGAGTTCAAAGTTATATACCCTTTTCTTTCAAAGCATGAATACCTAGCAAACTGCTGAGTGGTCCTTTTTTTCTATACTTTAGCACCTCCAAACAGAGAGTAGCTTGTTACCTCCACTTCTAGGCACCTATGACTACTGGAAATTTCACCTTTCTACCGGCTCAAACAGTATCTCACTGTATCATCTGTTCATTGGTTCTGGACCACCTTGATGAAGTAAAGTGAAAAAACACAGATCTTCTACAAGAAAGCCTTTCAGATATTTGAAGACAATCTGGATCTTCCAGTGTAGTTTACCTCAAAGAAGGAAACACTGATGGTGTGATGTTGTGTATTCGGCTCTCTTGTTGCAGTCACTGATTTCTGAGCAATCATAAGCCATCCGTGTAAATTTTTATTCTAGATTCTTGAGCCAATATCCAGTTGACTTGTTACATTCTTCTTCTCTTGTAAAACCAGAAGTATCTGAAGTAGTAATTGGTGAAACTAATATGAATTGAGGTAATAGGTGCTCATGTTACCTCTTCCAGGTCAGATGTGGGCTTTAACTGAATTTTATTCATGCTGAATATCGGGGTAGCAAGCATGCTGGGAGGTTAGTTGTTGGTGTGATGTCAGAATAGGGCGTTCAAGGTTTCCTTCCATGTAGATCTTAGAGGAATGTAATGCCTGCCTACCTTTGTAGTAATAGCGTCAGCCTCTTTGTTCACATGAAAACAGAGAAGGTAGTCATGAACCCCAGAATGAGGGGTCCCTGCCTGTTGTCCACTCTGAAAAGGTGGGTACTTTTCACTCAGGTCAGTCAGTGCCTTGCCCCAGGGTGAACTGCCAAAGACAAGGCACAGGATGAGCACAGGTGTTGGGGACCAGGGAGACAAAGATGTGAACACCTCAAGTTCGAGGGACCTGTGGAACTCCTAGGCAAGTGATCCATCTCAGAGTTTAAACGCCGGGCTAATCTTTAAGACTGTGATCACAGACTCTAGGTTGGGTGCATGGCAACAGTGTGAGAATGAGGCAGTGTTGGCTTATAGGGAAGTGCGAGGCTTTGGAATCAAACTCCGTTTTGAAACTTACTTCCACCCTGTACCAGTTCTGTGATTCCAGATAAATGCCGTAATTTCTCTAAGTCTTCATTTTCTAATTTACAGCATGGGTGTAATGGTACTACCTGTCCTGGGGATTATTATGAGCCTTGAGTTCATGGGACTTGTTTATACCAGTGTCTGGTATCAGTTAATGCTCCAGGCACATTATCAGTACTAAGGAAGAAAAATGATTCAGGGAAGAAACTTGAACAGTGAATCCATTGAAGAGGTGGACAGATTTCAATAAGGAAATGATTGAACCAATTATGGCATACCCATCCTGTGGAATTCTATGCAGCTATGAAAAGAAAGAATGAGTTAGATCTACATTTATTGGCCTGGTGTGTGTGTGGGGGGGGGGGGGGTGTTGTCCCTGATAGATAAATAGATGAAAAAGAAAGAAGTTGAAGAGTAGTATGTATGCTCATTTCAGTCCCGTTTTTTCTGTATTAAAAAAGTATCAAAAGCCATCTCAACATAGATGTGGAGAAAGTTGTGGAAGAATGGAAACAAAGCTGTTTGGGATGGGGTGAACAGTTACTAATTTTTCATTATGTGTCTTCATATTGTATCACTGCTTGTGGTGCGATTGTGTTACTTTGTGATTTTTGAGAACAATTTTTTTTTAAAGAAATAAGCAAAAAAAAAAAAAAAAACAAATAAGAGGAGAACTCTCTCAATAAGGCACGAGAGGGGATTGTCAGAGGGAAGGGGTATTGTCCAGGAGGGTGCAGAGTGAAAAGCCAAGAGACTCACACTTTTTCTATCATTTGTCATGGCTCTGTTAGGACTTGCATCCAGAGCTTTGCTTTGCTTTTTCGTTTTCATTTGGTATCCCTCAATTTCTGGTGCAGGACATAGCAATATTTCTTCTTTCTTCATTTCTGTTTTATTTCTAGCAACTGAGCCAACACATGTCTGGGGGAATGCACTGGGAGAGAGAAGTGCTTTGATGATGGGTATAAACATGGTATTCTTTAATCTGGGAAAATGGAGAGGAATGTCAGTGTCATTCAATTAGATGAGATAATGCATACATATGATTAAAAAAAGAGAAAGATGTGTAGCTATTCTAAAAAGATTATAGTGGACACTAAATCCAGCCTCCCAGTTTCTTTTTCTCAAGGCAGCCAGAAATGGGTATTTCTTATATGTCCTTCCACAAATGGCTTATGCATATACAATCTCTGTGTTTGAATATGTTTCCCACTGAAAGACAAATGGTGCTATCGGATACTGGAAGAACAGAGGTTTTTCCTAAGTCTTTAGAAAGACCAGGTCTAAACTATAAAAAGGTAGCAGTTGAACCTCCTTTTCTTTTCAGAGAAGGGTGTGTGGGTGAGGGTTCAAACCTGCAAAGAATTCTGCTCTTGTTGGAGAAACTGTGCTGGTTTGTTCTGATCATGTAATAGGCTTATAAAAGTTTATTGCAGTTACATAGCCACAGAGAGAAATTTATTTCCAGCCCTATACGTAGAGCAGTTGCATCAGCTGTTATTTATAACTGGATTAAGGAGCAGCGGCACACACTTCCACTCTCCCCGGCTGGTGCCTGCCTTCCTGCACAAGGGGCTTGCTCGTCTACCAGGAGCTTCTCGGCTGCTTTCTCTGCAAGGCCCCGGAGTGAGCGCTGCCCGGGGGAGGGGGAGAAATCCTATGTGAGCTCCTGGTCTCTGAGAACACGGGGAACATGTGGTGGAAGCATCCAAATCGTGCAAATTAAGCAAGAAGCGAGTGTTAAATCTTCCTTTGAATCCAAGCAACGAGAAGCCTTGCCCCTCCCAAGTTCACCTCGTGAGGATTTTAACACTCCTTTGACAAAGAAATGGGATTATGAGCAATAGAGGAGAACAGGTGACAGTGAGTCAGGAAATTCGCCCTTCAGAAGAACAGGTCTTGTCATCATGAGCCCTTCCCTGGGGTACCTGTGGCTCTTGCGTTAATTCTTGGAGGGCGGGAGGGAAAGCTATTTTGGTTTTGTTTTTGTTTGTTTTAACTCCTACACTGGAGGCTGGAATTGAGAAAAATGCACCGTGGCCGTGAAATTCACTTACAGCCGCGGAGACAAATTTTGACACGGTGAAATCTGCATGCTCCTGGCTGGCCACTTGACTGCCACACGAAGGAAGGGGATACGATTCAGGCCTAAAGAACAGTGGAGTTTTGTTTCCTCATCTGTGAACAGACAGGTTCAAACCTGCCAAAGGCGGTAACTGAGTTTCCTTATGACTGACTTCTATGTTGGGTAGTGATTTTTTTTTTTTTCCCCCCGAAGAATCTGGTTGAGTAATTCAGAAAGTTAAAAAATAACAAAAAAGAATGAAATGAGAAAAGCTAGCCAAGGTCTGCCACAGATGCCAGGAAGGTACACACAGACTGGAAGCATCTGTGAGGTCTTTGCTGGTTTCTCTCTATGCAAATACTCGGCCCTGCTCAAGAGAGCTTGAGTGCAGTATCTGTTCAGCTGCCATTTAAGCAATAGGACTCTGTTCTCCACAGCTTATTCCTTGGGGCTTCAGAATGTAAAATATGAAGTGTGTATAATCACAGTTCCCAGCATTTCTTGGCATTTCAGCTTTGGCAGCAAGAATGGGAAAAACTGAAGCTTTTATGGCCAGGAAGGCTGAGTGTGATCTTTGTGCTGTGGTGCCTATGTCACAGGAAGTAAATATGTTAAGCATTTTCCCTCTGAAGTCCGCCTGAGGGGCTGGCTCTACTTTGTTCAATTCACTGCAGCTACTGTATATTTTTACATTCTGCGTTCATCAAAAAGGAGGTAGAGGCAAGGGCTTGCCATGGGTGAGAGAGTTCCGTGGTAGCTCCCTTATTTTAAGAATTAATTCTTAAGATAAAAACTCATCAAGGAGTTCGACACGAGAAGAATTCAATGAAGAACAAGCACTTTCAACAAAAGACAAATTTCAAGAAATTGCTTTAACTTTGAGAAGGCTCAGATTCACTGACCTGGCGAAAGACATCCTCCGCCTCCGTGTCTTAGTCAGACCAGAGATGTCCCAGTTTGGTCCTGTGCCCCCTTTCACCCTCAGAGTCCCACTTTGGACAATATACTGCATAGTCACCCCACAAAGAGGTGTTAACATGCTACAGCTTTTTTTTTTTTTTTCTGTGAAATGGTAGCACCAAAGGAAAAAGGATATTTTTACAAACTGAGAGGGGGCCCCTTCTGTAGGAGGAGAATTCTCCTGGTATTTTCTGTTCAGAGACTGTCTGCTCCTAGTCCATGAATTGGAAATGTAGCAACTAACCATTTTAAAACACCCTTTTTGGTGTAAGTCACTGTCTTGGTGTCAAAGACACATTGGGGAAAACTGCCTTTCCTGGAGTCCCATGGTTTACTTCCTTTGCATGATACTTTAATATATTTCCATGTGATATAAATTTGTAGTAGTCGTAACTTTATGGGCTTCCATTTGTCTGCTTATCCATGCATCCAGTCAGTCGTTCATTTATTCATGCAACATATATTCATTGAGACCTACTTTGTGCCTTAGGATATCACAGCGAGCAGGATAGGGCCAGGACTCGGCCTCCCGGAAGCAGGTGTCCAGTGCAAACATAGAAAGACATAAAAGTAAGCACCAGTTGTGAAAATTACGTGGAAGGAGATAAGTGAGTTTTTCATTTTTAGTTTTACTCCACAGAGCTAAAGAAAAGGGAAATGAAAGAGACAGATACCTCTCTCCACGTGTTTCATTCTTGAATGTCTAATGTAGTTTATCTGGGGTTCAAACTCAAATAGCTTCAGAATAGGGTCTGATGAGGACATTCCAATCACAGAGTTTTAGCCACATAGAATTCATATGTCTACACAACTAAAGTTCACTTTAAAAAACAAAAACAAGGGCCCAAGGCCGGACCATCAGGAACTGTCCACACTCCATTTGGCCCTGGTCGCTAATGAACTTCCCAGGTGTTCTTTTGCTCCAAATCAATACCCACGAGGCCTGGTTCAGTCTTCCATTTCAGTAGCTCCCCTGGTGGGTCCCTCAGAGAAAATGAGGGCAGTATTAGAATTTTACAACCACAAGTGAGCTTTTCCACCGCACTTTGGAAACATTGAGCCATCCCTCCAAAGTTTGGAAGACAGAAAGACTGCTCAAGAAAATCGGCTGGAAAATTTGAGAGCTGAGAGAAATGTCAGGAGTATCATCTTTCATCATGGAATTTCTACACATTGCTGTGGTCCCGTCTGAGTCAGGAGGAGGAACTTCACCACATTGCGGCCTCAGGCCTCACATCAGCGGGGCTGTGGCAGGGTCCCAGCCCCAGCGGGGTATGTGGAGGGTAAGTTGTGTCGCTGTCTATGCCAGCCCAGAAATGCGGGCTCCTTTGAGTGTGTGACGCTAACCCTCCTAAGCCAAGTGCAAACCCCATGGGCTCTTGGGTGGGCTGTCTCTGAAAAGCTCATCTTCCTTTGTTCTTTTTCCAACATCCGCCCCCTGCCACTCTCCCAGAAAGGTTCTCTTCAGTGCCAAGAGTGGGTCTCCTAGAGAACCAGACGCTATCCTTCCCCAAGACTTCCATGAAGGAAGGGATAGGCCATCAGTCACCACACCACCTTCTCTTCCTCTAGACCACACGGTGACTTCCTGAGCAGACGTTGAAAGTAATAATTTGGTCCTAGTAGAGTAAGAGAGTTCCTGTAGGCAGTGGCCTTCCACGAAGCCTCTTACAAGGCATTGGTGTCTTCAAATGGAGTTACTAGGCTCTGTTCTTTGAAGGTGCGTCTATATGCATAAACTTCCTTGTTCCCTTTGGTCCCCAACCTTTAACACAGCAACAGACAAGAGGAATGTGTACTAACCACTATGTTTCCTGGATTCCAAGAAACTACAGATCACAAAATACTGATAATTTTTGATTTGATGAAAACAAGAGTACTGGCAGTTGGAAGCTTTTTTTGTTTGTTTGGTTTGGTTTGGGGGTTTTTTTTTGGTCATTAGTTTTAAGGAACTTACCTGTCTCAGAGGCGTTAGAGGGAAGGGAACAGGTATAGATCTTAAAACCAAGGCAATGCAGAGGTTGTAGTTTTGTTCTTCTCTACATAGCAAAAGAGGAATGTTTTCCACTGTAGGCACAGTGATAGAGATTAGCTTGTTTAAAGATATTATTAAGGCCATCCTAGTGACAACGAAAGGGAAACAGAAGCCCAGATGGTTGGAAAAAATGTATGATCAGCTGGATTTTCAAGTTCTTCCTTTTTTATGTGCTAGTCAGGCTTCTTCAGGAGAGTATATAAAGAAGAGTGGTATGTGAGACACCCACATTTTCCACTGTGTCAGAAAAGCGAAGTCTGCCTACCCTTCCTCAGTCTCCCTCTTGGTAAATTTGTGCTCTTGGTAATTTCTTTGCCAGAAACTGGGGAATCTGGTCTCAGATAAGAGTGGATTTGGATATCTCTCAGTATTATATAGGGTAAAGATCAAAAATGCTGGTAAGGTGGTTGAGTTTATCTTGCAAATGGGGCCCTGTATCATCGATGGTCTTTCTCTGCTGGATTTCTCCTCTCTCAGTGTATCTTGAAGAGTGGAGCCTGAGGACATTATTGCTCTCTGTCAGAACTTACACTCACATTTTTTGTTATTTTCTCAAGACAGTGCTACTAACTAGATTTGTAAGCGTCCTGTTGTCACTTTGTTCCCATCCAGGTTCTCACCGTCTCAAGGTGAGCACTATTCTGAGGAATGTTCAGATTCTTGTAAGGCATTCTTAGCCTGGATGGTGGGGCTGGGCCAGCCCAGGGTCCGGAGAGCCAGGCAGAGGCAGAAGGGGACTCCAGAACAGACCCTACATCCCGCCAACCCTACTCCCGGGTGCTGAGCTTCAGTCCCCTGCCAGAGCTTGTGTTTTCTAGGAATTGTGTTTGATGCAGATTGTGAGTTATAGCATAAATGTGTGTTTATTTTAAATGGACTTTTCAGTTTGGAAAGTGCCCTTCACCTCCACCTGACATGCTGTAGTATACTCATTTGTCCTTGTTTGGCCAGTGCTTTGAAACAAACATATAGGCTCAGAGTAGACCATCATTAAGTGGTCCCTGGGCCATGAGGACTTCGCCATTGAGTCGCTCATTGGCTATGTCCTGCACATCTGCTTTGTAGTGGGTTTGGCTCTGAAGACCAAAAGATAAGTAAAACAGGATCCTTGCCCTCAAGCATTTAGTCTACTGGGGGCTCCAAATGCATATATAAATTGACAGTTTAAGACATAGTACCATAAATGCTCAAAGTAAAATGTAATGCAATGAGAGCACAGAAAAGGAAGTTATTAACTCTAATGGAGAGGGTCAGTGAAGGCTTTAGAGAAAAGTGGTATTTGAGCCATAGGTTTTCATTAACAGCCAACTATGGAAATACAGGCCAGGCGGATGGAGCAATAGGAATGAAGGCCTGGAGACAGAAGAGCGTCCTGTGCTAAGGAATCATGAGGACTTGGAGTGACCGGAAGAGCAGAGCAAGGGGAGGTGGCAGTAGGTTGGGGTGAGAATACGGAAGGCTTTGAAGGCCAAGCTAGGAAGTGTGGGCTTTATTTGCTTGTCAGTAGAAGCCGCCAGAGGTTTTTGAGAAAGAGATTCACAGGAAATAAATGTAGTGTGTTAAACAGGGTACAGAGGGGCAACCCTGGAAGCCAGGAGCTCAGGTGGGAGGCTTTGGAATAAGTCAGGCAAGAAGGAGGCATGGTGGGGCCCCTGGCTTGCTCAGATGGAAGAACATGAGACTCTTGATCTCAGGAACATGAGTTTGGGGCCCATGTTGGGCGTAGAGATTACTAAAAATAAATAAACTTAAAGAAAGAAAGAGAGAGAGAAAGAAAGAGAAAGAGAAAGAAAGGAAGGAAGAGAGAAAGAGGCATGACTTGAAGCAGGAGGGAGAGGAGGAACAGAGTGATACAGCAGAGAAAGAGCGGGGAGGACGCTGAGGAATTAGGTATGGGGTCCAAGGAGTAGACATTAAGGATGATTTCCAGATTCCCAGCTGAGAACTCTAAAACTTTTAACTGAGTGAAGACAGCATTTGGGTAAAATCCAGGTTTCATCCTTTGTTGTTTGAAGGTTTGACATCCCTGGGAGCTATGCCCCCAAATCAGTTACTTTCTAATTTATCATGCAGGTCTGGATCTCTGGAGAGGGGTATCATGGTAGAGATCTAATTGGGGAGCCATCTGTCTAGGGTAATATTTGAAGCCATGGGATTCAATTGCACAGAGCAACTGCACAGCTGGGCACATTGTGCACTAAACAACTCTCAGAGAGCCACCCCGTCAGAGTCCTTGAAGATTTGTGTCATAAGTAGGAATTTTCTAGGAGCTGGTGGTAACATGTCTTGAGAAAGGGGAGCCTTTTTCTAATTTGGGCGAAGGCACCATTTGGTCTAGCAGTAGTTCCGGACAGAAAGCTAAGCAAGGGCCAAGCACAGAACCTTCGGGAACAGCCTACCCTTTAAGGGAGAGCAGAGGAGGAGGAGCCCACAGAGGAGACACTTAGGAGGAGTTAGAGACTTAAGTAGGATTATGTTTAGTTGCCTTGGAATTTACCTGAAAACACAGCCACCACGCAGTAAAGTCTCGTCTGTCTTTGGTTAATGGGACTCAGGTAGAGCCTCTACTAATAACTGTCAGTTTTCCCTTTTCATATAGCCCCAGGGTTTTCCTTGACCCAGCAGGTGGGATAGTTAACCGTCTCCATTTGTTAGGACAGAGAATGATCAGACCTGGCGCTCCGTTCCTGAGAGCCAGCACGAGAGGGTGAGCATCATCGAGGACAGATAGCAGCCTCCAGAATGCCCACTCCAGAGCCAGCTCTGTGGGCTCCTTGGAGAGCAGGCCATGTTCGCTGTCCCTAGGAAAGGGCACTACCTCCATTCACTCGCCCCTGTTACCTCTGGCTCCAGCCAGCCAGGAGTCAGGAGCTCTGAGGCAACTCCCAGCCCAGAACAGGCAGAACCTCTTAGATGGCCCTGAGTCCCACCCTCTGAGGGCCTGGCAGGGGAGAGGAAGCTTTTTGCCTCCTGAGCCACCCAAGAAAGAAAAAGCAACCCCAGAACAATGGCTTGGAGGCTGTCTCAACTTCCTTGTGGCACCAACTGTGAAGCTTACAGCCTTCCCCATGTGTGCCAACAGGATGGTATAAATAGTTCTTACAGAAGAGGAGAGCGTGCCTCGGCCTATGATTCTCTGCCTACACAGACCTGTCATTGCTGCCTCCTGGCACTTTTGACCTCATTTATATCAGTGGAGAGTTATAGGAGGAAAGATAGCACCACCTTTCTGGCCAGGAATGTGTCTGGTAACCCAGATCAAAGACTCCTCAAGGTCACATCTCTGTCAATGGGATTCAGGCTCTATAGGCAGAGAAAACGTTGGAATGGTCATAAAAACTCAGACTGACACTGGGATCGATCACCTAGATCAGCCAGTGGAAATGTTCTGTTTTCAAGATAATTCCCTTCTTTAGATCTTAAATTTTAATAATTTTCTTTATCAGCTGATTCTCTGCTTCTTAATTGGAATGAGGATTAGAGTCCCTTTTCCAATGGGAAAAAGGTCACTTGTCCTGTCTCTGTGGCTTGCTTGTTTTTGTTTTGTTTTTTGTTTTTTTTACTAACCGTAGGTGAGCCTAGGGACTGGCTCCGTGCATCAAAGGCCCTCAGGAAGCTCTTGGGAAGATTTCATATACTACATCCTATAAATGGGCAGATTATCATTTTACCCCTTTTTAAAAGACTGTGCAACAGAGAGGAGAGGAAAGACATTTTCTGTGGCATCAGGGGGAAAATCCAGGAGTAGAACCCAAGAAGCTGGGAGGTTCAGGAAATGTGTTCCCAGACTGCCTTCTCTGAAAAATGCAGGCAACTGGCTGGTTTCCAGTGAAATTTTTGGTTTATCAACTTTCAAAAAGAAATTAGTTCCATATGATGGAAATCATGTTCTTTGGTTTAGGCTTAAATTGAGCTTTTTAGTAGTTTCTAGTAATATTCCATCCCTTCTGGTTTTGGAGTTTTCCATTGAACTGAAGAAAAAAAAAAATCAAATGAGCTTTTCAACTTGATGAAGGACTTCAGGAATCTCATTATTCCTTCTCTTCCTGGACTGACCTTTTAATTTTATGCAAGGTGTACAGGGGTGATTTGTCTTGTCTGGTTCTAATACCGCGCTGTTGTAAGGATGCTTAATCACCAGGCACACACATTAGTCACCAGTTGTTGTAGCTACAAGCCCAGCTTCCTTCTATTAACTCGAGGACCAGCCTGAGCTTTGCTAAAGACGGAACAGTGCCTCTGGACGGGTGGCATCAGAAATTCAAAGCAGATGCAGCAAGCGGCTCTTGTCATTTCTTCCGCATTTCCTCAGCTCCCTTTCTGTACCGGACACCAGCTAGGCACGGGAGGGAGATACACAGGCTGGGAGGATTTTACACACAAGGAGTGTTTGGGTAAAGGGAATGCAACCAGAGTTTAGGGTAAGAAACTTGGGGCTTGTTCAGTTTAGTCAACACTTAATTGCCCACTCAGCCCTGGGCCAGGCACCTTGTTCTGAGGTTAGCAGAAATAAGCATGGGGAGGACTTGCAGGGAAGCCAACAATTACAGTCAATGCAGTCAATGCTATAATCAGACATAGGCACCACGTACCACTGGGAGCATAGAGGGGGAGACACCACGCTCATCCTAGGAAGGGATACAGAACCCTCCCAAGACAGTGAGGCTTCAGCGAGAATGAAGTCATCTGCCCAGGAGAGAGGAAGGAAGAAATGTGCAGGCCAGCGCACCTCCCACTGTCTGTGGTGGTAAACTGGTGGGTTTTTTTTTCCTTTTTCGATCCATTTAGGACTGGTATTTTTATAAAATGTAATAAAAGTAAATCACTAGAAAAATAACATTTTAAAAAGACATAAAGTAGATTCAACAAACATAAAAGTACTGTCCAATAGTTATAAAAGTTTCTAAGCGCTTACTCTTAATTTTTCTTCTTACTTCATTGCTACTTACTTCATTTATTCATCTTCATTCATTCATTCATTCATTTTCTACTGCATTGCAGGCTGGTAGTGGTTCCAAGGGCACAGCGGGGCACACCTGAAGGGCAGAGAGGTCCACGAGAGAGCAGGGGGATCTGAGCAGAGGGAGAGCCCTGGGGGAGGAAATAGGGCTGCGGCGGCAGGCAGAGGCCCCACCGTGGAGCGTTGTGTGTGCCAAAGTTAGGCAGGGCCTCTTAAAGAACTGAATTTCAGAAAAACAGCTGGCCCAGCACAAAAAAGGGGGGAGAGTAGAGGTGGTGAGACACCACCTCTGAGTTAGGAGAGACCGTGATCCAGGTGGGACATGAATGTGTGTGGGGGGAGATGGTGTCTGGTTCTAAATACAATCAGGAAGAGTACTTGTCAGCGTGATTGGATGGAGAAGTGGGGAAGAGATGTCATCCAGTACCATCCCATCATTTACAGATGAAGAAACTGAGGTGACAGAGCTGAGTCTAGAAGTTCTGCTTTTTGGCTCAGGACAAGTTTTCTTGCCCCTTGACCAACTGACCAGACAGGGTACCAGGTAATACCAGCATTCCAGTGTGTCCACCCTGAGTCCCTATGCTACCTCTGAAGAGAGGGAAGGATGTGTGTTCTTCAGAAGGTTCCAGGTACACTGACACACCGGACACCTCATACCCCTCCACCGCACTGCCCAGCTGCACTCAGCCAGCCTACCTGATCTCCTGTGCTCTCTGCTCCCGGTCCCTGCCTTCATGACCGAAGCTCCTCCAAGGTTCACTGTGTCCTGTAGTAGCCAGGTAAATTCATGTAAATCCTGTTGAGGCAGTTGACAGAATTTTTAATATCCTTCTTTTGTTCTTTTATTTTTTTTCTTTTTTTATTCTTATGTTAATCCCCATACATTATATCATTAGTTTTAGATGTAGTGTTCCATGATTCATTGTTTGTGCATAACACCCAGTGCTCCATACAGAATGTGCCCTCCTCAATACCCACCACCAGGCCAACCCATCCTCCCACCCCCCTCCCCTCTAGAACCCTCAGTTTGTTTTTCAGAGTCCATCGTCTCTCATGGTTCATCTACCCAATATCCTTCTTTTATAGGAACAAAGGTTGCTCTCACCTTTAGGCCAGACATGAACAGGCAGTCACCAAGTAGGGCCAATTTTCCTTTCTGGTATCTCTTGGTATCTCATGACTGGTCTGGAAGGATTAATGTCTGGAGTAGGGTGGATTTGAGAGTGTGTTCGGAGCCACACAGTTTCCTGGGGTGCTGCCCTAGTCGTCCTAGGTCATCCCCAAGACAGGACTCCAGCTTCATGTTGGCTTTGGGAGTCCTGGATGGGTGCCCAGGACCCAGCACAAACCAGAATCCACCCAGTTTCCTAGTAGCCTCCCACATCCTCTTTAATCCAGCCTCACTGGGGTCTCAGGACCAAACCAATACCAGAGGGCAGAGAGGGGGCTTGCTGATCAGAGGAACAGCCATTCATTAGGGACCTACTATGTGCAAAGCACTGTGTTAAGCGCTGAAGGGAACTCAAAATGCAAAGATAGAAAAATGAAAATGATGAGGCACTTGTCCTCATGGAGACCACATTTTAGTTGGGAAGATAAGAACCATAAGATAATAGTAACCTGACGCAGGATTTTGGAATTTGCACTCTCTGCCTGCCCACTCCTTTGAATCCCCATACCCTTTGTTGGCTTCCTGTGGCAAAGGAAGGCAAACACCAGCGCAGTGGCCTTAACAGAGATTCTTAACTGTGAGCATGATACCCGGAGTTGACTCTTGATTTGTACAAACACATGACAAAAAATATGAGTAGGTTTGGACATGTCGAAAAGAGATCTTCGTCTATCACAGCATTGTCTGTTAACGGTGAAAAATTGGAAATAACTTCTCCCAAAAGTGGCCTTGCAGGATCTGGGTTTTCTCACATCACTGAATGTATGAGGCCAGTATCCACTGTTGGGTTTATGTCCTAAACAGTTAGGCAGCGAATGGGTAGAAAGCAAGGACTGGCCGCACCGGTTGGGTTTTATTTGACTGCGTTAAGAGGAACAGACCATGTCACATATTGGGAATTCTGTGTTTTATTTCTGGAGAATTACAGTTCCTCTGTCAGTTTATTCCGCTTAGAAGAATGGGTCGTTTGTACATTTGACAGACTGGGATGAAACTGGATGAACCTCAACTTGAACCAACCTTTTCTCATTACACTGAGCAGGGCTGCTGATAGTGAACAGAGATCTTCATTCCTATATCTTTTTTATTTTTAATTTGAGTGTAATCAACATACAGTATTATATTTCAGTGTGCAATATAATAATTCAACAATTCTATGCATTTCTCAGTGCTTATCAAGATAAGTGTACTCCTAATCCCCTTTTTATCAACTTCACCCATCCCTCCCACCCGCCTCCTATCGGGCAACCACTAGTTTGTTCTCTGTAATTAAGAATCTGTTTTTTGTTTGTTTGTTTGTTTGTCTCTTTTTCCCTTTGTTTGTTTTCTTAAATTCCTCAAAAAATTGCCATATCATCCAGTAATTTCACTATTGGGTATTTACCCAAAGAAAATTAAAACAGTAATTCAAAAAGATATATGCACCCCTATGTCTATTGCAGCATTATTTATAATTTCCAAGATATGGAAGCAACCCAGGTGTCCATCAATAGATGAGTGCTTAATTCCTCTATCTTAATGCTTCAGTATTTGGTCCTAGCAAAGATGGGTAAAGTAGACAAAGGTATGGTGGCTGATGGAGCTTAACTAGTATTTGAGTCATTTTGCTCACTGCTAGTGCTGGGCCCCAGCACTATATGAACATCCTACTTTGGCTCCTTGCTCTATTACCCACAGAGCAGTTTATAAGCCAGATGTGTCACTTTATAATATAATAGACCTACCTGCCCCAAACTCAAAAGCTGCCAATGTTATTTAGTATTTTCAAAGTTTGTGTATACTCTCTCTCAGTTTTGATTCTTATAAAAATCTTAAGGAATGGGCCATGTACATGCTATCTTTTTTTGCCGATGAGGAAATAATAGTTAAGGTCTCTCTAGTACTTAATGCATCCAGGCACTGTTCTAAATAATTCACATTCAGTACCTCAGTTCTCATGATGCAGGAACCATTATCTGCATTTCATGATGAGGAAACAAGTATAGAATGGTTAAGTACCTTGCCCAAGATCATACAACTAGTAAATAGCAGGGCCAAGACTCCAACCCAGGCAGCCTGGCTCCAGAATCTATACCCTTAACCCTACACTATACTGCCTTTTGGAATCAGACAGAGGTGGGTTGAATGACCTCTCCAAGGTCATGTGGGGGTTAGGGAAGGAAGCAGAATGAGGGAGGCAGATGGGAGCTATGTTGCTCCGTAAGAGGACAGGTGTGAATTTGCCCTTGGTCTCGATCTAGCCATGTGTGTGAGGACTCCCTGCTTGGCTACTAGTCTGAACTTGCCGTGTCCCCAGAATTGGTCACTCAGATTTATTACCAGATGAGATCATCAGCATGGACTCCAGTTCTTTAGGAAATGGAAAATATACCCCACTGTTATTGGTATATGAAACCTTATACTTGCAAAAGATCTTTAAATGCCTCTGTAATATACATATGGACATAAAATGTTGCCACACAGGTCACTCATGGAGTGAAATCCAGGGTTAGTGACTAAAGTCTAGCACCTTACGACCTTAATGTTTGAACAGAGCAACTAAGGTGCTGAAAAATTGACCAAACTGAAGTAACCATTATTTATCAGGTCAAGACTAGTCCAGCATTTAGGCAACAACAATGTTAGTCTCTCAAAAGGTCTCTTCATCAGCAACTTTTGCTTAGAGGTTTGTTGATAACTTTCACACAGGCTAAGAAAGAATTTTCCCTAATTCGTGAATTGTTTACTTTTAAGATGTGAGGATGTTATAATGACTTCTACTTATGCATCTAAGAGATTACTTTTATTAAGAATACTACTACATGAAATTGGAAATAATCTTTGGATGATGTCTCCACATTTACACAAATGGATTACTCAACAGAATGGATGTTTTGGGAAACCTGGTTGTAAGGCTGAGTGCTAGGGATAGAAGGGGTAGGTGCTCAGGAAGTAGCAGTGAGTTCTTCCAAAGGGAGTTTCTTAGGGATAAATTCAGTGTCTTCTGCACATTTTGCTGTGATATGCCCAGCATTAGGAGGAGGTCAGTAAATCCCTGGAAGGGGACTCAGATGTGTGTTGCTGTCATATGTCCAGCCTGTGATCGGTACTCTGGAAATGGCCTCAGAAATATTCCAGGCCTACCCTTGGAGGTTGTGATCACATTGGAGAAAACAAGGCTTTATGCAAAACACAATTAGAGAACACAGCAATACCAACTATAACCCAGAACTAAAATGTGAGGTTCTTAAAAGAAAAAAAAGGTAATAAATAATAACAACAACATAAATTAAAAAATAAAATATGAGGGTCTTATTTAATTCCAAGGACCGGGGAGTGGTTCTGAAACCATAGGTATTCTCTTGGGTTTTTCAGACTTCTGTTTAAATAGCTCAGGTTTAATCTCTGATGGAGAGAGCAGGTAATCAAATGAGACCTGCTGATGTGGCCGTAAGTTCTGGTTCAAGTCGGAAGTCTGCCTCCCCTCCCCTTTGATGTTATGCAAGGCGTTACTAACGTTGGCAGAGTTTCGTGGTTGACCAGTTGCCAAAAACAGCCTGAAGAGCACTTCCTGAGGTTGGTGCTATGAACTGCAGTCCTTCCTGTTGTAAAGCCTTCCTCATCACCCCACCTCCCCCCGGCAGTGTCCATGTCACCTCTCCGATGCTACTATTTCTTCTCAACAGAATACCTTCAGGGCACCAGCCTCCCTGTTGACAGTCTAGTACCCCCAAGTCAGAAGGGCCCTGGGTTTCCTTAGAGGGCACCAGCCACAGCTGGACAGGCTAAGAAGTCTCATTGTCCCTTCACTTGCTAGTCTGTGCATTTGCATTGATACCTCGGTTGTCTGGCTAATCTTTCTGAGGATGACAGCCACAACACTTATCCACTTACTAACAATCATAATGGTGACATTTATTTACCTAGTGCTGTGTGACCTCTGAGGTTGAACAGAGTTTCATTCTGTGGCCTCTCTGTTGGAATTGGTGCCGTGTGTGCACCATAAACCTAGCAGGTTCCGTCTTCCCTGCCCGTCTCCACTCCACAGCTGCCCCAATTATCATTAAGATCATGTGGGTTAAGAAGGACCCATGTTCTGATTCCTCCTCACTGGAAATCATTCCTTCATCTTCCTGAACACGCCCTGCAAGCAGCCAGCAGGGAGCTCCTCCATACCTATCCCATCCCTAGCTTGCAGCCTCTCAGAATCCTGTGACACTCTGATCCATTTCTTTGTTGGATTTCTGTGGCCAGAAAGCAAAGTGGTTTTGCATGGGTCAGCTGCACCCAGCTCTCTGCACTGGGGAAGCCTGAAGAGTTAAGCAGAACTCAACGTGTTGACCACCTTATCCCCCCTAGACTATCAAGTGCAAGTGTATCCTTTGCTCCAGCACCCTTTCTGTGTTGTCAGACTGAGGCCCACTGGTCAGGAGACCCCTAACCACCAAGGGTCTGTCATCTCCTTGGTGTCTTTGTCTGAAGCCCTCCATCCCGCCTGCCTGCTTTTCCTCACGGAGGGCATCTGCATGCTGAATGCAGACAGGTATCATGGAGGAAGCATTTTGGCAAGGAGAGTCCGTGAGAGAGGTTTTCTTGGCAACCATAAAATAAAAGTACTGTAGGGAGCTACTAAATAAATTTGTGCCACTTCAGCTAGGGAATCTCAACCCTCCTGGGAGTGGGGCGGGGGGGGGGGGGCTTCGAATGAAAAACTTTAGGGAGAAGTCTCAACTGTCAGCTTGATGGCTCACTTACTTGATGGTCCCTAATGAGACATATGAGCTGCACACTGTGGACGTTCATCAAACTCATTGCCTCCTACATTTGTCCAGAGAGGCAATGAGTGTTTTCTTTGTACATTTTTTTTTCCAACCATAAGACAAGGCAAGGGCAAATCTGTCAGTCCCTTTGCTCAAGTTAAATTGGTCCTGTATATGCACAGTGGTGAAGGTGGAAACACGCTGCCTGCATATTGAGTGCATCCAACACCAGACCTGGATGGAAACCAACACCTGGCCTGGGGGGATTTGTTTGTGAGTCCCTGGCCCTGTTTTAAAGGGAGTGTAATAGCCAGACTTGTACAGCGTCATTTTTATGATCATTTCCCAACTTAAGTAGCTGTTGGGAGAACTAGAAAAGGATAGGGGGAGCCTCAGGGGAGAGTTTGTAATACTTTCAGGGTTGGAAATTGTCTTATGGACTTTCTTCATTAGAAAATGAGTTATTTTACATTCAGCCTCAGAATGAGTGTTCATGTTGCACATATTCCTAATTTGTTCCAATAGATCAGCCCCACAAAACCAGATAAAATGTCACTTCGTGAAGAGAAATGGCATGGAGACTTCATTTAATAATTAGGAATGGGTTGCTTTTTTAAAAAAAAGTTTTTAAAAGATTTTTATTTAGTTGACAGAGAGAGACACAGCGAGAGAGGGAACATAAGCAGGGGGAGTGGGAGATGGAGAAGCAGGCTCCCCGCCGAGCAGGGAGCCTGATGCGGGGCTCGATTCCAGAACCCTGGGATCATGACCTGAGCTGAAGGCAGACGCTTAAGGACTGAGCCACCCAGGCGCGCCACCCCCCCTTTTTTTTTTTTAAGCAGGGGCCTCATTTTCATGCTTAAGTTGGTTAAGAATACAGGGACACATCATGGGGCAGTTGAAAAATCAGTGCCATCCACAGCAATTATGTATTTGGTAGACACTTCAGGTAACTTCAGGAGTGAATAATGAGCTTGTGGCAACAGGTTCGGAATTCTGAGCCCATAAATGTTCAGGTTCTGTGCAAGTAAGTTGTTTTTTTTTCAACATGCTCTTGCAGCCTGGTATTGGTGAAATCCTTTCCATCTCTACCAGTGGATTATATTCCCTACACATCTTCCTTGGGAATTATGGCCATAAATGGTACAGAAACCAAAGAAAAGGATTAAAGCCAAAACATGTAAACATATATTTTAATGACTTCTTCCAGGTTATCAAATAATATGTAATTGCCATAAGAAATTTAGAAAACACAAAGCAAACAAAAACTATTTATAAACATATCACCCAGAAATAGACTTTTAACCTTCCCTCTTAGCTTTCCATCTCTCATTCCCTCCTGTTTTGCTTCCTTCCCTCTACCTTCCTAACAACGATAATTAAGAGAATATTAAAAATATAATTTTGTATCCTGCTTTTCCACTTATAATTGTATCAGCCTGTAAATAGGTCATGAAATCTAGCAGCCATAAAGGAAAAATTGAAAGATTTGACTGTATAAAAATATGAAAGTTACCATAAATAAAACTTAAAAACAAATTGGGCATTAATATTTGCAATCTATGTAATAAACCGCTACTATCCATAATATGTAATGAGCTTCTAAAAAATAATCAGAAAGATAACTCAAATTTTAAAATAGCTAAAACATGTGAATAGGCAACAGACAGAAGAAATACAAATGGTCATTAAATATATACTTTTTAAAAGCTTAATCTCACTAATCAAGAAATGAAGTTAAAACAATGAGATCATTTTCCCTAGCAAATTGGCAAGGACTTAAGGATGATGATGTCTAACTTGAATTAGGAAGCCAAGTGGATGCTCTCGTGCACTATTGGTGGGAGTATAAATTGGTGCAAACTTTTTCAGCAATTGCTCAACATCTGTTTAAATTATAAACATTTATATCCTTTGACACAGCATTTCTACTTCTAAAAAATCTATCCGAAGTAAACCTTCCTACAAGTGTGCAAATAATGTTCATTACTCTCTGGTTTGAGGTTGTAAAAAATTAAAAGCCATCTAAATGTTCATGGAGAGGGGACTAGTTAAATTATGATACACCTTTCTAAAGGAATCTTAGATAACCATTACAGAGAAGGAGGAAGATCTATAGGATATAGAAATATGTCCAAAATATTTGTTAGGTAAGAAAAGCAAGTTATTTCATAATATATATTAGTGTAGCATTAAGAAAAAAAGATTTGAAGACTGTGAGACTGTCATCATTTTCCCCATGATTTTTTCAGGAATGATTGAATTTTATGTAGTGAAAATATTACTCCTATAATCACAAAAGAAATAATTTTCAAAAGATAAATTTTCTGTCATAAAAATGTCCCTACATTTTTAGTCCTTTATAAAGTTTTAGCAGCTTCCATAAAATTCTGTCATGTATATACCATGATCTGTTTGGCCATTCCCCTATTAATAAATAATTTGGCTTACTTACAAATTTTTGCTGTTACGTAAGATGTGGCAACGAACATTTTTATAAAACAGAATACTGCAGTTTACGCTTACAAAGGCATCACATCACGTAGTAGGGTTTGAGGGTTAAACCTAGAAAGAGTCCATTAGATGATTTTGAATGTAAAAGGTTAATGTTTTCTAACCCTATTAAGCCTTGACAAGACTAGGGATGGCCCACTTGGAGCCAGAGGAGTTGGATCCTTGCTTCCCTGGGCACTCAGTGGTGCTACCCACTCGGGCTCTAATTTATCACCCGTATTTGTGGTCCCGGTGTGAAAAAGACCAGAGATCTTATCCTCAGGATACCCTTCTCATTCCGTTCCCTCTCCCCAGGTGAACTCATCCATGCCCAGCTAATGACTCTCAGTCCTACAGCTCCGACCCAGCCTTTCCTCTGACTTCTAGCCATGTATATTCAGCTGCCTTTAAATGTCTCCACTTGGATGTCTAAAAAATAGCTCAATATGTCCAAAATAAATTCTGTGAGCCTGGGCGCCTGGGTGGCTCAGATGGTTAAGCGTCTGCCTTCGGCTCAGGTCATGATCCCAGGGTCCTGGGATCGAGTCCCGCATCGGGCTCCCTGCTCCTTGGGAGCCTGTTTCTCCCTCTGCTTCTCTCTCTCTCTCTCTCTCTCTCTGTCTCTCGTGAATAAATAAATAAAATCTTTAAAAAAAATAAAAAAAAAATAAATTCTGTGAGCCAGAACTTGCTCACGCCTTCTTCCCTTTTACTGTCTATATCCTTCCATTACTGCATCCCGTTACTTTTCCCGCCTAGTCATTCTCGGACCATCCAATTCCCTTTGCCTTACTGCCCATTTGTTTTCTGAACACTTCAGTAGCTTCCCAGCTACTTTCCTCAAGTTCTCTCCTCCCCCTCTAACCTGTTGTCCACATTGTAGCTGGAGGCTCATTGTAAAATCACAAGTTAATGCTGTCCATCTCCTGTGTATAACCTTTTGATGGTTTCTCTTTCTTCTTGGGCCAAAGACTGCAATTTTGGCTGGTCCCTGCCATATCAGGCTCCTGCTATCTCCTGTCTCCTTCAGGACTCTGGGCCCCTTGAGTATTGTTTGGCTCAGAGATGGTCCTCTGAGATTTGTGCAGTGGGTGAATGGCTGAATATCTTGTGTTAAGTAATACATGAATGGCAGGTCTATCTAGTTGCTGATAAAATCAGATATTAGACTTTTGCTGTTTCAGTGACTTTTCACCACTTTTTTTTTTTTTTTAAGAGAGTGCGTGTGGGAGCACGAGGGAGAGAGAGAATCTTAAGCAGGCTCCATGCCCAGAGCAGAGCCAGTCGGAGCTGGTCGAAGCCCGTGGGGTGAGATCTCACAACCCTGAGATCGTGACTTGAGCTGAAATTAAGAGTCAGATGCTTAACTGACTGAGCCACCCAGGCGCCCCTCAACATTCTTTTACCAATTTAACACAATCAGTCTTGCCTTGAAAAAAATTGCAAGTTTATTATAAACCCAGACATTCAAAATACAAGCTAGCACTAAATGGTTTTGTTGTGAAATTGTGATCACAATATTAAATTCATTCTTTTCAGCCACCTCTTCACCCTTACCCACCCATCAGCCTCTTCTCCTTAGAAGACAGCAGTGAATTATCTTCAGAATATTTGACCAGTAGAGACACATTTGCTGTGCACGCCCCTATTCCCATACAAAGGTTGGGTAACATCCATTGAATTCCCTCTCCTTGCACAAACTAAAAACCAAAGCAAAAAAAAATTTTGGGGGGTAAAATTTTGATTATGCATTTCATACTGATGTGCACAAAAATGTCCCTTTGTCATTCTTCAGTCTTGAGATACTTATTGATTCTCAGATGGTTCTTGTTTCAGTTGGGGAGGTGTCAGGAAATAATCTCCTAGGAGGATTAGCCAGCAGTGCAATACCAGTGTATAAAAGAGTGTTTGCCTGCTGTAGTGGGTTATGAGCCCATGCTTTGGGGGGAGGTGAGCAGAACTGAGTTTGAATCCTGGATTTACCCCTGGGTAACTAAATAATGTTGCAGCAGATACTAGTTCAGAGGGTTGTTATGAGGATAAAGTAATACGGTTAAAGCACTTAGCATCTGGTGAACATGCAGCGTTTGTTAGCTGTGCACGCACATACCCAAACGAGCAGACAGAAAGCGGTATATTGTAATAGTATATTGACTGTATGCTTTATAATAACCAATATCAAAAGTTATATTTTATTGAAGAATTGTTGTCTCTTAGATTCAGATATTAAAATATTTACAGATGAGATGATTTTATGTCTTGGATTTGCTTCAAAATCTGAAAAAGGATGGCTCCAGTAGGGAGTGAAGGTATACGCAAACAAAACTGGGCATGCACTGATAGTCGCTTATGGTCTGTGAGCACCATGGGAGTTGTTATATTCTCTGTACATTTGTATAGATTTGAAATTTTCCATGATAAAAAAAAATTTTCAAATACATTAAAAATAGTTACTGAATAGCCTCTTAGAGTCATTCTTGTTCAAGGAGCCAGCTCTCAACTCACCTTCCTTTATTTCTTTTGGAGGAGTCACTGATTCCAGTGATCTGAGCAGAAAGACTCATGTTATTCTTTTATGACTCTCGGAATAGCTCAGTGGAAACAAAAGAAATAGAATTTCTGAATTTCCTTTGTCCTCAACCACTTGGGATGCCTCTCAATGAAACCACTGTGGGCATTTTAAGTAACCCTGATTACCCGGCAACAACAATGTATAAAATAACTCTTTCTACCCTTCTGTGCTTGTATGACAAAAGTTATAGCTATGAAATACGGGGGCTCAATGCGCTAATGAATGATGAGCCCGTAATTGTGTATTTGGCATTTTGGAATCTGAGCCTCTGCCCTGTATGAACTTGTAATCTTCATTGTGTAGCCTTGTTAAGTTTGGCTGTTGAGTTACATGTTGGCATTGAAGGCTGGGGAGCTACTGCAAAGCCAAAAACTGACCTCTGCCTATTTTAAAGTCAGAAGTCAAAGGATGATTTTTTTGCTTTTGCATTTTTTTTTTTTAAGTAAAAATAATGATTACCCTTAGAATGGAAGCTGATGGTGGCCATGAATGACTCTTTAACCTTTGGATCTATTTGACCAACCCCGTCAATGTTTCACTCTTTCATCTGGCTGCAAGCCGAGGAAAAGTATCATGATTGGGTCCATAACTGCCTTTCCGAAAGTAGTTTCCCTTCACCAGTGTCACCAAAGCAAAGAATTTGAGCTTATATTTCAGGATTCTTCTTTTCCCTCTGGAATCCATCTCTAAGGGGAAAAGCACATCCCTTTTTTAAGTGTAATTACTTTGGAACAAGGATCCCAGTGAGGTTTATGAAGCTTCCTTTCTTTCCCTAAAAATAAGACAGGCTCTGAGTTGGCCAGGGCAGCTCACTGTTGTCTGGCTGAAATGCTTCTGTTTATCTCTTGGGGCAGCACCTTCTGCCAGGCCCAAGCTGGAGCGAGGGAGGAGGAAGGCTTAGCTCCAGCTAAGGGGAAGACAGGTACACAGACAGAGCCTTCTGGAATACAGTGCAGGGTGTACCATCATTGAGGCATGAACTGGGTACTCTGGGGGCAGCGTTGACTATCCAGGGATATCGGGTCAGAACTTAGAGAGAAGGTGTGAGACATTTGGACCAAGGGCAGAACTGATAGCCTGGGATTATATTATGCTCTTAATTGAACCTCCTTGGGATCCCAATTCGGGAGTTTTGTCTGTTAGTTAGCACCTGGTATGAAACCAACAATGGCATTTCCCTCGGGCCTTATACAGTCCTGAGGAATGCCGAAAATGAGTCTGAAACGCCAGGATTGAAGTGTGGCCTTGGGCATCCTATGACGGGGATGAGTCGAGCCCCCTATACTGCTCAGTCTGTCTTCCAGGCAGTGAGGCCGTGTCCCCGGACTTCTCTGTGCAGAGGGCATGGTGCTGGGTGTCTTACAAAACTGATCGCAAGCACTTGTCTCTCCCAGAACAATTCCTGCTACCCATGACGGCAACTGAGTAATATCCAATTAAACCTCTTACTTGGGCTGTTAGTCACAAACTCTCTTGAGCAATCACAGGTCAGTTCTTGAGACCGTTGTAGGTTTCTGTTAGCACTTGTTTTCTGTTACCAAAGAAAATCCTTTACGAGTCCGTAGCAAGCTAACAGCTTTAGGAGAATTCAGAGACCCAGTACCCTTGTTTGGCAAGGTGAGAGAGCAGGCTCTGGGCGCAGGTCCACACAGGCCTGGCTGGCTGGGCTAGAACATGGTGCCGACAGAGGCCGCCCCCAGGCTTACTCAGATCCCCCACGGTCTTGCTCTCTCCTGGGGCGGCAGACTGTAATCTCTAACCCTGAACACATCTGATGTGTGCCATCTGTCCCAGAGAAGCCAGACAACCAGGCGCTAATAGGGCAGAGGGTCTGTGACCATTCCTGGAAGAATGGCTGAGAAAGACCGTGCTCCTGGCAGTGGCCTCCCTCCCGAGGCCATGATCATAGTCATCCCACCCGCCACCCTGCATCTCGTGAGTCCTCCTTCACGTGGGCTCAGTAGGTCTTGCTTATATTGTGTGGGGGCTGTGGTGGAAGGAAACCGTTTCCTGAGAACGCTTGCTTGTTGGAAAGTGGGATTTTGTATGGAGAAGGGGAACGAGGCTGGGTCTGGTTTCGAGGGCAAAAGGCTTGCTTTTCTGAAGTGGGCGCTCAGAGACCCAGCACACCTTTGCTTACTCCCAGGGAGACTGCTGCCAGGGGCACACAAGCCGAGAGGAGGCCTGCTCTGCGTTCCCACTGATGTGTGCCAGGAAAACTCCTCTGCTTTCACCTCACTTATCAGGGATTCCTAGAAGACAGGACCTTGTTTTCATTCCTGGGTGTCTCCGGTGACCGCTCTCTGTGCGACCTGTGTGGTCAGACTGTACCAACTCATGAGCTCCCAGAGCACAGCTTGGAAACGGGTCCCGCCCGCGCTGGCGTCACCTGCCTCCTCTGAGCTGAAACGTGATCCCAGGCTGGACAGACGCCGAGTCTTTCCGTCACGCCAGGCCAACAGAACTGGATTCCCAGAGCAGGGCTAGGCACACAGAGCCATGAGGGCCCCGCCACAGCCCACGGTGGGGGTGAGGCTCCAGAAGGTCAGTCCTACAGCGACTGTGGGGACACCCCCGGGAGGGGGTACCATCGGGCCTCGGGGGGTTGTATGTGGTTAGCCTGTTCACAAGGGACCATCATCTAGGAACCATGAGGCAACTTTTGAGTTGACCTAAAGCTTTTTCCAAGAGAACCCCAGGAAGTTTGTTACCTTGGAGGTGTATGCAGGAAGCTTGCTCGGTGTGGTCTCCTCAGCCACCCCACGAGCCAGCCCATCAGGGTTTGGGGCCTGGCTGTCCTACGCATGTTGCACACTCTTTCTTCCAGAGATCTCAAATTGGACAACGTACTGTTGGACCACGAGGGCCACTGTAAGCTGGCAGACTTTGGGATGTGCAAGGAAGGGATCTGTAATGGAGTGACCACGGCAACCTTCTGTGGCACGCCAGACTATATCGCTCCAGAGGTGAGTGCCGCTTGGCCAATCCCGAGCATTAAGGTCACAGGCTGTTTCGGTGCGCTGAGCTCTATGGGCGCGTTGAAAGCTGGCACCTCCACACTCCCTGATGCCTCACTGGGTGAATGATGCCTGAAAATGTCCTTGGTTCCTATAAATAACAATTTGAGTTAAAAAATTTTTGCGTAAACCTTGCCATTGCTTTAGGCATTTGCCCTGAATGAGGACAAAGTGTGCTCTACTCCCAGCTATTTACTTTCCTCTTTGTCTCTACTCAGTGCTTTGATCCCAGCCCCATTTAGCAGAAGTAGAGAAAAGTTCCTCAGTCTTTCCCATGCGAGTGAGTGAGCCCAATCTCCTCCTCCCTCTACAGGGACACCATGCCAAAACCCTTTCTGTTTTGGATCTGCACATGCCATTACCTTGGCCAAAACAGGCCATAAATGTTTGATCACCTGGATGAAAGGTCCTCTGAGTTGAACCACAGAGAAAACAGACCACTCTCTAGAGATGAAATGAAACCTCTTTCCTAATCCATCATTTTCCCTAGTCATTCAGGACACATTCATTGATCAGATGTTCTCACCTTGGCCCCCTCTGCACAGATCCTCCAGGAAATGCTCTATGGACCCGCAGTAGATTGGTGGGCGATGGGCGTGTTGCTCTACGAGATGCTCTGTGGTCACGCACCCTTCGAGGCAGAGAATGAAGATGACCTCTTTGAGGCCATCCTGAATGATGAAGTGGTCTACCCTACATGGCTCCATGAAGATGCCACAGGGATCCTGAAATCTGTAAGTTTGGTTTACCCAGCCAGCTTCTGGCCTACTGCAAACCAGCTGGCTGTGTACTTCTTTGTGTTCTTCCAACACCTCGCACTGGTAAGCTCCCAGTGCTAACTGCAGTATATGTTTTAATCTGCAGAATCAAAGAACCAGAATGTTTTCCTCTGGTTATGCAATAGTTCTTTCTGGGCCAACTGCGAGCCGTTGATAACGTTGTTTGCCAAATATCAAGTATTTCTAGCACTTTGGCTCTAGCGTAGGTGAAGTAATGCACCCCCTTTAAACAGTCAGGACACGCCAGGGGGTTGGGTCAGGTGAATGCCATTCCTGCTTTGTTTGGGTATTGACTGTGTTTCTGGGATGAAGGGGTCTTTCCCTTAGTGCTGGGCGAGGCCAGGAGAGGTTTTCTAAACTTCTGCAGATCCCTTTTGGGTCCACATTATCCTAATGAATAATAAGTGAGGTGCCAGGCCCAGGATTCATGTGCAGTGAGGTTAATGTATCATGAAAAGTCTTTCTCGTGTACATTTAAGGTACCATGCTGGAAGCCTTATTTTGAAGTGAGGAGGAAACATGGATTTGATGCCTTTATGTTGAAAATAAAAAAGCACATGTGATCTGTGTCATTCCTATAACCACGTTAGTTGAATTCACAAAGCATGTATTATCGCCTACTAGATGCATAGGGGAATAAAGATGGATAAAAGGTCAATTCTTCAAGTAGGGAAAAATCAGGATAATCCATTCTCTGTCAGATAGTTTCTAGGGGATAAGAATTACTTTCCTTAAGTTATACCCTTTCCAGTAATTTGAGACAGAAAACTAAATTTGGGAAATATTGGCTATCTTGTTGGGAGACTTATCTCTCTTTAGAAATCTTCAGTGATATAATCCATGCCATTTCAAGAACATTTTATATGCCGGTCACCGTGTACTGGGGCTGAAGGCATGACTGTCCCTGAGAATTCTCCTTATCACTAAAAGTGAAATAGTCATAGAAATACTTCTCAGGCAAATATTGCCAAAGTGAATTGTAATTGGTAACTTGATTCTCAAGGTTAGGTGCCAGTATTCTCCTAATATTGAGGAAACACTAATCTCTTATAGAAACAAAAGTGAAGTCACTTTGGATTCTACCAAATGTCTCCTACCTAGCATGTTTTCACAAGAACAACTGATTTGTATCGTTGGTAGAAGTTTTAGACTGAGGAAACAAAGACTGTGGCTTTTATGACTTCATGAATAAAAGATGGAGGAGGGCTTGTCTCTGTGGATTCGTGCCCTGAAGTGTCTTAACTTCTGGAAGGGAACTGTACTCACCTAGGTTGGCCCCAGCCAACTCTGATGACCTAAGCTACTTTAACACAACCTAATCGTGCTACAGAATCGGGCTTATGTTGCATTATTACTTTTCCAGTACCGTGGTCCATAATCTGGCTCTTCAGGCACGCTAACCCCCTGTGGCTGACAATCGCCACCGTTGTTCTATTCATTGTTTTTCATGGTGCACATATTTAATTCAATTGCTGTAGCCTATTTAGCATTTTTAATACTTAAAAGAAAGACCTCAGAGTTTATAATTCAAATGAAAATACTAGTTTGAACTATAAAGAAATGTGCATCGTTGGCTTGGTATATAAATGTCATTATGCTTAGTACGGTGAAGGGTAGGAAATAAAAATCAGTCTGTGCCTCAAGAAACTGTAATGTTCTCTGTGTAGGGTTAACAATCCAGATCATCATTTCTCTGATAAATATCTCCTACCTTTTGTCTGAATCCAGTGGAAATCTTGAGGTCCCCTTATCATTTGAGTTGGACATCACTCACATGTGTGTCTCTTAATTTTTTTCTTCAAAATTTTAGAAGTCCTTAACTTTATTCTAGTATTTCAGAATCCTCTTGAGAGAGTTTTTCCCAACTAAATCTGGGACCTAGATCTTACTCCCCCTCACCCAATCCCTATAAAACCTAGAATGGGTACTAAGCAAGATTAAGAACCATATGGAACTATTAAGATGGTTTCTTCTTAACCAGATAAGTCTAATTACTTTAAACTGTATCTTTGAGATATATATATATATATATATATATGCATTTTGTGTGGGTTTTTTTTTTTTTTTTGGTAACTAGAATATTTGTTATCTAGTAATATCCTCCCTCCGCAATCTTTGTTCTAAGAGAAAACAGAGCCTCTGGTGCCCAAAGAGAAGCTAATCTTCATTGGAGACTGAGTTTTACCCTCTCCTTGCAGATTTGCTCCTGGGAAGCTGTGAACCTCTTCGCTTTCCTTTATTTTTCTTTCAGACACCAGTTGCTCAACTGAATAGAGACAGCACCTGAGATTGTGATATGTCACTGACCTTGCAGTGATTTTCCTAAGTGGCATTCTATGTTCTTGGTGGGGTGTCTCCCCATAGGAAGGAGTGTGGGCTTCACTTGGTGACAGGCTTACCTCCCAGCTCTATTCTGTTTTGACTTGGTGACCTGGGTGAGCTACCACACCTCTCTGAATCTCAGTGTCTTTGCTTACAAAATCAAGGTAATAAAATCCACGTCATAAGATTATTATCCAGAACACCATAAGGATTCTATTTCTTCTTCCTTCAAGGAGCGTCCCTTAAAAGTGATTTTCTGAAAAACACTTGCAAAGGTATCAGATGAAATTACTAAAAAGCATTCACCCAGAGGATTTCTGGGACAGCTTTGTACATTTCAGCCTCTATGCCTAAAAATAAAAAAGCTTAAATGCCATAGTGGAGGAAATTCAGCTATTCTTTGCTAAGGGCTGAGACATTTAAATGGAAGTGTGATCAAGGAAAAGAAAGAAAA
This sequence comes from Leptonychotes weddellii, assembly GCF_054177405.1. Lineage (NCBI taxonomy): Eukaryota > Metazoa > Chordata > Mammalia > Carnivora > Phocidae > Leptonychotes > Leptonychotes weddellii. The sequence goes on along the minus strand of NC_138377.1, from coordinate 34,696,286 downwards.
CAGTTAAGAACAGTCAGAACTTGAGAAACACTGAGGAAGAAATACTTCATCCGGGTCTGGTGGTGAAGAACCCGTCCCCACAGCAGAGCTGTCCACAGGCAAATCTCGGCTCTTTCACTCACTGGCTGCGTTCTCTTGGGCACATAGTGTAATTTTGCCATGCCTCAGTTTCCTTATCTGTACAACTGGGGCATGAGATAGTGTGTGTGGGATACTTGGAACAGTGTTCAGCAGAGGAGATGCTCAGGAAGTGGCCACTACCATCATCAATGACATCTGCATCTATGAAATGATTTTAGACTCTTTGTGCTTTCCTTTGAAAAATGATTATTGTATTAGGAAGAAGGTTGAAGGTATCAAGTCATGCTTATAAACCTTTCGGACTGCTTTTTGGCTTTAATTGCAACTTGATTTAATTAGACCAATATAGTTTTCTATTGCTAGAAGAAACCTTAAAGACTGTCCATTCCAATCCCCTCATTTTATAGATAAGGAAACTGAGGCTCAGAGAAATTGTGACTCACCAAAGGCCATTCAGCACATTAGTTTAAACAAAAAAATTAGAAGTCTTGTGCAGTTTTCATGGGAATGTAAAATGGTGCAGCCACTATGGAAAACAAGATGGCAGGCAGTTTCTCAAAACATTAAACATAAAATTACCACATGGTCTAGCAATTCCATTTCTGGATGTATCACCAGAAGAATTGAAAGCAGGGACTTGAACAGATATTTGTACACCAATCTTCATAGCAGCATTATTCACAATATCTGAAAGGTGGAAACAATCCAGGTGTTCTTCGACAGATGAATGGATAAACAAAATGTGGTATATGCATACAATGGACGATTATTCAGCCTTAAAAAGGAAGCAAATTTTGATGCATGTTACAACATGGATGAACTTTGAAGGCATGCCTAATGAAAAAAGCCAAACCCCAAAGGACAAATGTATGATTCCACTTTTATGAAGTACCTAGAATGACCTAGAAAGTCAAACTTATAGAGACAAAAAGCAAAATGGTGCTTGCCAGGGACTAGGGGTGGGGGTGTAGGGAATTAGTGTTTAAAGGGTGTGGGGTTTCAGTTTTGAAGGATGTAAAAGATTCTGGAGATGGATGGTGGTGATCGTTGCACAACAGTGTGAATGTACTTAATGCTACTGCGCTATACACTTAAAAATGGTTAAGAAGGTAAATGTCATATTCTGTATATTATGCCACAATTAAAAAAATAGAGAAAAAGCCCCAAAACCCTGGGATCAGAATCCAGATATTCTTAACTCCTAGCCAGAGCTCTGAGCTAGACTACCTCTGGCCATTCCCCATTTTTCTTCTACTTCCCATTAATAAGAACATGGGCACAGACCTGACTAGGGTAGAGGCTGAAGAATAAAAGGAGGTTGGAGGATGGGGCTTAGGACCCACCAAGGTTCACAGAGTGACCGTGGAAGAGGATTCAGTGAGGAGGTTAGGAAGGAACGACTTCAGGTTGTATAAACATCTAAATCTAAAATGTGGCTACTAGTTTTACTTGTGACGAAATAGGCCAATGGTTTTACAGTGTGATCTACCCAGAAACTGATGCCTGCAGTAACTTTTGAGTAGTACTAGCTAAGTAGGAACAAATAGTCCTAGGCCAGATAACTGAGGGCTTGGGGAATCTGTGTTAGAAGTTATGTAAGTGGAGACATTTTTAAGGACTCTGAACAAGACTTCATTTTGTTGTGCAATTCAAGATAAAGTGCATTTCTCTCTTTAAAAATATAGACTTCAAGCCCTTTTCCAGGATTTTGTGATCCCCTAAGATTCTGGGAGCTCGGTGACTTCAAGAGTTCCTAATGTTGAATGCTGACTCCATTGGATGGTGTCCTGCATGGTCCTAAAAATTGTCAGGAGGTCCTGAATGCTAAGTTTTGTATTATAATCACTTGTCATCACCCTTCATTTCATAGAGCTTGGTGATGATTAAAAACACAGAGAATTGCCAAGATAGAAAATCTTTCAAAAGCACTTGGTCTGAATCCCTGGTTGATAGGTGAAGCGGAGACCCAGAGAGGTGAACCAACCTCACATGGTAGCGTGGAAGAAGCACACACTAGTCTGAGTCAGGGGACCTCCTTCCACTCCTGCCACTGCTCTTCAGCCTACCTCTGCAAAGCAGGGATGAGGACACCCGTAGTACCCACTTCAAATGAGGGAGTACACATGAAAGGATTTGGAAAGTTGCAATACAGGAGTAATTTATTAGTATTGTTGAGTTATGAGTAGTAATTTCATAACATACTGAATGTGTCATTATCATCATCCTCTCCTTGAACAAGATCCACCAACATCATCAAGATTATTAAGTGCTAAATTGTACATGAAGCTGGGTTCCATTTTTATTCCAGAGAGAACTATATTGCACTTTTCCAGAAGCTAAAGACACGTATGTGGGATGTAAATAACCAAAAAGATACAGATCTGCCTACTCACTTACCAGGAATGAGTCCATGCATATATGCATAGCAGCCATGGGTCTGCTAGGCTCAGGTACTAGCAAGGGGCTGGGGATGCAGAGAGGACCACGCCAGATATTATCTTTGCCTTCAAGGAATTTAGGTCCGGCTGGGATGGGGAAGAAAACAGATAAGAAAAAAGAAATCATACAAATAACTATCATTACCTTACAATTGACGTTAAATAAAATAACGTTATCATTAACTTAGAATTCGATTTTTAAAAAAGGTCTAAGGTGCTTTGAGAAGATATAAGAGATAGACCAAACCTAATCTAGGTCATCAAGTGAGGCCATCCTGAGGAAATGACATTTAAGCTGAACCCAAAGGCTGAAGGCAAGTTAGATTCAAGAAGTACACAAAGATCTTGAGAAAGAGTGAGTTTGAGTAACTCTCTGGCAGTGTGGCAGGACTGTAATGAGCAAAGGTATAGGGCCGTGGGGGTTAGAGGAGTTGAGGCTGAGCATGAAGGACACTGGAGGCCATGTGAAGGAGTGCCAAGATGAGTCATTGGAGGACTTCAAGCAAGTATGAGGGACAAAATGTTTTTTCATGTTTAAGTGATCATTCTGAATATTTATAAAGAGATATTGTAGATCAGATGGAAGCATTTGCAGATGAAATATCTGGGATTTTTTTTTTTTTTGAGAGAGAGAGGGAGAGACAGCGGGGGTCGGAGAGAGGTGGGGGAGAGAGGGAGAGAGCAAATCTCAAGCAGGCTCCATGCCCAGTGCGGAGCCCAGTGTGGGGCTTGATCTCATGACTCTGAGATGATAATCTGAGCTGAAATCAAGAGTTGGACTCTCAATCAGCTGAGCCACCCAGGTGCCCCAATAGCAAATTTTAAAATTAACATATGAATCCATTTTATACAAAGTGTGTGTGTATACATATGTGCCTGTGTGTATATAATGTATATATGTATACACACACATTACAGACTGTGTAGAAAAAGTGAACTCAGCCTTCATTTAATGAAACAAAATGATTTAACAATACAATCATAGAAAAAGAAGAAATAATGTGAGCCACATACCAGCTCTCTGGCTGATCCAGCTACATCTTTTTTTTTTTTTCCACTTTAGTTTTGAATTTATTATGAAATGTTTCAGTAACAATGGGTCTGGATCCAACTATGCCTTTTTGATTGCTGGTAAGAGTCCCAAGGTCCTGGACTGGGAGTCGACATAACCCTGGTCATTTTTATGCTAAGAGATAAAATTTATCAGCGGTTTTAGCATATTCATTCTTCAACATCCACAAACAGTGTTTGTACCTTCCCAAGAAGTATTTCTCAATCCAAAGTTGAGTAACTACGTGTACCCCAAAGAAGGATTTTTAAACAAAGAGCAGTGAAGAAGAGAGCCGTCAATGGTGAGCTCTGCCCTGAGCTGCTCCCCTGCTGCCCTGTGGGATCCCTTCCTGCGGGCTGGGGCCGCCCTTTCCCACCAAGACAGGAAGGTCCAAGATCTCCAAGCCAGCCTCTCACATCCGCTCCCTGAACCACTCTCAGCATGGTGGGCCATCCCTACTTGGCTTCCTGAGATTTCCTGATACTCTTTTCTTAGGAACATAAGGTCAGCCCTGTTCCTGGAATTGGTGTCTGCCAGATATTTTGGTTGCCTTTTTTTTTTTTCCTTCAAAACAAAATGCTTTCTGAATTCCTTCCTACCTTTTAAAATGGAAGGTTTTATTATCTGTAGAAACTGTTTGGATACCCATTTATGTAGCATACCATAGAGTCATAGATGGTAAGGACCTTGTGGCTTTGTATGGTGTAATAATGTCAGTGAGTCCCCTGAAGTGGGGATGAGGGGGTGTTCTTGTCCCCTGTTCCACAGAAAGTGAGTGGTTAAACAGGATGGGCACCGGCGTCTTACCCAACAGAACTCCCAGCCCATTATTACTTTCCTACCCTAGCCCTTCCCGTGATCACCTTTACCAACCACCCCCCCAGATTGTGAACTTTCAAGTGCTTTGTGTGTGGATGTCCAAACATTTCATATAGACGTGAAGAGAGGCAGAGGACTTACTTGTGAGGACACTCCCCTGAGGCACAGAACCATCCGGAAGAGGGGAGCTGGAATACACCCAATGTTTAGCCCAGGACTTCTACTTGGGAAAAAATTCCCAAATCATTAACCACTAATCCTTACAAACTAAAAATAACCATCACATATACTCAAAAAAACTGCAATGGGAAGACTATTTTTCTTTCTTGCCCTTTTGTGTCTCATTTCTCATCTTCCCTTTAAATGTGTATGTGAAATACTCACATGTCCATGCTCTAAAAGCAAAACAATCCCACCTGTTCACTCTCCTAGATTATAAAAACTGGCAACACCCACAGAAGTTAACACAGAAAAGATATGTGAAGACACACTTGGGTAAAGGCATTCTGGATTTATGACTTTAAAGACAACTTTTTAAATGTTTTTTTTTTCCCTTGGTTTGAGAATAATACATGCTTTTTGTTGGCTGAGTTTCCTTAACTGGCACTAAGTTATCCCAAAATGCTAATAATCATAACACAGAAGAAAATAGAGAGTTTGCTTAGAGTTTTGTGGTTGCGCTGAGTTTTGCCTTCATGTAGCTCCAGAGAGATTGAAATTTGGGCAAGTCCTCACGAATCCACAGAGCTTAAGAAGGTGACGGCCTTTCTGTGAGATGAATCTTCCTTTGTGCTAAATCATCTCCTGCGAGGGATCACGAGGCTCGGTGCTGACTCAGGTGAAGTCAGTGCCCTTTCTCTGAGCTCACACAGGTGGCCAGGTTAAATAAGCACTGAAAGGAGTTTGGTGCATTCTCCTGAGTCACCTTTGTCTGTTCAGGAGGCATTGTAAACTTGGCATTAGAGGGAGATTACAGAGTGCTTTTGTTCCAAAGCTTTATAGAAACTAAAGTGTGTGTGTACTTGTGTGGGTTTTATCTGTCCTCACACCTCTCAGATTTTATCATCTGTGCCTTGTCTGCAGGAATCCTGTGTGCCTATGTGCACAAAGGGAGAATCACAATTAATGCTGGGATCCTCTTTTAGCCAGGAGTCTGTCCCACATCTGTCGCCACACAGTTGATGAGAGCAGCATTGAATTTGACCCCCTCCATTTCCCACTCCCCTCCTGTCAGAAGTCAAGATGCTCAAAGGAAGTGGTCAGGCAGAAGGAGGCTGAGGAAGTGGAGGGAAAACTGGGACCAGATTAAGGTAGAGGATCCAACTCTGGATCATTAGAACTGATTTTTCAAACACTGTGATGGGGAAAATCCAAAAGAAATTTACTGAAAGATCCTTTAGCAAGAGAAATGGTTTACATGCAGCCAGGCAGCTCTTTACTAGGACTGGAGTTCCCATATGAAGAAATGGAGCTGCTCCACAGTCCTCTTATTGAAACTGCTAGTGCAATTAACACCTTTCAGAAATGAACCATTTCCTTACAGACAGATCAATGCTAGTGTTGGCAGAAGACAGAAAAACCCTAGCACACTGATCCTCCTGTAGACTTATTTGGCATTTTTAAATCATATTTTATGAAAGTTACTGTTCTCAGCTTCCCTCCCCCTCATTTTAGCTTATAAGTTTACTTAGGAATAGAGGTCCTAATGTTTTATTTGTGGCTGGCAGTGTGAAGGATTTTTTTCCTTTTTCTTCTTTTTTTTTTTAATAGAGTACTAATACCACTTGCCCCTTTAATCTCCATATCTCAGCCAGGAGGATAAAGATATCAGAGGTTTTGTAAATCAAGCATGGATACCTTTTCTACGTGGCAGTTTGCTAACTGAAATCTGTGGGTCAGAAGAGCTTTTTGTTTTAAGCTGGAAAAATTCTCGTGAACAGAAGTAGTACACTTTGTTTTCTTTCATGTGTCCTTTCCAACTATCAAAAATCAATAATTTTTAGCAGTTGATGGTTAGGTTTGGTTTGGACACCCTAGATAAAAAAGGGTGTTAGCCTGGGTTTCATCAGGAGGAAATAAAAGGCATTGTGTAGTCTCCTCTGGAGGACCCTTGTTTAGTACTTGCTTCCTTTAAATAGCTACATTTGGGGGGATGGCACCTGAAATGAAGAAGTAGTTTGGGCCTCTGGAGTGGCCACAGTGAGTAGAGCTTTCTTGTCTGTTAACACTTGGGAGAGCAGTAAAACCTGCCCCATCAATCAGGGATGCTTGAGACTCACTTGCCAGCATAAAATCATATTGGCCAACAACATGGGTGTTGGCACAAATGCCTGACCTTGGACTTCGATCTCTGGGACTCACCTCTGACCTTTACCTTTTTTTAAACCAACATTGTCCTATGACTTGGGATTCAGGGGAAGCTATAATGATTATAAAACACAGGAAAATTAGAGTGTTAAAAGCACTGAAAAGGAATTAAGTAGATGCCCACACAGAAAGGCTCTTGGATTCCAGTCACTGACAGCATGAAAAACAGAGCCAACAAACCCGCTTACAGATTTTAGCACTGCTTCTGCCCCCTTGCACGAACAGCGACAGTACAGGCCATTTACTGTACTGGCTTTCATGAGGAGATAATAAAGTACACTGTGTACTGTGCCTCTGGAGATACTTACGGAATATTCTGATGTAGGTTAGTTATAAGTAACTTATCAGTATAGATGTTGATCCATTGGTATTTTCAAATATACTCATGAGCCCCCTTCTTCATGACTAGCCCAAGGAGATAAGCTTGAGCAAGTTCTGTTTCATTTTACTTTTTATAAAGACAAGTCCACTTGAGACCCAAGGAAAATGTGGCTTCTCTAGCTGAGGGAGAAGGTACAGTCATCTTCAAAATGGCAGTTCTTCTCTCCCCGAATTTTAATGATAAATCCAAAGAGAGACAATAGAGAGCACAGTCCATGGAGGCCATTGGTCTCCCTTCCCACTTGATGCCAGAGAGGTCGTCCGGTGTCCTTGACAAATCCCAGTTCTTATGCTAATGTTTCCAATAAGATAGTCGTGCTCCTCCTGGGAAAGCCCTTTCTCTCACTTCATGGCATCGAGTATTAAACTTATTTTAATTGTCCTTACAAGCGGGCGCCTGGGTGGCTCAGTTGGTTAAGCGACTGCCTTCGGCTCAGGTCATGATCCTGGAGTCCCTGGATCGAGTCCCGCATCGGGCTCCCTGCTCGGCAGGGAGTCTGTTTCTCCCTCTGACCCTCCTCCCTCTCATGTGCGCTTTCTCATTCTCTCTCTCTCAAATAAATAAATAACATCTTTTAAAAAAAAAAAATTGTCCTTACAAGCTTATGTATGTCCCCTTAACTCCCACTCCCTAAACATATTTTTTATTTAGAAGTGCCTCTTATTGCCGACACCTCTCCTGGTATTTGAAAATATCAGCAGTGCCCTTTTATCTTTTTTTCTCCAATATAAAGACCCCCCATTTGTTTAAAGTAAAGCAAGGTGGTCAGACTAAAGGATTCTTTACGTCCTTTTCAAGACTGTTTTCTCTGCCCTCTCTTAGTACCCGCTGGTCCCATGGGCCAGCAAAGGAAGTGTAACGTAAGTAAGCACACAAAGTGCCATGCATTCTCATTCAAGTGAAGTCCTGAATGTCATCCCACGATTCCTCCTGACCTGTCAGTCCACACTGTTTTTTAATCCAGAATCCAAATGAGAAGATTGGTCACCTCAAAAAGAAAGTTAGCACAGTGACTGAAAGCAAAGGCTTCTAGTGCTAGATAGGCTGGGGTTTGAATCCCAGCTCCACCACTCCCAAACTGGGTGGCCTTGGAGAGGTTACAGATTGGACTGTTCTTCAGTTTTCACTCTGTAAAATGGGAATGATAATCAGGGTCGCTGTAAATATTATACAGAATGAATTTGAAACACTTAGGTCAATACCTGCTATAATACAAGAACACATAGATATGTATATATAGTAGTAGTAATAGCTACCACTTATTAAGCTATAGCATTTACAAAAGCTATACCATTTTTTTATTGATGTATAATTAACATACCATATCATGTAAGTTTCAGGTCTATAACATAGTGATCCAACAATTATATGCGTTATGAAATGGTCGCTATGATAAGCGTAGTTACCATCTGTCACCATACAAAATTATTACAATATTATTGACTATATTCCTTATGTTGTACTTTTCATGCAGTGACTTATTCATAACTGGAAGTTTATACCTCTTAATTCCCTTCACCTGTTTTGCCTGCCCCCCCCCCGCCCCCAGCTGGCAACCATCAGTTTATTCTCTGTATTTAGGAGTCTGTTTCTGGTTTTGTTTTGTTTTTTCAGATTTCACATATAAGTTTAATCAATGGTATCTGTCTGAATTATTATACTCAGCATAATACCTACTAGATCCATCCATATTGTTACTAATGGCAACATCTCATTACTTTTTATGGTTGAGTGATACTCCATTGTATATATATACCACATCTTTATCCATTCATCTATTGATGGACACTTGGGTTGTTTCCATATCTTGGCTATTGTCAAAAAATGCTACAGTAAACGTAGAGATGCATATATCTTTTCAAATTAGTGTTTTTGTTTTCTTCGAGTAAATACCCAGTGGTGGGATTACTGGATCATATGGTATTTCTATTTTTAATGTTTTGAGGAACCGCCATACTGTTTTTCATAGTGACTACACCAATTTATATTCCCACTAATAGTGCACGAGGGTTCCTTTTTCTCCACAACGTTGCCAACACTTATTTCATGTCTTTTTGACATTAGCCATTCTGACAGGTGTGAGGTGATAGCTCATTGTGGTTTTGATTTGCATTTCACTGATGATGAGTGATGTTGCACATCTTTTCATAGTCTGTTGGCCATCTATATACCTTTTTTGGGGAAATGTCTATTCAGGTCCTCTGCCCACTTTTTAATCCGATTGTTGGGTTTTTGGTGTTGTCTAAGTTTTTTCCATATTTTGGATATTAACCTTATTTGGCTATATCATTTGCAAATATCATCTCCCATTCAGTAGGTTGCCTTTTTGTTTTGTTGATGGTTTTCTTCACTGTGCAAAAAAGCTTTTTATTCTGGTGCATTCCTCAGAGTTTATTTTTGCTTTTGTTTCCCTTGCCTGAGGAGACATACCCATAAATATGTTGCTAAGGCTGATGTCCAAGAGATACTGCTTATGTTATCTTTTAGGAGTTTTATGGTTTCAGGTCTCACATATAGGTCTTTAATCCAAGTTTATTTTTATATATGGTATAAGCAAGTGGTCTAGTTTCATTCTTTTTGCATGTAGGTGGCTAGTTTTCCCAGCACCATTTACTGAAGAGACTTTGCATATTCATGCCTCCTTTGTCATAGATTGACCATATAAGTGTGGGTTTATTTTGGGGTTCTGTTCCATTGATCTTTTTGTCTATTTTTGTGCAGGTACATCCTGTTTTTGATTACTGTAGCTTTGTAGTATAATTTTAAATCTGGGATTGTGATACCTCCATCTTTGTTCTTCTCACTCAAGATTGCTTTGGCTATTGAGGGTCTTTTGTGTCCATACAAATTTAAGGGTTATTTGACAACACAAATAAATGGAAAGATACAACATGCTCATGGGTTAGAAGAATTAACATTAAAATGTCCGTACTGCCCAAAGCAATCTACAGATAGAATCTCTATCAAAACACCAATACTATTGTTCACAAAACTAGAACAAATAATCCTAAAATTTGTACCATTCTTTTTTCCACTCCTACAGCTGCTCCCTGCCCAAATCAGTCTGGATCTGGATCCCTATGTGCTTTGAGGATGGCCAGGTGGTCCTATTTCCATAGGGATGCAGATTACTAGTTCCAGCCCAGCCTAGTAAATTCCACTCACCCAATCTGAACAAGCTAGAACAACTCTCCTTCTCTTAGCTCTTCCAGTATTCCATGGCAACACCAGTCTGTATAATAACCTGTACTTGCGAAGATTAGTTTGTTTCCCCAGAGCTATTCAAAAAATACGTTATGTATCCTTCCGCCCTGCCTCTGAGCCCCATCCCAGCCCCAGTGTGGGTTGTTGTCAGCCTCATCTCGGGTTTAAATATCTGTCTCTGCCTTCTCCTATGGAAAAGTGACTTAGCAATGCCAAGTCAAAGCCCTGGGGTCTCTCTCCTCCCCGGCAGCCCCATCAGCTAACTCACATGCCTCCCCTTGTCCCTCTCACCCCTGCTCTGGGCTGGCTGGTGCTGCCCGTGTAGGTCATTCCCAGGCTGTGCCTTGTCAGTGCAGCCGGCGCAAAGGGCTGCGCGAGCAGGTGGTTGATGACTGGTCTTCCTAACCAGGCTAGACTGCCCTGTGGACACTGGCAGCAGACCCGTGACTGCAACAGGCACACACAGGCATGCATTTTGTCACCCCCATCAGCTGGACGCCCACGGTGAGGTTGACCATCATAGCTGTGAAACCCGTGTTCTGGGTCGTGTGTTCTTCCTCTGCCCTCCCTCCCTCCCCAGCATTCTCTGGAGAGCCTGAAAATGCCTTCTTCCCATTTGAGAGCATCTGCCTGGAATATTGATGGGAATGTCCCGTGGAATGGTTTCCTTCCCTTCTGATTTGCCAACATTAACGCTTTCTGCTCTTTGGTCTGAAATTGAATGAAAGGAGAAGGTCATTTTGTTTGTCCAACAGCCAAGTCCAACTATTAGGAGAAAATACAGTGTTTTCTCCCTCCTAAAAGAAAATTTTATTAGACTAATTGGTCTATTTATATAACCAGTTGTCTTCCTCTGAAATCAGACCGATTTTGAAAGAGGGAAAAATAGCCATTGCCTACATTTTAATGAGTTTCAAAGTACATTTGGATCCTGTTTTCTCAAAACACATTATTATACAGGGTTAGTTTAAACTGTGTCCTCTGGAACATTCAGCCACTGAAAACCAAAGCCACCTCAGGTGCAGCAGAGCCTACCAGACATGGCACGGGGTTCACAAAGAAGTTGCCCCATTGCATCCTTGGTCCTGCATTCACTATCTCCCTTCTGTTGTTTAAGCAGATACAACTGCACAGCAAAACCTGACTGCTATTTGTATTTCTTCTTTCAAGATTGTCTCTAGAAATCTTTGCTGTCAGAAAAACTGTTTTCCAGAGACCATCGTAACAACCCCACTGTTGGAAACTGTGAAAGCAGAAACAGGCCTTGTTGTGTCTTTCTTGGCTACAAAGTTGAGTAGCAGGGAGAGCCGGATGAGCCTCAGGGTCAAGGCTAACTTCAGATTTTACTCTTGGAGGTGTTTAGTCCATGCCTCTGGCTTTAGGTAGAACAGGATGGACCTACAAGTGGTTTAACAAGATGCTTACTAATACATTTATTGAGGGTCTGTTTTGTGCCAGGCATTTACTTGTTGTAACAGCCTTATGAAGTACAGGAAGATCTCCATTTTATAGTTGAGGAATCTGAGGCCCAGAGAAGGTAAGATATTTGTGCAAGGTCACACAGCTCATTGGCATACGAACATACAGAGTCAAACTGCAGAGCCTAACCAGTTAACCTCTGTGCTTCCCTATCGGAGGGGCTCTTCTATCCTTCCTTAGTTGTGCAGGAGGCTTCCCAGGACATTCTTGTACAAACCCGACCTACATTTCACTGGAGAGCCACCTTCAGGAGGACACGTCTGTTTTCCTCTGTAGTCCTACCTTCTCTATAGCCCTGAAAGAACTGTTAATTTTCTCATTCTCAGGACAGATGTATCTCTGATCACTTCGGGATCCTCTAGTGAAATTCCACTTTAATGAGGACCCCAAAGAAAGGAGACTACAAATTGAATCCATGCATTCTTGACCCCTCTCCTGTCCCTGCTCTCCAGTTACCTTGACACTTACATTTGGGGTGGAAGCAGATTTTCCACTTTGGCCTTCTCACTTACTCTTTGCAGTTTATAAAGTGCTTTTATTGACCCTAGAAAACATTCTGCCTCCTTTAGTAAATGTGTCCAGAATCTTTCATGAAGTCACTTTATTTTCCTCCTTGGCTGACTTTCTCATTTGGACCACAGTCGGGGAAAAGGTCAGTTGAGGCGAGGCAAGTTTAAGTATGACCTTAGACATGGACAGACGATGGCTCCAAACAACATTGTTGGTAACTTGTTTGGCATGTGGGTCCCATTAGGGACATAAGCAAACAGAGGATGTTTTCTGCAAAGGGATCATGCCATCACTATTCACAGCAGCAGGAATACGGTGTTTAGGGAGAGTATCATGCCTGGCGTAGGGCAGCAAGCCCCTTCTCCTCCTGGCCCTGCACACCTCCACCAATGTGCACCGTTAAAGATTTTAGGACTGGGCTAATGATAAATATTCCCTTAACTCCGCATCTTTGCATCTTTGGAGGGGTAGTCGTGAAGAGGCTATAAGCTCCTCCTTGCGGTGGGCCCTGTCCTGGCTTCTGTTTCATGGTATTCATCCTCCCGGACTTTTTTTTTTTTTTTAAGTATAGTTGACACACAGTGTTACATTAGTGTCAGACGTACAGCATAAGGGATTTGACAAGTCTGTGTGTTATGCTGTGTTCACAAGTGAGCTACCGTCTGTCTCCATACGATGCTGTTACAATACCATTGATTAGAGTTGCTGTGCTATACCTTTTATCACTGTGACTTATTCGTTCCATATTTCCCACTACCCCTCACCCATTTTGCCCATCCCCCGCAGAACTCCCCCTCCCCCCCAGCAAGCATCAGTTTGTTCTCTGTTTTTATGAGTCTGTTTCTGCTTTTTGTTTTAATTTTTAGATTCCACATATAATTGAAATCATATGGCATTTGTCTTTCTCTGACTTTTTCACTTAGCATAATACCTTCTAGGTCCATCCATGTTGTCACAAATGGCAAGGTCTCATTCGTTTTTTTATGGCTGAGGAATATTTCATTGTACATATAAACCACTCCTTCCTTATCTATTCATCTCAGTGGCCACTTGGTTGCTTCCATATCTTTGCTATTGTAAATATTGCTACTATAAACATAGAGGTGGCATCTGTCTTTATGAACTAGTGTTTTTTGTTTTCTTTGGGTAAATACCTAGAGTAGAATTACTGGGTCATATGGTGTTTCTATTTGTAATGTTTTGAGGAACCTCCTTACTGTTCTCCACAGTGGCTACACTGATTTACATTCCCACCAACAGTGCATGAGCGTTCCTTTTTCTCCACATCTTCACCAATACTTGTTATTTCTTGTGTTTTTGATTCTAGCCATTCTGACTAGGTGAAAGGTGATTCTCATTGTGCTTTTGATTTGCATTTCCCTGATGATTACTGATGTTGATCATCTTTTCATGTGTCTGTTGGCCATCTGTAAGTCTCTGGAGAAATGTCTATTCAAGTTCTCAGTTCATTTTTAACTGGATTATTTGTTTTCTGGTGTTGGGTTGTATAAGTTCTTTCTATAGTTGAGATATTAACCTCTTATTGGATATATCATTTGCAAATATCCTCTCTCATTCAGTAGGTTGCCTTTTCATTTTGCTGATGGTTTTCTTCACTGTGCAAAAGCTTTTTATTTTTATGTAGTCTCAATAATTTATTTTTGCTTTTGTTTCCCTTGCCTGAGGAGACATACCTAGAAAAATGTTGCGAAGACCACTATCAAAGAGATGACTGCCTATGTTCTCTTCTAGGAATTTTATGGTTTCAGGTCTGACATTTATGTCTTTAACCCATTTTTGAGTTTATTTTTGTATATGGTGTAAGAAAGTGGTCCAGTCTCATTCTTCTGCATGTAGCTATCTAGCATTCCCAGTGCCATTAAAGAGACTGTAGCATGAGTTTATTTCTGAGCTCTCTGTTCTGTGCTATTGAAGTATGTGTCTGTTTTTGTGCTAGTACCGTAATGTTTGATAGATTTGCAGCATATCTTGAAATTTGGGATTGTGATTCTTTCAGCTTTGTTCTTCTTAAGATTACTTTGACTATCCAGGGTCTTTTTGTGGTTCGATACAAATTGTAGGATTGTTTTAGTTCTGTGAAAAAAATGCTCTTAGTATTTTGGGAGGGATTTCATTGAATCTGTAGACTGCTTTTGGTAGTATGGACATTTTAACAATATTAGTCCTTCCAATGCATAAGCATGGAATATCTTTCCATTTGTTTGTGAGGTCTTCAGTTTTTTTCATTAATATTTTATACTTTTCAGAGTATAGGTCTTTAACCTCCTTGGTAAAGTTTATTCCTAGTGATTTTATTCTTTTTGATGCAATACTAAATGGAATTGTTTTCTTAATTTCTCTTTCTGCTACTTTGTTATCAGTGTATAGAAATGCCAACAGATTTCTGTGTGTTAATTTTGTATCCTATGACTTTACTGAATTTATTATTTTTCATAGGTTTTTTTTTTTTGGTGGAATCTTTGGGATTTTCTACATATAGTAACATGCCATCTGCAAATAGTAACAGTTGAACTTCTTCCTTGCCAATTCGGATGCCTTTTATTTCTTTTTCTTGACAATTGCTGCTGCTGGGGTTTTCAGTACTATGCTGAATGAAAGTGGTGAGAGTGGACATCTTTGTCTTGTTTGTGATCTTAGAGGAAAGCTCTGTTTTTCCCCCCTGACTTATGTTAGCTGTGGGTTTCTCATATGTGGCCTTTATTTTGTTAAGATATGTTCCCTCTAACCCCACTTTGTTGAGAGTTTTTATCATGAATGGATGTTGAATCAGATGCTTTCTCTCCATCTATTGAGATGGTATGATTTTTATTTTTCATTTTGTTAATGTGATGTATCACATTGATTGATTTGTAAATATTGACCTACGTATACATCTCCAGAATAAATCCCACTCAATCGTGGTGAATGATCTTTATAGTGGATTGTTGAATGCGGTTTGCTAATATTTTGTTGAGGACTTTTGCATCTATGTTCATCAGGGATATTGGCCTGTACTCTTTTTCTGTACTGTCTTGTCTGCTTATGGTGTCTGGGTAATGCTGGCCTTGTAGAATGTATTTGGAAGCTTTCCTTCTATTATATGGAATAGTTTGAGAAGAATAGATATTAAATTTTCTTTAAATATTTGGTAGAATTCATGTGTGAAACCACCTGGTCCTGGACTTTTGTTTGTTGGGAGTTTTTTGATTACCAATTCAGTTTCATTAGTAATTGGTCTGTTCAGATTTTCTATTCCTGATTCAGTTTGGGAACATTATATGTTTCTAGGAATTTATCCATTTCTTCTAAGTTGTCCAATTTGTTGGCATAGAATTTTTGTAGTAGCCTCTTATAATTCTTTCTATTTATGTGGTGTCAGTTGTTACTGCTGTCTCATTTCTGATTTTTTGGGGGGGTCCTCTTTTTTTCTTGAGGAGTCTAGCTAAAGGTTGGTCAATCTTGTTTATCTTTTGAAAAAGCCAGCTCTTAGTTTCCTTGATCTTTTTTATTGTTTTTGTAGTCTGTGTTTTATTTATTTCTGCTCTGATCTTATTATTTCTTTCCTTCTACTAACTTTGGGCTTTGTTCTTCCTTTTCTAGTTCCTGTAGGTATAAGGTTAGATAGTTTGAGATTTTTCTTGTTTCTTAAAGTAGGCCTGTATTTCTATAAATTTCCCTCTTGGAACTGCTTTTGCTTGGCCCAAAGATTTTGGACCACTGTGTTTTTATTTATCTTCATGTATTTTTTTATTTCTTCTTTAACTCCTAGGTTGCTTAGTAGCACGTTGTTTAGCCTTGACATGTTTGTGTTTTTTCCCCTTTTTTTTTCTTATAATTGATTTCTAGTTTCATACTATTGTGGTTAGAAAAGATGCAGGATGTGATTTTAATCTTCTTAAATTTATTGAGACTTGTTTTGTGGCCTAATGTGATCTATCCTAGAGAATGTTCTATGTGCACTTAAAAAGAATGTATTCTGTTGTCTGAAAAGAGTATATTCTGTTGTTTTGTGATGGAATGTTTTATATATATGTTAAGTCCATCTGGTCTAATGTGTCATTCGAAGACATTGTTTTGTTATTGATTTTCTGCCTGGATGATCTATCCATTGAAGTAAGTGGGGTGTTAAAGTCCCCTACTATTATTGTGTTACTGTTCATTTGTCCCTTTATATCTGTTAATATTTGCTTGATGTAATTAGGTGCTCCAGTGTTGGGTGCATAGGTGTTTACAATTGTTAGATCCTCTTTTTGAATTGATCCCTCTGTCATTATGTATTGCCCTTCTTTGTCTTGTGTTGCGGTGTTTGTTTTAAAGTCCATTTTGGCTGATAAAAGTATTGCTCTTTGTTTTTCACTTCCTTTCGCATGGAACTCTTTTTCCATCCTTTCACTTTCAGTCTGTATGTGTCTTTAGTTCTGAAGTAAGTCTCTTGAAGGCAGCACATAGATAGGTTGGCAGAATGGATAACAAAACAAGACATTTCTTTTGAGTAAAGCATTTACACCATTTACATTTAAAGTGATTATTGATAGGTATGTACTTTTTGCCATTTTGTTAATTATTTTCAGTTGTCTTTGTAGTTTTACTCTGTTCATTCCTCCTTCTCTTACTCTCTTGCCTTGTGATTGATGGATTTCTTTAGTGTTATGCCTGGCTTTCTTTTTATTTTTTGTGTGTCTATTATAGGTTTTGAGTTTGTGGTTACCATGAGGCTCATAAAATATCCTAAATACATAGCAGTCCGTATTCAGTTGAGGGTCACTTAAGTTCGAACATAACTTTTTTTTTTTTTAAGATTATTTATTTGAAAGAGAGAAAGCAAGAGACAGAGCACAAGTGGGGAGAGGTAGAGGGAGACTCCCCACTAAGCAGGGAGTCCAATGTGGTGCTCAATCCCAGGACCCTGGGATCATGACCTGAGCCGAAGGCAGATGCTTAACCGTCTGAGCCACCCAGGTGCCCCAGTTCGAACGTATTCTAAAAAAATTTTGTTTTCACTCCCCACTCCATGTTTTATGTATATGTTGTCATGTTTTACATTTTTTTATATATAATTTTCTTCTAATTATGGCCTTTTCTTTTGCACTTAAAAAAGTCCCTTTAACATTTCTTGTAAGGCCAGTTTAATGTTGAACTCCTTTAACTTTTGTTTGGGAACTTCCTTATCTCTCCTTCAATTCTGAATGGTAATCTTGCTGTTTAGAGTGTTCTTGGTTTTAGGTTATTACCTTTCAGCATTTTGCAGGCCGGAAGGGAGTAGCACGATATATGCAATGTTTCTGCTAAAAAACCAGCTGATAGCCTCATGGGGTTTCCCTTGTAAGTAATTAGCTGCTTCTCTCTTGCTGCTTTTAAAATTCTCTTTATCTTTAAAGCTTTGACATTTTAATTATTATGTGTCATGATGTGAACCTCCTTGGGTTCATCTCATTTGCAGCTCTCTGTGCTTCCTGAACCTGGATGTCTGTGTTTTTCCCCAGGTTAGGGAAGTTTTCAGCTGTTACTTCTTCAAATAAGTTTCTGCCCCTTTCTCTCTTTCTCTTCTCTTCTCCTGGGACCCCTATAATGTGAATGTTTGCTTGATGCTGTCTAAGAGATCCCTTAATTTGTCATTTTTAAAAATTCTTTTTTCTTTTTGCTGTTCAGCTTGGGGGCTTTCCTTTATCTTGTTCTAGATCACTGATCCATTCTTCTGCATCTGCTAATGGACTGTTGATTCCCTCTAGTGTACTTTTCATTTCACTTATTATATATTTCAGCTGATATTTTTTATATTTTCTATTTCTTTGTTGAAGTTCTTAGTTCATTCTTCAGTCCAGTGAAAATCTTTATATTACTTTAAACTCTTTATCAGCATATTGCTTATCTCCATTTCATTTAGTTTTTTTTTTGAGGTTTTTGTCTTGGTTTTTTCATTTGGAACATATTCCTCTGTTTCATTTTGCTTGACTTTGTGTTAATTTTTATGAATTACACAGAATAGCTACTTTTCCTAAACTTGAAGGAATGGTCTTGTGTAGGGTTGTCCCCTGTGTAGACCATGTGTGCCTGGTGACTTTGGTTGGCTCACTGGAGCTGAGGCTAGCGTGGGCTGGGAGTCCTGCAGGACTCCATGTTGAGGCTGCCCTGATGGGATGGCAGGAGTTGAAGTGGGTGTGGGCTGGGATAGTCCTGCGGCTCTTTATGCAGAGGGTGCCCTGACAGGACAGCTGAAGCTGGCATGGGCTGGGGCCCTCCCAGGTCTCCTTAAGCAAAGGGCACTCCAGCAGGATAGCTGAAGCTGGTGCAAGCCAGGGCGTCCCAGAGTGTTCGGCACAAGGGGCACCTGTAGCCAAGGCTGTTGCTGCCCAGGGTGCTCTACACAGGGAGGCCCTGGTTGGCCTGGCTGGAGCTGAATTAGAAGGTCCCAGAGCACTCTGCACGGGGGGCATCCTAGCAAGTCATCTGGAGCCAAAGTGGTGTGACCTGGAGTATTTCCAGTGCTGTGGGTCTGTGTCACCTTGGCAGGAAGGCTGGAACTGTAGTGAGTGCTGCCCAGAAGTGCCCTGGGATGTGCCATGCTGGGGCCACTTTAGTGTGATAGATGGGGCTGGTGTGGACTAGGGGCCCGGGGCTCACTGAGGTGTCAGGCTCACTAGGGCACTGGACCTTGCTCCTCTCCATGCTGCTACCGCAGTGGAGGGGGACTGTAATCATAGCACTCGCCAGCCCCTCCAACCCAACCTGGAGAGATTTCCAGCATGTCTTCTGCCATTTGTCAAGGTTCTAGGGCTGAATGCTTTATATTCTAGTTGTACTCTTAAATGCTTTTTTCTGTGCTCCAGGATAATTGAATCTACTCAAAGTCCCTCAATACTATTCCTCCCCACTGCAGTTTGCAGCATTGAGTGTTCCCTTTATGATCATGTTATCATGTCTCCATCTAGCTTTTGTTGTGCAGAAGCCGTTCAGTCAGCCCTCAGTTCCTCTCCAGGGGCAACTGCTTTATAAAATAGGTGATTTGATATGTCCATGGATGAGGTGAGTTTGGGGCCTTCCTGTGTTGCCATCTTGAACCAGAAGCCCTCCCCTGGCTTTTTTCTGTCCCTGTGCCAGGGCTCAGAGCCATGCAAAGTGAGTGAGTGAAGCCACTAGGTGTGAGGCAATGCAGAGTGGTGGGGTATGTGGCTGGCCAGGGATCATGCTCCATCTAAAAAGGCAGTCACTGCTGACTCTAGGCCCTTTATGTCAAGAAGTGCAGGTTTAGTGTTCTAGAATATCCTATTTTCCAAGAGAAAGTGGAAAACTTGACTTTTAAATGACAGTTCCTAGTGTTTAAATATTTAAGTAATTAAAATTATTTTAAAACATGCTGTGTGAGCCAAATAAGATGTCTGAGGCCTTGGGCTGGTCTTACTTCTATACTCTTATTCCTTTTCCACAGTCTTGCCTGCCCTAACAGCTTCATCTCTTGCCCTCTCACCAAATGTTGATATCTCAGACGGTCAGATCTCTAATCCTCGCCTGCACCCTAGATTAACAGGACTAGTCATCTCCATGGGGATGTCTTCATACTTCATATACAAAGCTGAGCTCAGCCTCCCAGATCTGCACACTGTCAGGTCTTGAGAAATGCTGGATATTTTTGTTTCATTCCCCAAAAATACTGCTATTACTCATGTTACTGCTTCTGTGATTAATACTACCAATAATCTGTTGTCCTCCTTTTGTTACTGATTTCTGTTATCCAATACCACCCCTCCAGCAGGCAGCCAGAACAGACCTCGTGACCCCGCACTCACTGCAAGGCCAGCCACTGGGGATCGTGTTCACTCTTCTTCCACAAGCCCTCTAGGACTTGCTCCCAACTTCGCCTTCCCACTAACCAGAAACCCTTCTACTTTCTGAACTTGTCCGGTCTCCTCAGCTACTTTCTCCATCTCTTAACTGATCACCCACCACCAATCTCGTGCCTCCTTGTTCAGGATGTAGTCAGTACACTATGGCTGGAGTCATCACTCACCTCTCTGTCAGACTTCGGTGGCTCCCCAGCCATCCCCACGTGCCCGTCGTACCACACTCTCTGTTCCACTGGGTACACCACTGTCCCTGGTACTTGTGTGCACCTGCGCTGGCTTCTGGGCTTGACTGCCTTCTTCCTTCAGGCCTGTGTTCATTCCCTTCGTCCACCTCCTCTCTTGTCAAGTGCCACCTCCTTCATGGAGCCATTGCTTGCCTCCTCAGGACCAGCCCCTCTTCAAAGCTGCCACGCGTTCTGCTCTTTTCATTTCACCCAGCTGTGGTTGCCCACAGAGCTTGCTGGCCTCTTCCCCCTTCACTTCATCAGCTCCTTCGTGGAGACACACTTTCTTGGTCATCTCCATCCCCACAACGGCTAGTACACTGCCTTGCATACAGTAGACACCACGTAAACCTTGGTAAATTGGTCCCCTTTTCAACTTGGAGAATGGCTGTGTCTAAAGGGCTCAGAGCAAGATACTAAAAGTCAAAATTGTCTGGTTTTTCAGGACTTACCAGAACCTAAGAGAAGGTATCAAGCTAGTGAAAGGGTTACTCTGACAGTCTCCTTTTCCAGGGATGCAGTGTTTAGAGGAAGAACAGCCGTGATTTGGTTTCCTTCCCTCATGCACAGTGCCTTTCCCCAGTGCGCCTTGGAAGTTTGGCTTCAGTGCCAGAGGCGAGGAAGAATGGACAAAGTCTCTTGGATGCTGGGCTTCTGCCACTCTGGCGGTGAGAGCCAGGCACTGTTCCTCTTGCCCAGAAGAACAAGTTGTACCCACACACTCACAAGATGTCCTCTGCTCTCCTCATTGGCAGGCCTGCAAATTTCCCACAAGCCATTGGGATCTGTTCTACCATCCTTGTATTCTGAGGTTTTTTTGCAGCATTGTTTGTTAATTAGCTCGTAGAACAGATGCCTATTCCATTCAGGATTGCATCCACTTGATGTTCCTAAGGAGAGAACCTACTCATTTTTCTTGTGTACGTATTTTCCCCTTCCTTTCTGAGTGCACAGGCTGATCCAGGAGAACCCAAGCAGCATGAACGCCTCGCTCTCACAGAACTGAGCTGTGAGACGTGTACTTCCTCAATCCGCGCTGTGCTGATCAGACCTGTGCAGCTCTGAAAGCTCCCCAGACTTTCGGGGCCCACCTTCACTCCAGCCCCACCTAGGGCCTCGCATTCCTTGTCCATAGAAGGGAGGAAAAACGCCATCGGTGTCTGCATTTTTTTATTAGCTCCCTTGGAGGGCTTTTTAGCATTTTCTGAGGTCACTCCTGTCAGCTTTGCTTAGGCAGTTTTGCAGCCTTCTTCTGCCACAGGGTCGTTTTCATCTGAAGCACCACCGGAGGCTTACGCAGCTTTGGACACCTGGCACGGCCGGGATGCCGCCTCCAAACACTCCCCCTGGCAGGTCTGCACCCCTCCAACAGCAGGGACTTTTTATTTACTCTGGAAATTCCACTGCAGAGCAAGTTCTAGGAACACAGCATTACTCTTCTCTTGTGCTCACAGATCAAACTTGGAAAGGGGTGTTTGGGGGGGACAGTCTTAAAGATAACGTGATTTAAACTTTACAACAAAACTTTTTAATCCAAGGCAATTTTTATTTTGAATTAGCTTAAGTGTCTTTAAAACTGAAAAATTACATTCTGGCCCTGAAAAGTAAATTATCCTGTTTGAGTCCTTGATTTGGACGCGATTAGAACACCTTACGGGCCTTTTTGTCAGAGTAGATTTAGTTCCAAATATCTTGATAGGAGCTCAGCCCGAGGGAAGTTTCCCAATTGGTAGAAATACAGAGGATTTATATATACACATTGCTTAAATGGTCTATGTAGCAAGATTCTCAATCATTAAACATTTCAAAATGGAAGGGTAGGAGAAGAGGAGCATCTTTGTTGCATGAAGAAAAGTGGCCAACTTTGGGTTTTTTACTCTCACAGCGTCTTCCCACAGATCTTCAAAATAATGACCCTCACTCTTCTCTCTGTGGTCCTGTCAGAGAGCGGGAATCCTGGCTGGCTGGTCAGGTCCTCAGAAAATGGCACAGCTGTTCTTAAAAGTAGTCCTATTCATAAGCTGTGGGCTGTCGACAACTGCAGTGTTCGAGAAAGGCACACTGTTCTATAAAGAGTTTTTCTTTAAAAGGGAAAGAAAAATACATGGTATTTACAGTGAAAAAAACTGGACCCTTCAGCTTTATTTTAGTGGCCACGTCTGAAATGGAAGTGGCGAAGGCCATAAATACACACAAGCAGTTGCGCCTTTAAGGGATGATTCATGTTGGCTGTGCTGCCCATAATGGAAAATTCAGCTAGTTAAGCAAGATCAGCCAGAAAGCCTCACACAGGCTTCTCTGCCAGAGCGGATGCCTACCATCTTGTGACCTACTTGTTGTCTATTATTGAATGATCAACTCTCTTTCTTCCCCTCTTAGTTCATGACCAAGAACCCCACCATGCGCCTGGGCAGCCTGACTCAGGGTGGGGAGCATGCCATCTTGAGACATCCTTTCTTTAAGGAAATCGACTGGGCCCAGCTGAACCATCGCCAAGTAGAACCACCTTTCAGACCCAGAATCGTAAGTGTCTAAGACCACAGAGTAGACTTTCCTCTTTTTTAAAATACCTCCGTGTTCTACCAAAATCTGTTGTCCCCTATGGAATAACCAAACTGGAAGTTCAGCCTCAGCTCTGCAGGGTAGCGTCACCCAGGAGGAGGCTGGCCCTTGAGGAAACCTCTCCCCCTTTCCAGTTTACTTCTCTCCAATCTTTCACCTCTTGCTTGCTCTGGAATCCATCCTCCCTTAACCTAAACTTTCTGGAGCCTAACAGACCTGAAATTTTCTAGGTTTCCCCAAAAGAGTTGGGCTGAGAAATTCATCATTCCTCTAGTTTCCTCATGCTCCCCTGGGTGCCTTTCCCAAGCCCCCAAGGAAGTAGAAAGGGCATGAAAGGCTACCCACCTCACTGAACCTGGCTCCTTGGCTTGGAGAGCCTGGGTCTGTACCAGCCACTGCAGCCCAGAGCTCAGGCCAAATCTCTTTTGACTAGAGAAATACTGGGAGCGCCAGGGGTACCTTCCCAAGCAAGGCAGCTGAGCGGGCATTCTTGAGGGTGGTCTAGCTCTTGATCTGAGAGCCAAGCTCTTTCTTATCTGTGAGTCAAGAGATCCATGATGGAGAAAGCAGAAACGCATCTTCAACTTAGGTAAGAGAAATGAGAGGTCTAACAATGGCAGAAATGAGCTTTCCAAGCATTAGTTTATAAAGATGTAAAAGATCAACATTTCCATACACACAGCTGGCTTAATCTGTAACAGCCCCCAAGGTTGGGCACTAGGCACCAACACATAATGACTGCCACTAGGCAGTCAAGCCACTTCCTTTACCAGGCCCCCTGCTGCCAACCCCTCGGGGAGGAGGGAAGGCTTTGCCAATGAGGCAGCAGGAGGCCAACTGGTGAGTAAAGTGAGGGACACTTGTTTAGGAATAAACTCAGCGCTTTCACGTCTTTCAAGAAAAGCTCTTCACGCCTAGAGTCCTGTGTATAAACAATAGGTGAGGCAAGTGTGAACTTACACTCTGTAGACAACCAAGCATATATGTCCCTCAGTAGAGCCTGTCGAGAAGTGGCACTTTGGTGAAATGCCAAGTAAAGGGTGAGTGAGACGGCTGGATCAGGTGACCAAATTAATTGCTTCACCTCCCGGCCTAAGGCGGGCCTGCTCAGCAAGATTTCCGTGGGGTTAGTGAAGTGGGGTGGGGGGGTTCCCACATGCCCGTAACGATACACAGTGCAGCAGAATTACTACAACCCGCTGCTTCGTCCTAATGGTCCTAACTGTAAATAATGCTGCTCCCAGGGCTGCAGCGCCCTTCTGACCTCACCGGAAGAGGGGAAAGCCTCATGTGCCTAAAATCTGACCCTTGTTTCCTTTTGACAGAAATCCCGAGAAGATGTCAGTAATTTTGACCCTGACTTCATTAAGGAAGAGCCAGTTTTAACCCCAATTGATGAAGGACATCTTCCTATGATTAACCAGGATGAATTTAGAAACTTTTCCTTTGTGTCTCCAGAATTGCAACCTTAGCCTGATGGGGAATGAAAGACAGGACCTGAGAATCACAAGCAGCTCCAGATTTCCCAGGAATTCCCTTTGTGGGGCATTCCCCAGGATCAGCCTTAGAACAAGAACCTTACCTTCAGAGCACAGGTGGGAAACTCTGAAGTACAGAACTTCAGGAGGTCAGCTCTTTCAAGTCCTCAGGAAGCCAGGGTACTGGAAAGAGTGGATACCGGAATGAGATTTCGTGAAGAAGTATACTGCTCAACCTAGGAGTTTCTATGGCTCTTTTGGGCTTGGGATATTAGAAGGAACCAACAGAAGAGAAGGTGTGAAGAATCGACTCGATCCTAGAAATTCTGAGTCCACCGGCTTTTCACTTCAAAAGACAAATCAAGGGCGCCTGGGTGGCTCAGTTGGTTAAGCAACTGCCTTCGGCTCAGGTCATGATCCTGGAGTCCCAGGATCGAGTCCCGCGTCGGGCTCCCTGCTCGGCAGGGAGTCTGCCTCTCTCTCTGACCCTCCCCCGTCTCATGCTCTCTCTCTCTCATTCTCTCTCTCAAATAAATAAAATCTTTAAAAAAAGACAAATCAAGACTTGGTCTGGGCCCCTCTGTGCTCTTCTTAAGCCGGCGAGCCCGGAATACTCGCAGTCTTCGAGAAGTCTGTAAATGCTAATCAAGAATTCGGTAGGGAAATGAATGGCTTTCCAAACAGAATGATTTACTCTGAAGAAACAAAAGGGGCTTCACCACGTCAAGCCCCATCTTGAAAACAGATGTTGAGCACCAAGACAACTGTTCCAGCTTAATTCTCTCATCCTCACTTGAACGGATATTTATTGAGTGCCCCATGAGACGGTGCCACGCGCCCTGCTAGTGTAAACAAACAGATTTGTGTGCACGGAACTTTCATGCTCCATTTACCTGAATGGTGTTTGCATTCTGTGAAATGCCTCTCCACCTTGCATATAATCATGCTTCTTTGTCTGCACATAACTTTGTCCACAGAAGAGGGCTCGCTGCCACGACAGCAACTATCCGCACAAACAGCAAGTGAGCGAGGGGCTTGCTGCCTAAGGACCTGTGAAATCTCATCATGGGATAATGTGCAGATACCGCACCGAACTCTGTGAAGAATCGCACGCCACTCCTGTCAATGACCAGACTTATGGCTTAGACAGTAGCAGGTTATTTAAGTTATATTTTAAGAGACAAAAATGTTTGGTATGCATTTAATAATTAGAAAGGACTCATAAACAGGACATTTACTGAAGGACCTTATAATATGTACTCATATATGCAGTTGGAGAATTTTGTCTGGAAATAAAGGCATTTTGTAGCAAAAGCAAACTTTTTGTCTAGAACGATCTGTCCCATCCCCACTAGGCGACAAGATACCTAATTAAAGGTTTTGAGCCGAATGAATAGAACGCCTAAAGCAAATTCCTGAAGAGCTGGTATAACCTGTGTGTCCCTAAGTGGACCTGGCCTCTTACTGACCAGAACTTCTATTCTGACTGAGGGTACTAACTGCTAAGCAGTGCTGCAACAGAGTAATCCTCAAAAATCTCAGTGCCTCGGCCCAATGTTTCTTTCTCGTCCACATATAATACAGTGCAAGTTCAACGGCCCTCTTTGATCTTATAAATATGCCATCTGGAAAATAGAGCTTCCAAGGTTGCAATAGCAAGGAAGAAAGATGGAGGAGGTGCTCGACTGCATCTACAGGGAGGGATACGCATCACTTCTGCGCACGGCAGATTGGCCAGAACATGGCCTCCGTCTAGAACCAGGGTGCGGAATTGCAGAGCAGCCAAAGGCTATCTAGCCAATACTGAAAATCTGTCCTAGTTTCTTTTCTGTATTACCAGCTGAAAAATGACTTTTGAATTAACAGAGCTGCTAGGAGCCTCCCTTTACTTTTGTTTAGCACCTAGCTTACACAATTTCACTACAGCTTCAGGTCATTCTACCACTGTTTCCAGTGTGACTACCGGGGGTTAATTTCTACAAATGAGAAGAGAAAGGCTCAGAGAAGCTTAATTGGTTGCTCAAAGGTTTCAGACTTGGGAAGGAGTGGATTTGGTCTAGAGCCTAATCACTAAAGTTCTAATCCAGCAGACTTCTGGAAAGGGAGGGGTTTTTCTAGTTTGGGAGGTGGAAGGGGGAGCAGGAACCTTCATAGCGAGGTTGCAACACAGTCTTCTAGTGCTGTGTGGGGCTGAGGAGCTACTCGATGTGGTTTACTCCACACGGGTAAAGAAGGATGAACCATAAAGCATGCCTCCTGTGTTTATTTACAAATACCATTATAGCCCCACAAAGGCCCCAGATGTCCTCTTCAATGAATATGGGTAATCACTCAACAGCTTCCCTCTCCACAGTCTATTCAGACCTGCTACCTGGGCCACCCAGTTTAAGTCCATTCTTTCAATCCCAGAATACCAACGATCATGCTAGGAGAGAATTTCCAGTGCTGCTCCTTCCACCCTCTTCTATGGGAGATGAGATTGGAGGTACAGACAAAAGCCCCAGGAGTCTCCAAGTCCAGGGTTAGGGCTCCACTTCACAACTTTACTCCATTCTCCTAAATCTTGGGTCCTTTCTGAGGATCAACGAGGTCGCCCGCCCGTACTTCCTGCAACAGACTGGACACGAGCCATTCGATCAGCAGGTGCTGAGTCTGCTGGGGCTGCCGGGTTCACCCTGCAGCTCAGCTGACAGCATGGAGGTCAAGACAAGGTCACACTTACCCTTCCGCGCAGTACCATCTTGCCTCTCGGATGAGGACTCTTGAAAAACACTCAGGCCTTATCACCCTACTGTCCTCCCGAGCTAGTCCTCATCCCCATACCCATCTCTCCCTACTTTCCCAAGCTATCCCCCCGTTGAAGTCCATGCAGGCTGGAGTCTCTGAAAGAAGAACTGATATGTTGAGATGTGGATCAGCTTGGACCACAGAAGAGGTTTTCACTTAATAATGCCTGACATTTAATTCAGGTGTATTGAGGCCCTCTTCCAAACACTTTAAGTGTATTTACTCATTCAAAACCCCAAGAGGTGAGCACTCTCTATTGTACAGATGGGGAAACTGAGGTACAGAGAGATTAAATAACTTGCCCCAAGTCCTACAAGTAAAGCATTATAGTCAGGTGGTTTAATTCCAGAATCCCTACTTTTAGTCAAGTTGGTGAGTGCCTTCTATTAAGGCCAATTTTATTTTTCCCAGTTTTGTAGGGTTTTGAAAACAAGAAGGGTGTAGACTGGGATTAGCAGGAAACACTAGATAAACTCCCAGTTGAGCAGGACAGGATTAGTCATCCTGTCTGCAGAACCATTTATCAGCACTGAGATTATATGATTTGTGTGTCAAGGGCCTGGAACCACTAACAACCTTCAAAGAAACGGGCAGTCCAGAGTGATGCAATCTGGGTCTGAGCCTCCCTGAGGAAGAGGAAATGGTCTGGGTCATACTGAGCCATATGCACCCCATCTGAACCCCTGGGGAACCTCTGACCCGTGGCGGGGTTTCCAGGCCTTTCTTCGGGCGCCCCCCCCACACACCCCCAGAGGTGCCTATTTCAGGAACTCACCACCCACCCGTGGCGTCACTAGGAAGGAGGAGTGTAGCGTGGGGCGACCTTGGCAGCTGCAACAGCTACAGAACTGATAGAGTGTGGTAGCAAAGAAAAATAAAACACCCGTTTATCATTTACTGATCTTAATTCGGTGTATGCTGCCTCGAAAATGTCCCAGCCACAGCCGATTTGGCTTTGACCATGTCATGGGCCAACATCATAAAACGTTGTCCTCTTTATTCTCAAATTTGGTCGTACTGATTGCTTAATCTGGCTACACTGAAAATGAAAATGCCCTAGACACAGAGTCACGGTGGGTCCTAGAACTTATTTTACATCCTCGGACGATACGCCTCAGATACAGCCTGAGACATTTGCAGTGGAAATCAACCCCGGGGTCCAGTGTTCCTCTGAACGGAATTGCAGGCTGAACACAGTGGACCCGAGTGCAGCTATAAATGGGCCTTTGTCATCTCCCTTCCTTCCTGGCTGAATTAGAATCAAAACGAAGGGGGCGCCTGGGTGGCTCAGTTGGTTAAGCGACTGCCTTCAGCTCAGGTCATGATCCTGGAGTCCCGGAATCGAGTCCCGCATCGGGCTCCCTGCTCAGCGGGGAGTCTGCTTCTCCCTCTCCCGCTCCCCCCTCTTGTGCTCTCTCACTCTCTCTCTCTCTCAAATAAATAAATAAAATCTTTAAAAAAAAAAATCAAAACGAAGAATGTCACCATCAGCTTCTTCCTGTCCTGGCTGCCCCCACCCTCACCTCCACGCCCCTGGCAGGTGTTCATCCCCTCCTGCCACCTTCCTCACTCACCCCGTGAGCTGGTCACTTCTGCACACTCTCCCTCTGGCATTGGATTTTTCAGAGCTCAACCAGTCAGAGGCAGTTTTCCAACTACCAAGAAGCCATAGAATCCTGATTTGTGTATTTATCTTATAGGCTCTTTGAGAGCCCAGAAAGCGCAGCTGCCATTGGATTTCTCCCACGTGTTCCTGCATCTTTGTCCTGGCCCAGACCGCTGGGAGCATGATCCTGCCTCCTCCCAGGGGCTTAAGGGTACCGACTTGAGTACAGGGCAGACCTCTGCACCAGATTTGCCATTTACTCTCTGTTCTTGGGAAAGGGGTTCTTTTCCCTAGATTACAATGTTCTCATTTGTGAGATGGGAGAATAGCACTTGCCAGCCTTGGGTTATTCCTGCAGAAATTCGCTGGGGTATTCTAGGTCAAGCACTTAACCCAGGGCTGGGACAGAGAAAACAGTCCATCAGTACTGGCAATGACTGTCCGCTACTGCAGAGCACCGAGGGAAGGATGCGGAGGGGGATCCACCAGAACGTGGGCAGAAGGGGAGCCCTGGGTCCCTCATGCAGCCCAGCTCACCTGACAGGGGCGCTGTGCCAGCTCTAAGCTGGAGGACTTTTACCTTTCTAACTGGTTGGCTGCAGAGATTTCTCAGGAGACTCTTAAAAACTTCGGGCAGGGGCGCCTGGGTGGCTCAGTTGGTTAAGCGACTGCCTTCAGCTCAGGTCACGATCCTGGAGTCACAGGATCGAGTCCCGCATCGAGTCCCGCATCGAGTCCCGCATCGGGCTCCCTGCTCGGCAGGGAGTCTGCTTCTCCCTCTGACCCTCCTCCCTCTCATGCTCTCTGTCTCTCATTCTCTCTCTCTCAAATAAATAAATAAAATCTTTAAAAAAAAAAAAAAAACTTCGGGCAGGCTGTTTTGAGGTCATCCTGCCCTGATTGACATGCGTGACCAGTACTATGCTTGAAACTGTGCTGCTCAGTATAAAAAAAGAGGCTAAGAAATATCCATGGTTTTCCCTAAAGTAGCTCTTCCCTCAAGCCTTTCAGGAATGCTTTTGTTCTTTCATATTTAACCTGAAGGCCCATTTAACTCACTTCTGACCAGATAACAGAGACCATACCCCAACCCCCATACCTGCTGGTCACCCTCTGGACACTCAGCATGCCCGTGGACCAGTTCAGAGAAGAGAGGATGTGTGCTCAAGATGTTTCCTAGGTCCTAGGGTTTGAAGCCACTAGTAGAACCAAGGGATTTGACTTCCTAGATGAAGATCTCTGTGACGATCATTCCTAATAAAATGAGAGACCCTGAAGTCCTATGTATTCTTATTAGAAACTGGGCTTCACACCCCTGTTCCTATGTACCACCCTTCCACACCTCCCAGGACTGCCTTTCTCATGCCACCAAGGCAGTTCTAACCCACAGAGGTTTCATTCGTCTGAGGGCTTGGACCATAGCTAGAAGAATTCCAGCTAAACAAAGTGAAGCTTGTGTAGGCACCAAGTGTGGTCAAATATGCAAGTGGGTTGCAGAGGTTGAGACAGGAATTTTCTTTGGAGGGATTTCAAATTAGAAACCAGAGATAATTTAGTAGTTGTTTGACCTAACATCAAAACCTAGATGATCCCTCAAGTTTCTCCAGCCTTGTGTTCTCATGACTCAAAGGTGACAGAGGGATATGGGTGGTCAACGCTGTATTGCTCATGCCTCACACAAGACTATCACTCAGATTGCCTCCCTGTCCATCTCCATGCAATTTTCACACCCACATACCCTCTCTGCAGACTGTCTCAATCCCGAATACCCCTGAGGCTCATACAGATCACCAGCCCCTAAAATCATATGTCAAGCTCTCATACCTGATTGTTTCTCATGTTCATACATGGAAAGGAAAAATGGCTTTCTAAAGATCAGCACAAGATCAAGAGAAGATAAGCCCCCTTCTAAAAACTGATAATAGAACACAATGAAAGAAAAAGATTTATTAGGTCTACTTCTTGTGTTTCTCCTTGAGGAAAAGGAATTTAAGATATAAAAGATCACAAAAGTTATTGGTAAAATGAATTGTAGCCCAAGGTAAATAAATAGATTATATAAAGCATCGAAGCAAGTAGAAGCAAAATTGCAGAACAGAATTACTCTAGTAGTATTCAGGAGCACCAGAAAGGGTACTGATCATCAGGACTGTACAGAAGCTCATAGAGATAAATCTGGAAAGTCTAAATCTCATTTTCTTTTTGGGTGGTTTCTAGACTAGTTAATCCAGAGGTATATGATAGGTTTCACATATCTGAGCTTCAGTAACATATGTGACAAAATCTCACTAACTTGTGGCCTAGCTGGAATTCAATGAACAATGGTAATCTAAGTATGGTAACTAATAGATGGATACTAATCTGGAATAATGTTCTACAACCTTAGATAACCTCTACTCCTTAGGGATTAACAGACAAATTTCACACCTTTCTTTAATCTTATTATATCAACCAAGCAACATGATGAAAAACAAAAACTAGACAATGGGACAAAGAGCTACTATGTTTTCAAACTACACATGCCCTCCCAGCAGATTCTGATACAAAAGAGCAAACTAAAGCTTAGAAGTCCATGTACTCCTTAAACTAATATTTACTGAGCACTGACTCTGCCGGGCATGATCTTGTTGCTGGGAAAACTAGAGTGAAAAAACACCCAAAGAGCCTTGCATTCATGTAATGTGCAGTCTGAAGAGGTTATATTGTTTGCCTGAATTAACCCACTCAGTGGAATGATGGCCTCAGGTCTTCCTCATAATTGTATCCATGGCACCTGGCACCTTGTAGGTGCTTAAATGTGCTATTGAAGGATATAATCACAGCTGGGTGTCAAACACATTTTTTGACTCCTACAATATTCTTTCATAGCTCTATGCTGGAATAAATGTAAGAAATAAATATAGCCTGTGCTTGAGTCTGAAAAGCTAATTATGTCAGGACAAGATGGAGTTAGGACTTCACACTATGAGTAAAGAAGGAGGCAGAGGAAAAGAATAAGTGTATGTACTCAACAAATTAGGATTTACCAGACCTTTTTCCAAGTGATGGGGACACTACAACAAGTCAGTCAGTCCCCACCATCTTGAAGCTTACAGTCCAGTGACTAGTGACTACACAACTGCAGGGTGCTTGGTGGCTGCAAAAATAAAGATGCAATCTTAGGTTCCTGACTCCTAAACGTGGGGTCCCAGACGGGAGAAAGGATAAGCCCCACTGAGCTCTGCCAAGATCAGGCCGGGCCTGGAAAACTGGACTCTGCTCTAGACACCCAGCATGAAGAGATACAAAGCTCCATCATGTTCCAAGGAAAGTCAACTTAGTGATGAAGAGAGCAAAAAGCATAGACCACAGTAGTGAGGAGGTAAACCAGGGGGAGCCTGAGGAAGAAGGCAGGAGAACGTCCTAACTACCTTCAAATAGATGAAAAACTACTGTGGTAATCATGAAGGCTGCTCGGAGTGGTTCCAGCTCTCTGCCTCCTGGGCAGGTAGCGGGAACTTCATTATGGATAGGTAAGGCCACAAGAATAGTTCTAACCAACAAGAGCAGAATGATGTACAATATCTGCAGACTAGAACAGTTCAGTGCTGTGGAGAGACTGTCCTTTTCTTCCAGCAGACCAGACTCTTTCCTCCAGTGAATGGCTAGGTTGAGAGAGGACAACTGGACTCTGACAGCCTGCATCCCAAGTGATTAACATGAGCCAAGCCCTCAGCCAAACTTTGTTGGGCAGGTTGCATGACAAGAAATAGTTATTTTTATTTCTGTTTAATGCCACTCAGATTATGGCAGTTCATCACTGTAGCATAACCTGGTCTATCCTGACTGACTTGCCATATGCAGAGAGACTAGCCTGGAAATTTATAGCCCCAGGGTTAGAACTAGAATGTCAGACTTCAACAGGGGTTACAGAATTTGTTCTAACCTTAAAAAATGAACTTTTTACACAAAGGTACTCGAATGTACAGTCAACTTCCTCGGGAGGGAGGGAGTTTACCATCCCTGGACATCTTCACATAGTCTACAACCCTTGGTGGGATGACGGGCAGGGGGTCAGAGTGAACAATCAGAGAGGTCCCTGCCAGCTTTTAGGGACTATCATGCCACAGTTTGGAATGGGCTTAGCAAGCACACTCTAACTGTGCTGTTTCCCCTGGCCCACTGGAACAGGCCCAGAGTTGTCCTACCATAATGTTTCCATGGGCCATATACCCTGGGCCCTGCAATTTCACTGTACACCCCCCCACCCCGGTCATGAATCTGGGCACAGCATTGCTTGGAATGCTCAGCAAGGTGTACAAAAGGCACAGCAGCTCAGAGGGCAAATAGATGAAGCAAAGGCTAAAGGCTCTCCTGGCTCACTATACCAAAGAATGGTAAATGGCCCTCGGGACTCCTGTCTGCATCTTTGGCATCCTAGAGGCAGTAGAACACCTCTGAAGTTCACCCCTACTGGTTTGTTCCTCAGGGTGCTTATCTGCCTTCTAGGGACAAGAGCTAATAAGCATCCGTCCTAACAAGGCAGAACTCCAGCATGAAGATCTGCTCTGGGGGGCGCCTGGGAGGCTCAGTTGGTTAAGCATCTGCCTTAGGCTCAGGTCACGATCCCCTGGGATCAAGTCCCATATTGGGCTCCTTGCTCAGTGGGGACTTCCTCTGCCTGCCACTCCCCCTGCTTGTGCTCTCTCTCTCGTGCAAGCTCTCTCTGATAAATAAAATCTTAAAAAAAAAAAAAGATCTGCTCTGGGGAGGCATGTGTTAAGACAAAGCTCCGTTTAGGAGGTTGGTGAGAAATGTGGTTCTTAGCACCAAAGGCTGGGTTTAAGCACTTGCCCCATTTTCTGGTGGTTGGCTGAAGCTGGCTCATACAGGCTCACAAGAATCAATTGCACAAAACTCTTCCTAAGTTAGTATTCAGTGAATTCACAACATAGCTTAAAATTGGGCATAGTGAGAATATTTATACCATGAACATTTGTAGCATTTACCAATCTGAAGTTTTTGTTTTTTTATATATTTGGCAGCTTATCAGCACACCCCTGCTAATAGGCTGAAAATCATGGTCTCCAGAACCAGGCTGAGCTGGGTTTATTCTGGCTCTGCTACTATGGGCTGTTGTCACTGGGGAGAAAGCATTGAAACTTCTGTGAACCTTAGTCTCCCTGACTGTAAAATGGGAATCATCACCAACAGCAAGCTAGTAACTACCTCAGAGGATAGGAGGATCAAATGAGATAATATCCACAGGTCACTTTCTAAATTAAACAAAGCTCCTTCACCTTGGGGCACATGAAGACAACACCCTCCAGAGACAGAAGAACACCCCCCAAATCATGACTTTTTAAAATTTTTTTGAAAAGACTTTTTTTAAAAAAGTAGAAAGCCTTCCTGGAAGTTTCCCAGCTTCATATCCCCATATCCCATTGACCAGTTGAGCATCACATGATCATACCTAAAATCAATCACTTGCCAAGGGAAATGGAAGCCAAACCACTGTCCCCAAGGGTACCCTAGAGCCCAGGTGGGATCAGTGGCATTTTTTTAAATTTCCTCAGATGGTTTCTTTCAATATGCAGTTAAAATACAGAACCAGTGGCTTAGAGTCTAAGTCTTAGACAAATTATGACTTAGCCAACTGGGGCTAGAGAGGGATTCAATTTCCTCTGAAGGATAAGGATGGATAATCAAATCAGGTTCTAGGAGTGTGGGAGGGATAAAAGAAAGAATGGTTTTATCAAGTAACCAGGAATGTTGGCCCCAGACTCCATTCCCAGCTACTGGACCTTTCTGGGGCAAAGAGCTCAGCAGGGAAAACCAGAGGCATTAATAAATGATTGTTCTTAGAAGTGAGATACTCAACTGTTTGAGAACAGAAGTGAAGCCTTGAATAAGATTTAAGAAAATAAGGGTAGGTAGGTAGAAGGTTAAGTTTGTTTTGTTTTGTTTTTTAAGATTTTATTTATTTTAGAGAGAGCGGGTGCAAGCATGAGTCGCTGGGGGGGTGGGGAGGGAGAGAGAGAAGCAGACTCCTTGCTGAGCAGGGAGCCCGATACGGGGCTTGATCCCAGGACCCTGAGATCATGACCTGAGCTGAAGGCAGATGCAACCAACTGAGCCACCCAGGTGCCCCAAAGGTTAAGCTTTTATAGTTCTGGTTCAAGATGGTGACATAGGAGCCTCCAAAATCCTCTCCTCCTATGGACATACCAAATCTATAGCTACATACAGAACAATTTCCTCTGAAAGAAATCCAGAAACTAGCTGAGTAACTCCTACACATGGGGTGAATGAAGAAAAAACCCACATCAAAATGGGTAGAAGAGGTAGAGACTGTCTTGTCAGAAACTTCACCCAGTGCTGTGACACACAACCAGGAAGGAACTCAAACCTCTAATCTTCTCCCTGAGGAGTGAAGGGTTTAGAACTCATATCTGGTGCCCCAACTTTTAAAACTTCTCCCTGAAAGATGGGCCTTCAAAACCTCTAGTTCTGAAAGCCAGTGGAGTTTGTGTCCATGAGACCCACAAGGCTATAGCAAGCTAAGAAACAGTGAGAACATGGACTCACCACGGCTATCCCCCATAGGGCCCAGTACAGAAAAGCAGAATTAAATGCCCAGTCTTTCCATAAGCGGCTTACTTGTTTGTCTTAAAACCTATGGCCTGAGGCACAGGCTTCCAATTTCACACATACCTAGGGGCCAACCACAATACTCTCCAAAGACTGGGGGGGCCGGCAGGTGCCATCTTTGTACCCTGCCTCATTCCGGTCACTAGTATCTCCCCAAAAGGAATTTGTATGCCCATCTGGCACCCCAGGTTTTACAGCTGCCACTCAGGAGAGGCACCACTTGATTGCCTGATCCTGGTGACCAGTGGGGCTTACTTTTGTGGATTTCACAGGACTATAACAGAAACCGTTCTTAACCATCCCAAGGCACAGCGCAGAGGCAGCAGACTGAAATGTCCAGTCTTTCCATAAGAAAGGCCTATTGCAGATCTTAAAAGCTGAAGCCTAAGGGCAGGCTTCTGACTACAATCTTCTCCAGAGACTGGGGGACCAAGGGGATACCATTTTCACACTCTACCTCTGCTCTACGCCAGGTCACTGGTAGCTCTCAAAAGGGAGCTTCTACTAGAAATACATCTGGTGTCCCAGCTTTTGTGGTTGCTGCCTGAGGACACACCCTTGAGAGTCTGGTGGCCAGTAGGGCTTATGTTCACAGGTTCAATGGGACAGTAGGGAACAATGAAACAGTTCTTAACGAACTATCCTTTCATGGCTCAGTGCAGAGAGAACAGACAGAAACACTCATCTCCAGGCTTCCCTTGAAAGAGATATATTGGCACATTTTAAAAGCTGCTGTCTGAGGGTCCAGCTTCCAATCAGCCTACAGGTAGGTGTTGACAGACAGTCTCCCCCTGGGACACTGACAGGTCTTGGCACACCCTCAACTACTGGGAGCCACTAAGAAAAACGATGTCTCTCACACCTTTGTGATTGTCCGAGCAGCCAACATAGAGCTAGGGCAGGGTTAAATAATAAGGGTCAACCTCCCACATGAGGTCACTCCATCAAGACTTGGAGAGGTGGTTCTTTTACGTAATGCAGAGAAATCAACACCGAGAGTCAAGGAAAATTAAAAATACAGAGTAATATGTTCCAAGTGAGAGAATAAGATAAAACCCCAGAAAAAGACCTTAATGAAATGGCAGTAAGTGATTTATCTGATAAAGAGTTCAAAATGGCAATCATAAAGATGGCTACCAAGGTCAGGAGAACAATGTATAAACAAAGTGAAGATTTCAACAAAGAGATAGAAAATATAAGAAAGTACCAAACAAATCACAGAATTGAATATAATAACTGAACTGGAAAATTCAATAAAGGGGTTCAACAGCACCCTATATGAAGGAGAAAAAAGATAAAACAAGTCCAAAGACAGAACAATAGAATTCACCCAATTGACAGAACAAAAAGAAAAATGAGTGAAGATAACTTCTAAGGGACTTATGATGGGACAACATCAAGCAGGCCAATATTTACATTGTAGATATCCCAGAAGGAAAAGAGAGAAGGGACAGAAAGCTTATTTGAGAAAGTAATGGCTAAAATGTTCCCTAACCTGGGAAAGGAAACAGACCTCTATATCCAGGAAAGTCAGAGCTCCAAATAAGATGAACCCCAAAAGAACTACACTAAGACACATTAAGTTGTCAGAAATTAAAGACAAGGAGAGAATCTCAAAAGGAGCAAGGGTGGGGGGGAAGCCTGTTACATACAAGGCTTGCAAGGGAACCTTAATAAAACTATTAGCAAATTTTTTTCAGCAGAAACTTTGAATATATTATGCCATTCCCTTTTTGCCCGCAAAGCATTGAAAGAAAAAACTGCCAACCAAGAATATTCAACAAAGTTGTCCTTCAGAATTGAAGACAAAGTTTTCCAGATAAGCAAAAGCTGAAAGATTTCATTACCACTAGACCTGTCTTACAAGGAATGTTAAAGGGACTGAAGCTGAAAGGAAAGGGCACTGAGGAGCAACAGGAAAGCATATAAAATTATAAAAATCACTACTCAAGGTAAATATATAAATTCAGAAAATAGTCTGTTGTAGTGGTAGTAGGTTAATTATAAATCTAGCGTGAAATTTAAAATACGAAAGTAGTAAAAGTAACTACAATAACTTAAGGAATACACAAAATAAGATGTTAATTGTGACATCAAAAACATGGGGTGAGGGAGTAAAAATGTAGAGATTTAGAATATGTTCAAACTTTGTCATCAATTTAAAATACACTGTTATAAATAGGTTTTATGTAAGCCTAATGGTAACCACAAGCAAAAGCCTACAGTAGATACACAAAAGAATACCACTATAGTATATCATCAAATCACAAATGAAGACAGCAAGAGAAGGGACAAGTGAATTATAAAACACCCAGAAAACAATTAACAAAATGGCACTAAGTCCATATCCATCGATAATTACTTTGAATGTTAATGGACTAAATTCTCCACTCAAAAGACATGAAGGGGCTGAATGAAGTAGAAAAAAACAAGACCCAACTATATGTTGCCTACAAGACTCACTTCAACTTTAAAGACCCACACAGACTGAGAGTGAAGGGATGGAAAGATATTCCACAAGGGGAAATGAAAAGGAAGCTGGGGTGGCTGCACTTATATAGACAAAAT
Source organism: Leptonychotes weddellii (assembly GCF_054177405.1). Classification (NCBI taxonomy): domain Eukaryota; kingdom Metazoa; phylum Chordata; class Mammalia; order Carnivora; family Phocidae; genus Leptonychotes; species Leptonychotes weddellii. Next base: position 34,658,259 of record NC_138377.1, on the reverse strand, counting down.
AGACTTTAGGACAGAGACTGTAATAAGAGGCAAAGAAAACCATGTAACAAAGAAGTCAATCCAGCAACCGGATAGGATATTTATAAACATTTATACACCCAACACAGGAGCACCAAAATCTGTAAAGCAAATATTAATCTAAAGGGAGAAAAAGATAGGAACCTAATAATATTAGGGGACTTCTATACCCCATTTATATCAATATATAGATGATCCTGACAAAAATCAATAAAGGAAACATTGGCCTTAAATGACACAGTAGATGAATGGACTTAACAGACATATCCAGAACATTCCACCCAAAAGCAAGAGAATACACTCTTACGGAACAGTCTCCAGAACAGATCAGATGTTAGACTACAAAACGGATCTTAACAAACATCAAGCACCTTTTCTGAAACTAGGAATCAACTATAAGAATAAAAATGGAAAATTCACAAATAGATGGAGATTAAGCAACATGCTCTTGAACCACCCATGGGCCAAAGAAGAAATCAAAAGAGAAATTTAAAAAATGCCTTGAGACAAATGATTAATGGAAATACAACCTACCAAAACTTATGGGATGCAACAAAAGCAGTTCTAAGAGGGAATTTCTTTTTTATTTTCCAATTGATTTTATATACTTTGTTTCTTTTTTTTATTATGTTTAGTTAGCCACTGTATAGTACATCATTAGTTTTTGATGTAGAGGGAATTTCCAAGTCATAAACCCCTACATTAAAGAAACAAGAAAGATCTCCCACAACCTAACTGTACACATGACAAAAACAAATGAGGCCCAAAGTTAGAAAGAAGGAAATAAAGAGGAGGGTGGAAATAAATAGAGACTAAAGAAATAGAGAAAATACCAATGAAACCAAGAGGGTTTTTTTTTTTTTGAGACAATAAATGGGTAACACTTTAGCTAGATCCCCCCCAAAAAAGAGGGGGCTCAAATAAAATCAGAAAATGAAAGAGGAGACATTACAACTGATACCAGGGAAATACAAAGGATCCTAACAGACTATTATGAACAATTCCAGGCATGGCTCGTTTTGTTGCACTTCATTTTATTGAGATTCACAGATGTTTTATTTTTACAAATTGAAGATTTGTGGCAACCCTGCCTTGGGCCCCTCTATTGGCACCATTTTTCCCCAACAACATCTGTTCACTTTATCTCTCTCTCACATTTTGGTAATTCTTTTAATATTAATGACGAAATTTGAAATACTCCTTTTGTTCTGGGGATCTGTGATCTTTGATGTTACAAATGGTTTCGGGACACCACGAACCATGCCCATATATAAGATAGCAAACTTACTGTGTGTGTTCTCATGGCTCCCACAGCCAGCTGTTTCCCCAACTCTGTCCCTCTCCTTGGGCACAACAATATTGAAATCATTCCAATTAATAACGTATAGTGGCCTCTAAGTATTCAGGTGGAAGGAAGAATCTCACATCTTTTACTTTAAATCAAAAGCTAAAAATTATTAAGCTTAATGAATAAGGCATATTGAAAGCCAAGATTGGCACAAGAAGCCTAGCTTTCACCCTAACAGCAAAGCTATGAATGCAAAGGTAAAGTTCCTGAAGGAAATCAAAAGTGCTAGTCCAGGGGCGCCTTGGTAGCTCAGTCGGTTAAGCGTCTGCCTTCGGCTCAGGTCGTGATCCCGGGGTCCTGGGATTGAGCCCCAAGTCGGGCTCCCTGCTCAGTGGGGAGCCTGCTTCTCCCTCTCCTGCTCAGCCAGTTTGTGCTGTCTCTTTGTCAAATGAATAAATCTTTTTTAAAAACAGTGCTAGTCCAGTGAATACATGAATGATAAGAAAGCAAGACAGCCTTATTGCTGATATGAAAAAAGTCTGAGTGGTCTGGATAGAAGATCAGACCAGCCACAACATTTCCTTAAATTCAAGCCTAATTCATAGCAAAGCCCTCACTCTCTTCAGTTCTGTGAAGGCTGAGACAGATGAAGAAGCTGCAGAAGTCTGAAGCTAGAAGAGCTTCATGAAGTTTAAGGAAAGATGCCATCTCCATAATATCAAGGTGCAAGGTGAAGCAGCAAGGGCTGATGTAAAATCTGCAACAATTTGCCAAGATGCTCTCAGTTAGATAACGAAGGTGGCTACACTAAACCACAGATTTTGGGGCACCTGGGTGGTTCAGTTGGTTAAGCGTCTGCCTTCAGCTTACGTCATGATCTCAGGGTCCTGGGATCAAGCCCCACATCGGGCTCCTTGCTCAGCAGAGAGTCTGCTTCTCTCTCTCTCTCTCTCTCTGACCCTCCTCCCCACTTATGCTCTCTCTCACTCTGTCTCAAATTAAAAAAATAAATAAACCACAGATTTTGAATGTAGAGGAAACAGCCTTCTTTTTAAAGAATGGTTTATCTAGAACCTTCATAAAGAGGAGAAGTCAGAAGACCTCTGGTCCAAAATGGTGACACAGGAAGACCCTGACTCACCTCCATAAACACAACCAAATCTACACCTGCTTATAGAACAATTCTTCCTGATATAGAATTGAGGGCAGACTGAACAGCTTCTTCACAACAAAAGATAGAAAGACCACATAGAGAACAAGGGAGACAGAGACATAGTAATTAAGGGAATCCCCACCCCTGATGCTGTGAACTGTAGTGCGGAAGGATAATACTGAGGGACCATGAGCAGATGCATTTGCCCTGGAACACAGGAAAAAGCTGCATTTTAAAAGGACAACTAGAATCAACAAAAAGGCAACCTACTGAATGGGAGAAGATAGTTGCAAATGATATATCCAACAAGGGGTTAATATGTAAAGTATATAAGGAACATGTACAACTCAATACCAAAAAAACCAATCTGATTTAAAATAATGGGCAGAGGGGTCTGAATAGACATTTTGCCAAAGATTACCTACAAATGGCCAACAGACACACAAAAATATACCTGTTCAACACCACTGTCCTCACTAGGGAAATGCAAATCAAAACCACAAGGAGATATCACCTCACACCTGCCAGAATGGCTAAAATCAAGATAAGAAACAAGTGTTGAGGAGGCTGTGGAGAAAAAGGAACCCTCTGTTGATGGGAATGCAACCTGGTGCAGCCCCTGTGGAAAACCGTATGGAGGTTCCTCAAAAAATTAAAAATAGAATTACCCTATGATCCAGTAATACCACTACTGGATATTTACCCAAAGAAAATGATAGCACAAACCTGAAGAGCTCTATGTAACCCTATTCTTATAGCAGCATTATTTACAATAGCCAAGATATGGAAGCAACCTGTGTCCATTGACAGATGAATGGATAAAGAGGTTATGTATATATATTCACACATACACACACACACACACACACACAATGGAAAATAAGCCATAAAAAAGGAAATCTTGCCACTTGTGACAACATGGAGTCCTCGAAGGTGTTACTCTAAGGAAAATAAATCATACTGAGAAAGACAAATATCATATTTCACTTGTATGTGGATACAAAAAAAAAAGAAAAAACAAAACAGAATCAGAACTGTAAGTACAGAGAATGGATGGTTGCCAGACAGGATGGGGGTGTTGGGATGGGCAAAATAGGTGAAGGGGAGTAGGAGATTCAGACTTCTAGTTCTGGACTAATGGTCATGGAGATACAAGGCCCAGCAGAGGGAATATAGTCAATGGTATTATAATAGTGCTGTATGGGGACAGATGGCAGCTACACTTGTGAGCACAGCACAATGTATATACCTGTCACATCACTATGTTGTACACCTGAAACTACTGTAACACTGTCAACTTTACTCAAAAATGTTTAATTTAAAATGTTTGGGTTTTTTCTCTACAGATTTTGTCAGACAGAGAGAGAGAGTGAGCGAGAACAAGCAGGGGGAGTGACAGAGGGAGAAGCAGGCTTCCCGCTGAGCAGGGAGCCCGATGCGGGGTTCGATCCCAGGACCTGGGACCGTGACCTGAGCCAAAGGCTGACACTTAACCAACTGAGCCACCCAGGCATCCCATTTAAAAGGTTTTTAAATTAAAAAAATAAAAGGGCAACTGGAATATAAAGAAACTAGTTCCAGAACCCTGCCAAACAGTGGGGAAGTGGAAGATACAGTCTTCCGGTTATAGAATAAGCCATGAGGGGAAAAGGTACAGCATAGGGAATATAGTCAATGGTATGGCAATAATGTTGTAGGGTGACAGATGGTATCTCCACAAATCACGTTTACACCTGAAACTAATATAACATTGTGTGTTGAATATGCTTCAATAAATAAAATTAAGAGAAGGGGCACCTGGGTGGCTCAGTTGGTTAAGCGATTGCCTTCGGCTCAGGTCATGATCCTGGAGTCCCGGGATCGAGTCCCGCATCCGGCTCCCTGCTCAGTGGGGGGTCTGCTTCTCCCTCTGACCCTCCCCCTTCTCATGTGCTCTCTCTCGCTCTCATTCTCTCTCTCAAATAAATAAATGAAATCTTTAAAAAAAAAAAAATTAAGAGAAGTCAGCACCTGACTTCAAAGTTGCAAAGGACTGGCTACTCTCTTGTTAGGGGCCAATGCAGCTGGTAACTTTAAGTTGAAGCCAGTACTCATTGCCTCTTCTGAAAATCCTAGGGATTAACAATTATGTTAATCTACTGTGCTTGTGCCCTATGAATAGAAGAGCAAAGTCTATATTACAACACATCTGTTTACAACATGGTTTACTGAATATTTTGAACCTGCTTTTGAGACCTGCTGCTAAGATTCCTTTCAAAATATTTTACCATTTACTGACTGCATCTGGTCACCCAAGAGCTCTGGAGGTATACAGTGACATCAATGTTGGTTTTCATGCCTAATATAAAATACATTCTGCAGCCCATGGTTCAAGAAGTTAACTTTGACTTTGAACTATTACTTAAGAAATATATTTCATAAGGCTATAGCTGCCATAGATAGGGATTCCTCTAATGGATCTGGGAAAGTAAATTGGAAGCCCTTTGGAAAGAATTCACCATTCTAGACGCCATGAAGAGTATCTGTAACAACATGGTCAAAATAACATTAACAGGAGTTTGGAAGATGTTCATTCCAACTTTCATGGATGACTTTCAGGGGTTCAAAACTTCAGTGGAGGCAGTAACTGCAGATGTGAGAGGAAATAGCAAGAGAACTGGAATTAGAAGTGCAACCTTGGGGCACCCAGGTGGTTCAGTTGGTTAAGTGTCCGACTCTTGATTTCGGCTCAGGTCATGATCTCAGGGTTGTGAGATCGAGCTCCGCGTTGGGCTGGCTCCATGCTGGGCATGGAGCCTGCTTAAGATTTTCTCTCTCTCTCCAGCCCCCTTCTCCCTCTTCCTTTACCCCTCACCCCCTTAAAAAAAAAAGTGAGAGAGAGAGAGAGAAGTGGAGCCTACAGATGTGACTGAATTTCTATAAAATCAAACTTGAAAGGATGAGGAATGGCTTTTTATGGATAAACAAAGATAGTGGTTTCTGGAGGTGGAATCCACTCATGGTGAAGACGCTGTGAAGTTTGTTGAAATGATGACAAAGGATTTAGAATATTACATAAATTTTATTGATAAAGCATTGATGGGGTTTGAAAGGATTGACTCCAAATTTGAAAAAAGTTCTACTGTGGGTAAAATGCTTTCAGTCAGTATCACATGCTACAGAAAAACATTTCGTGAAAGGGAGACAGTCAGTGCAGCAAACTTCATTGTGGATTTATCTGGCAATATCTTAAGATATTGCCACAGGCACCCCAACCTTCAGCAACCACCACCCTGATCAGTCAACAACCATTAACATCAAAGCCAGACCTTCCATCAGCAAAAAGATTACAACTTGCTGAAAGCTCAGATGATGGTTAGCATTTTTTAACCAATAAAGGATATTTTAATTAAGGTATGTGCATTTTTAGACCTGTAATTGCACACTTAATAGACTACAGTATAAACTCTTATATGTACTGAGAAACCAAAAAATTAATTTGACTCCACTGCAATACTCCCTTTATTGCAGTGGTCTGGACCACAGTGTCTCTGAAGTATGCCTGTATACACCAACAAATTGCACAACCTGGAAGAAATAAATTCCTAGAAACATACAAACTACCAAGACTGAATCATGAAGAAATAGAAAATCTTAACAGAGAGATTATTAGTAAGGGTGTTGAGAAGTTTTAAATTATTGATTCAAACAATAGCCCAGGACCAGATGGCTTCACTGGTGAATTCCATCAAACATTTAAAGAAGAATTAATGCCAATCCTTCTCAAACTCTTCCAAAAATAGAACAGGAAGGAACACTTCCAACTCATTTTATGAGGCCAGCATTACCCTGATACTAAAACCAGAGGTCACCACAAGAAAAGAAAATTGCAGGTCAACATCCCTGATGAACACCAGTGCAAAAATCTTCAACAAACTGAAGTCAACAATATATCAAAAGGATCATACAGCATGATCAAGTGTGATTTATTCCAGAAATGCAAAGATGGTTCAACATCTACAACATTGATGTGATACACCTCATTAAAAAAATGTGTATCATATGATCATCTCAGCAGAAGCAGAAAAAGTAACAAAATTCAACATCCTTTCATTATAAAAATGCTCAATAAATTGGGTATAGAGAGAATGTACCTCAACATAAGACCAAATATATGCCAAGTCCACAGCTAACATCATATCAAACTGAAAGCTTTTCCTCTAAGATCAGGAAAAAAAATAAGGATATGTACTCTTGCCACTCCTATTCAACATAGTACTAGAGGTCCTAATTAGAGCAATTAGGCAAGACAAAGAAACAAATCAGAAAGGAAAGAGTAAAATTATTTCTACTGCAGAGGACATATTATATATAGAAAAACCCTAAACACTCCACCAAAAAACTGTTAGAATAATCAGGTTTGGTGAAGTTGTAGGATACAAAGAAAAAAAATCAACATACAAAAATTAGTTGTGTTTCTATACACTAACAACGAAGTATCTGAAAAATAAAGAAAACTACCCCATTTTTCAAATACACCAAAAAGCAAGAGGTACCTAGGAATAAATTTAAACCAAGAAGGTCACAGACCTGTGCACTGGAAACTATGGACATCAATGAAAGAAATTGAAGAAGACACAAGTTAATGGAAAGATAGTCCATATTCACGGATTTGAAGAGTATGGTTAAAATGTCCATACTACCCAAAGCAATCCACACATTCAAAGCAAGGCCTATCAAAACTACAATGGCATTTTCTCAGAAATAGAATAATCCTAAAATTTGTATGGAACCATGTAAGACCTCAAATAGCCAAACCAATCTTGGTAAAGAACTAAGCTGGAGGCATCACTCTCCCTGATTTCAAACTACATTACAAAGCTACAGTAATCAAAAATAGTAGGTAGTGGCATAAAAACAGACACATAGATCAACAGAATAGAATGGAGAGCCCACAAATGGGAGTGACCATATATGTTCAATTTATGACAAAGGAGCCAAGAAAATACAGTGGGGAAAGGACAAGCTCTTTAATAAACGGTGTTGGGAAAATTGGACAGCCATAGGCAAAAGAATGAAACTGGGTCACTGTCCTGTAAAACACACACACACACACACACACACACCCCAATTCAAAAATGAATTAGAAACATGAATGTAAGACCTGAAACCATAAAACTCCTTAAAAAAAAAAAGACATGGGGTAAGGTCCTTGCCATCAGTATTTGCAGTGATTGTTTTCGATTTGATGCCCAAAAGTAAAGGCAACAGAAGATAAACAAGTGGGACTGTATCAAACTGAAAGTTTCTCTACAGTGAAGGAACCCAGCCACATGAAAAGGGAATGTACAAAACAGAAGAAAATATTTGCATGTTGTATACCTGATGGGGGTAATATCCAAAACATATAAAGCACTTCTACAACTTGATACCAAAAGAACAAGCAACCTGATTTTTTTAAAACTGATTTTTAAAAATGGGCAGAGGATCTGAATACACATTTTTTCCAAAGAAGACATAAAAAATGGCCAACAGGTACATGAAGAGGTGCTCAGTATCACTAACCATCAGTGAAGTGCAAATCAAAGCCACAAGATATCCCCTGTAAGTATGGCTATTATCAAAAAGAAAAGAAACAAGTGTTGGCAAGGATGTGGAGAAGAGGAACCCTGGGCACTGTTGGTAGGAATGTAAATGGATGCAGCCACTATGGAAAAGAATATAGACGTTCCTCAAATTAAAAATAGAACTACCATATGATCCAGCAGTTCTACTTCTGAGCATTTATCTGAAGGAAACAAAGTCACTATCTTGAAAAGAATATACACCCCATGTTAATTCACTGCAGCATTATTTACAACAGTCAAGACATGAAACAATCTAAATGTTCATCGACAGGTGGATGGGTAAAAAAGATGGGACACACACACACAACGGATTACTCAACCATTAAAAAATAGTGAAATCTTAGGGAGCCTGGATGGCTCAGTCAGTTAAAGGCTGACTCTTGGTTTCCATTCAAGTCATGATCTTATGGGTCATGGGATCAAGTTCTGCATTGGGCTCTGTGCTCAGCAGGGAGTCTGCCTGAGACTCTCTCTCCCCTCCCTCTGCTCCTCCTCCTGCTCAAATGCTCTCTCTTTTAGGAACAAAAAGAAAAAAAAAATAGTGAAATCTTACCATTTGCAACAACATGGATGGACCTTGAGGATATTAAGTGAAATAAGTCAGAGAGAAAGCCAAATACTGTATGATCTCCCTTATATGTAGAATCTAAAACCACAACAAAAACCAAACTCATAGATGCGGAGAACAGGTTGGTGGTTGCCAGAGGCAGGAAGGGTGGTGAAATGAGTGAAGATGGTCAAAGGTATAAACTTCCAGTGAGAAGATAAATCCTGGGGATGTAACATACAGCATGGTGAATACAGTTAACAATACCATGTTGTCTATTTGAAAGTTGCCAAGAGCATAAATCTTAAAAGTTCTCATCACAAGAAAAATGTGTGGCTATGTGAGGGGATGGATGTTAACTTACTGGGAGTCACCAATATATACACACATCAAATCATGATGTTGTACGTCTGAAATACGGGTCATGTCAATTACATCAATAAAAATAGTAAAATTATCAATAGACAATAACCTTTCAAATACTTCTCAAAAAGAAATATTAATTAGGACAAAAAAAAGGAAAGAAAGGAAACTTTCTCAACGTATACGGAGAGCGTAAGACATGCTGCCCTGTTCATTCTGCTCTTCCTCCTGTCAGGACCACGACCACGAGGATTCTGGTCACCAGTTTCCATGAGGGGTAATTCCAAGCAGCTCCATCGGAGTGCCTTACAATTCAACACAATTCTGACCCCATCTACATGGAGAGAGCATCAGATCCCGAGGGTTAAGTCCACCAAGACTGCCCCGCCCATACCAATTCCAAGTCCAGATTATCAGCTGTACTTCTGACCAACCAGCTATAGATTGGAGGTCCCCACGACCTGCTCCCTGGTTTTAACTAAGTTGCTAAAACAGCTCACAGAAACATTTGCTTACTAGATTATTGGTTTACTATAAAAAGACAGAATTCAAGAACAGAGAGATGGAAGGGATGCGTACACGGGGCGAGGTACAGGGAGAGGTACGGGGCTTCCACGCTTCTCAGAGCACACGACTTTCGCCAGACCTCCATGTGTTCACCTGGGAAGCTCATTGGGTTTTTAATGGAGGCCTCATTATCAGGGCATGATGGATTACATCATTAGACATTGGTGACAGAACTCAATCTCCAGCCCCTCTTCTC
>NC_138377.1:34605819-34648021 GCF_054177405.1 Leptonychotes weddellii | reverse complement strand
GAAGAAAAGGCAGTTTTAGGGCCCCCGAGGTGGGAGGAGAGGGAAGGGGGAAGGGCTCAGAGTGGAAAAGTCCCGGGGACCGAGACGGTGGGGAGAGTGTCTTCATGGCTTCCTCCCCTACCCGCACTCACCCTCGAAGGAGGCCTCAGCGGAGATGGGCACCTGAAGAGGGCCACTGCCTGAGCCTGAGACAGAGACAGGAATGCAGGTGCCTCCCAGCGAGGAATGCAGGCGTGCGAAGCGCACGACCAGCGAGGGGGCCCCAGGGCAGTGACTGCACCTCCCTCCAGATGCCATCCGTGGGCTGTGCCCGAAGGCTGCTGAGCGCAAGGCGCCTTCCCCGGGCCCTCCGAGCGAAGCCTACAGGTCCGGCCTTGAACATCACACAATCACACATAGGTTTTTAAGCAGGAGCCAGACGGCTCACTTCCACTCAGGGAGACACCAAGTGACCCCCTCCTCCCTGCCTCTTTTGAGCCACCTCCAGCTTTCAGGCAAGGATCAGGGCACCTGCCTCTGCACAGGGGTGCAGTGACTTTGTCCAGGTGGAAATCGCTTTTCACCCACTTGTCTAGGTTTGATGCTTTTGATGCCTATCATTTTAAATCATAAGCATTTCTGGGAAGTAACTGGAAGAAGTGCAAACCCCCATGACCAGTTCACATGCTTGGCATTTATGAGACTCTGCTACTGTTAAGTGGTGCTCTCCTTCCCCCCTCTCTGGACATGATCAGGTATTAAGTTTTCTCTTCTTTTTCTCACTCTCCCACCCAGAGTGACTCAGCTCCTGGTAGGAGAGATGGGTGTACGGCCGAAACGGAGGGGATGTACACGAGTGGAGGGAGAAGGGAAAGCTAGCACGTGGGCCAGACCACAGGGTCTGATCATGGTGAGAGAAGAGGCTGTTGTGTCCTGACCGCTGATTCCAAGAAGATGAATCCCAAGGTGATCAGAACCATCTTCCTGAAAGACGTCCAGCACATGGGGAAAAAAAAAAGAGTTGGATATTTCAGTACAAGCCCTATTAATGCCAAAGCAGACACTGAATCACTCGCTTGTCCCAGCCTACGCTATTTTCTATATATTTCATACTGATATATTCTGTCTTCCCGATTGGATTGCAAGCTTCTTGAGGGCAAAGACCATGCCTTACATGTCTACATATGACCCAGAATACATCGTACTCAAATACATGCTGGGTGGCTAAGTGGTCAGGTTAGAAAACTCCAGTCAACCACAAGCCAGTTCTTCCAGGCTGGTCTGGAAATATCTGGCTTATATTTATTTACTTTTACACATAATTGTGTCCTATCTTCCCAGGTGGATTGTATATATATTCACTGAGGCTTCACGGGACTTGGCCCATAGTTAGCTTTCAACAAATACTTAACAATTAGATTTCTCAGAACAGTCTTCACCAAGAGAAAAAGTGGAACTGGAAATTTAATGCTCTCCAACTCCTCGAAGACCCATCCTTGGGGCAATGAGATTCCAGGCATGATTGGACAGGACAGTCCCTGCCTGGAATCCCCCCTGAGAGTGGCTCTACGCATATGGGGGCTATTTCTGGGAAAGAGTGGGTGAACAGACCCTTTCACTTCAGTTTGCCCTAGTGCTCAGACATAGCTGGTGGAGATTTGCGGGCTTGTGTATAATGGGCTTGCTGATTCATTTTTATCATTCATCACAGTCACCATTTGAAACTGGCCAGTGTGAACATCCCTAGGTCTTGACAATGACAATCAAGGTGGTCCTGAAAAGGAGTTTTTGTGTCAACAAGCTGGTGTCCTGCTTTCTAACTGGACAATGTACGTAATTTGGGTTGAGGAAGAGGCACTGTCCATTCCAGGCAGGCACAGCCTTCCCCAACATCCCAATACATTCTACTCTGCCCTTCCATTTACTCCCCAGTGCTACCCCTCCTCCTCCTTTGAAGGCATGTGAGCAGGTTCCAGGCTTACAGCTCATTGGACTGAGCTTGCCCCTGTCTTCCTTTCTGGTGTGGTGATTTCTGACTTTCTTATGACCAGAAGCCAGACTCTGGGTTTGTTCTCCCCATCGACCATGTAGAGGAACGGCCCTTAGAGAAATTCCTCCCAAGATCAGCGGTTCTAACTGCTCAGCAGTGTTACTTGGAGGAGAGCTTAAATAATACGGCTCCATGGAAACTACCCCCAAAGATTCTAATTTAGTCAGTCTGGTGATGTTCAATCAACTATATAATTTTTTTTAAGATTTATTTATTTTAGAGAGAGAGTGTGTGGGGGGGAGTGGGGTGCAGGGAGGGCCAGGGGGAGAGGGAGAGAGAACCTCAAGCAGACTCCCTGCTGAGCGCAGAGCCCAATGCAGGGCCTCGATCTCACGGCCCTGAGATCATGACTGGAGCCATAATCAAGTCGGACACTCAACCGACTGAACCACCCAGGTGCCCCCAGTCAGCTGTATTTTTTTAAAAAAAACTTTACAGATGACTCTGATGCATGGGCAAGCTGAGGAACCACTGGATAAATTCTAAGCTCTTTGAGATCAGGAAACATGTGAGTCTTCCCTTCTGTATCCCTCAGTGTTTAGCACAATGCCTGGCATATAGCAACCACCTATAAACGAGGCCAGTAAATAAATGATTGAAAACAGGGTGATGGATTGGGAGTACAGTCAACCTGGTGTGTTACCTAAGGTTAGGAAGGGCCAATGGGACGCAGAAGGCCAAACCAGTCACAGTGGGGGTAGGGGATGGAAAAAAGCCAGAAGGGGGTTGCAGAAAACTGGGTAATTTGCGCTCCACATGGGACAATATGGCCCCTGCCCTTGAAAATTCTGCTATGCCCCTGTACTGGGACTTACAGGAGTTCTGCCTCCAGTCCCACCTAGGAAATCTGATTGATCATTTGTTAAAAACCCTCCAAGGCAAAACAAACAAACAACCCAACCCAACCCAAACCATAAAACTCCCTGCAAAGCCCTGCATTGTCAGGATAGTCTACACTCCCTTCTCTGGCTCACAAGTCCCTTTCTGGTTCCTTCCCAACTCATCGCATGCTGCTCGCTCCCATCTCTCTACACGCAGTGCCACCCTGCCTTCTTTCAGGCCTTACACCTTGCGGGGTTCTCCCTGCCGGCAATGATTGTTGCCCCCGGCCCCCCTTTCCTCTAGCAAACCCCAATGCAACTATCAAATCACAGCTTTAAAACATCACCTTCTCTTCCCCCAGAAGACTGTCAGCTCCCTGAGGGTCGAGGCCAGCCTGCTGTGTCCAACGCCTAGCCAGCAGATGCTCCAACATTTGTTCAATGAAGGGAAGTGGGGACGAGAAACCAAGAGCAGACACTCAGGACTGCTTGCATTTGCTGTGAAACTGGATTCTGCAGACACCAACAAGCGCACTGATTTGGCCCTAGAGAGGAACTGGGCTCAGGGTTGGGCGGTGTGTTGAGAAGAAAAGCAAGTGAAGGTGGGAGATTCCAAAACAGACCAGAGAGCAGCCAGAGGGTTCTGCCCAATCCCTCGCTGGGGTCAAAGGCCGTGGGAGACCGTCTTCCGTGGCCACACTGGGCCAAGGCATGCGGCCAAGCTGGCCCCAAGCTGAGAAACCGCGATGGCCGCCCAGGCGTGACGCGGGGGCTGCAGGTGGGAGCAGGCGCCAGGGGGGCGGGGGCGGGGCGTGCCGGCCGGCTGCGCTCCGACAAGGTCAGGTGCACCGCGCGGGCGGGGCAGGCTCAGCGCGGCCGGAGCTGGAGGCAGCTGATTCGCCTGCCTGACGCGTGGATGCCTTGATTTGGTCTGACAAGTGGAGGCTGCTGTGAGAAGCGGCCTGGATTTTTGACATTCAGCAAGCTAGAAATAACCAGCTGGGCTCCTGGCGCTGTGGCCACAGATGTCTTGCCCTTCCCAGGCGACAGCCTGATTGAAGGGGGCTTTTCGCTCGGTGCAGACCAGTGTTCTGTGTGCCAGGCCTGTCTAGTCCGGGCTTATCTTCTAAACCTGTGGTTTAGGGGAGTCGCTTGAATTGACTGTAGCTCAGCTTTCCCTCTGTAAAATGAGGTTGCGGAGAGCTGACCCCCTTTCGCCTCTGCTAGAAAATGATTCTAAGTGGCTGCCCTGTCCCTCCGAATCCTATGACCTGAGCTTAATGTCTGCTACTTCTAGAAGACTTGCACTCTAAATATTCACTCTGGGAGGGGCTAGAAGATGATCCTGGTTGAAAGGTGCTGATTAACCTTTTGTAAATCATGGACTCTATGAGAATCCATTGAAATCTATGGGCTCTCACCCTAGAAAAATTTACACACCGACCACACATTGCTTACAGCTGCAGGGAGTTGCTAATTTAAACCACAGACCCCAGGCTTGACATCTCCAATCTAGTCCAACTCCTCTTCTTGCAGGTGAGGAAACTGGCCTAAAACAAGCCCCTGGGGGCTTTCCTCCACCTTCTAATCTTCATACACATGAGCACCACTTCTTCCTTACTTTCTCTGTTCAACCATCCTCCTCACCATCCCCCACACTTGGGTACTTTCAAGAAAGAAATTGTCCTATAAATATTTATAAAAGGCGTGGGATGCCCAGTAGCAGAGAAAGTGAAAAATAATATCCCCCAGTCTGCAAAGCATGGCCCACTGCTTCTCTCCCAGCTTCCTCCTCATCCTTCCCATAAGCCCCAGGGTTGAAAGGGGGGGCCATTGAGTGGGAGCTGAAGCTGCCACAGCAAAGTACTGGTCACTCCCTTCCAAATCAGCACCATCAACGCTATCCTATAAAACTTCCTATTCCAACATCAACCAGCAGCCACCTGTCAGGCGGCAGAAAGAGCCCAAAATGTTTTGCATAATAGCTTGCTTGCCTAAAGTGTCTTGTTACAAATTGGTTTCTTGTGCAACGGGGAACTACTGGGAGGGGCTTTTTTTTTTTAATTTAACTGCAAGAAATAGCTCTAACAATGGATGATTTAGGAGGCTAATAATTGGATCTCACTCCTACCATATTGTTTTGATAAAATGACATAGCTCAGCTGGGGGTAGGAAGGCAGTAAATAAAGACCTAATCCTTTACTACTCAAAATGTGCATGGAATTGGTGGCATCAACATCACCAAGGTGCTTGGTAGGAATGCAAGCTCTGTCCCAGGCCAGACTGAAAGGAGAGCTGCATTTTAAAGTCAGGAGGATCTGCAAACATGTTCAAGTTTGAGAGACCTAACCCAAAGTCTGCTGACAGTGGTCATTAGGGGAGTCCCAGTCATCTCTTTCTCCTACCTGGGAAAACCACAACAGATGGATGAAAGTTCTCCAAGCTCTGTCTGCAGGACATGATGGCCACGCTCGCAAGGAGGACCCATCTCCTTCCCTCCACTAGAGACCTCATCCACCTGTCTGCAGTGTCACCCACCTTGGGCTACTTCTTTTTTATTATTTTATTTTCTGGGAAAACTGAGGTCTTCTATCTGGAGATGAAAATGACAAGGGACCGCCTCCTACACAAAATCGAATTTGGCTTTAGCTTTAGCAGGAGCTCTGACCTCAGTGCTGCTGGAATCAGTTCTGAGGTCTAACTACCAAATACCTTAGGGAGAATGGGAGAAGGATCACCCTGGAGCAGTTCATTCGCACAGCCTAGCACTGTTTTCATTGGCCTTCGAAAATGAAGGTGCAGAAACCATGAGAGCTAAGAGCAGAGAGTTGGACAGACTTCCAGAGTGGGACAGACAGGGGAAAGATGGAAGCGCAGAAAACTGCTCTGGGGAAGACAGGCATGAGTGACACCAGCTGAGACAGGGGCCTGATCTCGCAGGATGCCCCTCCCTGCCTCTTCTCTACAAATACTGGGGGCTCACAGTTTTAAAAAGGAGAGCTGCTTGGCCAGCTTACAGCAAATGTGATGTGGGCACTTCGCTGCTGTCCTGGCTTTTAAAGAGGTCAGAAGCAGACCAACTTCAACGTGTCAGCTGCTCTGTTTGCAGCCTTAGAAAGACATCCTTGATCTTTTATTGTCCTGCCTTTGCGCCAAGCTGCAAACTCTCCCTGGGGAAATGGCTTGCCTTAAAAGAGATGCCATTACAGCTGAAGATGCTTCAGCTTCCTTCCAGTCTCTGACTCTGCGTGGAAAGTAATTGCTGTTGCGGTATGCCATGTGCTTTTATTCTCGCCTCTTTGCCTAGCTGAACAGAAGTGAAGTGGACACAGCTGCTTAAAATTCACTGGCACTTCAACGTTTCCTTGGAGAATGATTCAAACAGGAAAGATAACCAACAGTAAGCAAAAGCGCACAGTCCAAGTTATAAAATTTTTTTGTACTTTTTTTTGTTTTGACCCTGATTCAGCTGGCAGAACAAAGTGATGATTACTTGGGACCCTGGATTAGTGAGAAAACCAGAGAGGCACTGGGACTACAAAGCATCCTAACATATAGTGGGAAAGCAGAACAAAACTTCACCCCCAACTCCTCACTGCCAGGCAATCTACACTAGATGCCGCAAAGGGATTTATTTTTCCCCAAATGGTTGAGTAGAGGCATCCCACGTGATGACAATGCTAACACAGACTCCCGGTGGCCCCAGGCAGCCTGGTAACTGTGGGTCCTGTTCCCTACAGTTTGGCTCACTTTGCCAATCCATTTTTTTCCCTTAAAGCTCAAACTCACCTCCTCCAGGAAGACTTCCTGAGTGACCTCAGCTCATAGGGATCTCATCTTTAATGCAAAGGAAAGTCACACTCTTGTTTTTGTGTAACCTTGGATTTATTCTCGAATTGTCCTTTTCCTGTCTGTCTACACAAATCCATCAGGAGCCTTCTATGTTCTGCATCTCCTGTTATCTCCCAAGCTCCTACTGTACACACTCTGTGCTTGACCAATGTCAGTTGGGTTTAGCAGACAGTAATCTCTAGGTGGCAGGTCCTTGGCTCATCCATCTGAGACCCAGGGCCTCACAAGCAGACTGAGAAAGGACTAGGACTATTGACTCAGGGACATTCTTGGCTCTGTATGAATGCTTTGTTTTAAAAACAAGGGCTTTTTTGCCTCCAGTGCATTGAAGAGACTTAACTCCACATCAGCATATTTTAAAGTATCTGCTGTATTAGATCCCACAGTCAGGCCAGTGTGTCCCCGCACAGACTCCTTCTCTTCACCCTGTGCACTCCCCAGAGACAGGGCAGGTGGTGGAAGGTGTTCAAGCTGGGTCTCTGCTTAAGGAAAGTAAACAAGGAAGTTTGGGATTTCATCTCTTCTCAAATTCCCCCAGTGTTCCCAACAACCAAAACAAAAGAATGGATTTGTTTTACTCACAGGTATTAGTGCTCCTCCAAAAGCAGGTGTTGGGCTAGCTGGAATATCAGTGGCCATACCCAATAAGGCCCGCAGGTGTGGATCATGGCAGTGTTCTCGATTTCTAGAGTAAGTTTGCTATCTTCCACTTACATCACCTTCATCCTGGTGAGTTCGCTGGATCTCGTGTCTGCTATGTGCCAGGCACTTGGTAGGCATCAGAGGTACAATGGCAAATAGATACTGCTTATAATCTAGTGGGAGAGTCTGGAAATAATCCAATAAGTAAACAGGTAAGCATGTAATTACCAACTGTGATAAAGGCCCTAAAGGACAAGAATAGGAGGCTCTACAAGAACACTAGGTTTTATCTGACCTAATGGGGGGAGATTCGAGGAGGGCTTCTCAGAGGAAGTGATATTTGAGCTGAGCACTGAAAGAGAAACAGATATTTAAAAAGTCAAGAGAGGTAACGGAGTGCTCAAGATAGAAAGAGCTTGGTCACTGGAGGAAATGCAATAGGGTCCTTGAGGCTGGATTGAAGGGAAGGAGGGAAGCAGGGATATGGAGAGGTAGGGAGGGGCTGGATCACACAGGGATGTGTTAACAGTATTGAGGAGTTTGGCTTTTATTTCAGAACAGTAGAAAGCCATTTTAGTCAGGGGATGGGAACATTACATTTAAGTTTCCAGAAGACTGCTCTGGTGAGACAATGGTGAGCAGAAGGTCATTTCTCCGATGTCTTCCAAGTGTCCCACGCATAGTCTGATGAACCGCGCAAGTCTGCTTCTATACGTCTGAGCGAATGTGGGTTATGCCTCCCCAGGCCCACGAGAAAGCCCTCAGGGCTTGTGGAAAGGTGTGGGAGCCCTTGTTGGAAGGTGTGGGAGCTCTGGTAAAACTCACAGCTAAGGCATTCAAATCTGGGCTGCTTTATTTCCATCAGCATTTTGCCTCCACTCCCAAGGAATAAATCCTTAAAATTATAACCCTTAGGTCCCCATGCCCAGGCAGGCTTACTTCTATTAGATCACAGAAATCATGGCTTTGACTGTGAATTACCAATCCCAAATTAAATGATTAGCCCAAGGTCAATGGATTAGTCAGCTGCCACACCAAGGACAGCTTTCCAGTTCCCTGCACACAAGGGAGGATGTGCTCCCCAGGAATGTTGTCGGGGGCTTTGAACGTTGGTCACTGAGAAAGAGACAGAAGGAATTTGTCTTCCCCCAAACACCTGAATTTGTACTTTGGTATTCATATTTACTGTAAGGTTCTGAAGTTCCCAGGATCACCTTCTGGGATGATCAGAAACTCTTAGAGTGGGAAGTGATTCCTTATTGGAAAAGCCTTTGTAACCAAGTTTGGTTCCACCTGAGCCATGATCATCCTTTGTGGTTGATGCTAGCTTTCTTGTGGGCTGTCCTACCTTGCCATTTCCTGAAGCCACAGGTACGACTGAATCAGGCATATGAACAACACCTGGGTTGCTGGAAAGACATCTTAATTCTCAACAGGTTTGGATCTGAGAAGGAATAGCTTTTCACTAGATTTGCTTTACAAATTTTGCACTGTTGGTGTCTTGTATCTGGGTCTTTCCCCAGCCCTCTGTGCAGAAATGAACCCAGGGTGACTCATCCTTCTGCATTTTAAAGGAATTCCAGGAGTGCTCAGACAAGCCGCTGAAAAACCTGTGTTATTTCAGGACTTCTGAGCATGGATGTCTCAGGCCCGAGTAATGACATTGAGATTAGAAATGGCTCTGCCCCAGAGGTTGCATTCTGCTTCCATCGGACGAGGTGGCAAGGCATGTGGGGGTTTACGGGTGGCTCCCCCTGGAAGAGAAGAAGCTTGAACAATTAGGCTCACATGCCCCGCTTTGTCCTTGTAGACAGAGCGTCCTCCCTTCAACCCACTTCTCCCTCCATGAACTGATCTGTCCTGACAGCTGCCAAATTAGCCCTCTCACTCCTGGGGTTGCTTTGGCAGGACCACGGATCTTTCCTTTCAGAGTCCACTCTTCATTTAAAAAGTTTTTTCAACCTTATTTCAGGGGTGAATTAAACTGATTTAAAACCCTTCAGAGGGAAGGGTAGTTTCGACCAGCAAAGGATATGCAAATCTGTGGTACCACAACTTATTTATTTACCAAATGTAAGTCTATATTTGGATATAGATGATCTATAAACACACAGGTCAGAGGAAATTCTGTGATGTCTGTTACCATTTTTCTACAGTGGTGGGTTTTCCTTCTGATCCACACACCATAGAAATGTCTTCTCGGTTCTGTTTCTTCAAATTGGAACAGTCCCTCGGTTTGGGTCTACAACCTGTTCACTAAAGGACAGAGCCCGAATCCAGTCTAGAGTCTGCTGGAAAAGAAAATGGAGTGTTCCTCTTTCAGTCACTGACTGATCATCCCATCTGTCACCAACTGATGGAGTGGCCTTGGGCAAACCACATGACCTCTCTCCCCTTCCTTTCCTTGTTTGCAGAATAAGGAAAATATCGTTCTTATGCTCTCACAAAATTATTGTAAAACCTAATTTGCAGTGAGTATGTGGGTGAGCTGGGCAGAGTTTTAAAATAGTACACAAATATAACCATGCTATTATGTGAAGTAGTATTTCCTATCCTTTCTCCCTATTCTCCCTGGGAAGAAACAAAGGAACAAAATCCTTGCCAAACCATGTGATGGCACGCCTGATTTAAGTCCTGGCCAGAGTGGAGAAGGCTGACACTATTGTGGGATCGGTCCAAGAGTTCCTAGGAATACACACACCCTGCATCTCTGTCTTGTTTGCTTTCTTACACCGTCTCAATAGCCTGGACCTCATGTTGGGCTGGAGGAGAATCCTACAAATTCCTGGAGACCTAGTCTGCTATATATTAATGTAAATGCTGCAAAGAGTTTTAGCCTGGCTGCCCGTATTTGGAGGGCTTGAAAACACATTTGTGTGTGTGCTGCGTCTGACTGTGTCTCTCTTACACTGAAAATTACTGGAATCTCTGCCATTCATTTTTTGTGATGTGGTGACTTCCAGGCAATGAGCAAATGCTACCGTGGGCAAAAGGGCTGTGGTCCCAGTACTGTCACCTATGAGCTGGCATGCCTGGGGTACGGCTTACAATTTCTCTGGGCCTCATTTTCTTAAGTTGGAGGTTTTCAAATGGTGTTCAGCGAAACCCTTTGCAGGGGCAAGGAGTCAAGATGGACTCGATGATGATGATGATGATGGCAGTGATGATTTGGCATTTGAGGCATCTTTATAAAATGTGGGGTCATAGGGAAAGTTTGAACACTGCTGTCTCCTAGCACTATTTTCTGTGCCCCACCCCCAAATTGCACCAGAACCTTCACTGAGTGCTCCTGTGAAATATTTATTTTCAGATAGTCAGATTTTTCTTCTTTTATCCTCCAAAGCTAAGAACTGTCAGGGAGGAAAGGTTAGAAAGAGAATTAGGAATTCTCAGCTTGACCCATCCAGGCTAGAAGGGTTTCCGATGGGAAACAGCTGTGACAGGGGTTTGGTCAGGTGAAATAGGGACCAGGGCTGGGACCCCCATAAGCACAGTCATCTCCCAAGAGGTGGTGATACTTAGGCACAGCATACAAATTGCAGATAGTTCCTGACCCTCTATATTCGTAGTTAAGTGTGCGCTTCCAGGATCGGTCCCGTCTATCTTCTGAAGTCATTTTAATTAAAATAGAAAGACTTTGACATAAAATAAAGAGGTGAAGAATTCATTAAAAACCTAAACTGTGCTGTCTTATAGAAGGGCCATAATTTGCTAGTCTCCTTCTGGCTGCCAATGTGCTCTGAGGGCCGTTGGCTCGAGTCGCTCTGACTTTGCGAAGTAACGCAGGACCAAGACTGTGGGTCTGATGGGTCAGGGAGAGTGGTGTCCCAAAGGAGGCCTGCAAAGTGAGTCTGCTGCAAAACGAGTAAGGTCGCCGAACAATCCACATGGCCTGCCCCATCCAGCCCACCATAATCTACTGACTGAGAAACCAGTGATGTCACACATCTGGAATCTGTCTTTGCCTCTTCCATCTCTTAGCAATGCCTCTCTACTCCAACCTTCCCAAGGCCCTCAGCCTAGAACTTTCTCCTTATTCACCAAAAAGGTGTCCCTGGCAACGGAGAGATCTTGTGAATATGTAGGGGCTGGTAGAGTTTCCCCAAAACCTATTCTTAAAGCTCTTCTCGAAACCACACGTTGCTCTTCCGTCTTTTCTCTCTTCTCACTTCTCTCTCCTCCTTCCTCCGCACTCATGTTTACTCCTCGGTGATCCCACCATGCTTCACCATATTCCTGCTTTTGTCCTCCACCGTTGGATCTTTCTCTACAGTGCTGAGCATCTGGAAACAATCTCTTGGTCATGTGTTGACACTTCAGCACTCTTCTGAAGTGAAGAGCCAGATTTCGCAGGAAACGTTGAAAACGAGATTGGGCTGCACTGTTTTGAATTATGGCCCATGGAAAGAGGAGTCAAAACAAAGTGTTTGGAAAGGCTTAGAGAAATCCTAGGGTCAAAACTTCTTAAATAAAGTTTTATGACCTAGTTGGAATGTGGCACAAATTGCCCTTTTGGTTCATTTGTTTAAAACAATTGTGTGACATCATTCTTTAGTCACTAGTCTGTGTTTATCCCCAAGGCAATTCCTAACGAATGGTGCAGGCAGCCCCAAGATGCTGTTTCATACACAACAGGCATTGTGGTCTCCTCTGCTCATTTGCAGAACCCACAGTTTTCTCACACAACAGGTTTTTGTTTTATCCAATCAGCGAAACCAAGAATCTTCAGAAGGAAACGAAGTCTGGCAAATCACTATCCCACTTGAAAGACAACTATTTGGATTTTTAAATAAAGTCCCCTTTAACTCTCACTGTATGATATAGGTTTTTTCTTTTTTAAACTTTTTATTTTGATATTTCAACTTCCAACTTACAAGAAATGATAAAAATAGTGTAAAAAAACCCTCCTGTTTACCCTTCACTGCTGCATACCATTTTTGTTATTTCCCTCTAGATATCATCATCACCATCATCGTTGTCATCATCTGATCGATCTGAGAGTAAGTTTCTATGTCTTCATCCCTAAATATTTTAGTGACTATTTCTTAAGAACAAAGATGCTCGCGACACAGTATAATTATTGAAATCAGAAAATTTAATACTATTATCTAATATATAGACCTTATTCAAATTTTGCCAGTTATCCCAAAAATATCCCTAACAGTATTCTTTTTTTTTTTTTGGACCAGCTCCCACAGGTTGTGATATGAGGTAGTTGCATTTTCATTTACTTCCAAATATTTTATCATATCCATTGCAAATTCCTTTTTAACCCATGAGTTATTTAGTAGATTACTGGTTTCCAAACATGTGTTGTAGTGACTGTTTTGTACTACTTTTCATTGTTGATTTCAAATTTCATTGCACTATAATCAGAGAATATGGTCTCTATAATATCTTTTTATATTCGTTGAGGTATCCTTTGTGATTTCAAAAGAGGTAAGATTATGTAAATATGTATTTAGGTCGAATGTTGAATATAAGGACTTTTTCCTACATATCTGGTAAACTTGTTGTTCAAATCTTTTACATTCCTGATAAGTTTTCATTTTCCTTGATCTCAGTAATCTACACTATGATTATAGATTTTTTGATGTCTCCTTATATTTCTCTCAGCCGTGGTTTTGTAGTTTTCAGAGCTGTGCTGTTAGATGCATACAGGGTCATGAATGCTACATGTTGGTGGATTATTTCCTCTAATATTATATAGTGCTTTTTACCCAAAATTCTATTTAGTCTAATATAAATATTGCTGTACCAGGTTTCTTTTCATTATTACTGCATGGTACAGCTTTTTATTCTTTTATATTCAAAGTTTCTCTTTTGGTTTTGTTTCAATTATGTCTCCTATAAGAGGCATATAGCTGGATTTTTTTAAAAATCCACTCTGATAACCATTTTCAGTAAATAAATGTAATCCCTTTATATTTGTTGTGGTGTATTTGAGTTTCTGCCTTCTTATTTTGGGTTTTCTCCTTACCATAATTTTTTTTTTTCGCTTTGTAAATTTCTCTTTTTCTGCCTTCTGTATAAATAAAGTTCGCATATACTTAGAATGTTTGAATAGATATAAATGTATTTGTTGATTACAGTGGTTCCCTTTAATTTTTTAGGCATACATATTTAGCCATAAACTTTTTTAACAAAAGCCAAAGTTATTCAGAATTTCTATCCTTCTCATTACTATTGCATAAGCCTAATAGAGATTAAACATGGTATTCCTTTCCCCCATCTTACCATTGCTGTGTAGATCTTGAATTTTACCCTTTTTTAATATCCAAAAGTATGTTAATATGTATGCCTTCATGGTCAATGATTAATTGAACTTACTGATAAATGTTATCAATTTCTGTTTTATCATTATTTCTTGTATTTTATGCCTTGGACTCACTTTTCTTCTTAGTGAATAACATCCTTTAATAGTTCTTTTAGTGGAGTGTTTTACTCTGTTTTTGTTGATAAGAAATCTGTTATGCAGTTGTCACTTCTTTGTAGATAATATAGTATTTCCCCTCCGGAAATTTCTGAGCTCTTCTCTTTAATGTTAGCATTCTGCAGTTTTACTTCAGTGTGTCTGGCAAGCCTGAGCTTCCTTTAGTCATCTTAGGACACAGTTTGAGGACTCCTCTCTTCTTTCAGTCATCGAAAAGTCTCTGCTATTTACCTCTTTGAAGATTGCTTCCCTCGTTTCCTTCTTCAGAACTCCTATTTGCCATGTGTGGTAGCTATTTAAACTATGATCCTTGTCTTTCTTCGTATCTTTTCTCTCTCTGTATCTTTGGCTGCGTAGGGGTAAATTCCTCAGTACTATTTTGCAATCCTTATGTATTTGTGTTCAATCTAGAGTTTATCCTATTGATTGAATTTTACATTCAAATTACTATCATTTTTAATTCAAAGATTTCAAATAGCTTATTTTTCATATTTACATAATTTATTTTGTGTGCCTATTTGTGTTTCATATAATGCTCTTTTAAAAAAACAGAAGCTAGTCCTTTATTTTATTTCTTTGAATACTCTAAAAGATACTCATTTTTAAAATTTTTTTCAGGCTATTCTATAAAAATAATTTTGTTCAGGATAAATAATTTGTTGACTTACTTTGTTAACATTAGACTTTTTTGGGTAGGATTTAGAATTTTGATCTGCAGGCTCTCCAAATCTTATTTGGGAAGATTTTTACTTTTTTCTCTTCCCACTTGCCCCAAATAGTAGTTTCACAGAAGCCTCACCTGGACTCAGAAGCAGGTGGGGCTTCTGTCTATTGGTGAGATTAGGGATACTATAGATCTAGGCACTGAGCCAGCAGGTAGCTTTACTCATTTTCCATTCATGAGACTGTGTCCAGTCCTCTCACTTTCCCAAGCTCACAGTTTGCCAAAAGCCATGATCCCAAATAAGAAATGACCAGATTCTAGATAAATGTTGAAGGTAAAATTAACATTGTTTCCTGGTACATTTGTTGAAAGATATGAAAGAATGGTTATATCCAGGTTTGGGGCCTCAGGAATGGAAGGACAGAGTTGCTATTACCTGAGATGGGGTAGACTGAGGGTAAAACAGGTAAGGCAGGGGAAAATTAGGAGTTCATTTGAATTTGAGATTTCTGTTAGACATCCAAATGGAGATATTAAGTAGGCTGTTGGATATATGGGCCTGGAGTTTAAAGGGAGATCTGAGCTGGAAATTTAAATTGGAAGTGGCCAGGGTCTAGATGATATTTAAAACCATAAACATGGGGCACCTGGGTGGCTCGGTCGTTAAGTATCTGCCTTTGGCTCAGGTCATGATCCCAGGGTCCTGGGATAGAGCCCCGCATCGGGCTCTCTGCTCGGCGGGAAGCCTGCTTCTCCCTCTCCCACTCTCCCTGCTTGTGTTCCCTCTCTCGTTGTGTCTCTGTCAAGTAAATAAATAAAATCTAAAATAAATAAATAAATAAATAAATAAATAAATAAATAAAACCATGAACATGTGTAAGATCACCAAAGGAGTGAAGATGGATAGAGAACAGGACCGACTGAATCTAAACATTCTCCAACATTAAGAGTTTGGAAAGATGAGGAGAAACCATTAAAAATGAAACTGAGAAAAAAAGAAAAAAAGGAAACTGAGAAAAGTGGCCAATGAGGTAAAGGGAAACCAGGGAAGTGTTGTATCCTCACACAGAAAAGAAGAAAGTTTGAGAAGATCAACTCTATCAAAGTCTGCTTGGTAAAATGAAGAGTGAAAACTGACCACTGGTTTTAGCAAAGTCGGTAGGGGGAGGCGAGGGGAGAATGTCTGATTGGATGGTAATACTTGGCAATTATTTTTAAGCCTCCTTTCATGAGCTGTTGACATTGGGGGCATTATCTACCTCCCACCAAACCTTGGCTTCAACAGAAAACTGGCTTTCATCCTCTGCCTTAAGTGGATGAAGCCAAACTCCCAGTGACGTCTCCTTGCTTTCACTCCTGGAGCACTGTAAATTTCTGGTTTGTTGAGATGTTTGTCCATGAGCCAGCTATCCAGTTTTTATTTCCTATTTTATCTCTTATTACTATGAGTTTAGAGCACCAAAATTGTATAAAAGCATAAACTTGTGGAGCCATATTGATTCCCTGGAAATTCCTTCCACTCTTCAAATGTTCCGATGAACATTTTGGATGGTGTGTAGTTAACTATTGTTGTGGAACAAACAACCCAAACTTGGTGGCTTAAAACAGCAATCATTTTCTTAACTCACGATTTTGCAAATCAGCTGCTTAGTGGGGATCAGCTGTACATTCTTCTGGTCTTTGCTGGGTTCTTTCATGCATCCATGGTCAGCTACAGGTCAGCTAAGGAGCTCTGCTTCTGAGAGTTAACTGGCTGTCAGCTGAAGCCAACAGGGGTGACAAAGTTGACTTGGCTATGTGGTCATTCACATAGCATAAGCTTGTTCACATGGTAGCTGGACAGAATTCTAAGAGAGAAAACAGAAACTCACCAAGTCTCCAAAAGGCTAGGCACAGCATCACTTCTGTTCCGATTTATTGGTCAAAGCAAGGCCCATGGTCAGCCCGCATTCAGAGGGTGGAAAAACAAATTCTATCCCTTGATGGGAGGAAATGGGAAGTCACATTGCAAAGGGGCGTGAATACAAGGAAGGGAATGATTTGGACCATTTCTGCAAACAAGATACTACAAATGGAGTACGAAGTGGACTGAAATTGTTGTGGGATGAATTTAAATTAAATTTAAGGAGAAAAGACGTCAGCCCTGGAGCATACGAAGAATCGTTGAGTGTTGCAAGTAGAAGAGGTAGTAGTAGAGGCTCTGCATCAGGTTCAGGACAACTGGATGAGTATTTGCCATAATCAGGGTATGTGCTGGGAGCCAACAGAGAGTCATGGGGGACCTCCTTGCTGCCTTTCACGTAGCTATTACTTGAATAAAGAGCGCAGGGCAAGACTCCAGCCCTACGACAAGGCAGAATATTAATGCTATAAGATGACTGGTCAAGGGAAAATCTTTGGAATGAGGTAAATTTCAAGTGTAGGCTGAAAGGAAGAAGCCATGGAAAGATTAAAGACCCAAAAGAGACGAAGATTACAGGCGGTGGTTGCACTTTGGCCAGCATTTTTATTTAATAGGTAGAAAGGTCAAAAGGCTGAGAAATGCATCAATCCTCAGGAGACAAAGGGAAAAGAATCCAAGTTCTCTCAACTGATTTTTTTAAAGTTAAACCAAAAGGAATTTATTGCTTTTAATTTAAAGAACACTTGTATCAACAAGAATTCTGTATACCTCAGCAAAGATGGGTCCTAGCTTGTGGTAGGTCTGGCAGAATTTCAAGGTGTTACCAGGACTCCCCCTTCATACTATAGCCATCCAGCTGTTGATGTTCTTGGTGCCCAGGCCAAATGAGGCCACGAGAGCTTAGAGGCTGGTACTCAGAGGTTGCACTGACCTATGGATCTTTAGTCCCTAATTCCAGAAATCCAAAGAATTTCTTTTTTGTGGAGTTAGTTTTTCTATAGATTCTGCAGAACTGAAGCCCCCCCACCCCAAAATGTCTTTTGGCTACTTTTTCATCTGTATAAACCACTCAGTGATTTTTTTTCATAGGATTAAAATTTGACCAGGATTTCAATTTTCTGAAGTTATTGTCTACTCTGGCTAACTCCTAGGTTGAAGACAGGGACTAGGGCTGGTCTTCAGTGTGTCTTAAAAGGCCTGAGGACCTCAGCCTCCAGAGGAGCCAGGTCTTTCCAAGACATTGCTCCTCACTAAGCCTTTGTTCTCCTTGGAAACCACCAGAACTCCACTCAGTGGAGCCAGAATGAATCTGGCACAGGTAAGCCAGACATTCCCATAATGCTCAATATTTTTTTCCAAGGGTGGGGAGAGATGATGCAGAGATTAGTCAATCATCCCAATACAAAAACTAGTGGTCATTTTTTTGAAATAAGGAGGAAATATTTAATAACTGTGTTGTTCATGTTTCTATCTTTGAAATGAATTCAGTCCAACACGAACACTTCATGAGTGTAGATTTTTGTTACATGAAAGATTCTATTCCAGACTCAGGGAAAAGTAGAGATGGAAACAAAGATATTTGAGTGTTATTCTGTGCTAGGAACTATGCCTTACTTTTGCTCATTCACCACATCTAATCAATTCATCTGTCCCTTCAGTCCTGCCTCTAATATTTCTAGGATCCAATCTCTTCTCTGCATTCCCACTGTCACCAACTTAATTGATAACTCCATCATCTTTCAGTAGGATTATAGTAATAGCTTCTGTTATGGGCTGAATTGTATTCCCCTGCCCAAATTCATATGTTGAAGGCTTAGCCCAAAGTACTGCAGAAATGTATATTTGGAGATAGAAACTTCAAAGAGGTAATTGAGTTAAAATGAGGTCCTATGAGTGTTAACCTCATCCAATATAACTGGTGTCCTTTCAAAAAGAAGAGATTGGGACACAAAAATGCACAGAGAGAAGACCACATGAAGACAGAGGGAGAAGATGACCATCTACAAACCAAAAACAGAGGCTTCAGAAAAAACCAACCCTGCTGACATCTTGATCTTAGACTTCTAGCCTCCAGAAATGTAAAAAGATAAATTTCTGTCATTTAAACCATTCAGTCTGTGGTATTTTGTTATGTTAGCTCTAGCAAACTAATAGAGCTTTCTATCTCAGTCCTTTGCTTTCAGTCTTGTCCCTCTCAAAAATCTACTTTTCCAAGTGGAATTATCTGTCTTGATCACTGGTCTCTGTCACTTGCCTGCTTAAAACCCTTCAGCAGCACCCCACCTCTCACTGTAGTGTTTTCCACATTTAAGTTTTTTGGAATATTTGTTATTTAAGATGTCTCCCAGGTATGTAAGAACTCTCTAGTTCTCCAACTTGAAGGGGCACAGTGTACATTTACATATTAAAGGTTCCAAGAAGTTTTGTGGTAAAAAAAATCTGGCTAACTTGGTTTAACCCACTGTTTGCCAAATTTAGTTGACTATGGAATTTTTTTCTTTGGATGATACACGTTATAGCCACTGCAACTTTTTTCCGTAATACGAACTCAGAAATGCTGCCCACAATCAAGTCCACATACTTTGACATGTCATGCAAAATGAGGATCACCAGATTTAGCAAACAGAAACATAGGATGCCTAGTTGGATTGGAATCATTTGTTGTTCATCTGAAATTCAAATTCAACTGGGTGTCCTGTATTTTATCTGGCAACTGGATAGAGGACCCTTCGTGACCTATAATACAGTGAACAGACTGAACCAAAATGAATTTGGTAAGAATCTTTCCCCCCTTAACATGCTGGAAAGAGATGAAGTCAAGGTTGATTCGTGGCTTTTAGTTGGATTCCTTCAATTTGCCACCAACCCTTGTTCACTTAAAGGAGTATTTCTCCCTCCTGGCTACACATTTGAATCTTCTGAGGAGTGTTTAGATATCTCACACCCTATCCCAAACCAAGGGCCTTAGAATGGGGGCCGCTTAGTGGGGACTTTGAAAGATGGGGGCGGGGAGGAGAGTAAGCAAAGCAAGGGTCTAGGGAGCCAGATTTAAGGAGGCCCTCACTGTTGGGAGCTACCATGCACTTGCACAACCCTGAGAGTGAGGGACTCCTCAAATCTGTGTCCTATACTCCTGCTGGCCTCACCCTGATAGGCCCTGTTAAAAGAAGTAGGTTGGGGGGAGTCTCCTGGGTGGCTCAGTCAGTTGAGTGTCTGCCTTTGGCTCAGGTCATGATCCCAGGGTCCTGGAATGGAGTCCTGCATTGGGCTCCCTGCTCCGTGGGGAGCCTGCTTCTTCCTCTCCCTCTGCCTGCCACTCCCCCTGCTTGTGCTCTCTCTCTATCTCTCTGTCAAATAAGTAAATAAAATCTTTAAAATAAATAAATAAAAATAAAAAAGAAGCTGGTGCAGGATTTCGGAGAAGAGCTTGTAGGGGATTTCTAAGAAGCCCTGGGTCCCATCTCTGCATTTTGTTGCTTTACAAGGAAATGTGAACCTTCTCCAGCAATAGACATGAGCTCTAGCCCATAAACATGAGTCAGAATAGGCTTCATGAGGCCAGGTTTTCCTGAAATGTAAACTCGCAGCTGGCGCCAGTTTCCTCTAGAAGGCCACTCACAAAAATTATCAAATGTTTGGGTGCCTCCTTCTTTTTCAGTTGAGGCTGACAATGTCTGAGTAGCTTCTAGTCCCTGGCAACCCCTAACTTCTGCTTCATATTCAAGTATGGTTTAAACTTTCTGTAAATGTAATGAAAACATACACTTCATTTCTCTCTCCAAGGTTTTATGAATTCTCATTCCCAGCCGTCCTCCTCCCCACTGCTTTCCGCCCTTGCTGGCCAGTGATCTCACACCCCATGACTGGCAGGCTGGTCAGAAAGGCACACTGGAGATGGCGGGTAGCACAGTTTGCCCAGGAACAGCCAAGGCCAGCTTCAGGAGGCCAGCTCCTTGAACTGTCTCTTCCTTCGCTGGCCTCCAAGTTCCGTGAGGTCATGAGCGATCTGTCCCCACCCCTTTGCTACTGGCTGTCGGCCAGATCTTTTAGGTTGATTCCCAAAAGGCTCTGCAAGTTTTAAAACAGTAGGGAAAGAAACTTTGTAATTTTCCAGTGCTGAAAAAGGATGGTAGTGGTTGATGGGAGCTCCTGGCACAGCCAAAATGAGCTTCTTTCTATCGTGATAATCGAATGATTTTCAATGATGTTCTTCTTCTAATTGGGTTCAAAAGTACCTCCTCAGAGGAAAATATGGAAGAGAAGAATACAAGGGAAAGGGTAGCATAGGGCAGTGTTTGCAGCAATTTCCTGGCAATATCAAGATTACAGAATTATATGGGTGTATCTCACTTGGTTTAATAGCTGTGTCCCTGTGAACTTTCCCATAAATGGAATTTTTTAAAAAATGAAATCACTGTAAGTACACAGGGAAAGATTGCCAAATAAAGGAAAGCTTAGGTGCCATCCTTTATGAAGTAAATTGTTCTTAGATACTGTACATCATCCTTCCCATGCACACACATTGATCTTTTTTTATAAGTTTGAATTTTTCACAGGCTGAATTTTCATGAGGTAGGGGTGACTCTTACCATGACAACAGCTCTGAGGTCACAGCTGTTCTCAGGCTCTTAAACTGAACTTTTCATGATGTTCTCTGAGGAGTAGGAGTAGCTGCTGGGTTCTGTGGGGACTTTTAAGCTGAGAAAATCATCTCTGTGGGTAAACTGATCCAGAATCCTCCTTGCCTACCTCCAGAGTGATGTAGGCTCTGGAGGACCCAGAGAAATTGTCAATGACTGGACCCTGGAAAAGTTGTTGGAGATATGCTGAAGCTAAACGTTGCCAAATCCAACATGAAAAGCAGTATGGTGCCATGTATAGAAGCATGAGCTCTATGGCCAGACGGCTCTGACTCCCTGACCCTCAGTATCCTTATCTGTAGAATGGGGCAATATGATAGTACCTACCTCAAGGTAACACCTGGCATATAGTAAACACTCAAAAAGTGTTGGCTATTTTTGACTTGCCTGGGCTAGCTCTATTAGAGTACAGGGGACAATATCAAAAGAAGACCAAAGATGCTTATGTCTACTGATGAGTGCTGGTCCATGCCAGATACATGCTGAATACTTTCATTTAATCTTTACATCACATACAATGCATCATTAATATTATCCCTACTTCCCAGTGAAAACTAAAGCTCAGAGAGGTTAAGCACTTTTCCTAACCTCACACAGCAGATAAGGGACCAAGCAGGTATTTGAGGCCAGTGCTATTGTTCTTTCCACTCTGTCTCAGGCTGGAGACCCAAACCCAAAAGTGACTTTTCAAAGATGAAGGTTTAGGGCCCGGAGGGTATTTGGGTTTAGAAATAAACTTGGTTCTGGAAGTTCCATCAAAAAGAAACAGAGGAAAATTCTTTGATTTATTCCATAAAGATTGATGGAGAATCTACAGTGTGCTGGCAGTGCGGGTACAAAGGTGAATAAGGCCTCAGCGCTGGCCTCAAAGTCCAGTGGTGGAGAGAGTCATGTAAAATTATAATAAACCCCAGCCAGTGTTAGGATTTGGGCGTGAAGAATGTGCTGCTGGATCCATAAGTAAAAAAGCGACCAACTTTACTGAGGAAGGTTTCAAAGGAGAAGTGACATTTGAAGGCTTTGCAAGTATCATCTTATTGAATCCTCCAGTACTGGGGAAACAGGCGATCTTATGACCCTCGGGCAGAGACAGCTAGGTACCCAGGTAGGACGTAAAGTCCCCTTCTTACGAGTGAAGAGAAGCCTGACTTCACTTGAGCAGGCAATGTGGACTGCTCAAAGTCTACATTTTTCTACATTTTCCAGACTCCTTTGCAGGCAGCTATCCCTATAATATGCAAGTAGCCATCACTGGGTTAGACTTCCAAAAAAAACCTTCTTAAAAAGGGTGTGGGCTTACGTGGGCTTTTTTTCTGACTCTTTTCGCCTGCTTCCAGCTGCCTGCCTGGAGTACAGATTTGATGGCTAAGGCCCCAGCACCAACTTGTGACCTTGAGAAAGGAAGCCACAAGCTAAAGAGGGCAGGGCAGAAGGACAGAAGGAGCCTGGGTCCTTGATGACCATGACTTCTTGTCCCAGCCTCACACTGCCTCCCTCCAGACATGTCTGTTTAAGAGAAGGAAAAATAAACTTCTATCTTGTTTAAACCTGTGTTATTTCTGGTTATTGTT
The DNA here is from genome assembly GCF_054177405.1 of Leptonychotes weddellii. Taxonomy (NCBI): domain Eukaryota; kingdom Metazoa; phylum Chordata; class Mammalia; order Carnivora; family Phocidae; genus Leptonychotes; species Leptonychotes weddellii. Next base: position 34,625,466 of record NC_138377.1, on the reverse strand, counting down.
AAGACTATACCTTCAGGGATCATCTCTATAGTTTGTTATTTCTGGTTATTGTTATTAGCATCTGACCCAGACCCTAACTGGCATATGCCCCTGAGGATATTAGGTGGTGGCGCTGGGGTCGAAATTCAGGCAGCCTGACTCTCCACGCCCCATTCTTGCCCACGGCCCTGTACTGTCCCAAGAGCCTAGAGGGTTTCCTTGAAATTCTAATCTCTTTTTTGTCAACTGTTTGGCCCTGGCAGCAAGCCCACAAACTGACACTCAGCAGGACTCAATAAGGTCTGTTGAATAAATACAACGAATAACTGCCCCTCAACCACTTCCCCAAGGAACTATTTTCTGAGGGGCTCTACAATGATCCCTGCTTCTTGCATTTCCCCAGGCTGATATCAGTGTGAGGTTTGTGAGAAATCTGAAGTGCTCTGAGATTTTTTTTTTTAAAGGAAAGAATAAATTAGAAATGACAGATAATAAAAAGTTAAAGATATACATAAAAAATCCTTTAAGTAAGTAAAATTCTTTTAATGATAGAGCAAAAAAAAAATGGATTGAAGTAAGAGTTATTTCAAGTCTGCTTTTCAAAAAACTAGTTACTGATTGCAAAAATAACAGACATGACTTTATAAAAAATTGAAAGTCCTCTCATAACTCTCCTTCTATAACAGATTGGTAAACATCTCTTCAACAACTCTTTTTCTAGACATAAAGGCATTAAATATATAGGGTTATAAAAATGAGCTCATGGTGTAAATACTATTTTGCAACCTTTACTTTTTTTCAGTTAAGATCATTATATCTTGGACATTTCTCCATATCTTGCACGTACATTAATCTGGTTCTATTTAAAGCAGGAGAATATCCTTTATCCTAATGCTCCCCTTTAAAAATAAAAGTGTCTGGATATACCTTTGACCTTGCTGTGTAAAGTGTCATCAGGTGTTTACGGAGATGGTTGATGAGAAGGACATCAGAGATTAACTCTCCCCCCTAACAGGAGTGAGCTGGTCCCTGGAGTTGTCAGGCTGGCCAATGTCCAGTTCTAGAAAAAAACAATACTCTAGGGTCAATGTTTTGTGACCAGAAGGCCATGAAGCTCAGAGCTAGGAACAAACAACTTGAGCGGGACGGGTCAGGAGAGCCAAGAAGCTTCTCGGATCCCTGAAAACAGCTCCCTCTGGCACCACGGATGCTGGCCTGGGGGTGGGATGGGGGATGGCCTGAGAAATCCATAGCATTCCTCAACTTCACAGGAAATCACTCCTTGCCTGACCTTCTGCTAGAGCACCTAGAGCTTGCTGGGTGCCGGGCACTCACCATTCTGGACTCAGGTAGTGGGGAGAGAGTGGTCAAAAAAGGGAGCCAGCAGGTGTGGCCTCGGCGCCTGGGCCATTAAGCTCTCGTGGGCGGGGGGTAATGATCTATACGAACCTCACTCCCACCGCCCCAACCAAATTAAACAAACATACCGTCCACCCGATTATCCCAAGCCCATAAATCAAGCTGAGGACAGCTACTGTAACCCGAGCTTGCTCGGTGGAGAACAGCTGCTATCAGCCGGGGTAGCCAGCTGGGCTCAACTGAGAAGACTTTGGGGATCATCCAGCAGGACTTTAAAAGAGGGAAGGAGGCCCAGAGCACAGAGCCCAGTGGCACAGACCACATATCTGTGGCAGAGGCTGATTTGGTGGTGGCTCCAACTCAGCTGAGGGGAGGGGTGGGGGTGGGGGGTAAGGTATTAAGAAGCTCCACAAGGGAATTGGTTCAGGAAGGAGAATGGGCAGGGAAAAGAGTGGAGGTGTGACTGGCTTTTGAACCTGCGTTGGGGAGATTGACCTGACTAGATCGGCAACAGGGAGCAGCTGTGTCTGGGGCAGAGGCGCCCCCGCAGACAGCCGGGCAGCCGCCCCTGCACCTGCTGGGCCCCTACGCGCCCCGCGCCTGTCAGGAAGCCGCTCCCCCTGGAGCCTCACCACCCCGCTCGCTCTTGTGCAAGCTGGGCAATACACACCCAGTGGGTAGCCGGTATTACTGATTCACTGGCGAAGTCGTTCAGGATTTTCTAGCTGACTAGCTGGCCCAACTAGCATTTCTTCCTCCAAGATAGCAAAGCAGCTGGGCCTGACTTCCAGCCCAGAGCGTCCATGCCCTCCAGCCAGGGGTCACCAGGATCACCTGGAGCTGAATGGTGTTGGGGTCCCGGAGCGGTTGCAGTGAGGGCTAACACGTGCCGTGGGAGCCGTGGGACATCTCAGTCAGAGGATGGGACAGGGAACTTACAGGAGCAAGGCTTGGCTCAGGGGGTTTTGGGGAGGGCTCAAAGAGGTGGGACTTGGCTCTGGATTCGATGTTATCAGAAGCAGGGGTGATTCTATGATTGGATATCTCGATTATTTTCATGTAAAAGGCTAAGAGGAGTAAGACAAGCCTAAAGCTATAATTAGTAAAGAAATATCAGTCACTCATATAAGCCAGGAAAAAGGGGCATATTTGGTCATTTTTGTGGTTTGGACAATGTTCGTATTTTTGTCTGAGTTCAGGCATGATTATGGAGTAATCTTGTTTGTGCTTTGTTTCCCCATCAAGGTCACAGAGCGGCCTTGTCTGATGTTGGTGTTCTTTCTATGGAAATATTTCTGTTAAACAGGAGAACACCAAAGGCCAGCTGTGAGTGCCAGGCTAGGTCCTAGATCTCGGGGGCTGCTTTTCTCTTTCTGAATTGGAACTGAGGTCTGTGTCTCAAAGCAGCCAGGAACCCTGGAGAGAAAAGAACCTGAGGGCTTGCAATGTTCATGTTTTAAGCAGAAACTCCTTCTGGAGGGCTGGAAGAGAGGCTTAGGGAAGTCAGGTGCTCCTGATGTCAGGCTGCCTCTGGTTCTCTTCATTCAGGCAACAGACATTTATTGAGCAGCTAATATATTCAGGCACTTGGGTTAGAGCTGTGAGCCAGATTGTTTTCATGGAGTGGACATTTTAGTGAGGGTCACCAGAAAATAGGAGGGAACAATGAAGAAGATAGTCTTAGGTAAGTAATAAAGTTATAAAGTAGATAAAATTAACTGATGGAGCTGAGAATGATTTGGGGTCCACTTTGGAGAGATGGTCAAGTACATCCTGTCTGGGGAGGCGATGAAAAGATGCAATGTGAAATTGTGCAGTGAGAGTATTTCAGGCAGAAGAGACAGGATGTGCTGAGGCTTCTAGGAACAGGAAGAATGTCTCTGAAGCGTGGTAAGTGAGGGAGAGATAGGCTAAGATAGGTCAGAGAGGTGGGCTGGGTCAGGCAGTGGGAGGCCAATGGAAGACTTTGGAGACAAGAACCACAGGACCTCACATCTCCTGAGACAGCAGAAGTTTGTGACATACTGATCTCTCTCTACATCCTAAGGCCTGTCTCTTACCTGCCATAGCCCTTCCCTCTGAGCCTGGGGTCTGGAAAACACCAGAAATGTCTGAAATTCTCCTTAACTACTGAAGTCAATCATTGTTTAGAGTAGTGTATTCATTTTCTATTGCTACTCTAACAAATTGTCACAACTTAGTTGCTTAACACGACCCAAATTTATTATAGTTCTTGAGGTCAGAAATCCCAAAACCAAGGTGTTGGCAAGGCCATGTTCCTTCTGGAGGCGGTATCTGCTTCTTCTGGAATTATCTTTTTTCTAGAGGCTGCCTGCATTTCTTGATTTCTTGGCTTGTGGCTCCTCTACACAGCTTTTGATGTAGTATCTTCAAATCTCTCTCTCTCTTTCACTCTCTCTCTGACCCCTGCTTCCATTATCACATCTTGTTCTCCTAATCTCCAGCCCCCCTCTTATAAGGACCCTTGTGTTTACATTGGACCCACCCAGATAATTCAAGATAATCTCCCCATCTCAAGATTCTTGACTTAATCACATCTGCAAAGTCCCTTTTGCCACCTAAGATAACCTACTGACAGGATTTGAAGATTAAGACTCGGTCATCTTTGGGGAGCCGTTCTGTCCACCACAGGGAGTCATGTGGAGAGCAAAGAAGTGAAATCTGCCCCAAGTCATTCTACTAATGGGATGAATCCTTGCCCCACCTACCTCAGGAAGTTATTATAAGTATCACATGAATTAATGTGGCATAATTGGAAAAATAAGAAGTGCCATAAAATCTAAGGAACAATTATGAAGTATTATGAATCCTATGAAACATGAATGCACAAAGGGTATTATAGATTAATAGAGAGCCAGGTTTGAGTCCTGCTCTCCAAAATACTTGCTACATTAATTTGGGCAAGTAACTTAATGTCTTATTTCATTGGGTATAAAATTTAGAAAATGCTTTCAGCTCATAACAGCATTGTGGAGTTGGCAATGGTGCTTTGCAAAACGCTACACAAATATTCTTTGCTAAATATTTCATAGGCAGGCACCCAAATACTTTGTCTTAGGTGCACAATGGAACCAGACAACACGACAGTACCTATCAGACCGATACCAATGGGTTTTGAATCTCCACTGTACGAAGTGAATGAGAAATAAAGAGGAGACAATAAACGAAGGGCCCCTCTCACTCCCTCTCTCCTCAGCTACCGAGGGGTCAAAAGGCAACAGGAAGAAAACTGTAGCATCTATTTGGTTATTCAGAAAAACATAAGATATGCCTATTGAGAAGACAGACTCTTCTGGCAATGAAGAGGTTTAGGTTTAGGCTGACATTCTCTGGAAGAATCCTATTTGGTCATATTTAAAACATTAAGTTTTAAGGCTTGAGCACTGCCTTATTCATTCAGCACCTACTATGTAACCATGTGCATAGACTTGATTACAAATGGGCATGAAATGCATGCTTTCTGAGTGTGGTCTATAGACCCACAAACACATTCACTTATTCAGCGTGCCATTTTTATGCACGGACCTATGCACTAGACACTGTCCTTGGTGTTGGGGACAGAGTGGGAGTTAAAGACAGAAAACCTCCCTTCCCTCATGGAACTTCTAGGTCAAGAAGATGAACAGTTATCAAACAATTCCACAACTGAATGTAAAATTACAACCCAAACCCTTCCAAGGCAAGGTTCAAGGTGCTATGGGAGCTCACCCAAGGAGTCCTAACTTGACTTCTGAAAACTAACCATGGAGCTGAGATCTGAAGGCTGAGCAATTGTAGTCAGAGGAAAATTGAGGCGGGAAGAGCTTTCCAGGCTGAGGGAGCAGCACACACGAAGGCAAAGATGAAGCGTGGAAAGTTTGAAGGCCTAAGAGGAGGCAGTGCATCTGGACTGTGCAGGTGAGAGGGACAAGGGTCAAGAGGTGGGCAGGGTTGTGCAAGGGGCACTGAGTACACGGGCACAATGACTGAGAAAGTCAGGACATAGTGTTTCATCTAGTCCCAGACTCCGTTTTGATTTTAATATTTCTAATGAGACTCATCATCATATGTTCATAAACTAAAAAAATCCTTTAAGTAAATAACAATCGATTATGTGACATAATTCTTACTAGGATAAGAGGTACATTGCCTTCCCTTGCATAGGGGTGGGAAGGGTGCCCCAGTTGGTCTTCAGTGTCTGTACCTGGCCCCTCAGACTGGCTCCAAGACAGGATGCCAAGACTAGAGCAGATATTAGATCACTAATAGCAGCTCTTGCCTCACTCTTGTGCTTTCCCAAGCATCTCACACAATGATCGCATTGGACTCCCACAGTCACGATGAGACAGACTGTTTTAATAGTGGAGAGGGTGTCCAATGACTTACCACAGGTCCCAGAGGGACTGAGGTGACACTTGAACCCACATTTCTGATTCTAGATAAAAATGGTTTTCCCCAAAGACCACCACTGAGTCATTTACATACTCTCTCCCTGACCTCCCTAAGATCCTAAAACTCTAGAATTTTCAAAGCTGAAGGGAATTTTGAACATCAGCCAACTTGTTTGATTCTCTCGTTTGGAAATTCCGGGAAGTTTGAAACTTTTGAGAAACAATCATATTTCAAACAAGACTAAAAGTGCTATTTTCCACACAAGGCAGAGAGGAGTCATTATTCTGATCGTTTCTAGTGACTCGCTATTGGCTCTCTAATATGTGATATAATGGGAAGACTATTCCCATCACTAGTGAGCTGTGAACTTAGAAAGCAGATCTCTTTCCCGGCATGCTCTCCATTTTCTTGCTCTAAAATAAAAATGTAAAGTGACCACAACTAAGGATATCAAATACATGTTGCATCATAACCCAGCACACACACGTACACACACACACGTACAGAATTGAAACAGAAGTTCCAAGAATCTGTACTTACCCACACTAGTGCCAGGCCCACTTTTCTCTTCTACCTTTCAAAAAAGAGCTTTGCAATCGACTAAACTGATTTTACTACCCACTAAAATGTGGAATCCTCAGGTTGGCAAACACGGGACTGGACCCCCTCTGAGGCGGCTTCCAGCCCTGGCTCCCTGACACCCCTCCCCGCCGGGGCTGCTCAGAGTCTCTCTGAGGTTTCTTCCTAGTAAGGCAAATGTCTGGCCCTCCCCTGACCTGGTAGCTGCAGGGTGGCTTAGGGTTGACACTTTCTATCAGCCCTCTGGCCTCATAAGCTACCTGTGGTTTTGTGGCAATGTGTCCCTGCATGAATAAACAAGGTACCACACCTGACCTTCTGACCACAGTCCGCCAAGATTAGGTAGAGGAAGATCTATACTCAGAGTCAAACTGCAGAGTGAGGGAATTTTGCTAGTCTCTGCCAGCTCCCCACCCCAGCTGCCCACACACCACATACACACATACAAGACACCACACACATCCCATACATGCATACAGACCCCACACACAATCTGCACACACACACATACATACTCACCCACATATATTCCACACAACACACATATGCTCACATAGACCCATGCAAACCTTATACACACATACCATAAACTTGTACACACACACACACACACACACACACCTCTTAAGAGGCCCCAGAAATCCTCAGTTATAAAGCAGGAAATCCTATAATTTGAGTCAGAAGAAAATAATTTAAAGGTAATCTATAATCAGTCCTCAGGATCCTAGAGTTATTTTCACCACTTGAGAAATTTGGCATAAAAATACACTAGCAATTCAACAGGGACACCACTGAAGCACTTTGTTTTTAAAACTGGACTCTCTTTTAAAATCAAGTAACAGGAGGAGGATATTTCAAATATAATTTTTTTCAAATTGAAATTTTCATTTTATGACTGCTTATTTTTAATGTTATATTGTTCATCGCCTCACTTGTGATAACTTAATACTGGATATTTAATGCTCACATCTTTAATGACTTACACATTTATTTGCCTCGTGTTTTGAAACAGGCTTATAAAGGTATTGTTTCGAAATGCCTTGCACATACTGTTTCACTGTTTTTTATTAAGAATAGAATCACAGTATCCATCCCAGTTTTTCACCAATAAGTGAAGTAAATCACAAAATCCTGCAATTACCATTTTTCCTTGGAATTGCCATCTGCCGCAGGGACCCAGAGCACACGCTCAGGCCCTCATCCCCACGAGGCTTCCGAAGTTGCTTTCAGCATCTAGCCCAGTGCGCAGCATCTGGGAAGCTCTCAGGCAATGGCTGGGGAGGCAATGGCTGGAAAAGAACAAGGGGGGAGGCAGGGAAAGGAAGAAAAGAGAAAAAGAAGGAAGAAGAGAGAAAGAAAGGTCAAGGAAGAAGTGGAGGGAATGAGAATGGGGGGGCAGAGAAAGAGGGTGGGACAGACAGACGGAAGGAACTGTATGTTGCTCTTAGATGTCTGTTCTGTATGGAAAATGGAAACCAAAGACCATCTCCATGACAAACCTTGTTCAAAATATTATTGCTGGAGCCCACCTGGTGAAGTGACAGCTTTGTGGGAAGTTCACTGGAAAATTTAGCTTTCCATCTGCAATAGAGGAAGCAGATCTTGCTGAGACACTTGACAGACACACAGTTGTTTAGTCTTGGACATCGCCGCTCTGTGCGCTTTGCTATGGTAACAAAAGCCATGTCGCGGAAATACACGCGTCACTCATCTCTGATGGTTTTCTTTTCATCCCTAAGGATCATACTTGAGTTATGGAAAGAGTGTCACAGCTTTATTGCTTCTCTTTACGATAAAAATAAATAAACACTCTTTATTTCTGAATAATCAGAAAACACCTGTAAGCATACCTAAGAAAGTAAAGATGACCTATTATCCAAAACATTCAGAGATAGTTATTAACACTTGGTGTTCCAGATTTTATTTTTAAAACAAATATGCAAAAAATGTATGTGTATATGATCATACTATATATTTCATTATATAGTCTTCAGTTTCACTTATTATGTTGAGGGCATTTCTGTCCATATTTTTAAAATATTGCAGCTTTCTCTTCCTCTATTGACAAATATTTAGGTCTGCCATTTTTTGTTATTGTAAATGACACACTAAAGAATGTTCTTGTAGGGGCACCTGGGTGGCTCAGTCAGTTGACTGTCTTACTCTTGGTTTCAGCTCAGGTCATGATCTCCTGGTGGGGCTCCCTGCTCAGCAGGGGGTCTGCTTCCCCTCTCCCTCTGCCCCGCCCTCTGCTTGTACTCACTCTCTCTCCCTCTCTTTCCCTCTAAAATAAATAAATAAATCTTAAAAAAGAAAGAAGAATGTTCTTGTACAGGCATTTTTGTGCATTTATCCTGTTATTTCCTTAGGATAAGTTCTTAAATGTGAACGTTTAAATGTCAGTATGCACATTTTAAAAATGCTACATTAATTTGCCAAATTGCCCTCCAGAAAGTTTGAACCACTTTACATTCTCTTTGAAGTGTATAAATGTACCTACTTTCTCAAGCCCTCATCAACAATAGTTATTATAACTCTTTTTAAAATTTTCCAGTTTTATAGGTTAAAAGGTATTTTCATTTTTATTTTAATTGGCATTTCATTTATTACTAGTGAGGTAAAATATTTTTCATGTTTATTGGCCATTTGCATTTCTCCTTTTTGTGTAACTTGCCTGATCATGTTTCAACTATATTTTTTCTAATGGGTTTTTTATTTTTTCATTGGTTTCTAAGAGTTTGTCATAATTCAAAAATATCAACCCTTTGCTGTCATATATGTTGTGAATTCTTTTCTCAGTTTTTCATAACTTTGTGTAGTTTAGACATATAGAAGTTTTGTTTTGCATTAAGTGGCTAATGTGTCAATAATTTCCTTTTGTTTCTTACCTTTGAATCATGCTTAGAATGGTATTTATCATTCTAGAATTCTATCATTTTTACCTGTGTTTTTTCTATTTTCCCTTGTTTTTTACATTTATATTTTTAAGCCATCTGGAATTTACTTGATGTGTAGTGTGAGGTAGGGACCCAAATTATTTTTCTAACTTGTTAATGAGTTGTCAATAACATTTGGACAGAACAGTCCATATCCTTCCTACTGATTTGAAATACCTTCTTTACCACCATATTCTAAATTCTTACAAATACTTGAGCTCTTCCGTTACTTGCCTTTTTATAGTTTACTGAAGCCCCAAAGCCAGGTGTGTTAGTCTTTTAGAACTGTTATTTTAACTGTCTAGATTGAAAGTTCTTATTTCCTAGACCCCTTAAGCTTTTAGAATAATGGCTGCTATTTCTAATAGAAAGAACAAGTCTATTTACTTACTTCAGAGGTGGGATAAAGGAGAGAATTTCCCCCCTAGGTCATAGAGTTTCAGATGTGGAAAGACCTGAGACCTTCTATTCAAAGCTCCTAGTTTTATAGGTGAGTGCTAGAAATATTAGCTGACTTGTTTGTGGTTAGCACAGCTAGCAGTGCAGACTAGAACCAAGATCTGAACCGAAGCTAGTTAATGGAGAGGTGAGACTAGAACCAAGGCATAGTCCCCTAAAACCATGCTGGATGAAGATGGTTACAGTGAGGGTCTATCAAGGACAGCAAAAGGTCCTACTAATAAAAGGATCTTTTTGTCCTAGATCTTCAGAATCTAACAGGTTGGAAGAAAATGAGAAGTTTTCTCAGCACTTGTTAAATGTGGAGGAGCCCTTGCTCCTTAGAACTGACCAGGTCCTTAGAAAACTCCCCCCCGGAAAGGAAACATCTCCATGTTACAGACTGCTAAATAGTGAGCATGCAAGTAGACATGCACGTGCCATAGAAGCAGCGTAGCGAGCACTGACCTTTCGAAGAGAAGTTTCAGACATGTCTCGCAAGTGCCACTCTCGCCCTGGTTGGCTCTGCACAGGTCATTCAGGTCAGATGCCAGCAAGAGCAGGCTGCTGAGAGGCAGGACAAAGTGTGGCTCTGAGAGCCTGGCCAAGGAGAACAGCTTTATAGGCAAGGCAGGGGAGGAAACTGATCATCTGAGAAGAGCTCTGCTAGGTTTGTGTTTTCTTTTCTCTATCAAGATTTTCAAACTATAGTCTTGAAAAGCCGTCCAGGCTCTCTCTCACCCCTCCCATGGAAATCCATTCTCTAGCAAACAACTTTTTATCTGGGCCCCTGGGTGGCTCAGTTGGTTAAGCATCTGTCTGCCTTTGGCTCAGGTCATGATCCCAGGGTCCTGGGATTGAGTCCTGCATTGAACTCTCTGCTCAGCGGGGAGCCTGCTTCTCCCTCTGCCTATCTGTCTCTGTGTCTCTCATGAATAAATAAATAAAATCTTAAAAAAAAAAATCAACAACCTTCTATCTAAGGTCACTGAAGTTTTAAACATATGTGTAGTTTCCTAAAGATATTTTTGAGTTTAATTTATTTTTCAATAGGAAATATAGTCATATGGTCTAACATTCAAAAGATACCAAAGAATATACAGTGAGAAATCTCCCTCCCACCCATGGCTACCCAGTTCCTGTCCTGGGGAAAAACAAGTTCTAGTTTCTTATAGACCATTCCAGAGTTATTTTACACATATTCAAACATATAAGTACACACACATATTCTTTGGTGAACATTTTTACATGAAGGGTAGCATACTACACACACTGTTCTGCACCTTGCCATTTTTACTTCATATCTTGAGGATATTCTGTATCTGTACATAAAGAGCTACCTCGTTCTTTGTTACAGATACATTTCATTATACTCTATTGTATGAATAAAGAATATTTTATTTAACCAGTTCCCATATAGGTATTTATTGTCTGAATTTTGCCATTACACACAATGCTGCAACTAATATATTATTTGACACATACGCAAATTTATACTAAGAACAAAGTCCCAGAAAGGGAAATATGGGATATAAGGTACGAGCTTTTGTAATTCTGACAGAAATTGCTAAATTTCCCCTCATAGAGATTGTACCCAATTTAAAAGCCTCCCCGTAGTGTAGAAAGTGCATGTTTCTTCATACCTTTGCTAATGTAGTATGGTACCAACCTTTATTTTTTTTTTTAACTTTCGTTCATGTGATAGGTGAATAATGGTATCTCAGTACAGTTTTATTTTGTATTTCTCTTATTATGAGTGAGATTGAGAATATTTTCATATATTTAAAGGCAATTTGCATTTCTGTCCTAGAATCTATTAATAGCCTTAGGGTTTTGTCTAGTATATTATTGATCTTTTTTTTATTGATTTGTAAGAGATTTTTATACAGTAGAGCAACCAGCAGTTTATCTGTGGTTTTAGTTGCACATATTTTCCCAGTTGTTTGCCTTTTAACTTTATTGTTGGCATTTTAGAAGTCCTTTTATTTTATGGCTTCTGTGTTTTCTGCCATACTTTCCCAATCTAAGATTGTAAAAAAAAAAAAAAAAAAATCCTATGGCTTATTTTTTACACATTTATGGTTTATTTTTTACTTTTAAATGTTTAATCTATCTGAAATTTATCCTGGTCTAAAGTTTTAGGTTTCTAGACAATTTTATTTTTTCCAGATGGCTGACCAGTTATTTGAAACTACTTATTAAATAATCTTTCATCTTTTAATGTTTATATTTTCAATATATTCACATATTATAATTTATAATAAAACTTTTCCCCTTACAACTGTCTTCAGAATTTTTATAACGATTTCATATCAATCTCTTACAACCACTGAAAAAACACATTTTCATAATTTCCGTCCCTTTGCCTCTCTCCTTTGCTTTAAAATGTTATATTCTGTTATGATTAAAAAAAAAAAACAACCCTAGGAATAGAGAGAAACTTCCTCAACTTGATAAAAAATATCTACAAAAATCCTATAATTAACATATTTAATGATAAAAAACTAAAAATTTTCCAACTATAGATCAGGAAAAAGGCAAGAATGTCCCCTCTCCTTACTCCTTTAAACACCATACTGGAAGTCCTACCTAATGCATAAGACCAGAAAAAGAAATAAAAGGTATACAGATTGGGAAGGAAGAAATAAAACTGTCTTTGTTCCCAGATGACATTATCATCTATGTTGAAAATCTAAAAGGATTGACAAAAAAAGAACTTATGAGTTCTTTTTTTTTTTTTAGATTTTATTTATTTATTTGAGAGAGAGAGAATGAGAGAGAGCACATGAGAAGGGGGAGGGTCAGAGGGAGAAGCAGACTTCCCTGCCAAGCAGGGAGCCCAATGCGGGACTCGATCCAGGGACTCCAGGACCATGACCTGAGCCAAAGGCAGTCACCTAACCAACTGAGCCACCCAGGCACCCCAAGAACTTATGAGTTCTGACACTCATGATTATAACAAGGTTGCAGGATACAAGGTTAATGTGCAAAAGTCAATTTCCTATTTACCAGTAAAAAAAAAAGAAGTGGATTTGAAATTTAAAAAACAATGATGTTTACATTAACACCCCCCCCCAATTAAATTCTTGGTATAAATCTAACAAAATATGTACAAGATCTATATGAGGAAAACTATAAAACTCTGATGTACAAAATCAAAGAACTAAATAAGTGGAGAACCATTCCCCATTCATGGATAGGAAGGCTCAATATCATCAAGATGTCAGGTCTTCCTGCTTGACCTATAGATTCGATACAATCCCAATCAAAATCCCAGCAAGTTATTTTGTGGACATTGACAAACTGTTTCTAAATTTATGGGGAAAGAAAAAAGACCCAGAATATCCAGCATAATACTGAGGAGAAAAACAAAATTGGAGGACTGATACTATCCAACTTCAAGACTTACTATAAAGCTACAGTAGTCAAAACTGTGTGGCATTGGTGAAAGAATAGACAAATAGATCAATGAAACAGAACCAAGAGCCCAGAAATAGACCTACATAAATCTAACCAACTCATCTTTGACAAAGGAGCAAAGGATCAAAATAATGGATCAAAAATAGTCTTTTCAATAGATGATACTGGAACAACTGGACATCCATTTGCAAAAAAATGAATCCAGACACAGATCTTAACACTGTTCACAAAAATTAACTCAAAAGGCATTATAGACCTAAGTGTACAATTCAAACTAAATGATCTTGGGTATAACAATGACATTTTAGATAAAACACTAAAGGCACAATCCATGAAAGAAATAATCGATAAACTGTAGTTCACTAAAATTAAAAACTTCTGTTTTGTGAAAGATAATGTCAAGATAATGAAAGACAAGCCACAGACAAGAGAAAATATTTGCAAAAGACACATATGATAAAGGACTATTATCCAAAATATACAAGGAACTCTTTAAGAGTTGAAGTTTTAGGGACACCTGAGTGGCTCAGTCAGTTAAGCATCTGCCTTCAACTCAGGTCAGGATCTCAGGGTCCTGGGATCGAGCCCTGCATCAGGTTCTGCACTTAGCAGGGAATCTGCTTGATTCTCTCTCTCACTCTCCCTCTGCCCACCCCCACCTCCGCTTGTGCTCTCTCTCAAGTAAATAAATAAAATCTTTTTTAAAAAGAGTTTAAGTTTTAAACTCAACAATAAGAAAACAATCTGATTTTTCAAATGGGCCAAGTACCTTAACGATACTTCACCAAAGAAGATATACAGAGAGCAAATAAGTACATGAAAAGATGCTCGACATATGTCATCAGGGAAATGCAAATTAAACAAACAAAACAAAACAACAATAGGTGTGTAGAGATACCACTACACACCTATTAGAATGGCCAAAATCTGGAACACTGACAACAACAAACACTGACAAGGGTGTGGAGGAATAGGAACTCTCAGACATTGCTGGTGGAATGCAAAATTGTACAGCCACTTTGGAAGTCAGTTTGGTGCTTTCTTACAAAAGTAAACATACTCTTATCACATCATTCGGCAATTGCTCTCATTGGTATTTTCCCAAAGGAGTTGAAAATTTATGTCCACATAAAATCCTGTACAACAGATATTTATAGCAGCTTTATTCATAATTGCCAAAACTTGGAAGCCACCAAGATATCTTTCAGTCGGTGAATGGATAAACTCTGGTACATCCGGACAGTGGAATGTTATTCAGCGCTAAAAAGAAATGAGCTATCAAGCCATGAAAAGATACAGAGGAATCTTAAATGCATATTACCAAGGAAAATAAGCCAATCTGAAAAGGCTGCATATTGTATGAGTCTAACTGTATGACATTCTGGAAAGGCAAAACCATGAATGCAGTGGCTGCCAAGGAATGGTGGTACGAAAGGATACACAGGAGGACAGAGGATTTGGGGGGCAGTGCAAATACTCTGTATAACACAATAATGATGGATACATGCCACTTATATGTTTGTCCAAACCCACAGAATGTACACCAAGAGTGAATTCTAAAGTCAACTATGGACTTTGGGTGATTTTGATGGGTCAGTGTAGGTTCATCAATTACTACAAATGTAGCACTCTGGTGGGGGATGTTGATAATGGCTGTGCATGAGTAGGGGCAGAGGGCATTTGGGAAATCTCTGTACCTTCTCCTCAATTTTGCTATGAATCTGAAACGGCTCTAAAAAAAAACTGAGTATTTTTTTTTTGAAATATTATATTCTGCAAGCCATTTCCTCCTCTAAACCTCTCTCACATTCCTGCCACCAGTATTTCTGCTTACCCCTAATTTTAAGAGTATTTGTACCTCTTCTTTGCCTTTAAGAAGAAATTGCAAATTGCTCCCCTTCCCCCACACTAGGTGGGCATAGGTGAGTGGCTATGAAAGTAAGATTGGAGTTTCAGAGACAGGGCAGGGCTCTTAGCAGAGAACCAGGGGTTATTCACACAGAGGTGACTGCTGAAGCCCAGAGCATGTGGATTTACAAGGAAGAATGTGTAGAGAAAGAAGAGCAATGGATGCTGAACCTTGTATCACACCAAGGAGGTGTGTGAAGGAGGACCTAGAGGAGAAACTGTGAGAGAAGGAAAGAAGGATTAACAATGGAGAATGGAGAGTCTCTGAGGGGGAGCCATATAATACAGAAAGATCAACAAGGTTGAGGATGAGGAAAACAACCAATGGATTTTGGGACAGGGAGATCATAGCTGCTTTTTAGAGCAGGTTACTTCCCATATTCAAATCCATCCACCCTCCCACCTCCATTGCCTCCTCTTTCTGGTTGGAGGGAATTGCTGTCGGCAGACAAGCATTACCCACAGAATAATTAGAAAAGCCAAATAAAACACAGAAATTATCCTTTAAAGGGAGCTGAGAGCTGCTGAGGCAAGGAAAACTGGAGAAGTGAAGGCATTGAAAGGGGAAGGACTTTCAAGTTCTCAGAGCATTTGCAGCCTGTTGAGAATCCTGGAGCAAGATGCAGTGCAAAGCCGGGCAGAGGGCTGCTAAGGAGGGAGAGAAACCAGTAGAGTTTTGGTGAAGGGCTTGGGAGGGGCTCAAGCACACAGCCTATTTTCCTCCTGAGAACTTTTGCCAAGTACTGGGGCTGCTTAGAGCAGGGGTTTTAAAATGCAAGTGGAAACCCTGCCTCTGAAAAGCAAGCGGAAGTTTTTCAGCAGTCTTGTAAGACTAAGATTAGAGTTTCGTACCCACCATGGGAGGGGCCTTGTAGAATACAATAGGCTTTTTGTTGGAAACCCAGGTCAGAGATGAACCCGTGGAAGATTGAGATTTACCAGAGCTATAATTCAACCTTGACTCAGCAAATCACCAGAACATGATCAGACACCATTCTGTCAGTTACAGCAGGGGGTTGGTAAACCCTCTCTAAAAGAATGTATCATCTGACATCTCTCCAACTTAGTATATGTAATGTCCAGCATTCAATTAAAATTTACTAGGTACACCAAGGGACAGGATCACATGACTGAAAAACCAAGGGGAAAAAGACAGTAGAAACAGACAGGTGATCCAGACGTTGAAGTTAGCTGACAAGGACTGACAATTTCCCACCATTGTTTGTTAACAAGGAAAGACGTACAACATGGACAAAAAGATGCAA
The DNA here is from genome assembly GCF_054177405.1 of Leptonychotes weddellii. Lineage (NCBI taxonomy): Eukaryota > Metazoa > Chordata > Mammalia > Carnivora > Phocidae > Leptonychotes > Leptonychotes weddellii. The sequence goes on along the minus strand of NC_138377.1, from coordinate 34,609,190 downwards.
TCAATTGCTATCTCTTCAATGAAGCTTTCTTCAGTCCTCCATTTTTAGAAGCCATCTTTTCCTCCTCAACATGATCCTGAAAGTTCATCTATACTTCTTATTGTATTTACCATCTTATTAAGTAGTATCTTGTAAGTGGTTAAAAGCATAGGGTTTATGAAGTCACATTGGACTCAAGTTCAAAACCTGTTAACTACATGACCTTGGATAATTTACTTATCTTATTTGAGTCTCAATTTCCTTATGTATAGAAAGGAGTCAATAATAGCACTTTCCCCATAAGGTTGTTTTGATATACTCACACTAACTCAGTTGCAATGAAATGCCCTAAGATTGAAGAACATAGATGATCTTGCCTCAAATCTTTTCCCATCCACACCAGGAACATTTGTTAGTTTTCTACCCAATAGCTATTCTCCACATGTTCTTTGCTATCAGAATATGGATTCTGGGAACTCCTGGGTGGCTCAGTCAGTTAAGCATCTGCCTTTGGCTCAGGTCATGATCCCAGGGTCCTGGGATCGAGTCCCACATCTGGCTCCTTGCTCAGCAGGGAGCCTGCTTCTCCCTCTGCTTGCTGCTTACCCTGCTTGTTTTCTCGCTCTCTCTGATAAATAAATAAAATCTTTTTTAAAAAAAAAAAGAATATGGATTTTGTTTAGTTGGCAAAAAGACGAGCCCAAGGACTAAATCATGAATTGGCCTAAATCCATCATACAATCCCATTCCTTTGTTCCAGCATTGGATCAGAATGGGTATGCCATGGTTGTTCTGGCTAATGAGCTGGTAAGAGATATCTAGAAGGCTTCTTGGAAAGATGTTTGTCCTTGATGGCAAGAAAGAAAAATATGAAGAGAGTTCTCTTTAGCCACCTCTCCCCCAACCCCTCACTTCTTAAATGTGGTAGGGTGAGTATATCATGTTTAGAACAATAGCAACTATCTTGCAACCGTTGGGGAAAGCCCTGAAGAAATGCCAGAATGACCTCATTGAACTTCTGTAACCTTGTTACTACCTCCAAACTTCTTCTTGTTTTTTAATTTATTTGACAGAAAGAGAGAGCATAGTAGGCAGAGCGACAGACAGAGGGAGAAGAAGCAGGCTCCCTGCCCATGTGGAGCTCAATCCCAGGATCCTGGGATCATGACCTAAGCCGAAGGCAGACGCTTAACGACTGAGCCACCCAGGTACCCCACCACCTCCAAACTTTTAGGTGAGATAAATGTCTTTATTATTTAGGTTACTGTTATTTGAATTTTGTATTGTAAGAGCCAACATTTTTTTCTCAAACTGTTACACTTTGGAACAAATCCAATTTCATGTGAATCTTATGAAAGCTGGGTATATGAGTGTTAAGCATAAGCAAATGAGTGTTCCTGTTTCTGCCCCCATATAAGTTATAGTCTACTCTCAGACGTAATCGTCATTAACATCCCAGGCTACAAGTCAGATATAGCTTTAGGGAGCACCTCTAAAGCACCCTGATCAAAGAAGATCTAAATGGTCACACCTGATGACCAGGTAGCTACAGGTGAAGGAAAAGGGATGAGGAGACAGAATTGAAGAGGCAGAGGAGTGAGGAATGAAGCCAGGAAAGCAAAGAGAAACCAAGAGGCTATAAAAACCAAAGGGGAAAACAAGGTAGAGGAAAAGTCCAAGCAGATAGTCAGCAACAGGAAGATCCAGAGGAATTGGGAATGGAAAATTTAAATGTTCTAATCTAGGAAATAATCTAACAAAAATGTCCAAGACTCGGGGTGCCTGGGTGGCTCAGTCATTAAGCGTCTGCCTTAGGCTCAGGTCATGATCCCAGGGTCCTGGGATCAAGCCCCGCATCGGGCTCCCTGCTTAGCGGGAGGCCTGCTTCTCCCTCTCCTACTCCCCCTGCTTGTCTTCCCTCTCTTACTGTGTCTCTCTCTGTCAAATAAATAAATAAAATCTTTAAAAAAAATTATTCTTTAAAAAAAAATGTCCAAGACTCTTTTTTGCTTTTTGGAGAAAGTTTGAATTCCAGTAATGGACATAAACAAAGACCCGAATAAATGGAGTGATACACCAATTATATGAGACAATGCTTTAAGAATATCACTTTACAAATTAAACTACAGATCCAATGTAATTCCAGTAAAATGCCCCACTGTCCAACTTTTTAAATTTTGAAAAACCAAGTTTTAAATGTATATAGAAGAATAAACATCACACACACACAGCTAATTTTTAAAAATAAGCAAAAAAGAGATTGCCTTCCTAGATATTAAGGCATATCACAATGCCACAATAAAAAAAGGAGGGGGGAGGGCAAGGTGACCAATGCAACAGAATAGAGAGCCCAGAAGTAGACATAGCTGTAGTTGGGAACTCGGTATATAATAAGAGGGAGCACTGCAAAATCACTGAGGGATCAATTAGTAGAGAGTGTTGGGAAAACTAACTACATTCAGTCCCACTCAGATGATCTAAAAAGAAACCCCAAATGTATTAAAGTCCCAATGTTAAATGTGAAATTGGATATTAATAGGAGAGAATATGGGTGACTATCTCTGTAACTTTTAGTGGAGACCCATAACTTAAAGAAAACCCCAAACGTACAACCATAAGCAGAAGAAACATGGATAGATTTGTCTATAAAACAAAATTAAAGATTTATTCCAACAAAAATGCCACAAAGTCAACAGGTAGACATTAGAATGGAAAAAGATATCATTAACATCCCAAACCAAAAAAGTCTATATGTAGGAAATTCTGCAAAACAGTAAGAAATGGACAGGGAAAACAACAGAAAAAATTGGCAAAATATATGAATAAACAATTCATAGAAGGGGACACCTCTGAAAGGCCAGCAAGTATATGAAGAGATGCTCAACATCACGAGCAACCAGAAATACAAATTAAAACATCAAGGAGAGATCACTTCCTGGAAAGTTAGCTAACGTCAAGGATAGCAAAGACGAACAGCTAGTGAGTCTGAACAGCTGGAGCCACTTGTCCCAGCAGTCAGTCCTGAGATGTGAAGGACACCATCTTAGCCCTGAGTATGTGCCCAGTGCAACTCACACATGTAGATCATAAGGAAACACATAAATGGTACGTGTATATGTGTGTGTAAAGAAGAACTTGGAGGAAACCTGGTGTTTATTAATAAAGCAATGGTTTAGTTAAGAAAAACTGGAAACAATATGACCCACTAGGCTAGCCAGAGGTAGTAAAAGAGATTTCTGTATAGAAATTTGGTTGGGAGATACGTTCGTTAGATTACTCCTTTCTGCCCGTGGACGCCGCCGAGTAAGCATCGTTAAAGTCTCCCCTCCCACCGCCGTCATGTCTAAGTCAGAGTCTCCCAAAGAGCCTGAACAGCTGCGGAAGCTCTTCAT
>NC_138377.1:34569776-34605319 GCF_054177405.1 Leptonychotes weddellii | reverse complement strand
AAAAAAAAAAAAAGATGACCAGACACTCAAAAGATCCAAAAGAATTCTTACCAGAATTTTTTGATGCTAATGTCTTAGGACCTGGGTAATCAATAGAGCAAAGAAAAATATGATGAGTAAAGAAAGGGTTAAGAGCATTATACAAAGGGGAACACATTTATTGGTTGTTCCATCCAAAAGCATTCATATGAACAGCAGCAAGCACTGTGGGAAGCTATGGAATTTTACCCCCAAATTTCAAGACTGCTCTGTTGCATCCTCCATCTTTCAAGCAGCATGGGATTAAATCAGTTTAACAAACACATGGTTTGTGATGATCACAGACTAATGAGCTCAGAATGTTAGTAAATGCCCATAAGATATATTGCAAATAGCTAAAATGGTGAGGCAAAGATCAAGAACATGACTCTGGAGAGTACATGGTCAGCTCTGCTTACCTCTACCTGGAAAGCTACAAGATCGCTGCTCATCTCATCCCTGACCCTTTCTTGTGTTAAACTGAATATACTCCTGACTCAATAGCATCAGTTTTCTCTGCCCTGCAAACAAGGAGAGGCTTAGATTCATACAATATATCACAGTCTTGATCACTAAAAGGCAGAAGACAATGTACATAGACTTTTCCTGCCAATGCTGGGCTCACACTTCCTTTCTCATTTTTCTCATTAAGGTTAGCAATGAATTTGTAATTAGTCAAAGGAGAGAAGGTTTTTTTGCCAATACATCCATGTAGCTGTCCCAAATCTGAAACTGTTCCCAGACATAAGATTTGTGAATGCTAAGACATTTGAGCTGTTCTACCCACCTAGCCAAGCTCACTTTCTTTGCCTCTTGTGGTCCCTGTGCATCAGATAAAAGTCTGCAAGTGGTGAGTTACATTACCACAATTTCTTAAAATTTCAAAGAGAAAATATCTAAAAGACTTCATAGTGATTTGCCTCTTTTCATGTGATTACGAATTGAAATCCAATTTTGCACTCAATCTTTTTTGAAGATTATGTATCAACAATACTCATATTGAGCATCTATTTTGCTTCAGATACTAAATGCTTTGTATACATTTTCTAATTAATCCTCACATTAAAGAAAACATTTTATAGATGAGAGAACCAAAGCCAAAAGAGTCTAAGGAGCTTGTCCAAACAAGCAAAGGGTAGAGCCAGGGCTCAAAACTAAAACTGTCTGATGCTAAAATCCATACTTCTGGCTACATGGTTGGAATTGTTCTGTATGGATTCTAAAGGAAATTTATACAAAAATAAATCTGGAAATTTTACTTAGACTTTACCCAGTGTCTAATCTGATTGACACTGACAGATAAACTGACTGACATGTATCTGATTTTTTAAAACACCTCTGCCAATGGAATCAGATTACCATTTCCTTCAATATTTTGCACTGAGTCCTACCCATGAGTCACATAACCCCCTGTGATGGTCAATTTTACGTGTCAACTCATCTGGGCCATGGTACCAGATCAAACATTATTTGGGATGTTTCTGTGAGGTTGTTTTTAGATGAGATTAACATGTAAATGGGTGGGGTTTGAGGCAAGATTGCCCCCATAATGTTGTCCTGTCCAGTCAGTTGAAGGCCTGAATAGAACACAAGACTGACTTCCCTCAAGCAAGAGGGAATTCTGCCAGCAGACAGCTTTCAGATTTGAACTTCAGACTTTGGACTTGCAACCTCCATAATTGCATCAGCCAGTTCCTTAAAATAAATCTTAATCTTTCTCTCCCTTTTCCAGGGAATAGAAATGAATATTGGTGGCAGTAACAACCCACCATATAAGGGAGGCTAAGTAAATGGCTGGGAGCCAGGGAAAGAGAAGACATTCTTTTACTATTTATCACGTCATATCTTTTGAATTTTGCAACATATAAATATATTACCTACTCAAAACAGTAAAAAATAGTAAAAATATTAAAATGAAACTCCTATGATAGACATGTCACTGTAGTCAACGATTGTCCTTCTTTTTGGCTGCCCAGCCTCCGAACCACTCACCTTGTCGAGTAGAGTAAACCTCCCACTGTAGAAACTGAATATGCCAGGTGCTCACTTTTCCTGTCTCCTGTGCCTGCTAGCACATTGGCACATGACCAAGTTTCTGCCAATCACATGCAGTTCCCCCAGACTTTCAATTAGAAAGTACACAAAGAGGGGACCAAACCAAATCTTTCCTGGCAATGGAGCGGTTAAGAGCGGTTAAGAGAGGGCAGGAATGGTAGGTACATCCAATTCCCAGAGTCATCTGGGAAAGTAGCGACATCCAGGGTCCAATTCTGGTGATTCTGGGAATGCCGTAGACAATGCCTCCCACCCAGCAGCAACGGTAGGGCATGGTTTCATGACATAATTTTCAACATTGTTTTGGATATGTATCCTCTAAACCTGATTCTTACCCCTTCCAGAGAGCTTAGAAACTGTCCAATATCCTTTTATTAGATTCCATTTTCTGCTTAACTTAGCCAGAGTTTGGTATCTTTTGCTTGCAGCTAAGAACTCTGACTGTTACAATGCCTACCTTTTGGCTTGTTATTGCAAGGAAGAATAATTATGAAGCACCCTTTAAATTTCAATTGACAAAAAAAAGAGAGAGATAAATGTGAAGGTTTGGATAAATAAGCAAACAGTAGCTTAACCTTCCTTTACCAATTCCACACATATAAAGCTTTTTTGAGCTGGCTGCCTGTCATTGCCTAGAATAAGAGCTACAAGGTCAATATGGGCTTTAAGCTATTTGAAGTGCCTGAAAATTAAAGTTAGCTTGACAATGATTTAGATTTTAAGATTGTCTTAGGCTTTGTCTTAATTAAATAAGATATTGTGAAAGTGAGGTCCCCGGATAAAACAGAGAAAAAGCTGAACTGAAGTCAGGAGACCCAGATTCTGGTTTGGGGCTGTATCTGACAGAAATCACTGGATCTCTGTTTTCCCATATTAATCAGATGCTTTCTTAGATTCCTTCATCTCTGGTATGTTATACTTCTAAATTATTAAAACCCATGGTGAATTCTGTTCCAAATTGGCCAAAGGAGCTCAAGACGGCGCCAGCCAGCTAGAGTCAGACTGAATTACCCTGTATTTAACTTCTCTGTACTTAAGACTCTTTCACTAAAATGTATATTTAGAGATAGTGCTAACAACCAGAAAAAGAGGTCATCTATTGTCTTCTGTTTGTTCTGTCCAGTAAATTTATCTACAAGCCACAACCTTTCTCTTACTGCTTTATATTTTCTTAAACTCAAAAGCTAGGACTCTAGTGACCAGAGCTGCATAAGAGACAACTCATCAACTGGGAAGACTGGCTGATTATGTTTGTTTTATATCTGCTTTATTCATAATTGCAAAACTTGGAAGAGGACATCCTTCAGTAGGTGAATGAATAAACTGTGATACATCCAGACAATGGAATATTATTCAGCACTAACAAGAAATGAGTTACCAAGCCATGAAATGACATGGAGGAACCCTAAATCCATATTAGTAAGTGAAAGAAGCCAATCTGAAAAGGCTACATACTGTATGATCCCACCTATATGACATTCTGGAAAAGGCAAAACTATAGAGAGAGTAGAAAGATCAGAGGTTGCCAGGGGTAGGGTAGGGGGGTGATTAGGAGGAGCATGAAGGAATTTAGGGCAGAAACATCCTTGTATGACACTATATTAATGGGTATATGTCATTATACATTTTCCAAACCCATAGAACACACAACATCAAGAGTGAACTCTAATGTAAACTATGGACTTTGGGTGATGATATGTAAATATGGGCTCATCTTTAACAAATGTATCACTCTATGTAGATATAAATAAAAATGGAGGCTGTGCATGTGTGGGGACACAGGATATAGGAAATTTCTGTATCTTCTACTTAATATTGCTGTGAACCTAAAACTGCCCGAAAGAATAAAGTCTATTAAAAACAAAAGGAGCAAAAAAAAGAGACTCATCAACCAAAAAGATTAGCTGATTATGTCTGTTTTCAAACTGATTGATACAAAAAAGAGGCTATATACTATTCTACTCAGTGATCAGCAGACAGAGGAAAAGATGCCTTTTGAGGCTGATAATAGGCACACAAACTATTCCCAAGAGCCAGAGGAAAAAAATAGAGTGCCTAGCTTTGGTAGAAAGTCTATGCTCTTATTCAGTTAGATGTATCACTCCACCCTCTGCCTTATTTTTATTTTTTTAATGAAATATATAATCTCTTTATTAGAAATCTTGGAAAGAGTTCAAAATTGAATCTCCTCTTTGCTAATTTAATTTAAGTGCTTTGTAGAAACCTTTTAATCACGTTTCCCACCCCCCAATTGTACACAGCTGTGGAATAGTAAGGCTCTATTTAGAGTTCAAAACAACCTCTTTCTTGTTGCTGACTCAGATTTCTAAAAATTATAGTCTGTGGCTGAGCCTAGCAATGAGGAGAAATTCAAATTTGGAGAAATCTGGAGAAAACCATGTTCCTGGCCAAAGAGAGGTCCTTGTTCAAGTGATGAATTAGGCAAGGTTTGTCTTCCAGGTTCCAACTTCTTTTTTGATTTCTTTCCCCCTGAATCCTTTGGAGAATCCTTACCATCTTTTCATTCATCAAGACATGTTTTCAGAAAAGGATTAGAAAAGCATATTTACATTTATCTGAAGAGTAGTCTAGGGTCTACTTCTATACACTCTTCAACCCACTGTAATCTGGCTCTGGCTAACCTCTAACTCGGCTCTCACTGAAACTTCTCTTACTGAGGCCACCAGTATGCTCCTAGCTGCACTTATCCAATGGATCCTCCTAAGTCCTATTCTTAATAAACTCCTGTAGGAGAAAGACGGTGAAAATTGCTATTTTCCTGTCCTCCTTGCTAGCAGAACTCCTGTTCATTTGCCCAGCCTCAAAGGATGCATCGTGACTGATCTAATCCAGTCGTGGCAACCCCTTTCACTTTGCCAGTGATTGATCTAGGAGTGGGAATGAGCCTTGGTCAATGAGACCTAAGGGGAAGTCGATGGTTCTCCTGGGAAAGATTTTCCTCCTTGAATGAGAATGAAGCACACAAAGAGAAAATCTTATTGTCTCCACCCCCCCTTGCTTTCTGCTTGGGATGCTCTCAGCTACTTGACATGCCCAGCCTGTGACCCTGTGGGAAACATTTTGACACACTGAAGGTGGCAGAGCAGAAAGATGGAAAGTGCTCAGGTCCTCCATGGCATTGCTGTGTCACAAAACCCATCCAGAGACCACCTACTTCAGACTTCTTGATAAGTCATTCGTAATAACATTAGTCACTTTTATTCTGTTACTTGCAGCTAAGTGTATCCTAATTAATATACCTTCTTTCCATAGCATTTGATATTATAGACAGACCACTTTTCTCTTAAAAGCTCTTCTCTCCATGATAGTCAGTTGAGTTTCATCTATATAATCACCTTCCTTCACATGTTCCTCAAACATAGGTGCTCCCCAAAAGATCAATCTTTAAGCCTCTTCTCTGCTTACCCCCTGGAGGAAAGCTCCTGCACCTGCTGCTTTAATTACCACCCATACTCTGATACCCTCAGACCTCTCTCTCAGGTTCTATCTCAAGATGTTTAAAACCAAACTCATTTTCCTTTGCAGACATGGTCCTCCTCCTATATTCCTCATCTCAGTCAATGCTACAGCCTCTACCAAGTCACCCAAGGCAAAAATACAGGCATCATTCTAATCTCTCTTCCTCAATTATTCACACCCACTCCCAGTCTTCACCACAGCAAGCTGGTTACTGTCTAATGTTCTGAACTTCCTCAATATTTTTAGAATCCCTCCATTTCTATCTCACTCATTCATACATCCTCATCTCTTGTTAAAACCATCACAAGGCCCTCTTAACTCATTCTCTAGTCTAGTCTCCTACATCCAATCCTCTGCACTGCCTCAAAGATGATTTTTCTGTAGATCAGATATTAAAGGACCACTGCTCCACTTAATCATTCACTGATTCCTTAGGATGGCATTCAAGGCCCTTTATTATTTGACCTCAGAGTACTTTTCTAGTTTCATAGTCTCTGGATATGATCTGAGGAAGGGCCTTTTTTTTTTTTTTTTTCCTGGAAAGTCTAATTTCTACACTCGCTTCTTTGTCCACCTGGTTTACTCTCACTTATCTTCAAGTCAGGTATTATCTCAGATGTGAAGAGTCTTTCCTTATTCTTACCACTTTCATTCCCTTCTTCCATCCTCTGAGAAAGAGTTAGATATTCCTCCACAGTTTTATACTTGTCCCATAGTATGTATCAACCAATTCTGGAGTCCTTGAATACTTTGTGTCTAATCTCCATTAGATCTGAGCACCTTGAGGACAAGGACTGCCTTGTTCATGTTTGTTACTCTCAGGCCTAACAAACTACTAGCAGATAGTAACAGTAAATGTTAATGAGGGAAGAATTAAATAGATAAATGATGTTCTCTCAGGGCATTTACATTTTACAAGAAAAGGGGTGGCAACAACCAACTACTAAGCCATAAAAAGAAATTTTGAATTATTTGATGTACCATCTCAGGGTCCAGTGGGGAGGCACTTTCCTGATGCTGGTGAATCACACTACATGAACAGCTATTAATCCACAATAACATTCCTGTCTTGCCTCTTGGGTAAATTTTCTTCCAGAAAAGGTCAGAAATTTTGGCCTTTCAATAAGGCATTTCAAAGTCTGTAAGTTGTCTAAAATTAATTATAGCCTTTAGTGAACATACTATAGTGTTTTTGATGTGGTAATTATTCTTTTAAGAAACCCGTGTAAAAACATGTAGTTCTTTTTAAAAGATGAATTCAGAAATGTTACGGAATTCATCTGCAATATGTATAGACAAGAGGGATGACTTTAATCATGCTGTACACTTAAGATCCGGTTGTAAGGGGCGCCTGGGTGGCTCAGTTGGTTAAGCGACTGCCTTCGGCTCAGGTCATGATTCTTGAGTCCCAGGATTGAGTCCCGCATCGGGCTCCCTGCTCAGCAGGGAGTCTGCTTCTCCCTCTGACCCTCCCCCCTCTCATGCTCTCTATCTCATTCTCTCTCTCAAATAAATAAATAAAATCTTTAAAAAAAAAAAAAAGATCCGGTTGTAAATAACTACCTATAATTGTTAGATTCAGTGTACACACTGTATTTAACATAATCTGAGCAGATTCAGTCCATTTTAAAATATGGTCATCATTAATTGCAGTACATGATGCATTGGATCTTCTTCATTTGCCTGATTTAGATCTATTCTTTACCTTGTTCTGTGGCTCCAGGAGGCTGACTTCTGAGGATTACACCAATTTGCCTCCTTGGCCCTCTGGTTTCTGGGGGATTAGACCAATAAGCATCACCAGCAAGAGTTCAGAAGAAGGAAGGAGAGAGAGAGATTGCTTCTACCCTGCCAGGACACAGTCTGACAATGGTTACATTCCTCAACCAAATGCCACAGCTCCTATAAGTAGACTTCTCCAGATACCTGTAACCTTCTCTTCCTCTTGCCTCTTAGGTCTAGAGGTCCTAGGAAGGAAAACAGTGCCCTGCTGTTGCTAGGAATGGAGGGGCAGTATACACTATCCCCTGTTGATTTACCTCACCCTGCCTTCACCCTTGTATATATTCCTTTCATTAAACTGTCCCCATTCATCCCGTTTTAATGCCATTTGTTTCCTGCTACAACCTTGGCCAATACACATAATCAGGATGTTTAGGGAGGTAATGATTTATCTACTTACACCATCACCCACAAATCTCACTTTTGCTCAAACAATATCCACCTGTGGGCACAAAAAGGTTCCCAATAATAGTAAGAGAGCAATATTTTGGAGTGCTCATCTGCCGAATACTGATTTCTAGCTCTCTGCAGAGTTCCAACATAATGGTTCTCAACCATCTACAAGGAGGACATTCATTTACTTCAGAACAAAAACAGCTCCCCCCATTAAGCTGGATGAAAGAGTCCCCTGAAGCAGCTGCCAGTCTATAAGGCACATTAAAGTATCACTGAGTTAATAAGACATCAAAAAAATGTAACAAGACTGAGAAAACAGTATTATTCAGAAACCATTTCAGGAGAAGTATGTAATGTGGTTGGTAGACATATTTCTGTGAGTTGTTTGAGGTGAAAGAGAAGGAGGAATAAAAGAGATGAGACATCGTCTCCCTTCAAGAGCCATGCTCTATGGTAACAAGAGGCGGCTGGTCAATAGACCAGCTTCTTTTTTTTAAAATTTTTTATTTAAATTCTAGTTAGTTAACATATAGTTCAATATTGGTTTCAGGAGTAGAGTTCAGTGGTTCATCCATCTGCATGTAACACCCAGTGCTCAGCATAACAAGTACCCTTCTTAATACCCATCATCCATCTAGCCCATCCCCCACTCACCTCCTTCCATCAACCCTCAGTTTGTTCTCTATGGTTAAGAGTCTCTTATGATTTGTTTGATTTATTTCCCTCTCTCTCTCTTTTTTTCCCCCTACTGAATGTTCATCTGTTTTGGTTCTTAAATTCTACATAAGAGTGAAATCATATGGTATTTGTCTTTCTCTGATTGACTTACTTCTCTTAGCATAATACATTCTAGCTCCATCCACATCATTGCAAATGGCAAGATTTCATTCCTTTTGATGGCTGAGTATTCCATTGTATATATATACAATATACAATTGTATATATATACAATGGAATACTCAGCCATCAAAAGGATATGTATATACATATACACACACACCACATCTTCTTTATCCATTCATCAGTCAATGGACATTTGGGTTCTTTCCATAGTTTGGCTATTGTTGATAATGCTGCTGTAAGCATCAGGGTGCATGTACTCCTTCAAATGTGTATTTTTGTATCCTTTGGGAAATATCTAGTAGTGCAGTTACTAGATCATAGGGTAGTTCTTTTTGAGGAACCGCCATACTCTAATAGACCTGCCTCTAAACAAAGTGGGTAGGGTTAACTTGGGATTATGCCTGGCTGAATGTGTTTTCTCAGATCAGAGCTAGAGTGAACTTGTTTCGAGCAAAAGCAAAAAGTCTGGAACGGCCCTTATTGACTCTATTTTGCAGTCCTTTCCCCATGTAGCTAGAAAAGACTGAGTAAAGGGCAGCTTTTTGACATTTAAGAAAGTCTCTACCCCCTGTCCTTGGACCATGACCCATTGTCCTTGAACCAAACAGCTTCATTCTTTTACCTCAAGGAAAGATATCAAGCATCCTGATTCTCTTACCTTAAGCCTAGTTTCTTCCAGGGAAGCTACTTGGCCTTTCTTGCAACCAGACATTGACTCAGATTGCCCAGCAGCTCTCCAGAATGCAGAAATAGTGTAAGTGTAGGTTGCAGTGCTCAATAAAATAATCAGGTTGGGGGATGCAGTACAAATGTAGATAAATCTTAGAGGTAGGTGACTTTTGACTATCCCCTGAATTTCTGCCCATTGTTCACGAAACAAAACTTGGCATCTGGCCTTTTAATACATGTATCCCATGTGGGGACTATACAGCTCTACTTCTTTGTCAAGGCTTGGAAATAATCTTAGACAACATTGTCCATAGAGTATATTTGACCATGAGAGCCTGTCACTGAAGATGCCCAGGGCACTCCTATTTTTCTTATAGTCATACCTCATCAGATGTCTTTCTCTCATACTCCAATGCTGAAATGCTCAAACTGGACTCCCTCTAAGTGGTGGACACCATTGGTGGATTGAGGTGTTTTACCACTAAAATTGAATAATGTCAACCTCTTCTAATTCACACACACACACACACACACAAATTAACATATAATCTTGTCCCCATTTAAAGTTTCTTTATTCTTAAATTTCTCTTACACTTTTGTTCCTCCTCATCAATGACAAAATGACAGCATAAAGCTTAAAGAACATGGGCTCTAGAGTCAGATATCCTGGGTTTGATTCTTACCTTCACCACTTGCTGCGTGACTGTGGGCCAGTTACCTAACTTCTCTATTCCATGTTCTCATCTGCAAAAGAGGGTAATATCAGCACCTGTCTCATAGGGTTGTTGTAAATTGCTTATCAATTACTATGGCAATATTTATGGAAAAACTTGGAGATGGTTCATGTGTATTTTAACAGCCAGTTTTTGATGTGGATATACGTGCTTATGATTTTGATTTTTTTTTTTTAAGAGAGAGAGAGTGTGTGAGAGAGAGCATGAGGGAGGGGAGGGGTGGAAGGAAAGGGAGAGAGAAACTTAAGCAGGCTCCACGCCCATTGTGGAGCCTGATACAGGGCTTGATCTCAAGACCCTGAGATCATGACCTGAGCTGAAATCAAGAGTTGGACGCTTAACCAACTGAACCACCCAGGCATCCCTGATTTTGATTTTTGTGTTGTGTACACATAATGTAGTCTTTAATGAAATAGATGTTCCACAAGGAATACCTTAGCTTTAGGGGCTCAGCCACTTGAATAAATTTGAGCTCTACTGATGTAGAAAGTGCAGGAAATCTGTCACGAAATGTATGATCAGTCTCTTTCCTGTCACTTACCACCTTTGTGACCTCAGGCAAGTCACCTAATCTTCCAGTTGTAAATTTTTAATCTGTAAAATGGGACTACTTATATTCATATAACTTCTAGGATTTTGCAATGCTCAAATAAAGTATAACAAATTATGGAGCTGTCATGGTGAAAAATGTCATAATGCAAATTATTCAAATGGTAGAAATTTTAGCTCCTATCTTACAAATTTATTGGGAACATTTTTTAAGTAGAAAAGGTCTGTTAACTTCTTGAATCACATGTATTATATGCCTGCTTACTTCTGTGTGGAGCCAGTTCTGGATGCTTAGCTAGAATCCTAAATGGTCACATGAGATAGCACTTATGTTTAAGGAGAAGAAAAGAAAGGACACCCAGTTAAATTTGAATGTCAGATAAACAACAAACAACTTTTTATTTATTTATTATTATTTTTTAGAGAGAGAGGGGAGAGGGACAGAGGGAGAGGAAGAGAGAGAATCTTAAGCAGGCTCCATGCCCAGTACAGAGCCTGACATGGGGCTTGATCTCACAACCCTGAGATCATGACCTGAGCCAAAATCAAGAGTCCGATGCTTAACTGACTGAGCCACCCAGGCGCCCACAACAAACAGCATTTTTAAATATAGGTATGTCCTATGCAATATTTGGGACATATTTGCAGTAAAAAAGGTATTGTCGATGAATACTTTGCCAAAAGTCAAATTTAACATGGTGCCCATGAGATATTTGACCCATACTTATACATCATTTGTTTGAAATTCAAATTTAACTGGTCATCCTCTACTTTACCTGGCAACCCCAGCTACATGGTGCCTTGGTCAAAATGCATTTACTCCTATTTATATTTAACTTCTATTAAATCTGGAAGTGTAAGAATAAACTAGACAATTGCACTAAGCAATATCCTGTTTGACGTAGGTGCAAGCTAAGAGCTATGAAAAATTTATTAAGGGAGTATCAGTAGCCATATTTGTCAAAACTTCTATGCACTCCCTATATCCTCTTGACCTCATCTGTCTCCAGGGTCCATGGACACTGGTTCTGCTCTAGCCACTTCTCTTCGTACCAACTCTGTGTGGGCTTCAGTTTTGTACAGGAACATCCTAAAAATGCCTTGCCTCATGTCCATGATACATGTATGACCCTCTACCCCAGGGCTTTCTTACTGCTGAGATATCACATAACCAACATGTAGTAATGAAGCAGTCTGTATGATAAAAAGAGTGAGGATTTGGACTCAAGGGACTTGGGCTCTGGTCTAGTCTCTGCCATTTGCTGATGGAATGCCCATAGAGAGACTATTTAACCTCTGTGCTTATTACAGATTGTTTATCTGTAAAATAAGGATAAGAATTTGTACTTCATAGACTTGTTCTGAAGAATCAATGAGATAAGATAAAAAGCACATTAATAGCTATCACTGATAATTTTCTATGTGTCTGGTACCATATTGTCATTTATAGTCTTACAATCAATAACCCTATGGGTTAGTTTCCACTGTCAATTCATTTTCTAAACTGAGGCACCAAAAGATTTTAGTTACTTGCTCAAATTTACAAAACTAGTATGGGAGGAGCCAGAATCTGAAACCAAGCAGCCTGATTCCAAACCCACGCCCTTGACCGTAACATGATGCTCTTCATCCAGGGAACAAAACAGTGCGTGGCACAATATCCATTCTCTCCCTCTTCCTTAGTAACAAAACTCTGTATTTATTTGGAAAAGCAATGTGCTCAGTTAAATGACAATAGCTCCCAGCCTCCCCTGCAGCAAGAGGTGATCACGTGACTAAATTCTGACTGATGTGTATAAATGGAACTGTTATGTAGCACTTCTGCAGAATTTCCTTAAAATGGAGGGAGGCATTGTTCCTCCTTTCTTCTGACTGGAATGTAGACACAAAGTTTGGGGTGCAGGCAGCTATTATGGGCCATAAAGTGAAATAATAAGGATGACAGAGCAGCAAGATATCGTCAAGCCAGTACATGAACCACAGAGAGCCTATCTCGGATCTTCTCTTAGACTAAAAGAGAATTACCATTCTACTTTTTTCAGCCAGTGTAATTTTGTTTATATATTTATGTGTGTATTTTTTTTTTATTATTTGTTGTCTATATAGCCTACTTTAATCCTAACTGATGCAGACATTGACAAAATTTGGGGCTGCCTATCGGTTTATATTATAAACCATAAAGTCATATATATACTTTTGGTTAGAGTTATTACATGCAATACTGATGAAGTGAGTATCCTTAGGAACTATGAGCATGACGCCTGTTGGAAGTCAGGAGGAACTGTGAACATATGTTCTCCAAGAATCAGAACTCACTGATTTTGCTGCACATATTGCAGTGCAGCTGCCGTCCCAGAAAATGACTTCCATCTTTTCAGTCAGAGCTCATCTATCCCCAGGCAGGATGCTACTTACTTCATGCAAATATATTCCTTTTTTCCATTAAGACACGGTAAAGGAAGAATATATTCACTTACCAAGGTGAACAAAATATGTATCCATAATTATTATTAAGGCAAATAGCAAGGAAGACCATATTGGTAAATTTTGAAAGTAAACACATTGACAAAGCAATCAATATTTATTCCTGACCATTGGCCAATTTGGCAAGGGATTAGAAGTTAATTTTATGATCCCCTCTACTAACTGTGGTGTGAGGGAAAATGTGTGTGTATATTTTTAACAAACTTGCTATTTATAATAATCCCCATTTACTATATCAATGAAGTTGTATTTCAACATTATAAATAACGCTCATGTTGGCAAAAACAAAGCAAAAACAGTATGACTCTAGGATAATGAGAATTTTTAAAAAAGCAACCAAACAGAATTTATGAATGTAAACACGTACTCTATAATCTATTTCATATTTATACCTTTTCCTTTTAACATGGTCAGTATGAATCATCATATGGCCAACTTTTAAAATAAGAAAATAAGAGTCACCAGGCTCTTGAACTAAATGAATTGCTCCAGCTGGGGCAGTGAATCTAATTTGGAGCTTCTTAGTAGCTTTGAGAAAAATAGGAACAGACTGGGCTATATTGTATCTTTGTCTAATAAAAGGAAATAAACATAATTTGCATAAAATTAAAAAATTTTTAACCTGAATTCAGGGATGAATTGCTGTGTGGTCCTTAAACAATGGGACATAATTTCTTCAACAATAATTTTATAAAATTATGAAAGTGTTCTAGAGAACTTTCATGTATTGATCCTATATAAAGCCTGAAGATACAAAATTAAACTGTTACTCAGTGAAGGCATTTCACTGGAAAGATTGCGTGAAGTTGAATAAGAAATTTATTTATGATGATTTAATTTTGTAGTTCCACTGAAACAGAAGTGCATATATGTTTAAAAGTGTAACATATTGCCACAAAACTATCAGTTATGGATAATTAATTCCTTCTGCATCCCTTTCTCTCTCTCTCTCCCATTCAAGAGAGCACATCTGGATGCAAATCAAGGGGACAGTATTATAAGCATAATCTTTATACTGCTTTACTTTAGAAAAGAAGGTAAGGGATGCCTGGGTGGCTCAGTTGGTTAAGTGTCAGACTCTTGATTTCCGCTTAGGTCGTAATCTCAGGGTGGGGCTATGTACTGGTCTGCACTGGGTGTGGAGCCTGCTTAAGATTCTCTCCCTCTGCCCCCCCAACTCCCTCTGCCGCCACCCCCCCCAACTTGTGCATGCTCTATCTCTCTGTACAAAACAAACAAACAAAAATATTTTTAAAAGAAGTTAAATCACTGGCAAACTCAATGGTCTAGAACCATGAGAGACTGTGGACTCTGAGAAACAAACTGAGGGTTCTAGAGGGGAGGGGGGTGGGGAGATGGGTTAGCCTGGTGATGGGTATTAAAGAGGGCATGTACTAAATGGAGCACTGGGTGTTATATGCAAACAATGAATCATGGAACACTACATCAAAAACTAATGATGTAATGTATGGTGATTAACATAACATAATAAAAAAAAAACTCAATGGTCTAACTAGTATTAATATCAAATTACTGGCAACATGATCTCTTTTCCAAAATGGCCCCTCTCTTTTCTTCCATTCCCATGACCCCTCTCAACTTAAATATTTAATTATTTAAAGAGTCTATGTTTAATATTTAAGTGCAAAACATATACTAAATAGAATTATTTACTGTCTATTAATGAGGTTCAAAATATATTAACAATCTAATTCCTTAGTACAACCCTTATGTTTTCTCATAAAAGGAATTAGTAAGTGTGATCTCCAAGAAACTCCATACCTTGATCATGGTCTTGATTCAAACTTTACTTGATCCTTTATTTACAGTAGAGTTATTAGCAGATGACAGCTTTGCAGAGTCCTCTACTTGGATTTTACAGGAGTTAAGACACAAAGAGTGGTCCAGCAATACCCCCCATTTCTAGGGGGTTGGGGGAGAGAATGATTCAGGAGAAACTACCATTTACCTATTTAGTATCACACACTGAAAAGTCTAAATCCATGTCTTCCCCATGATTTTCTCCTTTTGATATTTTTCTAGTGGTGTCAAATATGAACCAGCCCAACTTCATGTTAAACTTAGAAGGATTACGAGGCAGTAATGCCCTTTCCTGAAGTAGAAAACTAAATGACAGAAATATGATTCCTTTTATTACATAGAGGATAGAAAATTCTATATAATTTCATATTTCAACACTAATTTTCATCTGTATATAGGACATTTCATTAAATAAAATCATTAAAAATGAGGTCTTGGAATGCCTTCCATCTTATATAATTCTGAGAGTTTCCCAAAGGGTATGTAGGTCTGAGTAGACACTGTGGCTGAGAAGGTGCTCTAGCTCAACACAGGGAGAGAACCTGGAAGAAGAACCAGGTAACATCCTTTGGATTGTCCTTTTCAAATATCAGCTGTCATAAGGGAAGCCTTAGAAAATGTCAAAGGGCATTTTCTGACACTGGAAAGTATGGAGACACTATTTTTGACTGCAGGGAGATTTAGCCAGGCACTTAAGAAAACAGGAATGAGGGAGGAAGAGTTGTCATTCAGAGCTAGCCAGAAAGAAAGTCATTCCTCTTCAGTGTTGGTGCAAGCTATGAGGGTACCTGGCAGTGAAGCTAATATTTTTCCAAAAGGAAAGCATTGAATCTACCCACGCCATGTAGGCAGGTACTTGGTTGACAATGCAGAGTTCTGTGCCAACATGGAAAATATGATTTTGACATGAAAAATATTAAGAATAGGTGTTAACAATTGACTGCCTTGATCATGAAGGAACTACACTAAGTCTCCTGGAAAACATCTAATTCTCCATATTTTTCTTGATAAGTTAGGCAGGACAGATCAGAAGAAAAGTATACCAAAAATTAACATGATAAATTAACCTGGCACCTAGTATCTAGCTCAGGGCCAGACCAAAGGAATTCAAGAGTTATTGATGGAAGGAAAGAACAAATGAGTGAATAAATTATCTATTTGATGGAGTTGTTTCATATTTCAACTAATTGAGGAAAGATTGTTGATTAATTGAGAGACTTTAGTTTTACTATTCTTTAGCCATATTGTTCTTCCTGGAAATTATATTAGTCAATAGGCTCATTTGCTTCTGTTTTGAAAAAAATATAATCAAGCCCTCAGCAAAAATTTGTCTTCCTTTTTGCTCTACCTGGAAGGCATAGGTCCTATTCTTTTGCATAATGGTAATAAGGTAATTTAAATATATATTGGAAAGAAGAGATAAGGAACTTAGAACACAGTCCAGTTTTGTAGAGTTTAGGGCTGGAGTTCAATAAACACAAGACTTTGACGGCGGTGTCATGACACAGTCACAGAAAAAGTAGTAATGGCCAGTGACCTGAAAACAGACTATAGAGTTTGGTCCCCTGTTTATATGGAGTGAGATAAATGAGGGACTTGATCTGTACTATGAAAGGACCTCTATTACTTGTACCTACTTTTTTACAAAATAAAAGAGAATAGAGCAAAATCGGTAGTGGAATTGATACCGTAACCTCCTTGCTCCTCACACAAGGTACTAGGCTGGAAAACTTGACCCCATAATTTGAGAAGACATGAGTGCTTCTGAGAACTGTCCAACACACTAGTGGTCTATACTTTGAGAGATAAACGGTTCCCCTTTCCCACCAAAAAGAATAGTAAACCCCCAATTATATGAAGAATTTCAGCCCAAGCCTTTCTTCTAGATTTCAGTAGCCAGAGGCTCAGAACATTGGCAAACATTGCTGACAAGGACTTGCTCACATAGGCACAGATTCTTCAGGCTTCACTGTTGTCCAGGATTAGCATAGTTTCCTCTTTACCACTTCTCTGCAATGGCCTCTTATTTGGGAATACACTCTCATGTTATGCCTGAAGTTCTGGCCCAGTTATTAACAGCACTCATTTTCACTCTCAAAATGGTCTTATTTGGAATGATAAATTATATGGTTATTGCCATATCTTGTCAACCTACTGAAGCGTTTTCCATGAACCTGAAATCTGCTTCTATTCAGGCCATCCTACATTTGAAAACCTCTGTGGTACTATAGGTAATCAACTATAGAGAAATTGGGACAGTATACAACAACTCTCTGTGAGACTCTGAGTAGGTCACTTCAACTTCCTGGTCCTCAATTTCCTCACGTAAAATAAGAACATTCAAGTAAATGATCTTTTCAGCAATAAATGTCATTTTGGATGAAACAACCCTATTTTAGCCCTCTACTCTTTTCTCTAATCCATGCTTATGGCCTGGGCCACACACCAGAAAGAAGGGTCAGGTGTCCAGTCTTAGTCTACTCAGATTCTTTCTTGAGGTCTAATAAACTCAACCATTATGAAGCTGCTGTGGATTCTTTTTCACCATTTTAAGGTGCAAACATTCTGAGGTCCCAGAGACATTCAGACCAGCTTGAGGGAGGCAGAGCCAGTAGGCTGCTATGTACAGAAGACTCTAGCCTCCCATTCCATGTTATCATGTCTGAGAACAACAATGTCCTCTTCAACTGGCTGGAAGCCTTGACCCTCATTTCTGAAAAATACGGGTACATAGTAGACATATGTCAGCATTTATGAACCTATAGAAATAGGTTAGTGCATATCTTAAGCAACTCAACTTTCCATATTTTGCAAACATTTACTGTACTCTGCATCTTACAAAAAGGATTTGACTTTGCTTTCATCTCCTTATTGATATTTACAATCTTGTTAGTTTATTAATTTGCTTTATGATCCATTAATGTCTATTTAATTATTAAGGCAACTGCCATGTTAGAGGTGAAAAATGAAGTCTGTATCTTGGCAAGACAAAATCATGCATAAGGTAAAGTTTGGGGATTGGGAGTGAAGGAAGAAGCAGGAGAAAGCAGGGGAAGATGCTCTATAGAGCAAATGGAACAGATGATAGAGACAAGAAACCACAAGAGCTGGGATCAAGAAATAGAGTCTTCGTAGTTCTCGGAGGGAATGACTTGCCTTTATTGTGCTTCATTTGTTTTTCTCTTGGTGGTGTCCTTTCAATCAACCCTCTGTTCATTCAAAGTCTGAGTGAGTCTCTGTTCCTTGAAACCAAATAATCCCTGGAAACCAAAAAACCCCTTTTCACTAAACCTTTTAGTGTAACTCCAGTTTAGGTGAGTGTATCGATAAGAACCCCAACAGCAAACAGAAGGCACACTCAACTTGAAGACTTCAAAGGTGTGTGTGTGGTGGGGGAGGGATTGATTAGAGCCACAGGGGATTGTGCAGAAACCCAAGGTTAGTAACTGCAGAGCATTTACCACCCCTGCGCCCAAAAGAACAAAGGGGGAGACAATTACTGGAACTCAGAAAAAGAGTCCTGTGCAGAGAAACACCTTGAGAAGAGCAGTGACTTAGGTCAAGGAACGCAGCCGGCCTGAGGTGACCTCATAGGGAAGAGTCGGGGGAGAAATGTATCCTGACCTCACTTCCCTGCCTCCAACACCCTATTGCCCACCCCCACCATTGGTCAAGCCCCACCTGAAGCCCAAGTGCAAGGAAACCTATAGATGTTGTCCGTACAGCTCAGTGTTCCAGGGTAGAGAAAGCACTATCTTTCTGGAAGGTGACGAGCAGGGCCTAACCTGGCAAACACAAATGCACCAGACTGCACAGAGCCTCTTTCTGGCCCAGCAAGGCGGGGGCAGTTCTGCGTTGGCCAGCCTGGGAGGACAAGCCTTACCAAGAAGGGGAGCCGTGAGCAGTAATGAGAAGTGGCAGCCAAGTGTGAAATGCTGCCACTGACCAGTGGCAACTGGAAACAATGCTGAAAATAGCTCGGCCAGAATCCGAGCTTGCAGACAAGGATAGAAATGGTGCTTTTACCAGGAGACATCCTTTCAAGCCATTTAGAGAACTCATGGAAATGGTATCGTTGCCTTATTTTTATTCCAAACATTGATTCCCGAAGGAGCCTGAGCCGCGATGTCCTTCTGCGTCTCTGGGGGGAACCGGGCCTGTTGTGGTAGGTAGGGGCTGAGAGAGCTATGTGAAGGGACGCCGGCAGGCAACAGTTGATAAGGACCAGGGTCCAGGACAAAGCCACACATGAAGCCTGAAGAGAAAATGCTGTCTCACTCTCAAAACTACTTTTGTTTCTTTTTGTGGAGAATAGAAGTAACTCTTTTTTAATTTTATCACCAGGCCTTCATAAAAGTAGATCATCAAGTTTTCAGTTCTCAAATTAATTGTACAAAACCCAATGTTGCTGCCTAATAATTGAATGTCCTAAGAAATAAGTACATTTTCTTCACTCTTTCTACCACAAGCTGCTCCCTTAAAGTCATGGAAAATTCTATTAAATATTGATATTTGTGCTATTTTCGTCACAAAAGAAGTATCACAAGCCTCAAACATGATCACCGACTCCAGAGTGTAAATCCTGAATCAATATAATTCAATAGACTTGTACTGAGCTTCGTCTCTGTGCTAGAAACTCAGAATACTAAGGTGAGTTTTAAATGGCCTGGGTGTCAAGAAAATGGACAAATAAACAAAGGATTACAGTATAGTATAATAAGTAAAATAAGACTTTATATTTTAAAAAAGTAAGTTCATTACTAAAAAGAGGACACGATCAAACCTTATGGGAGCAAAGAGTCTTCCTAGAGTTAGGAAGACTTCCTAGAGTCAATGGCATATGAATTGGCTTTAAAAGATGAATAGGAGTTAGCAGGTGGCTAAGTGTGGAAGGGCATTCCAAGCAAAGGGAAGGGTATGTGCAAAGGCAAAGAGGGTTGAAGGAGCAAGTTGTGTCTCAGGGACTAGAAGCAGGTTGGCACCGCTGAAGCATGGCATGCTCGTGGGAGAAAAAAGCTTGAGAGAAAGGCATACACCAGGTGACACCGGGCAACCAGCAAAGTGTGATCAGCAGGGATGAGTTTCAAGGAGTCTAATGGCAGGCAAGAGTTTGAAAATGGTTTCTTCTCTGATTTTGTTAGGTTTAATGAGATCAGAGTGTCTACCCCTATAATCATCATCACACATCAGTCATCTCTGTTCCGTTGTGACATGAATTCTTGAGTGGGAGGAAAAGTGACATTAATTCCATCGTGCTGTGAGTCGAGCATCACCTGTGTACCCCCAGGGGCATGTGTCACTCAAGAGAACACTGTCTTTCCTGGAGTCATGGAGAGGAAAGGAAGGGCTGCTAGAGGCTGCATAGAAACAAGGGAGGGCTTAAAGCAGAGGTGTGAGATGGTCATGTTTGCATTCAGCAAGAACCCCTGACAGCACTGTGAGAAACTGGTTGTTGGATGGTGGAAGGCACAATATATTAGTTTACTAAAGCTGCTGCAACAAATACCACAAACTAGGTAGCTTTTATTTTTTATTTTTTTTAAAGATTTTATTTATTTATTTATTTGAGAGAGAGAGAATGAGAGACAGAGAGCATGAGAGGGAGGAGGGTCAGAGGGAGAAGCAGACTCCCTGCCGAGCAGGGAGCCCGATGTGGGACTCGATCCCAGGACTTCAGGATCATGACCTGAGCCGAAGGCAGTAGCTTAACCAACTGAGCCACCCAGGCGCCCACTAGGTAGCTTTTAAAAGGCAAACAATTATTTTCGCAAAGTTCTGGAGGCCAGAAGTCTAAAATCAAGGTGTCAGCGGGGCTGCACTCTCTCTGGAGGCTCTCTGGGAGAACCCTTGCTTGCCTCTTCAAGCCCCTGGTGGCTGTCAGCAATCCTCGGCTTCCCTGGCTTGTGGCCCTATCACTTCCATCTCTGCCTCTGTCTTTGCATCACCTTCTCTTCTCTGTTGGTCTTTTCCTCTTCTGTCTCTTATAAGGACACCTGTCTTTGCATTTAAGGCCCACCTGGGGAATCCAGAATGATCTCATCTCAAGATCCTTAACTTAATTACGTCTGTAAAGACTCTTTTTCCAAATGAGGTAACATTCCCAGGTTCCAGGGATTTGCATGTAGACCTCTCTTTTTGGGAATCATCATTCAACCCACTACAGAATAGTATTTTTCAACCTCTGATCTGCAGAAAAGCTGCATTAGGGTCTTCTGGAGGACCTAGAATGCTGCGCTCTGTCATTTGCATACTGCTGGACTAGTGATATGGGCCCAATTAGGAGATGTCAGCAACCATGAGGATGAGTTTGTGATATGGGTATAGAAACTAGAGCTAGAATGATCAAAAAAGAAAGTGATGACTTGAGAGTGGGGGTGAGGAGGATGAAAGTGAACATAATGACTCCCAAGTGTCATCAAGTGGTCTCTAAAAAATGGGAATCCAGGGAGAAAATGAAGAATCCCAGGAATCTCCAGGCTTGGAAGAACTAGCAAGATCATTTCGTCCAGCCCTTACGTGTGATTCAGAATTTCCCTTTTTGCTAGCCTTAACAGATGATCATGCAGCTTCTTTTTAAGCAACTCACTGCATATCTGATCTCATTGTTCACTAGCTTATAAGCTGAATGAGGAAAGATGCCATGTTTGTTGGGTTCACTGTTGTTTCCCTGGTACCTCATAGAGTATTTTGAAGATTTCAGTATATGTTTTTGAATGAATAGATGAGTAAATGAGCAACCCCAGTGACAGGAAGATGTGGGAACTAATTAAGAATTAAAGTGGTCAAGACATATCAAGAGTTATCCCAGTGGTTACTCTTCCACTGGGAGCAGCTGTAGTGGTAAATTCCTATTTATAATGCCAATTATTTTGTTCCATAGATTGAGTCTAGGTCTCCTTCTACATGAATATTTCTTTCAAATACTTTAAAGAGAACTGTTGTGTGCCCTGAGTCGTCTTTTTCCCGGATGAAGGTATCTTCATTTTCTTTAACTACGTGGTCTGTTTAGAACTCCACTACAGTTCCAATTGCTCTCCCTTATTTACTCAACCACTGTTTGTGAGTGTCCACTAAGTGCCTCACACCAGGGCTGTGTATTCAGGAGGGAACGCAACAGTCATGCACTCACCTTCCAGCTTGTCAGCATCTCTCTGGAATTATTAAAGATAAAATTCCCCAAACCAAGAGGAGCACTCACACCTTTCTTTGTACTGGGTATGTACTTTCTACTTCTGTATCTAAAAAAGAGATTGTTATTTTCTTGCACTTGCTTTTTTGCAGTATTAAACACAGTGTTTCTTCTTGTTTGTATAACCATGGACTATGAATTTGTTGTGATTTTTTTTTTTTTTTTTATACAGGAATGTCTTAGTCTGCTCAGGCTATGTAACAAAATACCAGACTGGGTGACTTAAAAAACAGAAATTTCTTTCTCATAGTTCTGGAAGCCACGAAGTTTGAGATCAGTGTGCCAGAATGGTTGGGTTCTGGTGAAGACTACTTCCTGATTTACAGATGGCCACCTTCTTGCTGTATTCTCACATGGCAGAGACAGAGATCATCTCTCTCATGTCTATTCTTATAATGTCACTAATCCCATTCAAGGGGGCTCTACCCTCACAAGCTAACTAACTTCCAAAGGCCCCACCTCCAAATATCATCATATTGGAAATCAGGACATCAACAGATGAATTGTAGAGGGGGGGACCCAAACATTCAGTCCATAGCATTCAGCATACATAGAATTTGAAGTACACTCAACACAACCACCTACAGTGTTCCATCTCTTACATAAAGATTATATGGTTATACTCCATGCCACGGTAGTGCAATGACCAGAAATGAGGTCCAGCAATCCAGAGAGCTGAGTATTTTTTCAGGCATCTGTGAGAAACAGATGCTCTGCCAAGCCAGGGTAAAAAACCAGCTTCTTGAGGTCTCGGGCTACATTTTGTGTTCAGTGAAGCACATCAGACTCATTTACATGGTGGAGCCAAAGTTAATTGTTTTCTTTCTTATTCTTCAATAATTTTATGTGGATTTTTTCTATTTTTATAATGAAATAAACCTGAAGTGAAACAAAAAATTTCAACCAAACTAGTGGGAATTTTGTTCCATTGCAAATGTCTATTTAACTAATTTGTCCTCTAATGGAAACTCCCAAGCTTCAAAAAGGATCTTCTCCTTTAAGAGAACACAGATATTTGACTTAAAACTTCATATTTGTGACTTTTCAATATTGGGAACTTTTTTTTTTTTTTACTAATAAAATTGTAAGAAAACAAAATCTGCTTGTCCTACAGCTATTTGGTTGTGGTTCAAAAAGTTTTTTCATTAAAATGAAATAATATGTTCTGCAAATCTAATTGCAGGGGAATTAAACACATTTACCAAGTAGTCATCTGTGATACAAAATGAAGGAATAAGCTATAGGAAAACAGTGTCAGAAAATGGACAGTAGAAAGAGGTTCCAGGGGATGTCCACCTGCCTCTGTTGTGGTCATTTCTGGGTCCATTTTGATGTTTTTAAGCGAAAATTTAAAACCTCATATCTCATTGTTCAGTATTAGATGACATTTATTTGACTCTCATTGTACCTACAGAGTAGATGAAGTGAATAAGATATTTTGCATTTATAAACCGTCACATTTGTCAATTATAGCCAATATACCAACTGGAGTTACAGCCAACAGGCAATGGTTAGAAAGCAGGCAAAGATTCCAAGAGAGATTTGTGGAAGGTTGGTGTGGGTATATTGGGTGTGCACAGGTAAAACTGGCCAAAACTTCTTGGTTGCTTAATTTTCCTGAGTCTTCAACTTTAAACAAAAACATTTAGTCAATCAAATCACTTGGCTCTATAGCTGTTTCAACTCCCCGAAACAACCAATCATTGGATTGTCTGTTCCCCAGTAACAAGTCCAATGCCAGGTACATAGTAAGTGCTGAATATTTGTGAACGAATGAACTAAGTGAATTAATGAATAAAATATTCTACACCTCGTGCTTTTCCTGATAGGAGTATGTAGGTCAAGAAATACCTCTGAGAGGGAGACAAACCATAAGAGACTCTTAACTACAAACTGAGGGTTGCTGAAGGGGAGGTGTGTGGGGGGATGGAGTAACTGGTGATGGGCATTAAGGAGGACATGGGATGTAATGAGCACTGGGTGTTATATGCAACTGATGAATTACTAAACTCTACCTCTGAAACTAATAATACACTATATGTTAATTGATTTTAAATAAAAAAGAAAAGAAAAGAAATACCTCTGAGTTCTGATACCAATATTCAAGATACACATATTTGATCCATCCAATAGAGAGTTATCCTTCACATTATAATTGTAAAAAGAACACTGGATGATTTGATTATTATTCTTCCCTGATAAAGACACTAGGATGTAATTAACATTTAATTGAAGTATTTATATCTTTATAGAGACATCTATATATTTAAATTGCTCTGTTATGTTTAGAATGTAATTTTAACTATAAATGGTTTCCAAACTAGACTGTGACCCTGATTAATTGGATAATTCAAGCAGTTTTAACTGATATCAGTCATTGCAAGTGATTTGGAAACGTGGTGATCCTTTTTGGTAGTTCCAGTTACATCCCACACATACAACTAGTCCAAGCCAAACAGTTAACAGCAAAGATATGTTTGTGCATGCTTGTGTGCTTGTGTGTGAAAGCATTTGTGGACTTTTTTTGTTTGCTGATCTTGCTAACACAGTATTAATCTCTGCCTGTCAGTTCTCTAGGATTTTTGCACATTCACTGTTCAACCAAATGGTCATAGGAAATCAACTTGAGCATATAGAAAATCTAGCGTGTCTTGATATAACATCCTTCTGAAAATTTTCTCAGTAACTACCAGCATGCTCAAGGATTGCCAGGGTAGGAGTGCCTGGGTGGCTCAGTTGGTTAAGCTCTGCCTTCAGCTCAGGTCATGATCCCAGGGTCCTGAGATCAAGCCCTGCATCGGGCTCCCTGCTCAGTAGGGGAGTCAGCTTCTCCCTGTCCCTCCCCCAGCTTGTGCATGCGTGCACGTGCGCGTGCTCTCTCTCTCTCTCAAATAAATAAATAAAATCTTAAAAAAAAAAAAAAGGATTGCCAGGGTATGATTAACTTTCTTAGATGAGTTCCCACCATTGTGCAATGCATTTAAAAATACAGGAGCAAATAAATGATGTCACAAAGACAAAAACCCTGCAGGTAAAAACTAGCATAAAGCAGATAAGCATTCTCTGACTAGGATACAGAGCTCTAAAACCTCTTAAAAATTAAACCTTATTCTGAAAACACTATGTACCAGATGTGAACTGCCCAAACTTGTTTCTGAACAGATCCATTTTATGTCCATGAAGTTTAATGCACTAATTCATGTTCATGCAGTTTAATTCATGGATCATTAAACCACTTCAGTGTTTAGCCCATTCATTCATCTGCAAGCCTACACCTTAAAATGAAGTCTGTTGTCCTTTGTCTTCCATTTAAAGATGAAAAAATATTAATTATTTCTGCTAATGACTACTATATCATCCTATTTAACTAAAAACAGATCCTTGCCTACCATGCATATACATGAAAATTACCAGAGTCTTTCCTAAATTGACTGGGTAGATCAACTGCTTCGGCGTCAGCAGGTCCATATGTTGGCTAGGTAACAGGAAAACGAAGTTGGGGTGTTATCTCCTCTCCAGTGGAAGAAGCATAGGAATAGGAATGAACAGATTCACATTCTGCTCTTGGCAGAGCCTTCAAACAGCGTTGTGCTTGGTCAAAGAAGGACTCTGCTCTAAGCACTCATTAAATCCTCATAACCATTGAGGTAGGGTTATATAGGTGCTGCTAGTATCCCCTTTCACAGGTGAAAGGATTCAGGTGTTTTCCCAGGGTCAGGTTATAGGTCAGGGGCAGAAACAGGATTTTCCCTTGAATAGATTAGTTACTATACTGCTACTACCATCATGTATGTGAAAGGACTGAGAAAGGTGCACAGAATGTTTATTCTGACATAGGAAGGAAGCTCAGTAACTGTATTTATGTGCAAAAATTCGAATGGGGCAGAATAAACATAACTGATAGTGATGGCTGTCAGGTAAGTGCAGGGGTGGTCACCACCCGATTTTGAGGAGTTGCATGTGAGCTAAATAGGGCAGCTAAGCTAAACACAGTCTTACCATTTAACTCAGCAATTACCGCATAACTCAGCTAGGTATTTACCCAACTGATCTGAGGATTTATGTCCACACAAAAACCTGCACACGAATGTTAAAGAAGCTTTATTTATAATCACCAAAAACTGGAAGCAACCAAAATGTCCTTCAATAGGTGAATGGATAAACGAACTGTGGTACATCCATACAATGAAATATTATACAGAGATTAAAAGAAATGAGCTATCAAGTCACAAAAAGGCATGGATGAATCTTAAATGCATAGTGCTAAGTGAAAGGAGCTAGTCTGAAAAGGCTATATACTATATGATTCCAC
Organism: Leptonychotes weddellii; assembly: GCF_054177405.1. Classification (NCBI taxonomy): domain Eukaryota; kingdom Metazoa; phylum Chordata; class Mammalia; order Carnivora; family Phocidae; genus Leptonychotes; species Leptonychotes weddellii. The sequence goes on along the minus strand of NC_138377.1, from coordinate 34,578,987 downwards.
TTACGTAACATTCTGGAAAAGGCAAAACCATAGAGACAGTAAAGATATCAGTGATTTCCAGGGGCTCAGAGAAAGAGGAGGAAGAGTTAAATAGATCAAGCACAGGCAATTTCTTTGGGTGGTGAAACCGTTCTGTATGTAATTGTGGGTACATGACACTACACATGCGTCAAAACCTACAGAACTTTATTTACAGCACAAAGAGCGAAACTTAATGCATGTAAATTTAAAAATTATTTAGGAGGTCAAGGAATCCTAGGATGGAATGCACAACATATTAAAAATATTTGAAACAACTTCACTGAAGGAGGTGGGAGTAAAGGTGCTGACCTAAGTAATTTTGGAAATGGGTAGAGTCTGTAAGACCTAAGGCGAAAGAACATGTAAAAGAATGAAACTGGACCACTTTCTGGATGCCACACACAAAAATAAACTTAGCATGGATTAAAGACCTAAACATAAGACCTGAAACCATAAAACTCCTAGAACAAAACACAGGCAGTAATTTCTTTGATAGCAGATGTAGAAACATTTTTTTAGATATGTCTCCCAGACAAGGGAAATAAAAGCCAAAATCAACTATTGGGAATACACCAGAATAAAAAGCTTTTGCACAGCCAAGAAACCATCAACAAAACAAAACAAAAACAACCTACTGGGAGAAGATATTCGCAAATGATATATCCAATAAGGAGTTAATATCCACAATATATAAAGACTTTAACACCAAAAGAACAAAACAAAACCCAAATAATCCAGTTAAAAAATGGGCAGAGGACCTGGGTAGACATTTTTCCAAAGAAGATATACAGATGACCAACAGATACATGAAAAAATGCTCAACATCACTAATCATCAGGAAAATGTAAGTCAAAACCATAATGAGATGTCAGCTTACACCCACCAGAATAGCTAGAATCAAAAACACAAGAAATAACAAATGTTGGCAAGGATGTGGAGAAAAAGGAATCCTTGTGTACTGTTAGTGTGAATGCAAGCTGGTACAGCCACTGTAGAAAACAGTACAGAATTTCCTCAAAAAATTAAAAATAGAAATACCGTATGATCCAATAATTTCTCTAATGGGTATTTACCCATGGAAAATGAAAACACTAATCCAACAAGATACATGCACGCCTATGTCTGCTGCAGGATTATTTACAATAGCCAAGATATATAAATAACCTAAGTGACCATCAATAGACAAATGGATAAATGTGGGAGACACACACACCCACACACACACACACGAATATTATGCAGCCATTAAAAAAGGATGAGGATGAGATCATGCCACTTGTGACAACATGGGCGGACCTAGAGAGCATTATGCTAAGTGAAATTTTTGACTGGGAGTCAAACTGGGAAAGACAAACACCATATGATTTCATTCCTGTATAATCTAAAAAAACAAATAAACAAACAAAAAGCAGAAACAGACCCATAAATTCAGAAAACTGATGGCTGCCAGAGGGGTGGGGGATGGGCAAAACGGGTGAAGAAGAGTGGGAGATACAGGCTTCCAGTTATGAAGTGAATAAGTCACGGGAATAAAAGGCATAGCATAAGGAATATAGTTAGTGATATTGTAATAGTGTTGTATGATGACAGATGGTAGCTACACTTGTGGTGAGCATAGCATGGTCTATAAACTTGTTAAATCACTATGTTGTACACCTGTAACACATAATGTAACATTGTGTGTCAACTATACTCAAAAAAATTTAAAAGAAAGGGAAGGGAAGGGAAAGGAGGGGAAGGGAAGAAAGATAGGAAGGGAAGGGAAGAAAGATAAGGAAGGAAGGAAGGAAGGAAGGAAGGAAAAAGAAAAAGAGAGAGAAAGGAAGAGAAAGCAAGCAAGCAAGCAAGCAAGCAAGCTTATTATTCACAACAATATGGATGGACCTAGAGGGTACAATGCTAGATGAAATAAGCCAGAGAAAGACAAATATGATTTCAGTCATAAATGAAATTTAAAAAACAAATGAACAAACAAAGAAAAAAAGAGACAAAGGGAAAAAACAAACTCTTAAATAGAGAGAACAAACTGGTGGATGCCAGAGGGGAGGTAGGTGGGAGAAGGGGTGAGGTAGATAAAGGGGTTCAAGAGTACACTTACTGTGACAAGTACTGAATAATTTATAGGATTGTTGAATTATTACATGTATACCCAAAACTAATATAACATTGTATATTAATTATACTTCATTTAAAAAAATGAAAACCCTCTAAAGGCAAAAGAAAATGTACATCAAACTATAACTCTAGTTGAATATAAAGTTGTTTCCCATGGGGTTTCAGGTTAAGAATTTTGATAGTGCTGTACACATACACTGAAATTGAACAATTAAGTAAATGGATTAGGAAGAGCCAGGTTTCTCACTGTTGGAGTGGGAGTTTACAGATCAACAATGTGAGGAGGCTAGAATATTCTATGTGGTAATGGACTAGATTTGGAGCTATCAGTATGAATTCATGTTTAGCTTAACATAGATACATATGGTTACATACAAAAATATTTATAAGTTAGTGCATTTACAGGAGTTAGTGTACACAAGTATATTTCCATGTTGTCAGCTGAGTAAGCTGAGAAGCAATGACACCCCGCTACCAAGAAGCACTCCTAGTGCCTAGATCTTAGTTTCTAATGTCATTCTCCAATAAAAGGAACCAGGGCTCCTTGGAGAAATGGTTGATTCTAGGACTAGGTCGGGAAATACATAAGATGGTCTTGGAGCATCTTGTAGTTGCAGAAAGTAAGGAAGTATTAACACACACACACAAAACACACACACACATACACACACAATGATAGGGGGATGTCAAAGGGATATAAAAGCCAACAGAAAGAGCTCCTAATGGCTAAACCTGGATCAACTTGAACAATAAAATAAATAATGTAGTATTGGACTATAGTCCAAAGTATAAAAATAAACATCAATGAATCCATACTAATATAAATAAATGATTGCATATATAAATAAATGAGGGCAAGGAGACAAATCTCCCTTGCAGAAAAATTCCAGATAATTCACGTAGATACTCTGCTCTCAAGGAGGTGAAGCATATCTCCCCACTTTTTTTAGCATGGGATGTACATAGTGACTTCCTTACAATGAGTACCGTATGGAAAGAGTTTAAATTTACAGTGGAGAAACATGACAAACTACTTCAGCCAAGTGATCAAGGCCAGCATCAGTAGTAATAGGTCACATTGATAGAATGGACCCTTGATACACTGTGATGAAAATGGCTCTTTATCTTTGTAGGCTTCCTCCTAAAAACCCATAACCCAGTCTAATCATGAGAAAAACATCAGATGAATTCCAATTAAGGCACATTCTACAAAATGCTTGACCAGCACTCCTCAAAAAGAAATCGAGTTTGGAAAATGTCACAGCCAAGAGAAGCCTGAGGAGACACAACAACTAAATGTAATGTGGTATCCTGAGTGAGATCCTAGAATAGAAAAAGAACATTAGCTATATACTAAGGAAACTGAGTAAAGCATGGACTTTAGTTAATAATAATATATTGATATTGGTTCATTAATTGTAACAAATATACCATATTAATATCTTAGAGACAGGAGAAACTGAGCATGGGGTTGGTAGTAACTCTCTGTACTATCTTTGTAATTTTCATTTAAGTATAAGACTACTTAAAATGGGGCGCCTGGGTGGCTCAGTTGGTTAAGCGACTGCCTTCGGCTCAGGTCATGATCCTGGAGTCCCAGGATCGAGTCCCGCATCGGGCTCCCTGCTCAGCAGGGAGTCTGCTTCTCCCTCTGACCCTCCCCCCTCTCATGTGCTCTCTCTCTCTCTCAAATAAATAAATAAAATCTTTAATAAAAAAAAAGAAAAAACTACTTAAAATGGAAGTACATTTTTTAAATAGGGAAAGTTTTGGTTTTACCTAGAAGATCGCATCACTGAAAGATATTGCTTCTTAACAACTCCATAAACAAGTTTCAACATGGGGATAAAAGGTGTAATTGGACACAATCAGTAGAAAATCAATTTATCTCCTTAGATGTAATGATGATTTCAGTTTGATACAGATTTTGGGGGGCAACTAGGTGGCTCAGTCGTTAAGCATCTGCCTTCAGCTCAGGTCATGATCCCAGGGTTCTGGGGTCGAGCCCCACATCAGGCTCCCTGCTCAGCGGGAAGCCTGCTTTCCCCTCTCCCACTCCCCCTGCTTGTGTTCCTGCTCTCGCGCTCTCTCTGTCAAATAAATGATAAAATCTTTAAAAAAAAAGATATTGGAAAAGAGATTTTTTTAAATCCAGAAGTATATTTAATTTATTGGCTAAATAAACAATTACAATTTCCAGATAATTGCAAAAGCTAAGAAACTATATCTAGCTCCATAATTAGCCCTTCTCAGGATCTCTACCATTAGACTTTCAGTGCCTGGCTAGAGTATTCTTTCTAGTATATTAGTTGACTTACAATGAAACCTAACACAGCCAGGGCATTACTGTTCCTCAACCTCTCCAACAACCTGGTGAAATGCCTCATCCAGTTAAAGGATGCAGTGAAAGTTATGGAAAGGGGTATTTGAGCCTCTGTGTTGTTCTTGGCACTACGATATGGTCGGTGAAGCATCCTGAGTTCTCATCCTTTCCCAACCCTACAAAGCAAGAATGGTTGGACAAGCCAGAGCTGGGGGAGAAGGCATGTGCAGTTATCACTGCTTTCCCTTACTTCTGCCTGGAGGCAGGTCTGAGAAGATGACTACAAAATAAAAGCCACAATTAAACACATTCTGGATACATATCCTGTGCCAGGATGGTGACAGCACTTTACTGTCGGTCAGTTATCACGACCACCCTGTGAGCAGTAGAATCTTATCCTTAAGGTTTTGAGGGGGCCCCAGTAAGTACTAGCCCTCTACATTACCTTAATTCTCAAAAAATTGAGATATAAGACAAAGAAGTGACAGATTGAGATAATATCACTCCTACTACTCCCTTACAATGTTAGTGAGACAGTAAATTGCTATAACCATTTTGGAAAACTAAAGGTGATATATGTATACTTTATCCCCAGCAATTCCACTCATTGAAATATACCCAATAAATGTTCACCAAAAGACATATACTAGAATGTACATAACAGCATTAGTTGTATGGAAAATACAAATGGAAAATACCCAATTGTCTTGCAACAGAACAGAGAAATAAATCTTGATTTATTCACATGATGGATCATTATACAGCAATAAGAATTATTAAAACATAACTAGTCAAATACAAAAGAGCATGAATTATATGATTCCATTTATTGAAGTACAAAAGCAGACAAAATGAATCTATAGTTTCAAAAGTCAGGATAGTTGTTGCCCTTGAGGCAGGTGGAGGGAGTACAGTGACTGGGAAGGAATAGGCATGAGGCTTCTTGGGGACTGGTAAATGGAAAATGGGTGCTACCCGGTGTGTTTGGTTGTGAAAATTATAGAGCTATGCACTTAAGAAATATGCATTTTTATCATGTACATTATGCTTTAATAAAAAAAAATTTAATTCTCTCTTGATCCTCTCTCTCTATCCAGCTACCACTTCACCTCTCTCCTCTTTAAAGCAAATTTTTTTTTCTAATTTTTTATTTAAATTCAATTAGCCAACATATAGTACATCATTAGTTTCAGATGTAGTGTTCAATAATTTATCAGTTGCGTATAACACCCCATGCTCATCACATCACATGCCCTCCTTAATGCCCATCAGCCAGTTGCCCCAACCCCCCCCACCCCTCTCCTCTCCAACAACCCTCAGTTTGTTTCCTATAGTTAAGAGTCTCTCATGGTTTTTCTCCCTCTCTGACGACTTCCACTTCAGTTTCCCTCCCTTACAACTCTGATCCTCTATGCTGTTTCTTATATTCCACATGAGTGAAACCATATAATTGTTTTTCTGTTTGACTTATTTCACTCAGCATAATACCCTCCAGTTCCACCCATATCGATGTAAATGGTAAGTATTCAACCTTTCTGATGGCTGAGTAATATGCCATTGTACATATATACCACATCTTTATCCATTCATCTGTCGATGGACATCTCAGCTGTTTCCACACTTTCGCTATTGTGGACATTGTTGCTATAAACATTTGGGTGCAGGTGCCCCTTTGGATCAATACATTTGTATCTTTGGGGTAAATACCTAGTAGTGCAATTGCTGGGTCATAGGGTAGCTCTATTTTTAACTTTTTCAGGAACCTCCATACTGTTTTCCAGAGTGGCTGCACCAGCTTGCATTCACATCAACAGTGTAAGAGGTTTCGCCTTTCTCCACATCCTCAGCAACATCTGTTGTTTCCTGTCTTGTTAATTTTAGCCATTCTGACTAATGTAAGGTGGTATCTCATTGTGGTTTTGATTTGTATTTCTCTGATGCCAAGTGATGTGGAGCATGTTTTTCACGTGTCTGTTGGCCATTTGTATGTATCCTTTAGAGAAATGTCTGTTCATGTCTTTGGCCCATGTTTTGAAAGAACTGTTTTTGTTCACTGTCTCCAATGTCTCCATTCTGTCCTGAACCCACTCCAACAAGGCTTTTGCCCTAGACTCTATAGCTGCTCTGATGAAGACTCATGATGACTTGCACATGGTGAAATCCAATTTTCAACTTGCTTCATTTTATCAGCAACATTCCATACATATGATCACTCTCTCCATACTCACCTGGTTCTACACTCATTCTCACTGTCTAAGTAAATCCATCAAGCCTCATAGCTTTAAATACCATGCATATTCTTATGACTCCAAAATTTATAACTTTAGCCCAAATCTACCCTTGGCACATCGGACTTGTACATCCCACTGCTCATTCAAGACCTCCACTTGGATGTCTAATAGACTTCTCTAACAATATATCCCAAGCTGAACTCCTGCTTCCCCCAATCTACTCCTCCCACATTCTCCTCCTTTTCACTAAGCTCAGATGTACTCCATCCTTTCAGTCACATAGACCCCAAACTTGGAATGATCCTAGACTCCTTTTTCTTAGGCAATACACTTAATCTGTCAACCAGCGCTGTTGGTTCTACTTTCAAAATTATAGCTAGAATTTGCCCACTTCTCACCACCTCCACTGCTGACAACGTGGTTCAAACTACTATAATCTCTTGCCTCATTCTCTCTCCATGGCCTCCTAAATGCTTCCTCCTGGCTCCTCACTCCCCCGCTCCTCTTATCTGCCCTTACCACCCGACAGTTGATTTCCTTCAAAGAGTAATCCTGATAAATAATAATTCAATCATGCTCTCTGATGAAAACCCTCTTAATGGTTTCCACCTCACTCGGAATAAAAGGCAAACTCCAAACTCTGACCTTTATTTTTTTTTAAGATTTTATTTATTCAATTGAGAGAGAGAGTGAGCAAGTGAGAGAGCACAAGCGACAGAGGGAGAGGGAGAAGCAAGCTTCCAGCTGAGCAGGGAGCCAAACGTGGGGCTTGATCCCAGGACCCTGGGATCATGACCTGAGCCAAAGGCAGAAGCTTAACCAACTGAGCCACCCAGGTGCCCCCAAACTATGACCTTTAAAACTCTATATGATCTCACCTCACATTATGTCTTAAATGTCATCTTGGACAACCCTCCCCCAGTGTACTCTGCTTCAGCCACAATGGACTTTTTTTTAAAGATATTTTTATTTACTTTAGAGAGAGAAAAAGTGCATGGGGTGGGGGAGGGACAGACGGAGAGGGAGAGAGAATCTTAAGCAGACTCTGCGCTGAGTGCCTGAGTGCCGAGCCCCACACAGGGCTTAAGGTGGGGCTCCATCTCACCACCCTGAGGTAAGGACCTAAGCAAAACCTAGAGGTGGGCACTTAACTGACTGGGCCACCTAGTGCCTGGACCACAGTGGACATTTTGTGGCTCCCTGTACATTCTAGGTATCTCCTGACTCTGGGCATTTGCTCCTTCCTCTCTCTAGAATGTTCTTCCCCCTTTACATATATGATTTGCATTCTCATTTCCTTCAGGTCTTACTCAAATGTGATCTTTTTTTTTAAGATTTTATTTATTTATTTATCTGACAGAGAGAGAGACAGCGAGAGAGGGAACACAAGCAGGGGGAGTAGGAGAGGGATAAGCAGGCTTCCCACGGAGCAGTGAGCCCGATGCGGGGCTGGATGCCAGGACCCTGGGATCATGACCTGAGCCAAAGGCAGACGCTTAACGACTGAGCCACCCAGGCGCCCCTCAAATGTGATCTTTTTAAAAGAAGACTTCTGTGGCCACTCTATCTAAAATTTTATACACTCCTCTCTGTGTTATTTTTTCTCCCTTCTTAGCATTTATCACTCTCATATATGTGTTTGTTCATTTGTTGATTATCTTTCTCCCTTACTAAATTGCAAGCTCTGTGAAGACAGGGATTTTTATCCATTGTGTCCCTTTGTGCTCCAAGCCCAAGGTACAATTAGAATGGGTTCAGTTCAATATCCATCTGCCAGGGACATTTCAACTATCACCATAAACGAAATCATTCTTCTGGTATAACATTCCCTGAGAGATTTTGTTTTCTCCCACAGGAGAGAGTTGTTTATTTTTATGATTCAATCAAAGTTACTAGTGTCTCCATAACTATTTGTACCTCTTTCAAGATCCTGAGGAATTTGTTCCTGAGTGGTGAACATGGGAAGCTGATCCAGAGTGCAGTTCTTAATCTGATCCCACAGCCACACATGTCTGCTTGCTCACAGGATCTGCCTGCTTGACCACTGGAAGGCTCCAGAGCTGGTTCCTCAGCAAGTCCTACGATTGCAGCCTAACATGTCAAAGCCATGAGACAGCCATCTGTTCAGTTACATAACTTGAGATCTGGAACAATTTGCAACGTAGGATTTGCTGCCCAAATGGAATCATTTTCAGAAAGATTAAGGTTTCTTTGCTGAGAAAAGGAGAAATTACCAGAGAAGCTATCATTTCACTGAGTATAAATAAAACTTGCTCCAAAATACCTAAATGGAGAAGCCAACTTTGCTTCCCTAATATTTTCCTGCATTGAAAATAAACACAAGGCTATAGTTCAATTTTGTAAATGCAAAATAAATGTTTAATTGGGGAAAATGAAATTATTTAATTTAACAGGTCTTAATTTTGTTGGTTCATTAGTCTGCCCTATAATGCTCCAAGCAGAATCCGGGGAGGGCAGGAGGAAAGTGCTGATTGCTGAAGACTTGATAAGCTATATAAGC
>NC_138377.1:34541404-34569276 GCF_054177405.1 Leptonychotes weddellii | reverse complement strand
GGGATTAACATAAGAATAAAAAATAAAAAATAAATAAAAACAAAAACAAAAAAACGGAGATTTGTGTAATCTCTGACTGATTTTACTTAGAATAAATCAGTTGATGAAGAAAAGTATAACAAAGGAAATGAAAATCACTGTAACTACCCCTTGGTTAAAATGTTTTGTGTATTCTTCTGTATATTTTTTGCATATGCAGATTTGTTTTACAAAAATTAATCCTACTGTACACACCAAACAATATCATTTAGCTAACAAGAGAAGAAATTAATATAAAATCAACCCCCCAAAAATGTAAAGAAAATGAGGAATCAAGTCAGATAAGGAAGGAAGCAAGACAGTCTGCAATGGAAGTTAATCCCAGACCAACTGAATGACTGACTGGATGGGTGAGTGGATGGGTAGATGGGGAGCTATTTTACTGATTGTGGTCAGTCAGGGAAGACCTCGCTGATAAAGCAGATTTAAGTAGCAGTCAGTGAGAGGGAGCTCTGTAAAGATCTGGGGAAAATCTATCCAGTGGAAGGGAATAGCAAGTGCCAAGGAACTGAGGTAAGCATGAGCTCTGTGCCCTGCCTAACAGATGGAAGCTCCCAGGATTATGGCATGGCATGATCGTGGGGGACATGACATTGTAGAGGTAGGTTTTCCTTTTTCCAACTTCTTTGAATCCTTCTGATTGTCTCAAGAAACTCCTTACTGCCTACTTGCTGATGTAGCTTGCATTCGCCATACCGGATATTTGAACGTTTTTTTTTTCCTGAAATTCTTTCCAATGAGACTTAAGCAAGATTGGTGGGAGTTGCTTTGTATTCTTGGCACTCTCTGGAAGGAGAAAATAAATGTAAACATAATTGTTTCAAATATAGGTCCAGGCTGATTACTAGCAAGTTAAGTGGTACAATACTACATCCATCTAAGTGTAAATATTTTTGCTTATATTTTTAGTGGCCCCTAGAAGAGTGAGTCCAGAAAATACTGTCCCTACTTTCAAGTGGGAGAAAGCCCTACTTGCACTAGATTTTAAATCTTTAAGGAACTGTTAATATAATCTTAATAATCAGAGGAGAAATTGGCCACTCATTTAAATTATTAGTAGGATTACTAGGATTTTTGAAATCCATATGATAAAACACATAAAGTGATGAAAATTCTTCCCTTCCCCCAAAAAAGTCCTAGAAGGTTGTAGTCTCAGCTCTGTCAACTACCCCAGTGTCTATTAACCATAAAGAGCTCACTTAGTTTCTCTGGGCTCAGTATTTTTTAACCCTGAAATGAGAGGAATAGATCAGATAAATTCCCATTAGGATAAAAATGCAATGCTTTTTATGACAACAGATACTACCAAAGTGAATAAATTGGCCTTAAATAAACAGGATATCTGGGTAAAAGACTTTCTGAATGACAAAGCAACTAAATCACAGAAAACAAGCACAAAAGATAGACTTTCTCAAAAAGTATAATTTTTGGGAATTGCTAAATTAGATCTAAACACTGAAAAGCCACGAAAGGATTCCAGTAGGCAAAAAGGAACTATGATAAGAAGTACACACAGTTGTGATGTAGTCTAGTCCTGGAGAACTTATTGGACCATCAAAGAAACAAACTTGCAATTTACTAAATGACCTGTCTGCTCCATTCCTAAAACATGCACGTGATCTATATCATTGTGCCACGGATCAAATGTCAGATTACTCCTCAACTGGTATGGATGCATAGCTGTTAGAAAATAGTCGTGAAAGCTCCATTTCTGAGTGGGTAGAGAAAGAACAACAGCCAAGCTACAGAACCATCAGAAGGTATTTTTAAAGCCACATTTACATAATTTCATAATAATGTGCATGTCATGTCTGCTTGGATATTGCGTTGTCTGAAAATAATTGCCAAATTAAAATATGGTAGTTGTCCCCAGTAAGTTTGTCTTGGCAAATTTTTCTCTTTTCTGCTCCTTTAGGTGGAACCCGTCATTGACCCAATATTCTCAAGTAGATATATTCAGCTGAGAGGAAAAAACCCAAGCCACAAACAAAGCAAAACTGTAAAGGGTACAAAGAACCTTGGCCATTTTGTGAGAGACTAGCGTAATGCTAGCCAGTCTGTCCAGATGTCTGAGAATGGATTACATGGTTCTGTGAGGTTCCTTTTAGGATCAGGATGCCACAGAAAGCTTCAGTAATTGACATGTTTAAAGGGAGAAAAGGTTGTGTTGACTTATTTATTTCTAAATACTATGTGACTTTGTACTTAGGTGACTACTCGTGAGTATATTTTACACTGGATTCCTTTTAACTATTTTCAGACATCATTTGCTTAGAAGACAACTGGGTAATATAATGAACTGGTGTGGGAGGAGGTGAAATGTTGTAACTTACAGGAAGCAATTTATCTTCCTGGTGGGTTATCAGGACATGGTGATGACTAGACTTGTTACTCAAATTATTTCCTAGCAACAACTTCAAAGGAAAGGGTATTGAATTTGAAACCATCCAGCATTTGAAAGTTTGTGTGGGTTTCAACTCAACTTCTCAAGGACTATATTTTCCAAGGGGTCAGAAATAAATGTACATATAGAATTTCAGACATTATCTACCACAGTGGCTACTCTGAGGCCTAAGCATATCACAGCATGATCTGCAAGGCTATTTGTATAAGGAAAATCAAGTGGAAGGGGATAAAAAAAAATCTCTGCTACATAGAAGAGTGAATTTGTGCAGATGACATTTCTATGCATCTATCAGGTATACTGACAAAAAAGGGGAAGGGGGAGAAATATAAATGTAGAGTCAAGCAGATACCTAAAGCCCAAGGGAGCAGATATTAGTGATTTCTGAGCTTGATACCAAAATTCCAAGAAGCAAAAGAAAAACAAGTTTATCAAGTGGCATCCTTTCCACATTCAAAGCTAAACCTACAAATACACATGAGTAATATCATGCAGGTTATGAAGCTCCCACACAAAACCAACAAAAATTTTAAATACCAGAATTGTTGGAGCAGTTACAGATATGCTTGTCTTTAATTTGAGTACCCAATACCTCTGGAACACAAACCTGAGTCATGAAAAGTACAATTAACCACGTATGTTCATTTTCTTGAACCCTCCCACTTTTAGAATTGGCCAATTTTAAACTTCCAAAGTGAGTAAAGATACTTTGTATCATTTAGACACTAAAAATGTCCTTCTACCCTGTACTGTAGCAATTGAACAATATGACATTTAAAAAAAAACATGCAAAAATAAAACCAAAAAGCAAGCAGGATCATGAAGTCCCCTGACATTGTGTTAAAGTATTCAGCAGCAGCCTCTGTGTTAAACTGGAATACTGGAACAGCTTAAATCTGTGTGTTATATTTAATTTTCCTATTTTCCAGAAGAATAAAGAAGTACATTTTTTTACAGTAAATAAGTTGGCATTGCACATATGAAGCAAACAGGATGCCCGAACCGTATGCATAAAAGATTGCAGAAATGACAAGGCAAGCAAATTATACATACAGTGCTTATGCTTTCAGAAAGAACAGAATGCTCAGAAAGTACTAAATTATGTTGATACTATGGAAAATTGATGAGGTAGGGTATAGTTGATGAAGGTGAGGCTCAGAGCTTTTTTTCACTTAAAATACTTTGGACTGTGTGTGTGCAATGCATCAATCCTTCATGGACAAAAAGCCATGCATATGAACAGAATAAAAACCCTCTCCAAATGGAAGATACAAATCAGAATCTTTGAGGAGATTTGCCTCCCCGCTCTGCAGGGTGGTTGGCACACTCTCAGCTAGACACAAGGTAACATGATAGAGAAACGTGAAGAGGAACCACAGTGGTCTGGGCTGCCCTCGCTCTGCCCAGCATCTCTGATTGCTCTTCAGTAACGGGACTGATGGGAGCAAGCGGTCAACCGAAAGCAGTCTGGTTTGGTACCCCCTGTTCTCCAAGGTCATGTAATTGGACACACTCATCTACTCCTGGGCTGGGACAACATAAGTGACTAATCCTGCTGAATCATGCTAAACTTGTTGGGCATGTAGCATTAGTGCTTTAATTAAAGTGCCCTTAGGAGCATTGGAAGCAATGACCCATCCTCCTCCTTTGCTTGATGGTGTCAGTGACACAGAACAGAGCCCACACAGGATGCGAGTAATACAAGCCAATCTTGAGGAGACTTTCTTTCTTTTTCTTTTTCTTTTTTTTTTCAGTTTAAATGAGGGAAACCTGACCTTTTTTTTTTTAAAGATCTTATTTACTTGAGAGCGAGTGTGAGTAAGAGAGAGAGAAAGAGAGAGCACAAGCTGGGGGAGAGGCAGAGGGAGAGGGAGAAGCAGGCTCCCCACTGAGCAGGGAGCCCAATGAGGGACTCGATCCCAGGATCCTGGAATCATGACCTGAGCCAAAGGCAGACACTTAACCAACTGAGCCACCCAGGCACCAAAAACCTCACCATTTCTTATAGTTCAACGAAGGAAAAGGCATTTTCCTAATTTTTCTGTCCATGCAAAAGATCATACTGGGGCTATTTGTGGATATATTCCCCTCATTCCAACTCCTGGGTGTAGGAAAGTAGCAGAAATTTCTGTCTTTAGTAAGATTCTTCTGATTCCAGAGCGTAATAAAGTTCTAATAATTAAAAAGACCTTACACTTGTACAGACTTTTACAGTTTGCCAAATACTTTCACATAATTTCATTTGGCCTCACAGCTTTCCATGAGATACTAATGTCATTCTCTTTCTAGAAGTTGATTTTTTAAAAACTTTGAATTCACTGTAATAGGTACATAATTGATGTTCATGATACAAGTGACCTTCCTTGTTCCCCACAAATGTATATAGGAAGTTTTGTAATAGAGGCCATCCTCCACCTCCTGCAAATATATACTCCACCCTACTCCCCAAATATACAGACGAATGATGTTCAAGAGAAAGTGACTGTTCACACCTTAATTTTTCTAAAACAGGAAGCAGGCACAATAATAGGGAGAAAGGGGAAGCTAACTCCTTCCTCTTATTTTCTCTGGGGCTGTGATGCAAAGCAATGATGAAAAATATTTTAACTCCAGTCAATCACCATAAGAGAAAACATGATTAAAAGCATCAGAGACAAGAGTTAAACATATATTTTAAAATATATATATATTTTTAAAAGACAATGTTCAACACATGATATGCACATGTGTGTAGGTTGGTGAATTAAGTGAAGTAGAATGAGATTCCTTAATACTATTTTTCCTTTGTTTCAGAGTTTTTAAAGGTTACTCTGTATCTACTTTGATAATCAAAGTCCCCTTTGGGTTTTGAGGAATTTGCCCCCCCTTTTCATTCATTCAGTGATATGTCATCATTTGCGTGGTATAAATGTCACTGTCCTTTTTGGCGATAATCACAAAACTTTTTTTTTCTTGAGTAGCCTTGATAATTATTTGATTTTTTCTATTTATTCTAGCCACATTCCTTCTTTCCTTGTCTATCTGTTTCTCAGCCTATAGTCTGACTGTGGTTCTCTCTCCCTCCAGACCTGTCATTTCACCCTCTTACTTTCTCCCACCATCCTTCCCCACCTCATTCCTATTGACTGATGTCCTTTATATACCAAGAACAATATCATTGCATAAATACTTCTCTCCCTTGGGCCCCTTCATATCCTTGTTCTCTCCTTCCCACAACCTGTTCCAATATCTTGCTACAAGTGCTTGAAGATACAATGTAAAAATCAGTTGCTGATGGTTCATCCTACATATGCAGTAGTGAAAAATTGGAGCTGAGCCAAATGTTTCTCTGTGGGTGATTAGTTAAATAAATTGTGGTAAATTTATAAAATAGAGTATCATACAACGATCAATAATGCAACCATGTATTGGCATGAAAGATTATTCATGACATAGTTTGCATGGAAAAAGTGGGTTACAGAGCAGTATGTACAGTATAAAGACACTTTTGAATATGCATATTTGTATCTTAGCCTATTCAGGCTGCTATAACTGAGTATCAGACTACGTGGCTTATAAACAACACTTATTTCTCACAGTTCTGAAGTTTGGGAAGTCCAAGATCAAGGTGCTGGCCGATTCACTGGTGAGAGCCTGCCTCCTGGTTCATAGATGGCTGTCTTCCCGCTGTGTCCTCACATGGAGGAAAGGACAAGGGAGCAACTTGGGGTCTCTTTTATAAAGGCACTAATCCCATTCACGAGGGCTCCACCCTCATGACCTAATCCCCTCCCAAAGGCCCTCCCTCCAAACACCATCACATTGGGGATTAGATGTCAACATATGACTTTTGGAAGAGGCAAACATTTAGTCTATAGCAACTTGTGTGGTTATGGTTTAAAAGAGTTTATTCCAGGCTCCCTGCTTGGCAGGGAGTCTGCTTCTCCCTCTCCCGCTCCCCCCTCTTGTGCTCTCTCTCTCACTCTCTCTCAAATAAAGAAATAAATAAAATCTTTAAAAAAAAACAATAAAAAAAAAATAAAAGAGTTTATTCCAAATTGTCAGAAGAGGTTACCTCTACACAGTGGAATGAAGAATGATTTAATTTCATTTTTTCCTTATCTGTATATTTTAGTTTTGTTGTTGTGGTTTTACAAAATCAAAATGTTTCTAAAACACAGGTTTCATCACTGCTACTCAAAGTAAGTTATCAAAGACTCACTTTCCCTAACTTCTCACTGTTTCTTCCCTTTTTTGATATAGGAAGGAGGGGAAAGGTTTCTGATGGTTTCACAGTTACCAGAATACAGAGGACGAACTGAAGCTGTTACTGGCCTCGTTCCTTCCCTCCCAACCACAAACCCAGCAGTATGCAATGTGTGTGCAGCGCCTAGAGCCCAGCATGGCCCATCCCACTGGTGACAGAAGCAAAGCCCGTGACCTGTAGTCTCAGAGACAGACCTGACTCTCCTCAAGGTAAACCAACAACTACACTTTGTAATGCCCTGTTTGTAACATCGAATTTATTCAGCCACAGTTCAGAGTTGGTAATATGGACCCTAGCTGAGGTTACTTCTGCAAATCATTTCCAGGGAAATTAATTGTGTATCTAAGATAAGGGGATTCAGGGGAATGTTTAACTCATTTGGACAAGCCTGTTATCTTCAATTTATTTAGCAATATCCTCTTTGTACACAGTTGTATATGCAAGTGCAATGATAATCTAATTATTCTTATCTACTCAATACATGATTTAACAATTGGGGCAACTTTTTCCTATTCATTTATTTGTATCATGACAATCCCGAGGGCAATAATACTATGTACACTAACAAATATTCAGCGATTCAGATTTCTTATTAATTCAGATTGGGCATGCTCCATGTTGAATGTGTTTGACTTTATTGTAAAAATGTATCCACAAATAAATGTCACCTAAAAATAATGTGTAGGGTTTATGCATTCATTTCTTCATTCAGTGAGCAACCATTACTGAGTACCTATTCCTTGCCAGGTGTTGAGTTGGTCCTGGGAATATGGACAGAAATAAGATAATTTTTTTGTACTTAACGATCTCCAGGTCTGGTTCAGGACACATAAAGGTGAGGAGATAATTGCTCTTCAGGAAAGTAAGAACTATGATAGAAACTCCAGTTATCTCTTCCACATACTCAGGTGCTTTCTTGAATATCGTCACTTAGATGTTCCTCAGACATCTCTTTGAGTATTTAAAACAGAGAAAGTTTAGGGGTGCCTGGGTGACTCAGTCAGTTTAGCGCCCAACTCTTGATTTTGGTTCAGGTCATGATCTCAGGGTTCTGGGCTGGAGTCCCACATAAGGCTCAGCAAGGAGTCTACTTAAGGATTTTTCTTCTTCTGCCTCTCCCCCTGCTCATGTGCTCACTCGCTTTTTCATTCTCTCTCTCAGATAAATAAATCTTTTTTTAAATTTAAATTCAATTAGCCAACTTATAGTACATCATTAGTTTCAGATGTAGTGTTCAATGAATTATCAGTTGCATTATAAATAAATATATTTTTAAAGATTTTATGTATTTATTTGACAGAGAGAGAGAACACAAGCAGGGGGAGCAGCAGAGGGTGCTGCAGAAGGAGAGGTAGAAGCAGGCTCCCCACTGAGCAGGGAGCATGATAGGTTGGGGGGGGCAGGGGCGGTGGTGCTCGATCCCAGGGCCCTGGGATCATGACCTGAGCTGAGGGCTGACGCTTTACAGACTGAGTCACCTAGGCGTCCACAAATAAATCTTTAGAACAGAGGAAGTTTAATGTTACTCAGGGGAGAGAGGAGATAAGAGGCTGAACAGGAGATTCTGAGGAAACCCTGCCTCTGGCAACACGAGGAAGCCAGTGCCACTCATAAAATGGAGGGACAAAGGAAGGTGATTGGGTCACTAGAACACAAGCTGTGGGTTATTGGAGGAGAATGAATGTCGGGAGGGAGCTGGGCCACAGAGCAGGCACAGTCACTGCTGGAGACACTGCTGGATGTAGAAAAGGAAGAGGAACAATATCTTGGCTTTTCCACTCCTTTTGTTCTCTAATCCCTTGCCAGAGCCTCCCATTGACCAGATCAAGCCACAAGCCAGCCAACATGGGAGCCTGGGAATCCTAACCAGCAAGTCAGCTCCTGTTAATACACAACACAGCAGGGAACAGCAAGGAAAATGAGCTGTGGGCAAATGCCCAGGGCCAATACATGCCTCAGACTCACTCACAGCGTTCAAAACTGAACTCTCCTTTCCCTCGCAGCCGAACCCTATCCCCAGAAACTTCTTCATCCTCCCGTGTCCCCCCCCTTAATGACTGCTGCCAACAACTGTCCAAGCCGAGACCTTGGGTGCCATCCTTGCTGGCTTTCTCACCCTCATTCTGACAGCCCTGTCGCCTCCGTCTCTCAAAACAACCATTCTTCTCCATCCCAGCTGCACATCCTTCTTTCAGGCCACCATCAGCCCTGACATCCATGACCACATGTGCCTCTCCACTGATCTCCTGCTGCTAGACCTGCCCCTTGTTCTCCTTCCAATTCATTTCACCCAAAGTAATCTTTCGAAAGTACAAATCTGATTATGTCAACCTCTTGCTTACCACCTTTCTTCCTTCTATGTAGTACCAATGGAGTGTCCTCAAAACAAAATCCAAATTCTTTTTCATATGAGGTCCTTCTAATCTGGCCCCTTCTTCAGCCTCATTTGTTCATTCACTGAATGTGTGCATTCAATCAATAAATGTTCACTGAGTGCCTATTCTCTCTGTCACACACTGGGCCAAGTACTCAGGACCCTCCTACCCTGAGCCAGGCTCTTACCAACTAGCACCTGAACCTCTCCTTCCTCTTCCCCAGCCACTCCCTGCTTCACCCATTCCCATCCCCTAACTTACTCCTATTCTTTCTTCATATCTTAGGTGAGTCTTCCTCCAAACAGCTACCCCTCATTCTCCAAGTCTAGACTTGTGTCCCTTCTTAGTATCCCCAGAGTGCCTTGTGTATATTCATTCATGAGCTAACCATGCTTTATCACAATTGTCCCCTTACTGTACTAAATCTCAAATAATGTGTAAGTTCCTTGAAAGCAGGAGTTCTATTTTATTCACTGTCATATTCCCATCACCTAACACAGTGCCCAGCACATTGCAAGACTTCAAACCTTTATTAAATGATTCAATCAATTAAGTAAGCACAAGGTGCAATGGGAAGGTGCCATATAAGGAGCATCTCACCCAGACCCAGGAGGTAGAATGTTGAGAAGGAAAAGCTGGGGAAGTTTTCCCAGAAAAGGTAGTATCTAAACTATTTTGAAGGACAACTTGGAAAGGGGGTTGGCAGTTAGAAAAACAACAATTCGGTGAAAAAGCAAGGGAAAGCATACCAGTGAGGAAAGTTAACATGGTATGAACACAGAGGAATATTCCAGGAACTTTAGGTAGCTTTGTATAGCCTGGTTCATAGAGTTTGAGAGGAAAGATAGTAAAAAATGAGGCTAATTAGGGATAAGAAGGGCCTTGCTAAAGAGTTAAGAGCTTAAAGTGAAATTTTTGAAAGACATTAAACAAAGAATGGAGAGGACCACATTTGCACTTACAAACACCACTCTGGAAGCTGTATGGTAAGTGAATTAGAGCCAAGCAAGGCTGGCCACAGGAAGAGCACTTAGACATGAAAAGATTAGGGCCTGAACATGGGCAGAGTGGAGAGATATTAAAGAAACAGAATTGACAGGGCTTGATGACTAATTGATAAGATAAAGGAAAAAATACAGAATAAATCTAGAATTATGAGTTCAATTCTACATGTTGGGTTTGAGATGTCTCTTGTCCATCAAGGAAGAAATTTGCATTTGAAATAGTTCTGAATTTAGAAAAGTTCAACCGGGATGGCAGTGGCTATGGGAGTGAGAATGGAATGGACACATGGATGTTCACTGCACTATTTTTTCAGCTTTTCTTTAACTTGAAGTTTTTCATAATAAAATGTTGAGGAGAAAAAGTGAGATGAGGCTGAAGAAAGTAAAAGATAATAGAACAGAATGACATAAAAGAGAAGAAAAAGAAAATGCAATTTAAAAGGCAGATAGAAAGCCAGCAGGGGCAGTATTCTAAAAATCAAGGAAGTGTTTCAAGAAGAAGGAAGTAATTAACAGTGTCAAATTCTGCAGATCAGTAAAGTGAGATAAGAACTAAATCATTTATTGAACTAAGTAATTTAAAACCTGGGTAAAGGCAGTTTCACGGAGTAGTGGAAGTAGAAAACAGTGGGAATAAACAGGGATTGGGAAGTGAAAAGTGGAGAGAAGCGCAAACTACTCTTTTAAGAAAATTTGGCTGTGAAGGGAAAGCGGTATCAGGTGACAGCAACAGGGGACTATTGAAAGAGTCTCTTTTTGAGATGGGAGGCATCTGAGCCTGTTTGTACTCTGAGGGAAAAGAATCAGGGTAGAGGTTGAAGAGAGAGGTGAGAGAGAAGATAAGCGGTGTTTCCAGATCCCCAAAGAAAGGGCAGGTGATGAAATCCAAACAGGAGCAGAGATTAGCTGCTGGCAGCAGGAGAGAGATCTCTTCCTGCAGACAGAGAGTTAAGGATGGGAATAGACACAGGCAAATTTGTTAGGGGACCCAAGAAGCAGAGTAAGGGCCTGTCCATCCACCTCTACTTTCTTTGTGAAATGTTGGCCCCGAGAGTTGCTGATAGGGATGAGGAGGGGACAATTCAAACAGCAAGGTTTTGGATGGATCTATCTGTTTAATAGTTTCCACATATACTGTGCATGTATACCAGTTTTCATGAAATTAGAGAACTGTAGGGTAGAATGCAATCAATACTACACTAAACTATCCATAACATAATTTCATCTTTCTTTAAGCTTTTCATTGTCTGAGAATTATTTTAAATTATCAGTCATAATTACAGTACAGTCTGCTTGAAGAAGTGCCAGTGGATAGAAATAATCTCCCTATGCCTCACAATGCTCATCCGTAAACCAAAGCACTTAAATCACAGCCATATGGGTCTCAATTCCTATGGTTAATGTATGTGAAGCCCGCCTATGCAATGGGCAAGATACTTTGGTCTCCAAGACATGCCTTGACAAGGTTTTCTTAAGAGGTATTTTATTTTTTATTTTTTATTTTTTTTTAAAGATTTTATTTATTTATTTGACAGAGGGAGAGATAGCGAGAGCAGGAACACAAGCAGGGGGAGTGGGAGAGCGAGAAGCAGGCTTCCCGCCGAGCAGGGAGCCCGATAAGGGGCTCAATCCCAGGACCCTGGGATCATGACCTGAGCCGAAGGCAGACGCTTAACGACTGAGCCACCCAGGCGCCCTCTTAAGAGGTATTTTTAAAAAATTTCTTGGATTAACACAGCTTTTACTTAGCATGCCATAAAACTCCCCTGGGCTAAGAATCCATTGCAGTGCATGTGACCTTCAGTAATGTCTCTCTTAAACAGCACAGAATATAATTGAAGTCAGATTGGTTTTAGGTCAATCTCTTCTATAAACACCTCAATCTCTTCTATATACACCTCACCTTATTTTCCACTAAAAATCATTTCTTTATTACGGATAGTTAGGAGGTAGAATGTTAAAAACGCATTTTATAAGAATAAATGATAAACCTGCAAGCCTTAAATTTAAAAATTAGCAGAAGTGTTTAATGGTAAGACATTGTCTTAAGACTATTAAGGTCTAGGGAGAGCTCTCTCTTTTTTTTTTTTAGATTTTATTTAAATTCAAGTTAGTTAACATATAGTGTATTATTAGTTTCAGGGGTAGAATTTAGTGATTCATCAGTTGCATATAATACCCAGTGCTCATTACATCAAGCGCCCTCCTTAATGCCCACTATCCAATTACCCCATTCATTTTTTTATGTGACTTAAATTAGGAGCACTTTTTTCTTAGCCATCAGTAACCAAAGCCTTTACTTTAAAAAAAAAAAAAAATCCATGAAATAAATAGATGAAAAGAGGATACGTCCTTTCTGCCCTTTCACCTCCACCACCTCACCTTATTTTCCACTAAAAATCAATCAGCTTTCTACCGAGGGATAAACATTTGTACTGTTCTACAAATATATGTTGTGCTCATTCAGGTAAACTACATTAAAAAACGATTTCTTAAAGCTTGAATATATCAATGAATATTTTATCTGACATCAACAATAATAATGGCATAAGCAAGGTTTGTAATTTTGGCCACCTGGTTGTAGCTGACTATAACCTTTAGGGTTGGTTTGTCGGGGAAATTTTTGGTTACATTCTAGGGTAGTGTCTGAGATTGGGTTTCCTGGAAACATGATTTGAAATGAAAAGTTGTAAGCTGAAGACTTACTGGAGAGACCTCTTAAGGAGTTATACTTACAAAGATACAAAATAGAGTTGGGCAGAGGGAGAAGCCAGTCCACAACACATTTGCAACTGAGACTTCAGCTAGTCCAACAGAGAGCTCTGAAGCTGGTATGGCGCTTCAGAGTTGTCTCTAACTGAAGCAGTCTGACTGTGCCTTTGTACTCCCAGATTGGCCAGGCATTGACGATAGCCTACTCCATTAGAGGGGGTACAGCATGTGACAAGGCCATTCTCTGTGGCTGAGGGCAATGCCCCGTGAGAGACACACCTGCAAACTGTTGATTTTCCCAGCAGTTGGGGTTGGATGAGCCAGCCCTGAAGAGAGAAGATTTCATGGAATCCATGAAAGCCCACCATTGCCCACCACAGTCCACTTGTTTCTTTGAAATTTACTTCATCCAGGAGTAGCTTCTCCAGGAGTTTGTTGGGAAATCTCATGTTTCCTGGGCAACTTAGAAAGGTTAGTGGAATGAAGTATACCTCCTGATGCTGCAGTTGACCTTAGGACCATAATTGATACTCATTATCCTCCTCCACCATCCACTCTCATTTAGCACCTCTGTGATGTAGGCAGCTTGCCTGGTAGAGTAACCCAGGGTCTCATCTCTGAGGAGTCTGAGCCTCTAGTTACCATTGCCCTCCTCAGGTGGTGGCTGCTGATGGTGTCCATTTATACTTAACAAGAGGGCATGAGAAAACCAAGAGAGGCTTTAGTAGATCACCCTATTGCCCCTATATGGAGCAGTCTCCTGATGATTAGGGTCAATTAATTACCTTTGCTAGGATAGTGATTCCTTTCTCGCCTGTTAGCCTCTTCACACATGGAACCCAAAGTAACCAGTTGAAAGCTGAAGCTTAAAATGCAATGGGATTCTTACTATGTCTGCCGACAACAGGGCCTCCAGACCCACAATGCCCAAAGCAGGGTTAAAAAGTACAGATCTCTCAAATGGGTTACTGGGAGTGATGATATAAAAGGACAACCCCATTCCATTCCTTGGTTTCCAAACTTTTTTATTTTACCTATCAGGGATAAATTCCATATGTTTGTCATGTAGGATTTATACAGCATCCTGGAAGATGGTGCCAACCTCACAAGGTATCATCTTCAAGATGGAGCCTCAGATGCATCTTTAGGAAGCTATTTTCCCACTCTTCCAGACTGATGGCTTCTGGGGGATACAGCATGAGATAGGATCAATGGACTCCATGGCTATGTGCCACGGCTACACCCTTTTGCTGTAAAGTAGGTCCCTACATGGGCCTGAAAGAATCCAGCTAATGACGGGCAGCATGAGCTGGAAGACTACTTGATGTCTCATAGTCAATATGCTCTCTCTCTACCATGGCCCAATAGTCCACCGAGTACTTTTTTGAATGTGTATAATTTTCACAGCAGAAGGTAAGGCCTTGTGCCAGAACCCCAGAGGATATGATTTTCCTTTGAGACTTGCCATGAACTACAAATGATATCTTTTCCCACCACGAATACTTCTAGTACACACATTTTAAATAAGGGTGATAGCACCCACAATAAATGATTCTTGGGTGGGAAAAAACCTCATAGATAGTACAATGGTTTGTAGTTCTTTAAAGCTCAACTCTACCTGACAAAATCATATTCATTAATATTTCATTTCTCTTACTGGATTTTCCTGAGCATTACATGAGCAGCATTAACACTAATTTCATGGAAAATACACAAAACATATATAAGATGAGTGCTCAAAAACTACAGTGAGTAATGGCTGTAATTGGCAGATTTTCTCTTGATGGATTGCTTTATCTTGAAGTCATAAGTGAGAGTAGACTGTGTGTCTATTGGCTGCCATTTACTACCTTGTAGATGTCTATGTTTGATTCTCAGTGCTGATGTGTGTGACTTTGACTTAATTAAGTAAAAATAGCTTATATTTTATAATTTAATTCCACAGAAGTCCTTCAACCCATCATTAATTATGTCAAGCATTTAAAAGATGTCAGCAGTATCTCACTGAGTATCGGCCTATGTTTTACCAAAAACCCATTCAACTCAATGATGTTTTACTAAAAGGCCATTCAACTATATGTCATAGTGATAGTTTCCTCCCTCCCCCAGCTATAAAACCACTTGATCACTTGAAAAGGAAACATCCTGATAAAGTCGGTAAATATATATAATATCCAAATCTTTAAAACAGAATTTTGAGCTATGTAACACTGCTACTTCCTTAGTTAAGAAGAACACATGAATGAACAGCACTGGAGTGCTTGGGTCTTAGAAAATTACAGAAATCATTACAAAACCTGGTAGTGCTCATACAGCTGCCAAGACTATTGTATGAATGTGGAGACTATAATTTCAATAGTGATCCAGCAAAATCCAGTATTTTAAAAGAACTGCCATTGGCACATTAAAAACAAGAAAAATGCTGGGTCGCCTGGGTGGCTCAGTCAGTTAGGCGTCCAACTCTTGATTTTGGCTCAAGTTATGATCTGGGGTCATGAGATAGAACTCCACATCTGGCTCTGCACTGCGCATGGAGCTTGCTTGGGATTCTCTCTCCCCCTCTCCCACTGTCCCCCCATCCCCCTCTCTCCCCATGCACATACACGCACTCTTTCTCTCTCTAAAAAAAAAAGCAAGAAAAATTTCTATTCAGATTGATGAAATACAGTTACAAGGTTTTTTAATGGCAACTATTGTTATCTCTGTGATGATTATATACTGTTAGAAGGGATGTTTGTAAGTTCTTTAGAAACTAAATATACTAGAACATCTAATTTTGCTGTTGTAGAATTTTGGTTTGATGGAACACAAGTACCATTGTAGAATTAAGTGCCTTGTGCTTCTGATGGAGGAAATTACATGGTTGGAAGACATAAAGATTTATAGCCCACCTAAAGGATGTATGTCCTGAAGTTCTTGCAATAAACTGCATCGTGCATCGACATCAACTGGTTGCAACGTTAGCCCAGTCCTTTATCTCACTATTACAATTAAAGCCATCAATAAAATAAAGTCACATAGCAAATATAGTTACCCTTTCATAAAACTTAATGTTGATAAGGAACAGTATGTGAGGGTTCTTCTGCAAACAGAAGTCAGACGGCTTCCTGAAGGAAACTATCTAATAAGATCTGTAAGCCTTTTTGAAATTTCCTTTTCAGAAAGCAAAGGAGATTTAGCAAAGGAAATCACAAACACAAAAAACAAATACTATGCTTTGAATTTTTCAAAAAACTTAATATAAGTATCATTTCAACTTCAAGTGAAATTATATATTACATAAATATGCAAGTTTAGCAACCTTCACTGAAAAACTGAAAATATTCTCAATTAAATGAGAAAATGATGTAAGAGAATGCAGTAGTTAACCGAAATCAATGCATTAGTCACTAAGAATAAGGCTAAGAATTTGTGAGATAGTTTAAGAAGTCAAACTTCTAACCAGATAGCAAGCTACAGCAGCATGGCTTAAGAGCCAAATCCAGGGGGAAAAAAAATTCATTGTTTTATAATCCTGCATGACACTTTGTTAGTAGAAGTTCCGACCTGTTTAGGTAAGACCTCCAATTCCCCAAAGTATTTCTGAGAGTTCTGGAGAAGTATCTCACATACCTTAACTGATTAGTCCAAGTCCTTCACTTCCTTACTATGGCTGGCCCCCGCAGTTCTCAGGCTCTGCTGTGGTAAGTGCCTGCTGGAGATCTGCTTAAATGCTGTTGCTTGCTTCCGCCATGTTGACGTTGTACGTCAGCTCCAGCTACCAATGTGCTCCACACTCCAGCTACCAATGTGCTCAACTTTGCTGCATGTAATAGTCCAGCAGCAGTGAGCTGCAAAGTGAGAAGGGAAACTGTTTTCTCCCCCTCTGTAGTATGTTGTTAGAGGGTCTTGTAACAGCACTGCAACTGGTCTTAAGGGTTAACTTACTTCAAGCTTATGCACTCCTTGCCTACTGACCTAAACCCCATAATTTATAACAGAACTAACCTACTTCCCTTGAGATCCTGCAGACCGCTGACCTTGAGAAACAAAGGACCAGACTTTTGGGAAGATAAGGCCTGACCACACTCAAAAACAGCCACCACTGACCGTGGTATCCTCAATAACAGACACCTGGGAGCCTTGATTCCTGATACAGAAGGAGTGTGGATGGCCTTGCCAGGACCTGGCTTGTCAGGCTGTAGGGGTACCCTTTACCGAGAGACACCTGGGAGCCTTGATTACTAAAAGAGCAGAGGACTCTGGAGCCTTGCAAGGACAAATGATTAACTGCTGAGGACCGGCTTCTCTTGCACGTAGTCCCTTCACCATTTCTTGTGCTTTCTTCTTTAAAACATCCTGGTGATGGGTATTAAAGAGGGCACGTATTGAATGGAGCACTGGGTGTTATATGCAAACAATGAATCATGGATCACTACATCAAGAACTAATGATATAATGTATGGTGATTAACATAACATAATAAAATTAAATTAAAAAAAAATCTCTGGGGCACCTGGGTGGCTCAGTGGGTTAAGCAGGTTAAGTGTCTGCCTTTGGCTCAGGTCATGATCTTAGGGTCCTGGGATTGAGCCGCACATCGGGGCTCCCTGCTCGGTAGGGAGTCTGCTTCTCCTTCTCCCCTTCCCCTGCCCCGTCATGTGCTCTCTTTCTCTCTCATAAAATTAAAAAAAAAAAAAAAATCTTAAAAAAAATAAATAAAAATCTCTGGCTTTGCCTGCAAGGGAGGATGGTCTTTGGGACAGGAGTCCTCCACTTTCCCAGGTTGCCAACCTCCTGAATAAAGCAACCTTTCCTTTCCAACCAATACCTGTCTCTCCAGAGGACAAGAGCCAAACCTGAGCTCGGAACCAGTCCTCTGTCCAGTAACAATATCATAGCAACATTCTTAAACTCAAATATGTTAAAAAAAAATAAACAAGCAAACCAGAACTGCTTTCTTCAATTACTTAGATTATGTTGCTAAATTCAAACCACACTAGACTTTCTATAGGATAAATTGTCTTTGAGATTTAGTTGTCCTTTTATTGTAATTTGCTTCCATTGAGTTCTTCACAATTTACAGGTGCCTATAGATGCCTGAAATCCAATAATTGACATCCCAATGATTTTCTCAAGGGCTTATCAGCATCTGTATAAATTGAATCAAATGGAATGGATATAAATAAATGCTGATAGACAGTAAGTTGCCTGTCTCTGCCTATAGCTGTATTAGAATTTTAGTTTTAGCCAAGCTAGGATGCCCTATTACATTCTTTTTTTTTTTTTAAGATTTTATTTATTTATTTGAGACAGAGAGAATGAGAGACAGAGAGCATGAGAGGGAGGAGGGTCAGAGGGAGAAGCAGACTCCCTGCCGAGCAGGGAGCCCGATGCGGGACTCGATCCTGGGACTCCAGGATCATGACCTGAGCCAAAGGCAGTCGCTTAACCAACTGAGCCACCCAGGCGCCCTGCCCTATTACATTCTCAGAGAAAGCATGGAGGCTTTTACTGTGCAACAATAAAAGTACGTATATATTTAGAAAGAAAAAACACCCTAAAACTATGATCTGGAAATCAGGTTTCTAGTTTATCTCTGTCTCTAGTTTTCTTTGTACTTCATGCTGTGAACCTATTTCTTACCACACCATATTAAATAGTTTCACAAGGTGGTTTTGATTATCAAACAGATAATCAGATAAATAGATATGAACGTGCTTATAAAATATTAACTGAACTATTCAAGTATGCAGCATTCTTATTTTATAATATTTAATTAAAATTTTACTTTTTAAATTTAGTTGTCCACCTACTAAGTAAGCTATGACAGTCACTCTGTGTTTCTCAGTCAACCTTTAAAGGATATATGAGATAAATTACTTTAGAGGAGCTTTGTCATAGAATATTAGAGCTGGAAGGGACTTTGGAGATCACATAGCTCGAATCTCTCATTTTTCAGATGAGGAAATCGAGTCCCAAAGAAGGGTAGGTTATCTCAGTTGTGGATGGTATAAAAGGTCAGGAACCCAAAATCCTGATCAATACATATTACTCATTTCACCACATCATAGAAGACTGCCCTCAAGAACATTAATTCCTTTCAGAGAGTATTCAACATGAACAGTTGTCCATCAAGGTCATTCACCAGACTTCCAGGTAAGCTATGTGATATTCATTCACACCATTCCTATCCCCAGAGCTTTTACATACTAGTGCTCAAAGAGCCCAGTTTTTAGGAGACCAACAAAGTGGTATATATTGAGTCCCTTTAATGCACAACTTGAGGCACCAAAGATCAGCATTCAACAAGACAGACAAATCACTGCTATAATAGAGCTTATATTCTACTGAAACACTAGACATAAAAGCAATATATGTGTTAAAAGTAGTCCATTCTCTCAAGCCTATAGGATACACAGGTAATGTTCTCCTTGGCAGTGTATTTCTTTAGCTGGAAGTCTCTATTGGAACATTTCTTCTCCGTATTGGACTAATATTCAAGTTTCAGTCTCCCTAGAAATAGTTTCCAAGTCCTTTCACCATTTAAGAATATCCCTACAGAGGCCCACAGGCAATATGAGAAACATACACCTGTATGTTTCAGGCATCTGCCTCATACTCAGTGACAACATATATTGTTAATACAGACCTTTGGTAAAATTCATTCCCTAGGCACAGGGCAGCCCTTACTTGAGCAGGAAGGAGAGAAGAGCCACGTTTTAACATCTGTGTCTGGCCATTTTGTTTTCCCTTCACACTTTGGAGCAGAGGAAATTCATTCAGCTATTTTATCCTCCTGAATTCTTCTCCTTTATGCCAGCTGATCATCAACTGCTCTATATTCTCCTGGTTGGTGTAGTGAAAGCTCTGAAAAATGGAGCTGGAATCCAGGATTCAGTGAGCCATAGACAGAGCCAAGATGAAAGACAACCAAGGACTAGCATGTAGGCGGCAGTCAGGGGATCAACCAACTGATAGTTGAAATGTAGCCTGGTGAAGATAATACCAAAGAAAGGATCAGAAATTAGACCAGTGCACAGTGAACAGATGGTTAGCCTCTTTTGTCACTTCTAATCAATTTTATTGAGGTGTAATTTACATGCAATAAAATAAAACCACCTTATGTGAGTTTGGTGTGTTTTGAAATATGGACATACTTGTATATCCACCACCATATCAGCATGATAATGTCTTAGGATGGACCCCTATTTTCCCACCACATAATCTTCTCAGCTATTTCCTCCTGCAGGTCCTAAGATAGCTAAGCTCTGGGATTTGTCTTTGCTCCAACAGAAAGTATCAGTGAAGTACCAGCAGCAATAACACCTTGAGATAAATTCTTGTCCCCAAACCTAATTGCCATAGATCTTGCTAACGGGATCTGGAGAGGGCTTGGGGAATGTTTATGCAGCAAGCATCACAGATGTTCTGCTGTCTGGCCACACGGGAGTATGGAGAAATAGTTCATTAATCCAGATGCTTATCTGTCCAAATACAAAAACTTTTAACAACTCATTGGATTGTTTTCCCTTTGTCCCTTACAATCCTAGAAAAGTGGACAGGAAGTAGGGAGTGGAGGTGAGGGTCAGGACTAGAAGGTATTGGTTGAAGTAATGATAGACAATGTCTGCAATTGCCAAGATCCACCCCAAACCTTGGCACACAGTGCATGTTTAATATCATGAGCACTGATAATAAGATAATGCTGTGAAGCTTTGGCTTTGGTATTGCCATGTAATTTACACTCAAACAGGAAAGTAGCTAACCTGTCTTTGCAAGTCCAGGTATAAAATTAATCAACTTCTTGTGACTGCCTCTGGTTCTTCATAGGCAAGTCTTAACACACTTAACCAAAGGAATCTTTGTAAGTTTTCCAATATAAGAGCCAAACAGCTAATGTTTCTGCATTACCCACAAGAAAATCAAAAGGAAAATATTATCCACCCCAAATTTGGAAAATATGAGTTGCCAGTGGCTTAGTGCACATGGAAAGAAAACCAAGCTAGGATAAATATTAAGCAATGCAAGATTCTTGTTTTCTTTCTGCTGTAATTTTTTCTATCACAGTTTTTCACTTAAAAATGATTATTTCAAATTCCCTGGATAAAAGAAAGATAAACTTATAGTAGAAAGTAACATCTAGAGGAAAAGTACCTTTTAAATGCCATGTTCACTGGCATTTTTACTGTTCTGGTAGTGTTTTCTTCCTGATAGAAACCACAGTTGATTTGCAGAGAATGAGTATATCACACAAACAGTTTTTTTTTTTTTTTAAAGATTTTATTTATTTATTTGAGAGAGAGAGAATGAGAGACAGAGAGCATGAGAGGGAGGAGGGTCAGAGGGAGAAGCAGACTCCCTGCCGAGCAGGGAGCCCGATGCGGGACTCGATCCCGGGACTCCAGGATCATGACCCGAGCCGAAGGCAGTCGCTTAACCAACTGAGCCACCCAGGCACCCCACACAAACAGTTTTTATTTTTATTTATTTTATCTTATTTTTTTGAAGAGTTTTTCATTTTTATTTTTAACAGCTTCAATGAGATGTATTTTATATCAATTGCAGATATTTAAAGTGTACAGTTTAATAGGACTTGACATACCTATGCACCAGGGCCGGGTATATACTTACATGTAGAGTGAGGTGAGTGAGGCACTCATCTCAGATGCATTTTATTTTTTTAAATTTTTTAATTATTTTTTTATTATGTTGGCTGACTGAACATAAACAGTTTTTAAAAATAAGCGCTTCTGTCCAAAGATTTATTCTAAGATTCTCTCACCTACTGTTTATCATCTGGCTACCTGTATTATAATCTGAAAAATTTTTTTCCTTAGAGCATTGAAACAAAGTTCGATGGAGATGCACAGAATTTCTGGAAGGCTACAGTCTTGCAAGAACTTATTGTTTAACAGGGTCTTGACAGAACCTCAGCAGACTGTATATAGAACTTGAAGATATTTCTCTAGAAATATGTGAGCAAATTTAAATTTTTATCCCAAAGAATAATTATGTAATATTAATTCATATCACAATCAGAAATGCTCAAAATCTATTAAGTGAATTCCTAAAACTCTTATTATAGAATTCTTAGATTCATAGTGTCCTTTTCACTTTTCACTTTCATAAAAATCAGATGAAACCCAGCTGGTTTGAACTGGATTTTTAAGTCATTAGTTGTTTACAATGAAGGAGTTTTGTGTCCTTGCAGCTGAAAAAAATGATGTATGATATGCAAAATCAGGGTAGTTCCTCTAAAGATAGTAAGGACAAAAGAAAAAACTATTTTTAATTGGTTATAATAATTGATACAGGTAAAATACCGGCATTTTTTCCACTTATAATTCATTTAAGGATGATAGCTTTCACAAACAGATTAGGAAATTGACATGGTGAGGTTTTGCCAAGCAAACTATAATATAAGAGTTTGTCTTTCTAGCTGTTAAATGTCTCTTTGTTAACCTACTTAGAGAAATCCAATTTTATTTGCAATCAAAATTAAAGATACTTGTTCATACATATTAACATTAATTTTAGTTTAAAATTCTTGCGATTTTGCATTCTGTGTCATCATAGATCTGGTTATTGTAAACACTGAAAATATTAGATATATGCAAACTGGTGAGACATAAGCTCCAAATGATATTGTTATATGAAATAAATTCAGCAGGTAGTCAAATATATACTAGTTTATCATTTGTATAAAAAGGAAAGGACACAAAACAGATCTTTTGGTATATTAATTGAATCTCTCTGGACAGACACACAAATACTGATAACAGTGGATTTCTCTGCAGAGAAGGAGAAGGTGAGGGAGGTCAGGAAAACTTTTTTGTATTTGCTCATTTGTTGAATTTGAATTTTTTCTAGCTAAAAGCATAACACACCCCACAATCACACACATGGTTATGTTACTCAACTTTTCCTCATTCTAAAACTGATGCTCTAGGAAGATGAACTATGCTTTTATCCTCCCCACTCCACCTTCCACAGATTTGAGCATTCCCTGACATACAGGTATCACAGTTTAAGTACCATAAAGGAGTGGCATGTCTATAATCCTGGTTCCACTGATTCCTAGCTTTGTGATTTTGTATTTTTACCTCTTTCACCTTTAACTTACTGATCCATGACAAGATCACCACAATTTCAACCTCACAGGGATGTCATAGTGCTTAAATGAAAGAGTATTTCTAAAAGTGCTTAGCCCAGGGGCACCTGGGTGGTGCAGTTTGTAAAGTGTCTGACTCTTGGTTTTGGCTCAGGTCATGATCTCAGGGTCACGGGATCGAGCCCTCCAGTGGGATCCTTGCTCAGCCCGGAGTCTGCTTGAGATTCTCTCTCTCTTTTTCTCTTTCTCTCTCTCTCTCTCCCCCTAAAATAAATAAATAAATCTTTAAAAAAAAAAAAAATCCTTAGCCCAGTGCTTAGAATATGACAGGTGCTAAGGGATGATTGTTCTTATATGCTGGGCACCATCCCAGATTCTAGGGCTGCCAAAATAACTTTCCTGTTCCTAAGGAGCTCACACTCTACAATGGCACACAAACCTATAGATTAAACAAAAAATATATGTCTGGCCCATAATGGAATGGACACAATGTATACAGAATTAATGAATGATACAATGATATACTCTAAGTATGCTAACATATTGGTGTGGTCTGGGATGGGGATAGAAAGCAGGGAAGGCAGTTTTTTTTTTTTTAATTTTTTAATTGTTATGTTAATCCCCATAGTTTTAGATGTAGTGTTCCATGATTCATTGTTTGTGCATAACACCCAGTGCTCCATGCAGAACGTGCCCTCCTCAATACCCATCACCAGGCTAACCCATCCTCCCACCCCCCTCCCCTCTAGAACCCTCAGTTTGTTTTTCAGAGTCCATCGTCTCTCATGGTTCATCTACCCCTCCAATTTCCCCCCCTCCTGCTATCTTCTTCTTTTTTTTTTTCTTAACATATATTGCATTATTTGTTTCAGAGGTACAGATCTGTGATTCAACAGTCTTACAAAATTCACAGCGCTTACCAGAGGACATACCCTCCCCAGTGTCTATCACCCAGCCACCCCATCCCTTCCACCTCACCCCCCACTCCAGCAACCCTCAGTTTGTTTCCTGAGATTAAGAATTCCTCATATCAGTGAGGTCATATGATACATGTCTTTCTCTTTTTGACTTATTTCGCTCAGCATAATACCCTCCAGTTCTATCCACATCGTTGCAAATGGCAAGATCTCATTCGGGAAGGCAGTTTCTTAATAAACATCTTTCTTTGGGTTATTAGTGTACCAACTTATATACAGGTGAAAAAAATGTGTGGAAATCCTATAAGCATTCAGATCAGGAGGTAGTATTACCATTAATTTTCAAAGATAGGACTCTGTTCTCTTTTTCTTTTATAGCTTTCCTTTCTAGAGATGAAAACTTTTATGGAGTAGTGGTTTTCAGTATCTTTTTGCTGACTTTGATATTGGAAAAATATCCAAGTATCACTTTTCTTTTTAGTCAAAGGGATGCTTTATCAAGGTTTATTCTCACAAATTTATGCTTTTTGCTTTATTCAGGAAAATATGAAAACTTGACTTTGGAAAGGTATTCCTTTTCTTGGTCTTATAATTCATAGACTATTTCTTTTCTTTTCTTTTTTTTTTAAAGATTTTATTTATTTATTTGACAGAGAGAAACACAGTGAGAGAGGGGACCCAAGCAGGGAGAGTGGGAGAGGGAGAAGCAGGCCTCCCGCGGAGCAGGGAGCCCGATGCGGGGCTCGATCCCAGGGCCCTGGGATCCTGACCTGAGCCGAAGGCAGACGTTTAACGACTGAGTCACCCAGGCGCCCCTCATAGACTATTTCTTAGAGTAGTTTTAGGTTTATAGAAAAATTAAACAGTAAGTACAGAGAGTTCCCACGTATTCCCTCTTCCTCCACCTGCAACATACCCATTTCCCTTATTATTGACACCTTGGATTGGCATGGTACATTTGTTACAACTGATGAAACAATATTGATACATTACTATTAAGTAAAGTCCATAGTTTACATTAGGTTCACACTTGTTATAGAGTTCTGTGGGTTTTGCCTAATGCATAATGTCATGTATCCACCATTAGGTATCATACAGAATAGTTTCACTGCCCTAAAAATTCTCTGTGCTCCACCTATGCATCCCTCCCCTCTTCCCTTTAATTCCTGGCAACCACTGATCTTTTTACTGTCTCCATAGTTTTGCCTTTTCCAAAACGTCACATAGTTAGAATTATGAAGCCTTTTCAGATTGGCTTGTTTCACTTAGCAATGTACATTTAAAGTCTTCTTAAATATGCATTTAATGTCTTTTGGTGACTTGATAGCTCATTTCTTTTTAGCCCTGAGTAAGATTCCATTGTCTGGATGTACCACAGTTTATCCATTTACCTATTGTGAGTTTTAGTTGCTTCCAATTCTTGGCAATTATGGATAAAGTTTTTATAAACATCCATGTGTAGGTTTTAGTGTGAATGTAAGTTTTCCACTCATTTGGTAAATACCTAAGAGCATCATTGCTGGATTATATAGTAACACTGTTTAGCTTTGTAAGAAACTGAGACACTGTATTCCAGAGTGGCTGTACCATTTTGCATTCCTACTAGCAATGAATGAGAGAGTTCCTATTGCTCCACATCCTTGCCAGCATTAGATGTCAGTGCTTTGGATTTTAGTCATTTTAAATGTGTAGTGGTATCTCATTGTTATTTAAATTTGCAATTCCCTAATGGTATATGATGTTGGGCATCTTCTCATATGCTTGTTTGCCGTCTGTATATCTTTACTGATGTGGCATCTATTCAGATCTTTTGTCCATTTTTTTTTCCATGCAGAACGTGCCCTCTTTAATACCCATCACCAGGCTAACCCATCCTCCCACCCCCTCCCCTCTAGAACCCTCAGCTTGTTCTTCAGAGTCCATAGGCTCTCATGGTTTGTCTCCCCCTCTGATTTCCCCCCTTCATCCTTCCCCTTCTGCTATCTTCTTCTTCTTCTTTTTTTTAAACATATAATGTATTACTTGTTTCAGAGGTACAGATCTGTGATTCAACAGTCTTACACAATTCACAGCACTCACCATAGCACATACTCTCCCCAATGTCTATCACCCAGCCACCCCATCCCTCCCACCCCCCGCCACTCAGCTTGTTTCCTGAGCTTAAGAATTACTCATATCAGTGAGGTCATATGATACATGTTTTTCTCTGTTTGACTTATTTCGCTCAGCATAACACCCTCCAGTTCCATCCACGTTGTTGTCTTTTGTCCATTTTTAAATTGGATTGTCTATTTTCTTATTATTGAGTTTTAAGAGTTCTTTGTGTATTTTATATGCAAGTCCTCTATCAGATCTGTGTTTTGCAAATATTTTCTCCCAGTATGTGGCTTGTCTTTTAATTCTATTGTCAGTGCCTTTTGCAAAATAAAAGTTTTTAACTTAATAGAGTCCAATTTATCTACTTTTTCTTTCATTGATCATGTTTTTGGTGTTGAAGCCAAGGTCACCTAGATATTTCTCCTATGTTATCACCAAAAATATTTATAGTTTTGCCTTTTACGTTTAGGTCTAAGATCCACTTTGAGTTAATTTTTGTGAAAGGTGTGATAAGGTCAGAATTTAGATTCATTTTTTAAAAATGTGGATTTGAGTTATTCTAGCACCATTTGTTGAAATGACTATTCTTTCTCCAATGGATTGCCTTCTTTACTCCTTTGTCAGAGCTCACTTGGCTATTTTTGTGTGAGTTTATTTCTGAGCTCTCTATTCTGTTCCATTGTTCTATTTATCTATTCTTTTGCCAATACCACATTATCTTGATTATTATAGCTCCATACTAAATCTTGAAATTAGGTAGGCCAGTCTTGCTTTGTTCTTCTTCAATACTGTGGTTGGTATTCTGATCTTTTGCTTCTCCATATAAACTTTTTTTTTTTAATTTATTCAGGGAGCCCGATGTGGGGCTCAATCGCTAGACCCTGAGATCATGACCTGAGCCAAAGGTAGATGCTTAACCGACTGGGCCAACCAGGTGCCCCTCCATATAAACTTTAGAATTAGTGTGCTGACAATGAAAATTAACCTCCCAGGGATTTGGATTGCATCGAGTCTATAGATCAATTGAGGGAAGAACTGACATCTTAACAATATTGAGTTTTCCTATCCATGAACATGAAATCTCTGTTTATTTAGATCTTTGATTTTTTTTTCCTGAGAGTTTGTATAGTTTTCTTCACATAGGTCTTGTGCATATTAAGTTAGATTTATACCTAAGTATTTCTTTCTTTCTTTTTTTAAATTTTTTTAAAAGATTTTATTTATTTATTTGATAGAGAGAGACACAGCGAGGGAGGGAACAGAAGCAGGGGTAGTGGGAGAGGGAGAAGCAGGCTTCCTGCGGAGCAGGGAACCTGATGTGGGTCTCGATCCTAGGACCCTGGGATCATGACCTGAGCTGAAGGCAGGTGCTTCACCGACTGAGCCACCCAGGCGCCCCTAAGTATTTCTTTCTTTTGAGGGGGAATGCTAATGTAAATGGTGTTGTGTTTTCCCCTCCAGCTCTACTGAGGTATAATTAATATATAACACTGTGGAAGTTTAAGGTGTACACTGTGACACGTATACGTTGCAAAGCACTTACCACAAAAGATTAGTTAACACTCTTTTACCTCACATAATTACCATTTTGTTGTTCTTGTTATGGTGAGAACATGAAAACTCTACTCTCATAGCAACTTCCAAGTATACAATACAGTATTGTTAACTCTAGTCAGTGCTGCTGTGTTTTTAATTAAAATTCCAATTGCTCATTTCTGGATGCAGAAAAGCAATTGACTTTTCTATATTAACCTGATAACCTGCAATCTCACTATAATTGCTTATTCATTCCAAGAGGTTTTGTTTGTTTTGTTTTTGTTTTTGTTTTGTTGAAACTGTGGGATTCGATTTTTGCTTTTGTCCTTCGTTTCTTTTTTGGATTCCACTCTTTTTCTGCCCTTTTGGTTTTAAAAATGAACATTTCTCTTGCCATTTGCAACGACGTGGATGGAACTGGAGGGTATTATGCTGAGCGAAATAAGTCA